>NC_072006.2:5025000-5650000 GCF_028885655.2 Pongo abelii | reverse complement strand
AAGCATTCCTATTTCTCCACATCCTCTCCAGCATCTGTTGTTTCCTGACTCTTTAATGATTGCCATTCTAAGTGGTGTGAGATGGTATCTCATTGTGGTTTTGATTTGCATTTCTCTAATGATCAGTGATGATGAGCTTTTTTCATATGTTCGTTGGCTGCATAAATGTCTTTCTTTGAGAAGTGTCTGTTCATATCATTCACCCACTTTTGGAGGGGGCTGTTTTTTTTTTTGTAAATTTGTTAAAGTTCCTTGTAGATTCTGGATATTAGCCCTTTGTCAGACGGACGGATTGCAAAAATTTTCTCCCTCTCTGTAGGTTGCCTGTTCACTCTGATGATAGTTTCTTTTGCTGTGCAGAAGCTCTTTAGTTTAATTAGAACCCGTTTGTCAATTTTGGTTTTTGTTGCCATTGCTTTAGTCATGAAGTCTTTGCCCATGCCTATGTCCTGAATGGTATTGCCTAGGTTTTCTTCTAGGGTTTTTATGGTTTTAGGTCTTAAGTTTAAATCTTTAATCTATCTTGAGTTAATTTTTGTAAAAGGTGTAAGGAAGGGGTCCAGTTTCAGTTTTCTTCATATGGCTAGCCAGTTTTCCCATCACCATTTATTAAATAGGGAATCCTTTCCCCATTGCTTGTTTTTGTCAGGTTCGTCAAAGATCGGATGGTTGTAGATGTATGGCGTTATTTCTGAGGCCTCTGTTCTGTTCCATTGGTCTATATATCTGTTTAAACTTTCAGTGTTGTCCTTCTCTCCATTGTATTTTTTTCTTCAGTTCTGTTTATTGATTATCTTTGCTTAATGGCCCTAGTTGTTTTTACTGGCTGCCCCCACTGTCTACCTCAAACTCACCAACCTTTGCATGTTTATTTGGTTAGAATCTCAAAAAGACCAAATAATCAAGCAGGAAAACTGAATTCTCTTACTTTCACTTCTTGGAGGGATTGCCATAGTTTGGATGTTTGTTCCCCTAAACCTCATGTTGAAATTTGATCTCCAGTGTTGGAAGTGAGGCCTAAATGAGCTGGGGGAGGATTTGGGTCGTGGGGGAGGATCCCTCATGAATGGCTTTTTGCTGTCCTCTGGATATTGAGTGAGTTCTCACTCTATTAGTTCCTAAGAGAGTTGGTTGTAAACAAGAGCCTGGCACCTCCCCCTTTCTCCTGCTTTCTCTCTTGTCATGTTATCTCTGCACACACATGGGGTCCCCTTTACCTTCCACCATGAGTGCAAGCAGCTTGAGGTTCTCATCAGATGTGAGTGTGGGGTGCCATGCTTTTTGCATAGCTTGCAGAACCATGAGCCAAATAATCTTCTTTTATTTATAAATTACCTAGCTTCAGGTAGCCGTTTACAGCAACACTAATGGACTAAGACAATGAGTATCTCTTAAGACATTCACTTACAGAAAACCAGCTCTTTCTATGGGCTTCTTCTTTCCTAAGCAAGAAATTGAATAAGAGTTCCATTGATTCTGTGAGCAACTTTGTTCTCTGTTAACCTTCTTATGACTCTACAGACCTGAGGATCCTCTTTCTATTCATGTTAGCTTTGGGACACTAGAGATTTGTGTTTGCTCCTTGCCCCATCACACTCATATTTTATTGATCTATGGCAGGTAAACTAGAAAGAGGGATTGCCAGAGGGGAAGGCATGGAGGCTGTGTTCTATCTAGTGACTTTCAATAACTGCTAATTCGTCAAAAATTATCCCCACCTCCCTTTATCTGGTGATGGCTACACACATATTGCCCTGTCTACACTCCAAGACCATCTGCATTGACTTTGATCATTGCGTCACTCTTTAGCCCTGTCTCTTGTCATTCTTAGCAACTGTCCCATGGTAAATTGATAAACGAATATGTCTTATTATTGTCTGTTTAATGATATGAGTGCAAATGTCAGCCAGCATTACTTTATTTCCTCCAAGAAAATTTTAAATGGCCAGATTTCTATTGCTCAACAAATTTCTTTCATCTCATTATTTAAATCCTTGCTGCAGCATTAACATCATCTAGGAGCTTATGAGAAATACTGAATCTTGGGCCTGCTAGATTTTTGAGTCAGAGTCTGCATTTTAGCAAGATCCCCAGGTGATTTGTTTGCAAATTAAATTTGAGAAACACCATCTTAAGCTCCTGTAAGAAGCTTGTGCTGGTCTCTAGTGCTAACCCAATAATAATGCCTACATCTTTTTTCTGGAAGCCCTTTTAAAATTGTATTTCCCAAAGTGCTTTTTTGCTGATTCCAGTATATCTTCCTGGCTTCAAATATTTGGCAATGTATTCCCTTTCTCCTTTGGCCTTAGCAGTGCCTCTCAAACTATGCTCCAAATCAACACATATTTAAGGTGCTAATTTAAAGTGCATTAGACTGTGGCCCACTGCAGTGAGCTGGATTGAGAATCTCTAAAGACAAAGAAAAAGGATCTTCCTTGTAGTAAACAGGGCCAGTAAATCTCATATACTTCAATGCCAGTTAAAAATTACCTTTTGGGAATCAACAGGCAGCATACATGGAATTGTCTTTCTTGGGCCGTTGCTGTTCTCTTGCTTGCTGATTCTTCCATCCTTTCTCCTTTCACCATCAACTCACAGGAAATAAACTCACAATGGTTTTCCAAAAATAGTAAATATTAAATAAAGTTGCATCTTTGCTCATTTTCTTCCATGCATCATTCATCTGTTCCTACTTCTTATCCTATAGTTTTCAATTTTTCTCTTCTTTTATCACTCTGTTACATACATACTCTGTGAATTTCTCTCTGATCTCCCAGGTTCGCATGGCCACAGGGTTTACAATAAGGTCCATGGCAGCCGGTGATGATTACCTCCCCTCACAGCAAGAGAAAATGGATTCAGGTAGATGAATTGCTGAAAAATCAGACAATTGTCTTTTTTCAAAAGAAAATCTGGTTGCACGAACATCTCATTTTGTTTATTTTATATCCTATAAACATCTGAATCAGGAATATCACCATCACCTGGGAGCTATAAATGCAGAATCTCTGGCCTCACTGCAGACCCATTGAATTAGACCTAGATTTTAATAAGATTCCCCATGAGAATAATAATTGTGCACATATAAATTTTGAGAAGGATTTATAATACACAGCACCATCAAGGTTAACAGAATTAAATCATCTCTTTTTGGACAAATTAACAAAATTTTTAAAAAGGCAAGGTTTTTTTTATTTGTATTGGGCTCCAATAATTGAAAAAGGATGCAATTATCTTTGATATGCTGTAGCTGAAGCTGCTATTTTTCAATTCAGCAGCTTGAAACATCTTTTTAATTATGGTGAAATATATAGAGAAAATATTTTCACTTTAAAGTGATATTAATCATTTTGACGAGTGCTTTTTCCAGGCCTAACTCCTGAATTGATGAATCTATAATGAGAGGCAGTTATGGTAATTTGGAGTTATTATTAAGTTATCATTAAACTTAATAATAAAAGAATCTTAAAAGTCATACAAATTCAGATTCCTCTTTTTTTTTTTTTTTTTTTTTGAGATGGATTCTCACTCTGTCACCCAAGCTGGAGTGCAGTGTCACGATCTCAGCTCACTGTAACCTCTGTTTCCTGGGTTCAAGTGATTCTCGTGCCTCAGCCTCCCAAGTAGCTTGGATTACAGGCACCCACCACCACTCCCAGCTAATTTTTGTATTTTTAGTAGAGACAGGGTTTCACCATGTTTGGCAGTCTGGTCTTGAACTCCTGGCCTCAGGTGATCCATCTGCCTTGGCCTCCCAAAGTGTTGGAATTGCAGGCATGAGCCAGCCCAGTTTCCTCATTTTTTTAATGTGGGAACTCTTTATTGGATTCCTGATACCTCTATTCAACCCTCCAGTAGCAATATGTTCCTAGATAGCCTCTGACAGGTCACACCAAACCTGCTTACCCTGAGCTCATCATACAGTCCCACCTTGCCTTCCTTCTGCCCTTTGGTGCCATTATAAACCAGGTCACTGTTTATAATGTCAAAATAGGAGGCTCATCCTTCAGTTTCTTCTTTCACCCTCCAGCAATCAAATCAGCTACCAGCCCCTTTATACTTCAGCCCATACATATCTGTAGATTTTGCCCCTTTGATACATTTCCACTGTTCATGTGGATTATCACAACCTCTTCCTAAGAGGTCTCCCAGTCTCCAGCCTCTTATTCCTCCAAAACACCATCATCACACTGCTCTCCAAACCTTTCACCTTTCTTCTTCTTCCTCTTCTTCTCCTTCTTCTTCCTCTTCTTCTCCTTCTTCTTCTTCTTCCTGTTCCTCTTCCCCTTCCCCTTCCTTCCCCTTCTCCTCCTCCTCCTTCTTCTTCTTCTTCTTCCTCTTCCCCTTCCCCTTCCTTCCCCTCCTCCTCCTCCTCCTTCTCCTTCTTCTTCTTCTTCTTCTTCCTCTTCAGAGAAAAGTCTTGCTCTGCCACAGGCTGGAGTGAAGTCATGCCATTATATCTCACTGTAACCTTGAACTCCTGTGCTCAAATTATCCTCCCATCTAAGCCTCCCTCATAGCTGAGACTACAAGCATGAGTCACCATGCCCAGCTAACTTTTAAATTTTTGTAGAGACGGGAGTCTCAATTATGTTGCCCAGGCTGGTCTTGAACTCCTTGGCTCAACTTGTCCTCCAGCCTTGGCCTCCCAGGGTGCTAAGTTTACAAGATAGCTTGTGTCTGCTGGGGCCGGGTGCAGTGGCTCACACCTCTACCTACCACATGTCTGTTCTAAGATACCTCCTTCACTTAGAATATTGATGAAGCTTGTAGTTGATGCTATTGATGCTCCACCCCACATCCATTTGATCCAGCTCTGTTTTTATCTGAGTGTGGGAGAGTACCCAGCAGCAGGCTGACGCCTCTTCTCTCAGCAGGCACTGTGTCCTCTGCTTGCTGCCTTAAAGCTTTCCCCAAGTCTGTCTTTCCACTGGGTAGAGGAATCTTGAACAGCCTCATGTAGCAGAAGCTTGGAAAAGCCAGTGATTACCTGGTGATTAAATGCTTCATGGGTAAACCAATAAGGGATGTGAGTCAGTGCAAAGTAACCCAACGGTTTACTAGCGCTTAGTGTAGTGAGCAATTCTGGGATGCATTCTACATGGTTCTTTCAATAGTCTCCAACAGGATCAAGCACTTCTTGCCCACTGTGCCCACACTCTTTATGGGCATTTCCGTCTTCCCTGTTTCACTTCCTCACTCTCTCATGTGTCCTTCCTGAAATCACCTCCCAAAGTATAAAAAAAAATGTATATGTGTGTGTGTGTAGACCTGTCTATGTATATGTGTATGTATTTGTTTATAAATTATATACAAATACTAGTATATTATATGTGATTTAAATAATAAAAAATAGAAACATGAAAAAGAATTTGAAGTAATATCCTATTTTTAAATAGCTTGATATCTAAAATGGCTTCACACTATTGATAGCTAACATCTCAAGAAACAATGTTCTATTAAGGTGTGGCCTGAATTATATCCTCAGTAATCATCATTTTAATCCATACCTCACATAGTATTCTTGATCATTTCTAATTTTCTGCTGTTTTTGGACCTACTTCTTGCCATACTTGTTAATTTCATTGTTTATAACATCATGATATGATTAATGAAGAAATTACCCTAAGAGTAAGATAAAAGTCAGTGTAGTGGCGCTGCTGTTTTCACATTATTGCTTCATTGGTATTCTCTTCATGATCGTGGTTCTTTGCAGAAATCCTTTTCAAAGCATTTGTCCATTTTGTGAGAAGAATTTCAATGAAAACCAATAATTAAATCCAAGGTTTCACCTAACCAGGTGCACTTAACCAACAACACATCAAAATGGCTCTGTGGGTGAATAGGGAGGGTGTTTCTCATGGCCATGCCACCCTGGGATCCTCCCACCCTTTCCACAAGCTCCTTGTTACTCATATGTGGCACCTAACTCTGGGGTGCCTTGACTGAAGAAAAGTGCTATAGTTCAGCCATATATTAAAGAGTTGTCAAGCTCAATTTCTTTCCTTTTAACATCAAAAATAGATATTTAAGAAATTCCACTTAAGATACCATTGACTTAGACTCTGAGTTCCAGAAAAATAAAACTTAAACTCCATAGAATGACTCTGAGGCTCGTCACGATTTGTCTTCTGCTTATGATATACACCTTTATCTGGTCTCGCCACTTTACCCATCCTGTGCTCCAACATCACAGACTTGCTTAAATTTATAAAGTCACCTTTGATCTTTGATGCCATTGAGCCTTTGTAAGTGCTCTTCTCTGTGTCCATTTCAATCTTTTGTCTACCAGCAGTTACAGGATTCACCACCCTCTACAGCAAATGCATCTGGTTCTTCTGCCTCTACCCATGGCTCAACTCCCAGGGCAGCTGAATATGCTTTGGAGATTTCCAAGTGAATTCAGACCTACCTATTCCCCACGTGGTCCAACCTCAAGCACGCAAGCATGTGTCCTTTAGCTCTCTGTGCCAGGAAATTCCCTAATGCTGGCTTTCAGGTATATGCACAGCCCCTAGAGGAAACTCTCCATCAATGGGGATGGGAGCCAGTGGAAAGCACTCCAGTTTTCTGTCTTTCATATGGACAGTTCTGGAAGGAATTATGTCCATTTATTGGGAACTCCTGGTGGAACCAAGTCCCATTGCCTGCAGAGGAAATCTAGACAAGACACCTTTACATTGTCCATCTCTATTCCCTGTCTCACCTGTACTCATTAATATTTAGGACCTACTGCCCAATAAATCAACTTGCACTCAAATCCTTTCCTTGGTTCTGCTTTCAGTAGAAAACAAACCGAGAAACAGAATTGCCTTTTTTTGTAAAACTGTCCCTGGGACCTTCAAGTTCCCTCTTTCCATACCCCCAAATAGACTGAGGTATTTTGGGGGAGTTTTTGCTACTATCTCAACTTTGTATATGTCTTAACTTGATCAGTCACTACCAACAGACACAAGTGTTGGTTATCACATGCATTCTCAGGCCTCTTCTCCAGGCCCCTACAAAGCTGACTATGTAGAATATCACACATGCTTACCCATTTCTATTCCCCTTGGCTCCTCTGCCACTCATCTGATGTGGCGTGCTGGGGACCTTGATGTCACTGTGCTTCCTGGGCACTGTGGGTTCCACTGACGCTGACATTGACCCAAGACTACCCCTCCAGGCACAGCTGCACTGCCAGGCTTAGTGCTCTTTCACATTGCTTGCCAGGCAAAGCAGTCCTGGCTGGTACCCATGGCTGAACCCTAAAGCATCTTCCTCACTCACTGGACCTCCAGGATGCCACAGCACCAAGGTAGGGGATTGTTTAAGCCCCATGAGTTCTTCCCATTTGGTGAAACAGTTGCTCAGCTCTAATTTCTCTAACACATTCTCATTTGTTCTAAGAGTTAGACAAGGGCTGGGTTTGTTCAATAGCTACTTCTCTCTGTTTACAATCATTACTCTCCTTAATGTCCTTAAATGACATACTTTCTCACAAAGATAAATTCAGTATTGCCACCAGCCCACCTTCACCCCCAACAACCTGTGTGGCTCAGTCAAGTCACTTAACTTCTCCAAACCTTAGGGTTCATTTGTAAAATGAGGATAGTTACCTGTTTACTAGAAGACAATGTACACAATTAGATTGTCTCTTGAATTTTCTTAGAACTCTTGGCTAAGGTATATGATTATCATCACTTAATGGTATAGCTTCAAGCTATTATTCTAGTGTTATATCACACACTCACAATATTCTATTGACTAATTCAAGAGAAGATAGACTTCTCTTGTCTAATTGCTATTCTTAACTAGTGCCGCCATTCTTTGAAGGATATTTCAGCTAAATGCCTAAGATAGATGCATGACTATAACTGCTGACATCGATTTATTCTGCCCCAAAAAACGTATCACAATGGTGCAAGTACGTAGCTCCTAATAAAGGATGTGACAATTACGGATATAAATTCAGGTCTTGGCAGGCATTCCAGAGTTAGAGCATCCTCATATTTAGACATCAAACAAGACTTCCCCGTTGTACAAAGCAAAGGAAGAGGAAAACATAGACCACTCAGCATGACTGCACTGGCTCCAGCAGGTCAGGAGGCTGCCTTTTCAGAGGATGAAAATACTCTGTGCTTCCTGTGTTTCAGGAAGAACCTGGATCCATCTTGGCAGCATAAAGCTCTGTGGTGCTTAAAAACAAGCATGTCTCATATCCACATCATCAGTTCCGAGACTGGGGAAAAGACAAAATCCTTGGATTCAAATAGGAAAAGAGATATCAAGAAAATTAAATCCTGACTATTAAAACATTAAAAGTTAGGGAGCAGTAATTAAGGTATTTCATTTATTGATCCTGGTTTATTTACTCTTCCTGGTTCGTTTACTCATCTGGGTTTATTTACTCTTCCTTATTCATTTACTCATTCATGTTTTGGGATCTTTTTGCTCTCAAATCATGGGGAAAAAAAGGCTTATTCTAACCTTGAATTCAGGGCTAAAACATTTGTTTGGCAGAATGGCTTTGTGTTCAATTTATTGTGAAGGAGATCTTCAGCATACAACAATAAAGCACAAAAGAAATTCTAAAAAATAAAGAAAGGGACTTGATAGGGTAGAATAATAATTATTTACTTATACATTTTTACTGCAAACATTTCAAATATACCAAATAAATGTAAAATGAACCACAATGCTCTATGTCCTCACAGCCTCAACAATTATCGGCCCAGTGTGAATTGTAGATACTTAGGCCATACATAGCTTAGCCAAGCCTGACAGAAGCGTGTTTGGCATTTTTTAGCTTATGACTTTTTTTTCCTGCCCTTTGTAGCCACTATAAATGCACTAAAGGGAAAAATGGGCCAAAGTTATGTGAGTGTGTGGGTGTTTTCCCATGCACTCTATTTGTTTATTCACATAGTCCAGTCCCCAGGGAAATTTAAAAAAAAAAAGTTAGTTTCACTGTAGAAGATCCAAAGAACTCAACATTTTACAAGCTTTGGGTCATTAATCCTTATAGCTATTCCCCTATTATGTCAATAAGTGGGAAGTGTTATTATCCCCATTTAAGAGATGAAGAAACTGAGGATTTTCATAATTATATGTCTCATTCAGAGCCCAACTGTGCTGGCAAGAAAATCAAGGACTTCCAATAAAGTCCATTTATTTTACCTTTAGAATCAGCACTGTCCAATACAAATATGAGGTTAACAACATATGTGATTTTCCAGTAGCTATATAATAATAACAACAAACAGGTGAATGCTTATTAATAATATGCCTGATTTAACCAATATATCAGAAATACTATTGCAATGAGTAACAATTTTAAAAATTATTCATTATTGAGATAGTTTATGTTTTCTTTCACATCAAATCTTCAAAGTCAGTGCATATTTGACACTTATAGCCTATCTCAATTTGGACTTGCCACAGTTCACGTGTCCTACAGCCAGGTGTGGCTAGTGGCTCCCATCATGGGCAGCACAGCCATAGATTACATGTTCTCTTCTCATAAGGCCATACTTTCTCCCACTAGATAGTGTCACCAAGGTATGCCCCAGCCTTTTTCTACCTGTTTGAGATACTTTTGATTTTGTTTTAATATTATTTTGATTTGGGCTAATGAAACAAGCCCAAATTACAGATGTGAATTAAAGTCATTAGAAAGTAACATAAAGTCCAACTCTAGGAAAAAAAGGACAAAACAAACAAATGGAAAAAACTCACACATATACAAAAAGAATATAAGGCATATTGAATTCAAGTTTCTCCAGTTGAAAGAGTTTTGTAAAACTGGGAACGAACCTCTGATGAGCAAGCAAATAAACTTGTTCTTGTATGAAAGCTATGAAGCTATGATTTTTGGCACCAGTTAATAGGCTAATATTAAAAAACATTTTTCTGTTGACAGTTCAATAAATTACACAAGTTATAAAAGACACATAGTTATAGAATAACATGATTAGGGGGAGTGTAACTTACATTTGTCTCAGTCCTTAATGTCTATACAAATAGGGAGATATTTGCCTTTTATGTAATTAGAGCATACTTGAATTTCTCTGTGGACGGCAGAGAGTTGACCTTTATGTACCACACAAAACGATAATCAGATTCATCTGAATCTCTAATTTATGTCACTGGAGGTTCCTAAATTTGCTGGTGCCATCAAACAAAAGATCTAAAGTCTCAAAGCATTTCACCAAACCCCAAACCCATGACAATCTAAATAAGGCTGAGCATCCAGGTTAGAGGTGGATAGTGTGACATTTCCACAATAAAAAAATGAGTAATAATCAAAATATTATTATTTAAATATTAAATAATATTTAAACAAAATAATCAAAAACATATGACTTATTATTGAGTGGATTTAGGGCTAAGGAAACCATTACACAACAAGAAATTAAAGACTTACAAGGTAAAGCCAATCACATGTTTAGAACTGTGTGTGATGGCAAGCCATTAAAGTAACTAAATATTAAGATATACATTAAAATCTTCAATTATTCAGAGAACTTTCTGATAGCCGTTTCTGGGGGAAAAAGTCTGAACCAAAGACATGTGATTGATATTTGCTATGGTTTAAATATTTGTCCCCTCTGAAGCTCACGTTGAAACCTAATCCCCAATGTGGCAGTGCTGAGAAGTGTGCCCTTTAAGAGGTGATTGGGTCATGAGGCCTCTGCTTTATAGAATGGGTCAATCCATTCATGAATTAATGGGTTAATGGATTAATGGGATATCCCAGCTGTAGGACAGGTGGCTTTATAAGAAGAGGAAGAGAGACCTGAGCTAGCACACTCCATCGTCTTACCATGGGATGCCCTGTGCCACTTCAGATTTCTGCAGCGAGTCTGCACCAGCAAGAAGGACCTAATCAAATGCAGCCCCTCAATTTCAGACTTCTCAGCCTCCGCAACAGTAAGAAATAAATTCCTCTTTACAACTAAATTACCCAGTTTAAGATATTATGTTATAAGCAAGAGAAAATGAACTAAGACAATATGATATGTGAAAGAGGTGGCCAATTTAGAAGCATTTCTCCTATAAATATATTATAGTAAAACTCAACAAAAGTATTTCACTATTTTTATATATCTATCTATCCATCCATTTTATCTACCTATGAATGTTTATTCCCAAAGAAATAAATCATAAAAACATACTAGAAGGCAAATGAATAGTAAAGGAAAAATAATAATATACATTAGCAAAAACAAAAACAAATGCCCCATTTGTTGAATAAAGGCCCATTTGCGAGACAAATTTTCAAAATAGCCTTATTTGGGAGAAGACTATTTTTTAAATTGATCATATACTCCTTTTATTCAAAATTCTTTTAGAAAAATAGCTCCAGAAATTTATAAATCTATGGCAAAGTTCTGGTAGTGAATTATATAACTACACACTTACTTGAAAGTTCCCATCAAAGGCTAAAGCAAGGATTTTACAATTTTCTTTCCAGGATTCAATCACGTATCATCTCTTTGGCTCTAATTCCTCAGACTTCTCCCAAAAACCTTCTTCCTAAGTGAAGACTTTCTTGTTCCAAACAAATTTTTTTTGAATTTACAAGAATTCTGGCATGCAGTGAAATATATATACATACCCACAAGAAGCATGAAAAACATCCATTTGCCCACACTGTCCATGAACCTGAATAGATCATCAAGCCAAGTAGTGAATGCCAATGAAAACATAAACTCTCCTAGGAGAGGATCAGCCAGTGAGACAAGGAATAAATGATTTTTACCTATGTCATTCTTGCTTTCCTCTCAGAGAATTAGATCATCCAAGCTGTAAAACGGTCTCTTTGGGAATTTCTATGACTCCCATTTGGACAAACTCTGGCACCTCAGTGACTCTCTTAGAAGGCACTTGATAAATAACTTAACAATTAAAGATTGCTCCCTTCCAGATTAACACACTAGGAATAGTAATAAATTACCACATCGTCAGGTTATGCATTTAACATTTAACAGGTTATGTTTGTTTCTTGTTAAAAAAAGAAACATGTAATATTTATTTAGCATTTTGTCATCGTAAACCAATTCATTGCTTTCTTTGGGCACAGATGTAAGTATAAGGATTTGCACATTTTAAAGCATTCTGTACTTATTAGGTACATGGAATCTGACAATGACCAATAAAAGATTTCTAAATCGTAAAGAAATTTTCCACCAATGAAAATTTTGCTTCCGTAGGAGCTTCCTTTTTTTTCAAAGACATTTCATAATCTGAGGATGGGAAGTAAAGGGGTCATTTGATGAGGTCAGGATATCAAACAGACAGGCTCTCTAACCCTTAGGCAGTTTGCTTGGCGGCCCAACATCACATCTGGGATGCAAATCTCCCTCCAGCATAACCCATATACAGGCCACCAGGTTTACACAAAGAGACCGCCCAGCTGCTAGCTGGTAAAAGGCTCCCAGGGTCTCACATAGCCCCCGAGAGCTGCGTAATTCAGTACAGAACCCGTCTGTGCAATTACACGTCCCTGTAGATTACAGTGTAATTACACTGAGGAGACAGAAAAATAATTGCTTGTAACTTACACTGCGGTTGAGAAGGCATAAATAATCATGTATGCACGATGTAATGATGTGTGATCACTTAGCCACTACTGTGTCACAGCTACCACATGTTTAGAAGACCAGCAGTGACCATAGAAGAAAAAAGCAGTAGTGGGTTATTTGCAAACTGAAATGTAAAGGCAGCTACACCTTGCTTTTCCAGAGGACTGCCTTGGGAAAAATTTTATAAGACTCCCAGCCTGCATTCTCATCAGGAATAAAAAGTGAGTAGTGTGTGAAGTGTTGCTTGATTTGCACATTTCAATTTGGCTTGTGTCATCTGACCCTTATTTCCCACTCCCTGATATTTGATCTCTAGAAAGATATAGATAAAACTATGCAAGCTGTTAAAAATTCAGCCTGATGCAGAATTGATATCTGAGAGATTATTCTTGATTTTAAAATCATTTACATGCTTAATTCGTAGTGTTCTAGATATTATTTGCTATGATTAAATCCTAATTCATGGCAGCAACAATTCCTCAGACTCATTTATTTGTTTAAATAAAGAAAAGAAATATTCTATGTCCGAACAACAACATACAGTTTTAAGGTGCCTTGTTATATATATGGATATTGTGCATAATTCACAAACAACTACAAATTAATTTACGTAAGGATAGAGTAAAAAAAAAGTACGTCTTTGTATAATTTCTTCCAGATTTAAGAGTACTGCTTAATCTCTTTGCATCAGCATATCTTGACCAATAATTGATGAAATTTGGGAATAATTCCAGCATTAAATTAGGAAAAGCTTTAGAATTTTAAAGTACATTTTGAAAAGACATTTAATTTATTCTTTAAAAAATAATGACCTTTCCATTGGAGGAAACAACTTTTTTTTTTTTTTTTTTTTTTTTTTGAGACAGCGTCTCAAAAACTCTGTGGCAGGGCTGGAATGCAGTGGTGTGATTATAGCTCACTGCAGCCTCAGTCTCCCAGGTTCAAGAGATCCTCTTGCCTCAGCTTTGTTAGCAGCTTGGACTACAAGCACTTGCCACCATTCCTAGCAAATTGTTTTGATTTTTAGTAGAGACAAGGTCTCATATATTGGTCAGGCTAGTCTTCAACTCCTAAGCTCAGGCTATGCTCCCACCTCAGCCTTCCAAAGTGCTGGGATTACAGGCATGAGACACCATGCCTGGACAAAAACAACATTGTAATTATTTTAGAAGTGGTAATAAAAATGTCTACAAAAACATAAGCTCTCTTTCTAATGGAGGCTGGTAGAGAAAACCAATGTCAATGAGAATAATAGCTTGAATTAAGAAGAAAACACTGTCAAAACTAGTTTCAAAGGTGCATAGTTGGAAATAATATTTTTAAATAGCTATAAACAAAAGCTAAACATCTTAAGGTATTATTTAGTGTAGAAATTTGTGTCCTTTTTTATGCCATAACTCTTTTGGCAAACTGGTGAAGCCTAAGACCCCTTACGAAAATAATACTTTCTAAAGCATAAGATAAAATACATAGGAATTCTAAGAAGGCCCATTCTATAAATGCAATTTTAAAAAACATATTTGTGTGATGTAGTAAAAAGAATATCTTATATTAGTAAATTAATGAGTATCTAATAAGTTTAAGTGGATCTGGTAACTATCATGCTATTGCAACAACTGTCATTCAATATGAAGATATCTCTGTCCTGGTACCGTAGTTTGTGCTCACTTTCGTTACTGAAAGAAATGTTCTATTTAGGGTGAACATTGTGAAATAAAATTTATAAGAGGGCATTGGTTTGGACTGAGCCGCTAAGCACACCAGACCAAACCAAAATGGAGCTACTATGCTAAAGTTCCACTCCACCAAGCCAAAACAATGTTGTTTATCTGTCGTTACAAAAAATCAGGAGAAATAGAGATAATTGCCAAGCCCCCCAGTAGGCCAGCTTTAGCAGGCATAATAAGGAAGTCCTGTCTGTTTTAACCTGCACAAGGAAAGTAATTTTGAAATGGCCAATCCACTTTTTGTTCTCTGTTTCTCCTATCCTTTACAAAGCCAACCTCCTCTGTTTAACTCATAGAAACACTCTTTCTATTTTATAGAATAAGGTGTTGCTTGATTCTAGAATCAGAAGTAGAAGCCAATTAAAATCTTAAACTAAATTAGTTGTAATTTTGTCTTTTGGCAGAATAAAAGTGTAATTTTTTCCCATCTTAATCCACAGATCCCCTGGATTCTATTCATAGATTCTGGGAAGGTGGGTGCCAGGAAGCAGGGTTGGGAGAGTGAGGAGGTTGTTGCTAGGTCAAAGGCCCCTGATCATGTACTAGCTTCTAAAAGATATTAAATGCATAATTGTTTATGGCATCATTTCATTCTTACCATCCCTGGGATTGAAAGAAAGGGCAAAACTACTTATTTGTTTAACAAAGATATTAGGCATGAAAAAAACACTACGAAAAGATCCACCAATAGGATCCTCCTATGATTCAAAGAAAGGTTTTATCTGATATAGAAAACCTATTTTTCACTATTATAAATTGTATATCAGGTGACAAAATAGTACAAGTAATGACTTACTTTCTTCATCACACTTCCATTCTCCTATGTACAAAACAAGGAAATTGGGCTAGATGACCCTTATTTGATAAACTAATTTTAAATCTATGCTATTTTGAAACCAAGACTACCAGGAAATCATTCCTCTATTCCTATCTTCCTTGTACCACCAGTCTGTTTCTTTAAACACCTTTGTGTTTTTTTCTACCTTCCAACAGTTTATAAAATAGTTACAGATATTCCTAATCTAATTTTCGTCATTGCAGGCATACAACTGCAATGTCAATGTTTGAACTTTCCACACCCATTGAAAGACATAAAATATTGTCTGCTCATGTAGCCAAGTTTGTTGGCAGGTAAGGGAAAATTCCTATTCTCCTGTATAGATATCCCCTTCCATGGGATATTTTCTCCTGAAACTTCTAAGTGCCCGTCTCTCAATTATGATGCTATTATTATTTATTGAGATGTGAGAAATGGTTGTCAGTACACATAGCAAAGAGGAACAAGCTTGCAACTTTAATAAGTCCACAAGATAATTAAAACATACAATTTCTTCTAATGCTAGGCCAGGAGGGCTTTTCAGCCTGTAATATGAATGACTAAATGCTTTCATGTTTGAATTTATATACGGTTATAAAATATATTTTGACTTTTTATTAACTCAGCCCTTTCATTTGTCTTTATTTCTTCAGGCACATGAATGAAACATCTCGCATCATGTTCCATTAAAAAATTGGGAAGTTTAAGCTGGCTGCAGTTTCATCTATTCCTTTTTTCAAATATATCCTGAACATTATATGCCTAGTCATTCATCTGCTTAGGAAAAAATAAAACTAAATGGCTTCCCAGAATAGCTCCATAAATTTGTGCAATCCTTCCTCCAAATAAGGCATACCCATGCCCCTGTGAGGTAGGCAAGGGTAAGAATAACTAATGTCATTTTATAGCTTCAGTCTTGTAGTCAACATAATTTTGGAGTTCCTACAATGATGGGCTCATTGAGGAACATACAATATTAATAGAAATCCCCTTTTCTCAAGGAAGATGCATCCAGTTTGGGACCTAACACTCACATAGAAATGAATACAATGCAAGGGGGTCTGTTAAGAAGGAATTGATCTTAAGGAGTGCTAGGAGGAAGCATGGGAAGGGAGATACAACTTCTGTTTTGAGGTGTAAAAACACTCTGTGGAGATCATTAAACTTGAAGAAGTCTTTGAAAATAAGGAGGACTTCATGAGGCAGATATTGGGAATCGGCATTTCAAAAAGAGGGAGCTGCATAAGCCAGATTGGAGAGGGGAAGAGGCAATGTGCATTTAAAGAGTTTATAGTTATCTAGTTAAGTTTAGCCTTATTATTCACTAGGCGCATTTGCTTAGATCGTGGAGGAACTTAAATACTAGAATGGGGAGTTTGAAGTTTAGCTGCAAGGTGTTAGAGAGACATTGTATATCTTAGAACCAGAGAAAGTTGTGCCTTGGTGGGTTTCAGTGAGTCTTCTTAAAGCAGGGAAGTCTGTTGGGAGCTGACCTAACTCTAGCTCTAAAGAGATGAGGACTTGAACAAAGTGGTATTGGGAGTGGAAAGGAATGAATACTCCCAAAATACACAAAAGACATAAAAAGGAGTCCAAAAGATGTTAAAGGAAATGGGTAAGATTACATAGGGATGATGGGGGGCTGTGATTGACCTAGGAATTACACTTAGAGATCTTGAACCAGTGATTTTCATTGGTACTTTTAGTGGACCATTTCCCTGCATATGGAATCAAGATAACTAAATAATAATCAAAATGTAGACCTCATTTAGAAGCTGCATTATCAACTGGTGTAAATTAACACGCATAGGAAACTTAGAACTGTTGTAAGCATTAGAGTGGAAGAAAGGATAGGTAGCACAAAAGGCAAAAAAGAAAAGTTTCTCAAGAGTATTCATTACAGCAACTACCTGAGGAAATGTAAAATATAATTCTGAAAAATAAAAGTATCTAGTGTTATCATAATCTATACTTGAATTTATAATACTAACCATAGAGACAGTTAGTTTGTACCAGGATAAATGGCCTCAGTGGTGTCACAGCGGGCATCTTCCATGAATAAGATAGGTTTTAATTTTAGTCTTCAAGAAGATTGGGTGATCAGGTGTATAATTCTCCCAGTGAGAAAAATCAAAGGCAAGTAATAACTACAGGAGAAAAAGAGAGAAAATATTTATCTAAATAGAAAAGCAAACCAAATGTTTTTCATGAGATGGCATACTACAGCACTCAGTTTAGAATTAAAAGGGAAACTGTATTTGCTCTTGGCACTAGACACTTTCTCCAAACAGCAATTCCAAATGAGTTTAAGACCTTGTACCAGTAGAAAAGCAACTGTAATTATAACTCACTGCTTGACTCTACAATGAACAATAATTACATTATAATCATGTGTTATTAGTTTTCACCTGTGACACTCAACTTACAGAAAGGGCAGGAGAGATTTGACTATAGTAGGAGAACAGAATATAAATGTTATCAAACTTGACAACTATCACCTGGGAGATAGACAGTAGAAATGGGGTAAAGAGGTGTCAGAAAGAGTAAGGATGAAACGTAACATAATATACATAGAGAGAATCAAAGAAATATTCAAATGCTTTAAATAAATAATTTTAAGAATATAAATTAAAGATATATGCAGTAATTCAATAGAATAAAATAAAAATTAAAAACCTATTAAAATTGGGAAGAAGTGGGGTGGCAAGGGTTAGGTGATATATAGGATTTAATCCTCATCTTTCATATAAAAAAGTAAATAGACGAAAGTTAACCATCCAGAAAACAGTGGTATGACAATATTATTTAAAATTATGGAGGTAACCACCAGGAACCCTTGAACAGAACTCTTAAAAGAGATAGTCTCTAAGGGAATGGAACTAGTAGAGCTCATTGTTGGGGTGGGAGCCTTTTATTTTCATGATGAAGTCTCCTACTTGCTTATTACTATGAAATATGTTAAAATTAATTACAAATTAATGCTAATAATAATTTTAAATTAAGGAATGAGGAAGGATGAAGGAAAGAACTCCAAAGAGATAAAAATAACCATTCAGCTAGAGGCACAAGGGATTATGTGGGAAGAGAGAGAAGGAAAGAAATATAAGATATGATAACTTTTTTTTCAACAGAATGACCTTTTCTGCCAAGGGAAAAAAATTAAAGTGAGGCCAAGGAATGAGGTGGTGGAATTGAAAAGTATAATGAGAATTACCTGAGTATGAATCTGAGAGAAAGCACTTGAAATTACAAGGTTTGTAAATCTAAAATTATTTGGTTAAAGATAGAAATATATTCCGGATGACAGCATAGGATTTAAAAACTCAAAACATGATGCTTGGAGGGGTCTCAGAAGGTTGGCATATTACTACATAGATCTCCTAATAAGCATTTATCACGTTCTTTAAAGTCTTCAGAACATATTTCCTCATAAAAATAGAGTGCAAGAACTAAAGCAGGAATCTCTTTCCAATTTTTAACCCAAGCATCATTGAAACATGTAGGGAAAAGAGAATCTCTTCCCAGAAGTGGATTTCTTGGGTTAAGGAGAACCAGCATTTGTAATTTTGATATCTATTGCCAAATGTGTCTCCATACACCAATTTACAATTCCTCTTTCAAGGCAAAAAAAAAAAAGGTACTTATCAGCTTTATCAGTACAGATTTTGATTTTTGGAGACTATTCATTTCAACATCGTAATTTAGAAATGTTGGAGGCATTCTAAATGTACACTAACAGGAAAATGGTAAAAATGATAATATACCATATAATGGAATGATATGCAACTATAAAAAGAATGAGGAATTATTATATATCTATTGAGGTGGAATGTTCTTGAGGCTATATTGCTAATGAAAAAGCAAGGTGCAGGAAATATGCATACTCTTCTACCTGTTGTGTAAACAGGGGAGAATCTTTATTCATATTTGTCTGTACATGTGTATACACATGGGAAGGTTATACAAAAACTGAAAGCAGTGGTACCTGTGGAAAGGCCAAGAGGGAGCTCTGAGAAGACGGGGCAGAGCAGGAAATCAGACTTTCATTATGTATCTTTAATTTTTTTAATCTTTGAATCTCATAAATGTGTTGAAAATAACATAAAAAAAGAAAAATACAAAAAAGCAACAATATTTTATAAAGCTACTTTATTTTTATATAGTAAATCATGTACTTGATGTTTCTGTTGATAAAATATTCAGACTTCAAAAAATGATTTTGCTGCAACTTAATAAAAATGTCATCCAAAATGACTTGGTACAGATTTTGTTAAGCACAGACAAGCTTTCAAAAGTCAAATACTATGAGTTAATATTATAAATAATTACATACCATGTTCTGACTTTTAAAAAAGAGTCACTAATTTTAATAAATGTATAATTAATATAATTCAACATATTAATAGTTCTAAAAATAAAAAAACATTAAAAATCAACACAATTTAAAATCTTTTCTGATAAATGCATTCAACAAGATAGCAATAGGTAGATACTTTTCTAACCTAATGAAATATATTATCTCAGCATTATACTTAATACAGTATCACTGGAGACATTCCCAAAAATGCCAGAAAAAAATATAACGATGTCTGCTATTACCACTAGAGTTAACATTCTGCTAGAGTTACTAGTCAATATGATTAGACAAGAGAAAAATGAGCAGTATAAAAATTCAGACAAAAGGGAGAGAAAGCTATCACAATTATCAAATGTTGCGACATTTGAAAGATTCCCCAAAGATTCAACAGAAAATTTAATTGAGTAAGATAGTTACTTGTTATTTGGAACATGATACTTCCGTATTCACAAATAACAACCATATAGGAAATACAATGGAAAAATCCTATGGAAAATAACAATAGAAAGGCAAGTTGCTTAGGAAAAAAAATTTAAGAAATTTAAGAAACATGGTTTTAAAAAATTATGCAGAATTTATTTTTGTATTCTTTTTATAATTTTTAAGATTTTATTATTTATTTTATTTACAAGTCAGAAGCAATCATATGCATATGAGTTTGGCAAATAAAATCAATACACAGATGAGAGTTATTATTTGGCATAGAGGGTACCTCTGATATTACCAGAACAAAAAAAATAGATTTTGATGGAATGACCTTATTTAAGAAAGTAAAAATTACTTAAAACCAATAGGGAGAGCTGAGAAATATTCTTGAAATTTGAATGGAAGGGATGGAAATTAGAAAGAACATATTTGTTCTTATCCATAAAGTTTCAAGCTTTTTTAAGGCAACTTTGTCATATCTGTCTTATGAACACGTAAGAGTTTATGTTTAACTAGATGAAATTGATAAATAGCAATATTAGTATCTACTATCATCTATTAGTCAATGTCATGTACCAAGACCAAGTGTTTCTAAAGATTCTATGTACATTTTCTCATAAAATATTTACAATACCCAGTGTAAATACCACAAACCATTATTTCCGCTATACAGATGAAACCTAAGAAATAGATTCTGACAGGTAAATCAATCTCTTGGCTAAAGCCATAAACCTGATACAAGGCACAGTCTGATTCCCAATCCCTATCTCAGCCTCAGACAGGACACTTGTGTTCCTTCCACATTAGTATGCTACTTTCCATTTTAGGCAACATCTAATCACTCCTTCACACATCCACTTTTTTTTTTTTTTAACCCAGATAGATGTTTAAAAGTAAAGGGAGTCGATTTAAGGTTTTCTCACAGCCTTCCAGGAAATCTTGTTAACAAGTGTAAGACCCTGCAAACATACGAAAGGCCTGGAAACTCTGTAACCGTGAGAGTAATTCCCATTGACAGTAATAATAATAATATTTCCTACATCTTCTCACATTAACAATAAAAATGAAGGAAATCACACACACATTGATAGCTTTCATCTTACAAAAAAATTGTGGAACCCTTTGTAGCCTATTGGATCCATGAACTAGGTGCATCTTTGTTGGCAATAATATTTTTTGCATAATTACTTGTTCTTGGGCAATGTTATTTATGTTGGAAGTACTCGTCTTTATCCTAAATAGAAAAAGTGATCTAAAAATCACTCTATTTTTCTTTTGTGAAAGAAAGAATACCCACCGTATCAATAGCATGACAGGTATATCTTAAACCAAAGGAAGACTTTTGGATGAAAGCCAAACATACCTCTCCAGGAAAACTTCTTTGATCATTAGGAAATGAAAATTTGCACTTTAATATTTTTCTTATATAAAATTGTACCGGATTGAGCTGAACTCTGTAAAGCATTTACTGACTATGTTTATAGGTAGTGTGTTTAATATGCAATAATATTTGATTTGCTTTTTATCCTCCTCAGCCCCTTTAACCTCTAGACTATAATGACTTCCATATGACTAGCCAAGTTTATTTTTAGACTGTTAATTATATGTCCCTATTTTTAGCCTTCTTCTGCCTTTAGGTTGCTGATTATTGTAAGGCCTAAAGTGCCTTCTCAAAGTTTAATGATGTTGTTGTTCTGTCAGATTAGAGACCAATTCTGTCATTGAATACTAGACTTTCTCTCCTGATACCAATCTTTTCCACTTTTCTTTTTCTCACAGCAAATCAGCTGGGACAATAAGATTCAATGTATTTGTCAAAGAGCTCTAAGTCATATAATATGTTAGATAAATATCAAGCATGATACCCATTTTCAAAAGGATTTCAGCCATGTGGCTACCATTAAGTTGAAGAATAGTAAATTCGCCTGTTAAAATACTTTTGAAATTTCAGTTGAAAAATTAAGTTTTGCACATGTAAAGCAACCTATTTAGAATTTCCATTCCTTGCCCTAGACAGATTTTTCTTATTTTAGCATACAAATGTGTAATAAGAGATGCATTTAATATCAAAAAGTTCTCCAATTGCAGTCTTCAGAGACCTTGGCTCTTTCCTTTGAAAATTCTCAAGTATAATAGCATCACAAATTGGCTAGCTTTAATCTGTTCTTCATCATAAGAAACTGTCAGTTTGGTTTTTCTTTTCCTTTCTTGCTGCACTTGGGTGTTTATATATTTGTGTATGTATTTAAAGAACAATGTAGACTAAAACACTTAGAAATTTTTGCAAATAGTTAAAGTTAAAATTCAGCATTTCTTCTTTTGTGTGCCTACTACATATAGTAAATTAAAAGAGAGCAAAATTTTGTTCTAAGAATTATGTCATATCTTAATCAATTAGGTTTTTCTTTGTTTGTTTGTTTGTTTTTTAGAAATTAGTCCATACTCAAACAGGAAAACGGCAAGGAAATAGATCCCGCCCTAAACCCATGCTATGTTACTTTGCAACCTTAAATGTCTCTTGTCAAAGCTAACTCCAGATGTCTAGAAGTGACATTCTCTCTGTTTGCAAGGATAAAGGAAGGGTTGGAGGGCATTATGGAAATAACTGTGAAAGTGGGGAATTAGGCATCACTGTGGTTTATGAAACACTTGTGTTGACTTTTTTGGTTATTTCATTTAATGTTTTTAAGCTAAATACCATATTCCCTAAAATGTGAAAGTAATTCACCAAACACCTTAACAAAGGTGAAGTGTATGAAAATGCTTCATAAACTCTAAAACAACTCACAAATAGAAGGAATTACTTTTTGTCCCTTTAGGGTTATGAGAATTAGAAATTACAGTACATTGACAAAGAGTATTTAAACATAAAGACATACTGATGGCCAAATTTTGACATAAGAATGCGTTCGTTCCTGCAGTTGTCTAATTCATTCTTGGACTCTTGGAGGAATATGTTTCAATGGACCAAAATAATCATGAGGCTCTGTGTCCTTTTTGTAAAATATTCATCCCAAGGGAGGATGTCCCTTCAAGAAAGGTACTAGGTGATTACATGGTCGTACCTGCCTATGAGGCACAATTCAGGTTGCATGGACTACAATGTAAATTTTGTGTTTCTTTTAAAAACATTCTCCAAATAAGTCTTCATATGAAAAAGCATATAACACACAACAAGATCACAACTTGCATGTCTCCTGGAAAAACGGTCTTTCCAGGCCTGGTCTATATTAAAGCCTGACAAGGCATTAATCCAAAAAAGAAGAAAAAAAGGGTTTTGGAATTCTATCTTTGTTGTTTGACATTGATATGGGAGACAGAGTCCTTATTTTGTAAATTTAAGATTTCTAGTAAGAAATACTTTAGAATAAAAGATTTTATTACAATATATTATAAAAAGGAAAAGTTAAATCTGCCTCTCAACAAAATCCCTAAGAGATGTTTCAGATTTCAAACAGGAAAGTTTATTATTGGATTCCCACCCTATATGTCTGTTAAAAAAATAATTAACATAAGAAACATTGCATTTGGGTCTAAAACAAAATGCATAGAGATGAGTCTTTCTTCTGTTTTAATTTCTCTGTCTATACAACAAGGATAAAATATACTGATTTTTATTTTCATGGCACAGAACGTGATTTCACTGTCAGTGACATCTTCTTTGATGTCTCACTGTCTGACATCCCCAGTTAGAAGACTATTAACTCACGCATTTATTTATTTAGCAAATTCATACAATTTCAGAAGAAGACTGAGGAAGCTTTCAGAGCAATATTCTGTTACTAATAAGTGGAGGAGTACTGTAGAGTAACAATAATTATACCAGCAACTATTTCTTGAACAGTTTCCCTGTCCTTGACATTTTATCATTATCTTCAATGTGTACAATAACTCTGTAAGATATATATTATTATTCAGTTTTTATAGTAGTAACACTGATGTACAGAATTTAGTAAGCCCAATAAAGTACAGTGACAGGATTTAAATTTAGGACTGACTGTCCCTAAGTTTGTGCCTTTGCCATCGCACAATACTATTCTTCTAAAAATAAATGTGATCTGTTTTCTCAGTCACATGCTCTGTGTTAGACATTCTACTAAGTGCTTTAGTTATTTCATCTTGTCTAATTCTTCCAGCAACTCTGTGAGTTAGGTGCCATTATCACCATGCCCATAATTATTATACGTGATGAAATAGAAGCATGGAGACATTAAGAAACCAAGGTCATAAGGAAGCGAGGAAGTTAAGATTTAAACACAGGCATCAGTCTATAAAATCCCCCTTTACACTGCTTTTTCAACAATGGACATGGTAAGTCTAACAGCACTATGAAAATGCCAATATAAACTTGGAAGAGTGCTTTTGGTTTGCTAAATTCTCTTACAAGAAATAGGGGTTTCTCTGTGCCTTCTCCTGGCGTGACATAGTAGCATCTGGTTGCTTGACATGTCAAACCCAAATGCATCTATATAATATGTGAAGTTCTCCTGCACTCCCATGCTCCATCCCCAATCCTTGCTAAATTTTGCAGGACTGCTTGCTGTCTTCCAGAATTTTCTAAAATCCACTTTCTAGAATACCAATGTGCCTCAAGATGATTGAACAACATCAAATGGCAAAAGGTGTCATAGTCACAGTAGTCTTGAAAATGCTCACTTCCACAGACTTAGTTTTCTGGGGGTTTATTTTTTTCATGGTAGTACTTCTCAGGGATATTTAATGTGGCAATGTGTGCTGAGAATCTCTGAATTCTGAATGTAATATGCAACTTTTCTCAAATTTATTTTATTCCAAAACTTTGTTTTTTGTGTAACACTTATCCCTTATCAACCATTCATAAGATGTCACTTTCTGTAGGACCTGAGTCAGAGAAGAGTGGCTCTATGCGTCTGTACTTAGGTATCCACAGTCTAGAACTGAAAGTCTTTTCTTTCCCCATTCAGTGTCCATGCAATGCCTTTCTCTTTTTCCTCTGTCAATCCGGGACTTTTGCTTCGTGTTAAATCTCATTCAAAACATCTGGAGAAACCCTGCCCTGGTGGGCTTTAACTTTTGGTTTCCTTTTTGATTCCCACAGCACCCAGTTGCTTTCTGTAAAAGGTTAGTTATAGTGTCCTGTGACAAACACAGGTATAACATCTTTAGCCAAAGGAATTATATGTGAATTTAAGAAATATCATTTGGCTGCTTTTGAAAGCAATTTGTTGAGCCTCTATAAAGGAAATATCCAAAGAGGATAAACACTAGACAGCAGTAGCCTCTTCTCTTCCAACATTGTATCCCTTGGTCCCAGCAGAGAGCTTGCCATAAAGCAGTGGCTGACCATATTTGTCCCCAGTGTTAAGAAGCAAACTTTTTTCTTAGGAAAGATAAATCTATGCTTAATTACCATAATATGAGGCAGCAAATCACATTAGAAGGAAGATCACTTAGGGTTTCATTTTTCTTCGTTTTGTTTTAGACCAAGTTCTCCTGGAAAGCAGAGTCTGAGACTAGAGCTTTGTGCAAATTGTGCATTTGAGGAAATGATACCAATAATAGGAACAGAAGACTGGGAAATCCTGATTCACAGTGCATTTAGACCACAACTCTGACCAACTGGGGCTCAATCCTATTGGGAAATGTTGAAGAGTCCTATAGAATAAGCTCCAGAATCGTCTGCCCAAATGATGCTCTAACTCCTGTCTGTGATTGGTTAAGCATTGCCCTGGTGGTTCTAACCCTTTGGCATTTCCAGGATATGCACACTTTAACTGTCCTGAGATTATTGCCCAAAGGGAGGAAGCAAGAATTACAGAATGCTGCTGAGGTTAGCACCATCAGCTTAAACCTGTGCAAAGCCAGATGCATCAGAAATGAACAGAGAAAAAAGTGAACAGAGGATAAGACAAAGCCCAAGAGGTGGCTGGACTTACTTCAAGTTCATTTTCACTCAGCAAGGTGTTGTTGCCTTTTTGAAAGCCCTCCCTTCCGTATGGGCCAGGTAGCAGGAAGAGTCAAGAGGTGGAAGAGCATTGAATGCCAAACCTCTGAGAAAGAGAAACAGGATTTCAGGATGACATTTGGCAAACTATTTCAGCAAAGTGGTTGGCAGATGCAAAGACTTATATATCATTGATTCCACTTTGTGTAACAGCCAATCTATTTTTGAAAAAGTACACGATCACATGAAGATATTTTGTGGTCAAGAAAAATCCTAAAAGCAAATGTAGCCCTCATGGGTATTTGCACAAAATTATACATCAATTAATTTTAAAATAAGGTTTTCTACCAAAGGACCTGAGCAAATGGAGAAATTACCATGAACCTGATTACATAATGTAGATGCTAGTGACTTATCTAACAAAGAAGGAAATGGCAGAGACTCCTGAGTTTAGACTCTCTCTGCATGTTACAAAATATATAATACTATTGTAAAAGTCTCAGTCTGAATACCAAGTTTTACTATCTATATTTTGTCCCCTACTTCATATCTCCAAGTGGGGGTACGGTGAAAAAAACACAAACAATTTCCATATAAAAGGCCAAAGGGAATGAAAGTGAGAAATATACAAGAAGAAGAGAAACACCAGAGAAGTAGATGCAAGTAAAGGTCTCAAAAGTGAGACAGAAAAAAAGAAAACTTGCTGCTTATCCTTAATCACAAGTGACTTATTTAAATAGACAAAATGACAGGCTGACCTCCATCTATTTTAACTGCCAAATCCTATCAGCAGGGTGTGATTACCGCCCAAGACCACCTTGGGGGGAGGGGGCTGATTGTCAACCTGCCCTGAGAATCCCTGACATTCTTTCCTCCATCCAGAAATCCGGAATTCTTCTAAGGAAACATTTGTGGCCATTAAACCAATTGGAGTTGAACTCATGTCCTAGAGGTTGACAGGACAATTTATGAATGTGCTGTATAACCAACTCTGGATTAAAAAAGAAAATCATGCACAATTTTTTTTCTTCTTTCTTCTTTTTTTAAAGTTTTAGAAGTTGGTATCCTTAGATCTATATCTGAAGAAAGCCAGCAGTTTCTGGCCTAGAATTTCCTGTTCCTAATTTAAAGAAATTCATCTTTTATATCAAAAACAAAAATTAGAAAGACTTAAGCCTCAGGAAAAGTTAACTAAAATTGTGTGTCACGAGTTAAAAAGAAAGCTAGAAACAGTCTAAAATATTACACATAGTTTCTGCAGCTATATAACCAAAAGGAGATAAACAAAATAGTTCCTTCAAATTAAAAAAATAAGGACACAAAAGGCCACAGTCTTATGTGCCAGCCATTTAGCAACAGACAACGTAAATAAACTTTTGAGTGTGTTTGTTTCCTTGCTTAGTTAATGGAATATGTTTCCAGGTAAAATGAACTAAATTTTGTGTTTGTGTGTGTGTGTGTGTATTTTCTTACCTGGAAGAATAAAGTTTAATGTAATTCATTTTTACTTTTTTCCAAAAATTAGATTTGGGATGTCAAACATAAATAATATCTATAGAGAATTAAAATTAAATAAAACTGATACTCATTAAATATGTAAAATTTTGTTCTATGCATTCAGCCTCAGCAACTTCCAGTACAAAATTCAAACCAAGACAAATAATTTTATATATTAATGCACATTTATAACAACTTACATATGGATCTCAGAGGTGTTTTGAGTTAAATTTCCAAACTGTTTGCTCTGAAAATCAGAAATTCATTTTCTTTACATCTAAACATAAGTGCCTAAATTTTTCTGTAAATGCAGTGCTAGTATACCCAGGCATTTACTGGATAATTGAAATCTCTTAAGTCGGTGACTGAAGCTACCTTTATGTTTACAGCTGTTCTCCAGAGGGGAAAATCTCTTAGACTATGATAGAATGCCACTCTGTTGCTTTAGTCCCACCTAAAATATATTACCCATGGACCATCATGATTTTTCCCTTAAGTACACACTTTAGCATTCCAAGCATTAATCTCTGTTGGATTAACAAAGAAAACAATCCATGTTAAAGCAATGAAAAGTTGTTTTTGTTCAAAATGATGAAAAGGAAATTCTTTAATATTTTAACTTTTCATGTCCCTGGTTGGAAAAGAAAACATCCAGGATAAAATGACATTTCAATTATCATAAGTAAAAAAAGAAGAGGGGAACACACACACACATACACACACACACACACACACACACAAACACATGGGAAACCACAATATATTCTATGTAGATCTGATGGTGTTTTCTTTGTTCTTTTTAGTTCAAGATGAAACAGCTGTTCATTGTTTAAAATAGCATCTCACATTTAGATCTTTTTCGCGTCAAAAGGAAGCCATCTTATCCTTCCAGTTTGCTAACATTAGAGAGGGGTAAACACTCATTTCCTACTTATATTATTTATAATGCAGACTTGTGAACTTTCGCATCCAGTGTCAGTCTGACCCCTCTCCTACGAGGTTTTGAACCTTCCTTCCCCTGACCCCATCAACAGACCAGAGTAACTTGAAGGTCATATTTTCCTTTAATTCATCTTTTAAACACACATTTCCTTATTACAATCCAGCAGCTCTGGCTAATGCAAGGGTTGCTCTTATAAAAGGTGGGGATAGCAGTTATTTTATGACATTTTATCAGTGGGCTGATACCAGCATCTCAAAAGAAACTTCTTAATGGTGGTGAGATCTTTATAAGAGTCTCATGTTTCCACTCCTTCGTTCAGAGCCATGGTTCTGTAAGTACCTGCCAATTTGATTTGAAAACCACATCTTAGTTCTTGACAAAAAAAAAAAAAACTTTTATAACTAGGAGTTCTCAAGCTATTTAATCTAAGTAGCTTGAAGCATGCCTGCAGGCCCTTAAGACAGAAAAGCAGAAAGAGATATCCCTTTCAAAGGAGTCCTTTAAAATAAATCCTCTGCCTTTAATTTAGGGGACATTTTGGAACCTGTCACGCTAAAACTGAATGGTCCACATAGGTTCAATGCCAGGTCCACCCTGCCCAATTTCTTTCCTGATAAAAAAGTAAGCTGCCATTACATTAAAATGTTAAAAACTCTAGAAACTCTAAATATAGTTAGAAGCTAATCAGAAACCCAGGAATTTTTCTTCCCATACATACTTAGATACTACTGCCAAAAGATTATAATGGGACTATTTTACATACATTTTTTAGAAATACAAATAGTTCCAAGACCTGCATTCAAATTATAAAACCCCTTTACTGAAATGTTGAAGGTGGAAAATGTTACATAATTCAAAGAACAAAATTTGGAAATCAAATAGTCACACGCCATTAATTTGTAGACAAGGAAACTGAGGTCCTGAAAGACTAAAGCTCTGGTTTATCATAGATTAATAAGATTTTGTTTGTATTTGTTGAATGAAGTGCATGATTGCTCTATCACTCTCTTGCATAAGAGGGACACTGGCAAATAAGCCTGCCCATCACAAATGTCAATTCAACTATTAAAAAATTAACACTGAGACTGAACTGGTCATTTATCCTAACCTAGTTAAAACCAAAACTGCTAGATGATAAGTTATTTGTTTTTCAATTAGTTATTTTGAATTCTTTTAGGATGTCCTCAAACTTCATGCAATTCTCCACAGTATTAAAGAAATGCTTGTCCATTATTCAATGTTTATTGCCGGCCTTTGAATATTTATTCATTCAGTTGTAGCTTTCATGTCCTCTAAGCTCCTCTAAAAAGCCATTTCTTTTTATAACAAATGATCTGAATTCTATCTCCAGACGGTTTTGGGGCTTATGAAACATGAATATGACAATAGTCAAAAGAGAATGGGAAATTCATTTCACAAATGATTTGTAACCTTTCCCTCTTTCTCATCTGTAAATACCACTGTTCTCTTCTTGCTACTGGTGCCGAGTATTTATTCTCTATTTCTCATTTTGCCCACTAAGAAAATGGTGAAGAATCTAAAAGAATGGGCCATGTCTGAGATCCGGCTGGTTCCCACCCTATCAAGACCTTGTCTCACCCACGCAAGTGGCACTCTATAACCTTATTTCCACTGACATTTTTTTTTTTTTCATCTTAGAAAAACTGGGCACTAGGAAGTATGTACACCCTCAGAATCTTGAATTTACCCAATCAGACCTTACTCAGCAGCTCAGTGTCTTAATGACTCTGGCAAAATGACATGGGTCATATTTTCACATGGATGAACTATTCCTGAACAATTTCTCCAGTGTGTAAGGCACAAACAGGCTTTTCTTCAACATCAGGCATGCATGTCTTCCCCGCCTCTTGCTTTTTAACAAACATATGTATTGTAGACAGTGCAAGAGAAATTCTATTCCCCATTAATGTTTGAGTTTCTCTCCTACCCACCTGCTTTTTCTGTGCCTTTCAGATGTCTCTCTCTTTCTTGACATTTCAAGATACTTAAAAGGTGGAGGACCTCTATCCTTATTTTTTTTTTTGCCTGTGGAGATAGATAAAATTGTGTGGCCAATGTATCTCCCACTTTACTCTTTCTACATAGGAATCTGGGGCAAAGAGTATCAACTATCATAGTCATCTTGACACTCCAGAATCTGTACTTTCCTCCTCCCTGGAAATGGTATTCATTCATTCTATTTCATGAGATGCCAAGTTTGGAGCTGGAAGTGGGAACCATTGCAAATTAAAATCCTGGATGTAACTGTCAGTTCATTTGTGCTGCTATAACAAAATACCTAACATTCGGTGATTTATGACTAATAGAACTTTATTTCTCACAATTCTAGAGGCTGTGAAGTCCAAGATAAAGGTAACATCAGGCTCAGTGTCTTGTGAGGGCTCTGGTCTCCAATTCTAAGATGGTGCCTTGTTGCTACGTCCTCCAGTGGGGCAAACACCGTGTCCTCACATGGCTAAAGGCAGAAGAGCAAAAGGGGCAGAAGAGGTAAACAGCTCCCTTACACTTCTTTTATAAAAGCACTATTTCCATTCATAAGGGCTCCACCCTCATGACTTAATCACCTTCCAAAGGCCCTATCTTTTATTATTGTCACATTGGCAATTATGTTTCAATATATGAGTTTGGGGGATACATTCAGACCACAGCAATAACTATACCATAATTGTTGCTAGTTCTACTTCCACAAGAGAATGGAATCATCACACAACGTCTACATCCACTACTTGTTATCTAAGATAATACTCTATGTTGCACTTTAACGTAGTAGGCAATCAATAAATATTGTTGAATGAAGAATCAGATCAGAAGGAATTTCATTTTTTCTTATTTTTTTCCAATCATACCCTCTGATTATTCCTCATAAAATCAAACAACTATAAAGCAGTCTTTCCTGGGGACAAACAAAGTGCTTCTTTATAGAAAAAGATAGTGCAAAGTATTTCCCAAGGAATCAGGTTGTTTACTCCTGAAAGCAATAAAAATGAAAATTTTCCCATGATGTCACACAATGTGTTGCAAAACATCATCAATCAGGCACTGACCGAGTGCACATTCTTGATGTTATGACTTGGCTGTAATTCAGTAGCTCTGTTCACAAACTTTTCTCCCATCTTTAGAGTCCTTCTAGTGTCAACATGATCAATAATAGGAAATGGGTCTACAGAATCATTCATCTGAATGAAAAGGAAAAGATCATTGTCAACTATATGAAATAAGTTATTAATTCCTTCTCCAAAGTCACTTCTATGAAAGATTGAAGGATGACACAGGGCCATCTCTCAAAAGAAATAACCAAAGTGCAAAATCCAAGTGATGATATTAGGAAAACAATCTTAAGAAACATGCTTTCTCTCTTTTGAAGTTATACTACACTCATCGGTGTGTCCTGTTTGAACTATGTCTGGGGTTTATCTTCCAAATATAGACATATGCCTCTGTTTTAAAATAATCCCCAGTTTGGTTTTCCAGCATCACTTTAATGATAGAAATTGTATGACTCTCTAGGGATCTGGAATATTTGGTGGTGCTTTAATGTAAGTTATGAAAAAAGAAGGAAAGATCACTTTTTTGTTGGCTTAAAACAAACAAAAAAATGCCTTAATGGGACATCCTTTTTTCTCTATACCAACCCTACCATTGAGAGACTTTCTGACTTCTCCAGAATGAGTGTGAGCATAATCTAATTCTTTCTTAATGATAAAAACAAAATAATTGTTGGAAGACAAGATAATGACTGGACCACTCAAAAAGCCAACAAGTTATTTACTACACTTTTCACAACAAAGGGGTACAGTCTGCCTGGGTAACCATGTCAAAGAATCTAAGAAGAACATTTTAGGTGTCTGTCCTGAAATATGCAGATCAAAGAGAAGTTAACTTCAATATTCATTTTAGTTCTAATTGTTGGTTAGATGCTTTCTTGTATTAATAACATGAATTTGGGGCTTGACTTCATTCAACCAGACAGTTACAGATTGTCATAGGAGTTAGAAGTTTTGTGATTGTAATAACTGCACGATTATATCTCTGAACTAGACATCTCATAACCAAGTTGGTCAGAACATTGACATTGAATCAATGAAAGCATGCAGCAGTAGTTTTTATAAGAGCAGCTAAAGTCATAAAGAATGGTACCACAGGTGCTTTATGTCACTCTGCCTTTTTCCATTAACCTCAAAATGTCCCCAGAGGACTGCTTGTCAAGTGAAAGGGAAACTGCTCACTGCTTGAGATCGCTGCTCTCCAACTCTCCAACACAGTCACACAGGCCACCATGCAGTAGCTTTCTACAGTTTTGCACATTGTTGGCGAAATTGCCGGTCACTACAGAAATGACTTCTCATAGCAAGGCAGGGTAAACAGGTGCTTGGGCCTTTCTTCCATAATGTCTCCAGTAAGCACTCACTGGGATGCCAGAATAACACAGAAGCATCTCTTGAGAAAGTCACTCTGCAGTCCTATCTCCTGATCTGTAAAATGATGTCCTGACTATCAGGTTATAAATGCAGAGTAGCTTTTGTGTAGCATCACCAGCAGCAGGAATTTATGTACCATACAGTTTTATTTCCTCTAAAAAGTCACAAATTAGTGTATATCAAGCAAGTCTGGAAAATAATCTGGCTGGCTTCTTAAAAACATTGACAACCTTAAATATTTTAGCAAGAGATTTATTTAAAGGCATCACTCTGGGAGATTACAACATATTCTGTCTGTTAATACAAAAACTTGGGAAATTCCTGTTCAGGTATTGGGACACTTTCTTCTATATTCTGCATATTCGTCAGTCTGTGAGTATGGATTTGGCTTTTGGAAGTGACCAGTCATCATTAAGTATCAATTGTATAAATGAGATTGGCGATGAAAGTGGGCGGTGTGAATTTAGATCAAAAATGAAGTGTGACTATAAATATAACAAGACTGATTTTCCTCCACCAGTCACAAGCCATGCCTGAGGGCAATTCCAAGGCTGAAGCTATGGATGAGAGGGTGATCTGACAGGGACAGCTGTCATCAGTCATCCTGTTGACCTTCGAGGTTAATTCACCTGATCTGGCTGGCTGACTGAGGGTCATCTTCATCCGCCCTCACTACCCCATGGGCATGCCTTTTGAAACTCTTTGAATGATAATAAAAGTAAGGAGAAGACAGACCTTCTTTTACCAGGAATGGCTGTCCATTCTTTCAAAAAGTGTTTATTGAGCTTCTTTTATATATCAAACATTGTCTAGGATATGCTGGAAAACAAGACAGATCAGACTCCTATGCTCAGAGTTAAGACATACAGAATTTTTAAGATGAAATCAATGATAATTGTAAATGCTGATAAATGTAATGAAGAAAAAAATGGGGCCATCAGACAAAGAAAGCCATTACATCAGGAGGTTAGAGCAAGTCTCACTCTGAGAAGGTATTATTTCTGCTAAGACCTGAATGATGAAAAGTTGCCAGCCATGAGGAAACCCTGGGGAGAATTTGCAGGCTGAGGGAGGAGAAAGCCTAAGAGTTCTACTACAGGATGAGCCAGATGGTTTATAGCACTTGATGGAGTCAAGTGCCCTGTTTCTGAGTATAATATGAGCAAGGTCCATTATATATTTAAGTGGTTGTATTCTATCGCAAGCATCAAATTTTGGAGTTCCTAAAATGTTTTGGCCAAAGCAGCATCCAAGCAGTGATAGGTATGGACTTTCCCATGGTGACCCCTTGGAAAGGGACAACACTCCCATGGTCACACATGTTCTCAGGTGTTAGAATGAAAATGAGGTATTTCTTAAGAGTTAAACCAATGGAAATTTCACACATTTTTAAAGATGATTTTGGCCAGTACTTAATTTGGGATTTTTTTTTCTAGGCCTAAACATTTGCTTCCTGCTCAGGCAAGCTTGAGAAGACAGGATCAAGGGAGTTTTGTGGTCCAGTGAGCAAAGGATGGGAAAATCAGAAAGATTTTGAGTTATAATCCCAGTTGAGCTACCAGGTGACCTTTAGGCAAGTCATTCGACCTCCCTGTGCCTCATGCTCCCAGCTGGAAAATTGGATAAGACCAGCAGGATATCACTGAAAACCAGATGCTACACCGAACTCAAGCTTTCCCAGCTCAATAAATTACCACCAAAGGGGCGGGGGTGGGGAGGGGCAATCTATCAGCCCATGTGAAATGCCCAGTTAATGACATTAAGTTACTCTTTATATTAAAAAGTTTTTAATTTCTCTCATATTCATCAAAACGAACTAATAAAATGAGTAATTCAAACATGAGTACTATTTCCTGAGATATTTAGAAGTGTCACTCTGGCTTGCCTTGACTTTGCCATAGCGTATTTGTAGGTTAATAATTGTTACAATCCCAGTCTTGCCTCATTACCCCTTCCCATGGCAAGTCACGCCAGTGTCAATGACACACAGCTAGAACAACAAAGAGAAGGTCAAAACAGGAGTTTATTTCCCCATGTTTCAAACAAAATAAACTTGCAGTTTCTATATGAAACAGGACAATAATGTTTTGTGTTAGATATTAACGTGATATTTAGATGGAGAGTAAAAATTCCATCACTCATTAGAATGTTTTGTCTCTGTCAATAACGAACAACTTCTTACCTACAAAGACTAAATCAGAAAACAAAAAAGAAAAATAAAACTGGAGGTTTTTTTTAGTTTAAATTAAAATGTCTTTATTAGCCTCATGGAAAAAAAGTATATTAATTCAAGTTAAATAATCTACTTGACCAACTAGAAGGATGTTCGTGATGAAACTGACATTGCTTTTCCACATGAAAAAGTTAACCTGTGAGTATATTTGAGAAGTAGCAACTTTCTAATTTTTTATTAATTAATTTTTAATTTACAAATAATAATTCTTTATATCTATTGGGTACAATGTGATGTTTTGATCTATGTATACATTATAGAAAGATTCTTTAAAGCTAATTAACATATCCATCGCCTCACCAACTTACTTTTTTGTGGTGAGGACATTGGAAATCTATTCTTTTAGCAATTTTGAAATATACGATACAATTGTTATTAACTGTGGTCACCATGCAGTGCTATCCATCATTACAACTTATTCCTCCAGTCTAACAGAAACTTTGTACCCTTTGATCAATAACTCCCCTTGCCCCTTCTCTTCCTCTCCTCCCCAGCCTCTACTACCTTTACTACTCTCTGCCTCTATGAGATGAACTTATTTTGATTCCACATTTAAATGAGATCATACTTAAAATTGGGTCACAGTTAGTATCACAAGACCACAAACACCATTGATCGGTAGATGGGCTCAAAATAGGTTTAAGTCCTTCTATGTGTAATAAGTATCTGCATATTCAGCAATATCCTGGTGTCTGGCTCAGTGGAACATTTTTAATGTTATATGAACATATGTTGAAAGAAAATTAATTAAGCAAGCTGAAGACATTAAAATATTACTGTGGGTGCCAGTATATGCCTAACTTTACTCCAAAGGATTATGCACAGAGAATGCATGTGGCATGAAAACTCACTTATGAAAACTTTATTAAATGCTCTCTTCTCTACCCGAAAATGTAACACACAACAGCTTCTTTCCTCTGAGCTACTTGGGTGGAAGCATGGATGCCTTCCTGCAGTGCATTACCTGTGAATAAGTCAGCTTTTGTGTGGCTGATTTTCTTTTTAGCTCAGTGAAGTGATGCTCCAGGCAGATATGATGGTTGTTTTTTTGTTTGTTTTTTAATTAAATGTTGCCAGCTATTTTTTGGCCTTAATTCTGATAAAAGTATTTTTCTGCCTAAGCGAAAGTTTTTATTTTCTTAAAGATTCATTGACAGCATAGATGGGGAATGGGTGGCTGACGTATATGTAACGGAGTGATCTTGGTAACAGCTGTGTAACTAATGACTCAGGAACTCACTCTCACTCACCTGTAAAATAGAGAAGGTAATAATATCTATCTTGAAAGGCTATGATAATGATCAACAAAATAAAGATGTTTTGTCAATTACATGATGCTATAGGAATGTAACTTATTGTTCAAGACAGTTGTTTGTCCTCATGAGTGTGTCTTAGGGAGTTACCCATCCAGGTAGCCTTCATCCCTTTCTATGGACAACCAAGTACTTACCTGACTGGACCTGAATCGGTTACTCCAGGTGAGCCATTTCCTAAGATGCCCCAGTCTGGGACAGCCAACTGAGGGACCACAGGGGCCACATAGAGTCACAGCAGCCTGTGCATGTGTTAGCCATATCCCATCTCTCCTCAATCTGTAATTATCAATTCCATAAGTGGGAATCATCCTCCATTCAGGAAACATTGCAATAAGTAATTGGTATTATTTACTATGTGCAAAAGCAAGTTGTGCCACTTTTCCCTCACTCCTTTTCAGTAGGGCATCATCTGTTTTGTTCTTAAGCATGGATAAAGATTTGGAACAAATCCGTGCCCCTCCCTGCCAAAAAATGATGATAATAATAAGGGAGAAGGAGAGAGCGAGAGGTTGAGAGAGTGTGGTAATTTTTGGAAGAAGAATGTGTAGGGAAAGAGAAAAGCTCACCTCAGCGAAATCATGAACACGTACGCAAAGGGCACATTTGGAAGCATAAATGGAAATATGTAAATCAATATTAATCATCTTCAGAAATCAAAGACACTGACTGTCATCACTGTCTTTGTCTATTAATGGTGCTTTAGGATAGAGAGCATTATGATGTAACCAACACACTTTATAGAAAGATAAGTTTTTTAAAGATCTTTTGAATGGAGGCTCTAAAGGAAAAAATGCATGTTGCACATCAGTACCTACTAATAAACACTAATATAAGTTTTTAACAATCAGAAATTTAGTTAAGGCCCCAAAGGAAAAAAAAATGTGTATGTTCCACTTTATCATGAAGTTACATGATCTTTTACATCATTTTTCTTCTTTTATATTGAGGTTTTTTAAATTTTTTATAGTTTATTCTCTTGGGGCTAAACTCATTATTATCACACAGTTGTATATGTTAGCCAGGCTTAGAGCTAGGGTAAATAATGTTAAACACATAATTTACTTTTAATGGATGATCGTTAAAATAAGGGGACTATGGGAATGTCATTATAATGGAAATTTCTGTATAACACATGGATTTTAAAATCTGTCTGGCAACATCTGATAGATTATAGCTTCAGTAGAGTGAAGAGATGTAGATATTTCTTTGAAACATGTCGGTGTGGATATTGATGTGCAACATGTATTTTTTTCAGGTATGATGTTCATATGCTGCTTAAATAACTGGCTTAAAACCTCATTAAACCAGCTATTTAACATCACTTAAAGGATTAAATCAACGCTTTGTTTCTCTTTTATAACGTATACTTCTTAAAACTAGTTTGCACATATGGACAGCCCTAGTCATAGGGTTACCCATAAAAAGGTATGATAGAATTTGGAAAATTCCCATCACACTTTGTTCAGTTAGTTTCAAAAGCCTTGAAGGGTTTCTCCCACCCCCCACTCATTCCCATGGGGTGGTGATAAAGAATAATGTTTTCCAGTTGGCATGTCTACAAACTTCTGGCATTTAGCTGACAGCAAATCACATTTTTTACTATATAAAAAGATTTTGATGAGCCAGTATGAAGTATTTCAATGTTGCCTATAACAGCTTCTTAGGTTAATAATATGCATTAAAGCCTTCCAAAATAATAATTGACATTTTATGCAATAGACAATGAGGGCTGTAAAAGCCTGCACCTATTGAATTAATATAAAGGATATTTGCAAAACAAAAGCAAAAGATTTTCTTCAGAAAAAAATTTGTATTAGCAGGTTTATGTCCAATACTTCCTTAATTATTAATGAAAGCCTGCAATGCCAAGTTGATCACTCATTAATTCAAAATAAGTATTAAAATAAGTCAAGTAAAGTCATAAATGCAAGGCACCTAGAATTAAAATGTGTGGTGAAAATAAATGGAAAGAAACACAGCTTTAGCCTGTAAAACTTGGGCAGCTTTAATGGCAAAACTTCTAAAACTACTTTATTTCACAGGCAGACTAGGCAACCAGAATCAGCAGCATATATTAGCTGATATCACGATACCCAAAACTCAACCTCAAATTTTACCTATGATATGATACAGCATCTTGCATTTTCTAAAGCAGTTCATTTAATATTTGGATGCTCACCAAGTTCTCTAAACTTTACCTAGTAGTTAAATGTGGCTTTTAACCATGACTTACATTCCTTAATACAATTTCAAAATTTGCTTTTTTGGCTTTTGCTCTCTCTGGTAATAACTGCTCGTTTGTGCTGACTCATATTGAGTATTTGGTGCATAGTGGCTAATATTACTTTCTTACTTAAAAGAAGACCAATTATTCGTCATGCTGTATTTGTCTATTTGTTTATTAAAATGTTTCCCTAATTTCTAAAATTCTTTAAGGTACTATGTTTTTCTAGATTTTTATCTTCACTTCATTTCTGGTCCCATTTGCCAAGAAGAGGAAATTTGCCTTTTTTTTTGCCCAGCACATCCCCTGGCTCCCCTATGCACAACTTCTGACAAAAGCAATTAGAGAGCTTTCTATTTGTGGTGAAAGGGAATTGGCCTGGATTCTGCCATTACCAAGAGATTCATTATATACTTCAAGCTTATGATACCATTAATTTCAGCCATTCCAGGGCAGCAATGAAAAATGCAGTCCACTGTGCAATCTACATCCCCAATCTTGTCTCCAGACCCACTTATTTAACAACCTGGACGTCTCCACTGAATACCCCAATGGAACTTCAAACTCAAACATCTGAAACTGATCCCTCACATCCTCGGCAAACTTGCCCACTTGCTATTTGCCACTCCTCAGCAAAAGACACCACCAGCTAGCTATCAGTTGTATCAGATGGTGTAAAGTTTTATAGTCACAACTTCACTTTCTAAATCTGAAACTTTGGGATCAGTTGCACAATAGAAGAAATAGGCAGGAGCCTCTACTACATTATTTAAAGGAGTCTGTTAAAATTTCCACCTGTTGACAAATGTTCAAGTGCTAATTATCTTCTGTTTGCCCCTAGAGTCTTAGATTCCACTCTTCTCCATGCTGTGATATGTATAGTCCTTTGTCCAGCAGCTTCCACCTGGGTTCACCCAGTGGGAACCCCAAGAGGAAAGGGAAGGGAAGAAGGAACACAAGACAAGGTATTTTGTCTTCAGGCTGCCTCCCTGCGAAGTCACCTCAGGTAGGCTGTTTCTTTAAGATGAAAGTTTATGCCCCTATCAAGTTGGCCTCTTCTATACGGCCCACTCCTTGTGGGATCATCTGATAATGACTCTTTTTCCCAATTCCTTCAAGTGTAAGGGTAGCTATGATGTAATAACAGATCACTAACCTCAGGTTACTTCACTTTACCTGGTGGTTATCCTCCACCTACCTTTGTAAATGTCCCTTTGTACATACAACTCCTTCAAACTCTTGTTCATTTGATTAAGCCTTCTGTTTCCCACTGGGAGTCTGACTGACAGATCACCCTTCTTCTTAGTCTTTAAATGATTCTTTATTTTATTAATGACATCATATGAATTATGCTTCTAGATTAAGGCAATAATGCTGAGGGGAAGAAGGCAAAATGTGAGAGGGGGGTGTGTATTAACTCACTAGGATCCATTGATTGTATTAATAGATGTGCTATATTTCCTGGGAGAAATCTGATTACTTACAATGAAGAAGGAAGCATACAGATCGCTCCTGCCTTAGGTAGAAGGTACTAGGGAATTGAGTGGCTGCAGAGAGGTACTGGAAATTTAGGATGGAAGAGGGTTAGAGGAGAGGCAGACAAAGCAAAAGTAGTTTGTGTGTGTGTGTGTGTGTGTGTGCGTGTGTGTTGAGCAGTTACCAATCTGAGCCTGAGATGACTCTACCGTGTACATACTATGTAAGTTTTCCCCACCCCAAGTCTGCAGCTGGTGCAGCCATTTCTGTGTCCCTGGCATTCTGCACACTCAGTGAGTCTCCTGAGACCTCAGATGGTTTATCTACCCTCAAAGGGACAGGCCCTGGCCTGGGGTGAAAGATAGAGTTCTCTAGATTGTAGAAACTTCAGTTTGCTTTGGCCTGACAGAGCAGTTTAAGTGTGAACTGCTACCTCTGTCCTACTTTCAGGAATAAAATCTGGTCTGATCTCACTCTAGACTTGATTGGAAGCTCCTTGTGGCAAGAATCGGGCTGTGTATAGCATTATGTTTCCAACAAAATACCTTCGGGCTGATCCTCAAGAAGATTTGGCCAAATGAGTTATGATCTATATGGTTTAATTGTTTTAAATTTTGCTTTTTGTCTAAGAAAATTGTCCTTATTTTTAACTGGGGAAGAAAGGAAAGAAGGGAAAGAGAGTGGTTGCGGGAGGGAAGAAAGCATGCTTAATAGGAGCATTTTAAAAACTGAATTCTAGACCTAATTCTGTTTCTTATGTGATATTAGTCAAATGTACTTAAACTCTTCTTTTGTAAAATAAAATAATAACTCCTTATGGGAGTTGTTTTATTAAATGTTGATATCTTCCTATTTTAAGCATTCTTCTAACTCTAAAATTCAAAGTACCCTTTTTAAGAAAGATTATTTCTCATTGTTTCTTCAGTACTAGATGTCTGCTTATACAGAAACCTGCAGTTTTATTTGCTCCACTTCACCTCCAATAAATGATAATCTATAAAAACCAAAGCATTATATGGTTGTGTAAAACTCACTTCTGTGTAAAGTCTACTGGTAGAAATAAGCAGAGGAGTTGCTTTATAAAGCATCTTTGGTTTAATGGAACCCTTCTGACAAATGATACTGCGTAAGTGAGCATTTTCATTTCTTCTGAGCAGAAACCTTAGTCATCCAAAAAGCGTGTTTTCTTCTCTAAGCTTCACAGGAAATATCAGAGTAGAAGATGATCATTCAGTCATTCAACATTAAGTTGCTCTCTGAAGATACTGCCAACAAGGGTATAAATTGTACTGGTGGTTTTTGTGAATTGGACTCTGGTCAACTGAGCTCTTGATTTAAACCACCAACTCATTTCACATAAATCACTGCACGGCTCTCTCTCTGCAACACAATTTTTCTAGAACTTACCTCTTAGGTATAGGCAGGAATTGAATTGGTGCCCTCAGGGCAATAGGCTTCAAAGTACATCATTAATAACGTCTGCATTCCATTTACACTAGATAAGGCCTCGTGGGCTAGGGAAAAATTCACAGGTTCTAGCTATCTGGGTTGGCACCATCATTCAGCCAAGCTTAGGCTAGCCAGTTCAATTCACCCCAAGCCACAAGTTTACCTTTGGGAAAAATTTTTGGAAGGGGAAGTTTTACATATAAGAAAGCCACAAGTATCCTGGAAAAGACAAAAGTGAATACAGCAAGAACTTCTAGAAGAATCTTTCATCGTTTTAATAGTTGGGGCCCATTAGGTCTATGAAACCATCTCTATAATGAATTTATTAGAATGTTACTTCTTTATTCAAAAGCAATACAACAATTGATTGGATCATTTTTCTTCTTTTAATGTATGGATGATTTTAGAGGAATAAGATCACTGTACACATCTGACAAGGTTAAATGCATTTTATTGATAGTATATAAGAACTAATCCAGCAAAATCAAAGGTCTGCTACTATTGACAAAGGAGGAAATCATTATTATTTTTGACAGTATCAAGTCCTTCAGTAATTACCAGTGTTCTGAAATACAACAAATCAATCTTGAAGGACAAAATCTTGTTTATTATTAAATATGTTTATATATTTATATGATTTAAGTTAATGAGTTTTCTTTTTGCATTTTGAACACTGACAGTAGTCAATACTTAAGCATGATTTGGGTGTTTCCTTGGTGAATCTTTGGTCTGTCCTCAACTTGGATTTAATTTCACGTTCAGCTCTACTATAAACAACTACAGATAGCCAAACAGCTTTATGGGTCTCTTTTTTAAAAACTGTCATCAAAAAACATACAAAACTGTAATTAAAACAGATTTTGTTATGTTTTGATGATTGAAGTATCTTCTCAGTAACTGTCCATGAGTTAAGGCAATCCATGACTCATTTTTTTAGTCACCCTGAATTTTTCCTGAAAAAAGGTAATAAGAGAAAAATCTTGCCTTTAAGTGAGCTCATATTAAGTAAAAATGAGAACATCAAAAAAGTGACCACAAATAAAAAGAATTTTATTAAAAAGCTCATTTTAATAATATTTTCAACAGTCTGTTCTGTTAACTTCATTTTCTCCTTGGCTTTGAAGACATCAATTATATACCATCCACAGCTCGCTTGATTTTCAAAGCTGGTATTTTTGCCTTGTTAATTCAAATCTTGAATAAACTGTCCGTGTTTTCTACTCCTGGAATATTCAGTTGGTAATATTCCTACAAAATGTTCCATTGCTAAGAAAAAAGAGACTTGATTCTCTCCCCCTTGCCTACTATATGAATTTTGACTTAACAAATTTTAATGCACTCAAAATTATTAACTAACTTTATGATACTGGACTATGGTGTTTTTAGTTACATAATGAAATGCTCAACTTGAAACTCATCATTAGACTAATCAAACTGTGATGCCTTAAGATTAGGGTAGGAAAATGTCAGCACATATTAATTTATTTAATTTGAAAATAACATATCAGAGACCAAAGCAATTTTCGGGGTTAAATTATCTCTCTGCTTATCAGATTCATGATCTTCTGGGTTCACAGATCAAGTTCCCTTCTTCCCATGTGCCATGTGAAAACCGCCAAACACTGTTTAGCTTACACAATGTGTTATACACAGCAAGGCCTGCTCCTTCAGTGGGTACAAAGAAGGTAATTCAATCTTAAAGTTCTACTGCTGTCATAAGTGTTTATGACATCACCAAGACCTAGCAGCTGAATTGTAGCTTTGTCTTCTCTCTTCTAACATGCATTATTAGAGATAGACTGTAAACGTCTAAGCAGTCATTTTAACCCCTCCTTTACAAAAACCACTGCTTATAAAAATTCCCTGAATTGTCAGGATAGTGGAACAAATGACTGCTAGTCTTCTAATAACTCTACCAACAGAGAAAGGGACAACCCTTACTGTTAATTCTCAGAGTTCACGTACAATCATGCTTTTCATTTGTAGCCCTCAAAAGCTCTTACAAGTTAGTGAACATTTTAAGATCACCTCCCTTTGCCCAACCCTGATGGTCCGGCACAAGTCTCACTTCCTGGATGAAGATAGTGTAGGCATAAGGGAAAGAATGTGGGTGGAGTTGGAGATAAAATGGTTCAAAGGCTATTTTCACCACCTACTAGACAAGGTCGTTATTAACGGCCTTTGTTCCTTTCCTCTGCTACTGAGTGGGAGCTAGGCTCTAGATGGGAATGACCTAGGTAATATACTTGATCATTTAAAATAGTCCGTATAGCCAGTATAGCCTAGTGTGGTGGTGTGTCCCTTTTGGCTAGTTGAGAGGCTGAGGTGGGAGGATACTTTGAGTCCAGAAGTTCAAGACCAGCCTGTGCAACATACGAGGACCTCATCTTTAAAACAAAAACAAAAACAAAAACTAATCAGTATAAAGTCATTGCCATCCTGTCTTTTAAAGGTGGACACAACCAAGGCCTAAGCCAATTAGAGTATGGTTTTCTACAGCCACAGCAATTGATGCAGAAGTGGACATGTGACCTAAGTTTGTTCGGTCTTAGTGAAGCTGAAGCCCTTTATACATTTTTTTTTAATTCTAAATGATATGTATAGTTCAGAGGCTTGGATCTGCTGCAGCTACCACAAACTAAGTGGCTAGAATACAAAACCAAAACAAGGAGAAAGACTAAGCTAAAACAATCTCAGAACAAATGATAGGAAGCCCTGATCAAACCATAACTGAAGCTCTGCCTAACTCACCTTTTTGCAATTACATGAGCTGATCTCTTGTATTATTTAAGACAGTTGGAGTTGCTCTTTCTGTTGCTTGTGATCAAAGTACCCAAACTGACTGACTAGTTCGTAATCTTTAGCCTTAGTGTGCTTATCTATAAATGAAGATAACAGCCACCACCTTGTAAAGCATTTTTGAGGGTTAAATCAAATGGCACACATGAAATAGCTGGCACAAGGTCCTCATAAATTACACCTCTTTTTCTACCGGTGGCCCAAGAGAGGTACTGTCTAAATCCTTAAAGCATTTGTCCACACTCTACATATCTATCATTCTGCATTCATACTTGGAATTTTTCTGTTACTCTTTTAGGGATTCTTGACCTGGGATAAGAGTTGGCTTTTGGTAATCGTAATCCCTTTGAGAACCAAAAGAGAGCTACAAGCTCTCTCCACCAGGAAAACAAAAATACAAATATGCCACACATCTATTAATGAAGAAAACAGCTGACATCATACACAGGAAGGCATTTCCTATAGTCAGAGAGAAGCTTAAAAGACCAGATAGATTGATGCAACTCTTTCATTTGATATTCATTCCAAACAAATATTATAGCCCCTTTAAGCAGGTTATTGTCTCCTTTTACATAGCACTGAAATTTACTAAATTAATGCTATGGTCTCGGCGCTCCTGTTCAGTGCTACAAGTTTTCTGTTACCAATGTGACTCAGGTTCCCCTCCTTGTGAATCACAAAACTTTCCCTCATTTGCTGACAAAAATAATTTTCGTGAAAAATTTTAGTTGACTACATGTATTTTTAAAAAGCCTTTGATTTTGATATGTTAAGTTGTCAAAGGAGTTAATGCTGTCTGATTTCAGGCACTGTACACTAACACTCTCTTCTTCCAACATCCAGTTTTTAGTAAACAACTAAGTCTTATGTTAACTCTCACCAGTTCAGGTTAAGAATACGTAGATTAATTTTATATCATCTGTATCAGTTAGGCTTTGCTACCTTATGAACTATGCAGAATTTAGTGACTTAAAACAATATGTATTTAGCTCATGGTTCTGTTGGTCAGCAATTTGAGCTACACCCAACTGGTTGGTTCTTTGGGTTTCAGGTAGGCTCCCTCATGTGCCCATGTTAGCTGTTGGATTGATTTGGGTTGCAAATCTAGAATGCCAAGTAATGCAAATCTAGGGCTAAGTCCTTCAGCTGGGATTTAAGACAGTGCAGTTGCTCTTTCTGTTGCTTGTGATCAAAGTACCCAAACTGACTGACTAAGTCCCCTCAGCTGGGACTTAGCTCTCCTCCATGCTGGTCTCTCATATTCCAGGAGTCTAGCTTGAGCTAGTTCTCAAAACAGCAATGGGTTTCCAAGAGAGAATGTAGATGTGGATGAAGTTTCTTGAAGCCTGGCCCAAGAACTGGCACAATGTTACTTCTGCCATGTGCTATTGATATAGCCAACCCAGAGTTAAGGATTGGAAAATAATTTTGACCTTTTCATGGAAAAAGTATCAGAATCACCTTGCAAATAAGTATGGATACAAGGAGGTGAATAACTGTGGCCATTTTTTCAATTAATCTGCCACACCTTCCTTTTCTTCTATACTTCAAATCCTCAAGTACTCTATCATGTTACTTGTAGCCATAGTTAACAGGTAGTGTTTACCACTATACTTTCAAGCAGTATTCTTCATACATACTTTACTCCAAGTCCCCTACAGGACTTGGTGATGTTAACTTTAACTGGCATATTCCTTTATAACAAATCTGGTCAGCCAGAAGATCTATTCATTCATGTAGAAATAGAGCCGCAGCCATTGTAAGTGGTTAGGTTAATTGGTTACAAAACAGTATTTATCTCAGTCATCGCACAACCCTGGCTGTACCATAAAATCAATTGCAGTGCTTTGAAAAGTACAAATGCCCACCCAGGACAATCAAATCAGAATATCTGAGGTTGGGGGGCCTGTATGTATTTAACAGTTCTCCAGGCAATTCTACTGCACAGCTACATTTGAGAATGACTGATTTAACTATCAAGCCATCTATCCACCTTATATTGAGTAGTGGTTCTCAGGATCGAGTGAGCATCAGAATCACCTGAAAAGCTTGTTAAATAGATTTCTGGGTTCCAAACCCAAGTCTGGCATGAGGCCCATGTGTGATGAAGATGCTAGTTCAGGTATCATGCTTTGAGAACCACTGTCCTAAAGAAATATGGTCCATTGACATTTTTAAAAAGGCACCATCTCAGAGACGTATTTGTCTCTAATACTGCCAATAAGGCAGAAGTTCCTTTATTATAGACCGGTGGTAATTCCAGGAGAAGAAATTACCTGTGGTAATTCCAGGAGAAGAAAATGATGGTTTATTTTACACCTACCAATGTTTGTGTCCCACACCCAGAGTTTCTAATTAAATTGGTGCAGGCATTACAGCCCTTAAAAGATTCCTCCAGTGAGTCCAATGAGCTGCCAGGATTGAGAGCCACCCAGTGGTTTTCAAACATGGTCCCAGGATCAACAGCGTCAACATCACCTAAGAACATGTTAAAAACGCAAATGTTTAGACTCCACTAGATACCTACTATATCAAAAATTACAGGAGTGGGGACCAAAAATATTTAACAAGCTTTCCAGGTGATTCTGGTCAACACTGAGCTTGAGAAGTTCTGCACTAACGTACACTAACAATATAAGGAGGCAATTAGTTTCTTCCAGGAGAGTCAGACAGATTCCAACCTCCGCAAGTGTTCGAAGAAAGTTGTGAGCTAGAGATTTCAGACCACGGAGAAGTGGTAAAATCTAAGAGAAGAAGAAGCTCCAATTCACCTAGGCCAAATAAGCATGCAATCAAGTATACATGCGGTCAGAATCCACCAGTGTCCCTGGGGCAGTGAGTTGACCAAACTGAAGGCTGCAGGTGGTTTGTGTAGTGAAGAAGAGGGTCATCATCTTTCAATATCAGATCACAGTCTGTTCTATAATCTAAGAATTTCAAGAAGAGCTGGAAGGATGCATGATGAGACATTTCCAAATTCCAGGTGAGGCAGCAAATGACCTTCAGACCCCCAGGTGTTACCTCCAGAGAGTTGGAAATAAAAGGATCATTGGTGGAGAGGTGAATTCTCCTGACATGATAAAAAGGAGGAAGAAATGGCTCCTCATAAGAATATGATATTTTCCCCTTTCCAAGAAAATAGATAATGCCAGGGTCACTATCTCCTTTCCTCATCCAACAAGCCTTATTGAGTGCTTCCCATTTACTAAGAATCATGTTAGTCATTGGGAGTACATCTGTGAACAAAACATAATCCCTGCCCTGAAGTAACTAGTCTAGTCAGGGAGGAAGAGTCAAAGCCATCTACAAAGCCTGCATTGCTTTAAGGTGTTTCATCATATTCAGGAAACCACATGTTTACCAGCATTGTCTTTAAAAGAAGGATTCTGTTCAGGTTTTGGTACCTAAAGCCTATTCCTCATCTCTCCTCCTCTCTGAGGTTCACCCAGGGAGCAACACACATGGACAATTACTAAAATGGATAAAAGTGCTATGAGCATGCCAACAGTGCTGCCCAATGCACAGTTCTCTGCTGGGAAAATGAATTGAAGGATCTGGATTCTTGGCCAATATGAGTGTTCCTATTCTATTTCCTTAAATCCAGAAATGATTATTTTTTCAAAAGAAGCACCAAGACAGTTAGCCAACCAGATGTGGGACAAAAGGAGCTGAACGCTCGCACCAACCAGGGTGGAATGCTGGAAAATAAAACATCACCAGACTGGTCTAGACCACCCTTCTGAAGGTTAAGTCACTCTCTGTAGGCCAGGCTGCCACATGGGAAAAGAGCATAGAGGAAGTAGAAAAATGGCCTGTCAAGTCCAAGGAGTAAAACCATCTTTCTAAATCCACTCATAGGATTGAACTATGCGTGCATGCCTTTTAAAGCACAATGACTCTGCCCTATAGTGACAAGTATTCCAATAAATATCTGGGGATATGAAAAATCAACTTTACTCCTCCTCCTCCTTAGAAAGGAGGTAGTAAGAGTATAAAGGGAGCTGGATCTTACTCAAGGTATGAGGGTGGTGACCTTCCTCATCTTAAACGACTGAGCCCATTGATATAAAGCTGTATCAATCCATACATAGATTATTAGCCCAGAGCTCTTATCAAGAACTGGTAAACATCTCTATTTCATTACTTCATTGTTTAATTAATTGTATCCACTCTTTGTTTTAGTCACTATTTTCACACTGCTGACTCACAAATGTTTGTTTCCAGCCAATATCTCTATCCTAAACAACAACCTTCCATAACAAATTGTGTCTCCAATGCTTCAGTTGCATGTGTAATAGGCACCGTAAGCCTATGCAGTCTAGTTGTGAGCTTGGGATTCCTTCCCCTGGAGCCTGCTCCTTGATAAATACCAGTTCTGATCATCCCATTAGCCTAGTGACTTCCCATGATATTTACCAAAGAATCCTAGGAGGTTCCACATGAGTGAATCCCATGACCTCATGGATCTTAACCTCTAATGGTCTTCTCCTTTCTTAATCCCGCCCAGCTACAGTAAAGTCTTTCCTGTTTCTGGAACATGTCAACATACCCACCTTAGATCTTTGATTCTTCCTTTTCCTCTTCTCCCACAGATGCACATCATTTCCTCCTTCACTACATTAAGTCTCAGCTCAAATGTCACCTCATTAGAAAAAGCCTTTCCTGAACATCCTATCTAAAATATCTCTTTCCTCAGTCTTCAGCCTCTCATCCTGATTTAGTTTCTTCATTATACTCATGAGCATATGACACATTGCATGTACTTTTAAAATTGACTTACAGAGTGTTTCACTCGACCAGAAGATAAACTCCATGACAAGGGGGCTTTTCTGCTTCGTTCTTGTATCCCCAAGTGCCTCGAAGAGTGGCTAATATTTAGCAGATATTCAGTAAATACTTGCTAAGTAATTTGGTGATTGGGGTACCCATTACTTTGAAAATTGCATCTGTGGCATCTGAGAATGAGTCTTGAATGGAAGCAGGTCTCCTGTGTGCACACACCCTCCAGCTTCACATAGCAGGGAACACATACGATCGAAGAGCCCTTCAGCCCTAGGGCTTTTACAAATTTTCAGCTCAGCCTATCATTATCATTTGCTCAGTTTTTCACTACACACCTTCTTCCTGCCTCCCCAGTGTAAGAATGGTACCCATGTCTTTCAGTCTCCTGCCCCCTAATGAGACATGTGGTCTGGGAAATTACTGCCCTGCTACTTCCAGATGTGAGATTCAGACTCTTCCACACATGGGAGACAGCATGAATGAGAAAATATTAGATTATCTGGGACAGTTTTATGGTCAGTGGGAAAACCATAACACAATAGTTAAAATTGGAACTGCCAAGGGAATACAGGTTGAATAATCATCATGACTCTAAGGAATAAATGTTTATTTCTACTGAAAGAAAATTGAATAAACTATTTTAAAACAACACTGCTAAAGACAGCTAAGAAACTTGAGAAATCATGGATTTAAAGAAAAATTTCTAACAATGGTTGACTGAAGGATATACAATTTTGGTCCTTATGGCTGCTTATTTAGGGCCTATTTTAGCTTCTCATTGGAAAAGTTGACTGATCTAACCAAGCTTCTTCAGAATTTCAGGGGATCTACAATGTTTTCAACTCTGATTTGACAATTCAAGTTTCTACTTAAACGAGAAAAGTATTTGCAAGCCACTGGAAATAGGTTTATAGGCTGCCCATGGGAATGAAACTCCCCAGGAATAAACAAAAATAGTAAATTCAAAAGCACTTTCTTTTTGCCATACCCTCTCAATGCTTATCTTGTCACCCCCACTGAGGCAACTCCAGCCTCACTTTTAAGACTGTACCTTTCATGCACTTCTGTCATTTGCTCAGTCTCCCATGAATAAAGAATGAGTACCAATGACACTAATCTCTGTAAGAAAGAAAAAATAATCCTATAGGCCTTCATTAGGGCCCCCTTTCCTTTAGACTGTCAAATCTAATCACCTCTCCCCTTCATTACTGCCTGTCAGAATAGTAAGTGATAACAAGTTTGATTTTCCCCAAATACATTTAAATTTCACTCTCTGACATTTTAGTAGCAAGGGTCTGGGCAAAGGCCAGGTTTATCTACTAACACTTCCATCAAAGCATGAAGGCTCATCTCCAGTAAGAATTGAAGACATACATGCTTTATTGCCTTTTCCCTGAGATAAAGACACCTGTTTTCTCACCTGAATTGTTTTTAGCAGGTCACAGACAGGAAAAACTCAAACTTTACCTGAGTTCTACATGGAAGTTTCAGGAAGTCTTTTCTATGTCATTCTTTGCTTCTAACTCCAAAACCTAAAAACTTTTTGGGGGATTTTTTTTTTCACCAAAATAATAGCTACTTTTCCAGCACATTATGTCACAATCTACTGGAGCCTTTGAATTTATAGACTCTATGAACATCACAAAAGTCCCAAAAGTATGACCAGAAATCTAGGAGATCAATAATCTGTGTCCTCCAACTAATGGCCAACCAAGCAATATTTACTGAGCACCTACTATGTGCAAGGTTCTGGTAAAAGCAATTGTGGATGTTAGACACTGTGGAGAATTGTAAAACAGAAAGCTCGTGTTTCTTATTTCATTATAGCCGCAACCTCAGACTGGCAATAAGCAAAGGTATCATTTAGAAGGTGTGATATGAGCATTGGGGAAAAAACACTATGCAAAACTGCCTTCCATATCCACGTGGCAGAGGTTCAGAAATGCCAGGTGATTAGCTAGAGCTTCCATTGGATCTTCTACAGATCTCACTTAAAACACCAATGTCCCTGTGTGGAGGAGCAGATGGAGCTAAATGACTCTAAGGTCCTTGTCAATCACAGACTTACATTTCCCTAATGAGAGAGACGGCCTTGAAAGCCCTGAGACTTTGGAAACAGCATGGGAGCCAATCCCTTCCTCTTCTCGCCTTTCAAGGGTAAGAAAGTAAAGATAGCCACCATCATGAGAACTGAAGCTATCCAAATGGAGCCTCATTTATATCAAATTGATACCTCCACACTATAGCTTCCTCCCAGAGTCACATGTTACAAATATCCAGTCCAGGCTGAACTCTGAGAGTTTTCTCCCCTTCCTGCCTCCCTCCCTTCCTTCCTTCCTGCCTGCCTGCCTGCTTTCCTTCCTTCCTTCCTTCCTTTCTTCCTTCCTTGCTTCTTTCCTTCCTTTCTCTCTCTCTTTCTTCTTTTTTCTTTCTCTTTCTCTGTCTCTCTTCCTCCCTCCCTCCTTCTCTTAACCTATTTTGAAAACAAACAAGGTAACAGCTGTTTCAAACAGCACACTCTCTAGCCACCATCTACAGAGACACACTATAGTTTTCAATCATTGTAAAACCTAGTTCTCAGTTGACTCCTTTGTATCTTGATTTTCACAAACTTCTGATGTTCTTTCTTATCTTAAGAATAGCTCCATCTTTTCCTGGCTCACATAAGCCTATTGAGGTCACCCAACTTCAAAGTTCTTCTCTGTGGCTCAAATGGTGAAGTTCTGTGTGTGAGTGTCTTGGGGACACCTATGGAAGGAGGAATAATACTCTTCTGTAAGGCAATCTGGACCAACGACAATGCTGCGCTCTTTTTCTCATGAATACTAGAGGTGATTTTGGCATCAGAGAGAGCCCGATAATGTCTCTGAAAAGCATCAGTGTTCTCTCAGTTGTTTCCCAGGTATCCTGTTGCAAGATCTAAAAGATCTCCAAACTGAATGCAGTTGCTCAGTTTGACATAGGTTGTGCCAGAAATGCTAATCAATTTCAGATACATTCCCTGGATAGCAACGGAAGGTTTCTGTTTCAAATCTATTCAGCCAAAAGTTAGATGCAAAAATTCCTGTCTGTTTTGCACCAACTTTCCCTTCTCTTCCCTTTGTCTGGTTGAGAACACAATATGTAACTTCCTGACATTGCCTCCTTAATGTACTCACACCCATTTGTGTGTACACACAAATCAGCTTGCATACAGCCATCTTGAACTCAGGATTTCAGCATAACTCCTTTCTCTTAGATTTAGCCAACAGGCATCTCTAAAGTGATTCAAGAAACTGACTTCTCCGATACTCTTCCAAACTGGGCAAGTCTACCCATACAAGGCATGAAGGAAAAAAGAAAGAAAACATTCATAGAAACAAGCTGTACATCTTTAAGAGAAGGATGAGCACAGCAGAATCAGGCAACCAAAAAGGCACTGCCTTTGAGCAGAAATGAGAGTCATCGGGGCTGCCTGCAGGCCTAGAGTTGTGATAATGTCAGACAAAAACGATCTTCACAAACTGTCTTAAAGTTAAGACAGAGGGCATCTCCTTTTCATTTCTCAAAAGTGTTTTTAGCTGAAAGGCCAAGAGACCTCCTTGCATTTATATGATCAAAGCTTCACTTGCAGTTAGCATTGTTTACTCATTTTATCACGTTTTATCACCAACCCCAGACGACAGTCTGGTGTAGAGGCTAAGTCAATTCAAATCCCAAATTCATCTCTTGCCAGCTGTGTGACTTCGGGAAAGTCACTTAACTTCTCTATGCCTCGGTTTCCCATCTATAAAACAGGAATAATAAGACGAGTACTTACCTCATGCCATGGTTTGAGTGCTAAATGTGATCATCTGGGAAAAGTATTTTGCACAGTGCCTGGCAAATGATAAATGCTGAATACACTTTAGGTGCTACAATTATTCCCAAGGGAAGGACAGAAATAGTCAAAACATGGAAGAGGAAAATCATCTTAGGCACTATTAATACAAACAGGTGCCTGCCTTGGTCTAGAGTGCTTTGGTCTGTCTCCTCAGAAGGCCAAACATGACAGTGCAGGAGGCTCCATCCGTGGCAGAGGACGCCCTCAAGAAGGCTTCAGAACAGCATGTGTTTGCATTGGCAGGCTGCTGACTAGCCCAGGCCTCTGGAAGGTCATGAGACCCACTTTGCAAAGTCGCTGCTATCTGCATTATTGAAAACATCTCAGAATTATAATAAATAAAACGCATTTTGCTTCCATAGTTTGAACTGGTAATCTCATTGGCCAGGAGGCTGTCAGAGACAGATTAGTGAGTGCCATGAGCATTCACTTAACAAAGTTGGGCTGTTGAAAGAAGACCTTCAGCAAGAAGCTCATTTCTTAACAATAAAACACTTTTAATTGGGACAAACAGTCACTTCCCAAAAGTCCTAAGTCCTGGCAGGGCATGCTTACCACAGTTTGGTACCAGGAATGTTTTCCAGCATCACCCACACACTAAAGAGACACCACAGGTCTCCGTCTGTTCTGTGGCTATGCGAGATGGATCGACAAGGGTGGAAATTCTCAGACCTGCCAAGGGGGAAGGCAAGCACAAACACCAGGCTTGTATGAGACGATGGTAAGCCTGACAAGTCCCTGGAATTCATGCTAGCTGTGGTGCCAAGCTGTGGGGCCACGGCCTTCTGAACTGGTAAAGAAAGTAGGATGCCAGCAAGGAGTGGGCTCTTCTCATGCCAGCAACATAGCCCATGGTGGGGAGGCACAGCCCCAGAAACTCTGTTTTGAAAGTGGTGGAGGAAATTAGTCATGTGGCTTAACTGGGTGGAATTTATCACTGACCTAGAGATCAGTGCCTCAGGCAGCCAAAGAGGCAACAGTTTCAAGAATAAAATAGAGCAACTAAATATGAGGACTGAGAGGCAAAGACCTCGAGTCATAAGGCAAGGTTTCCCGTGTGCTAATATACAGGGAAGGCTCATGACAGACACGCTGGACTCTCCACGGCTTCACTGCCTCAAACTGGCACATCAGAGAGACGATGGAAGGTCCAGAAAAGGATTGTATTTGCACAGTTAATCAGTCATCTCACCACAGGAATCCATGCATCAAAGAGACAGAGAAGCAGACACGTGTCTGTAGTGGGATTTGAGTCCATCATGACCTACGAGTGTGAGTTCACGAACATGCAAAAAATTATTCAACCAACAATGTCTTTGAAGGAAGGAAACTTGAATGGAGAGGGTGGCAACAGGCCACAGAAGTAAAAAGACCATATAGGAATTTAGATTTGAATCTCAGATGATATGGATTTTTAATACTATGCAGGGAAAGGATATCATTTGTCAACCCAGTGTCAACTGAAGCCGCTTTGATTATACCAAAGCTGTCCTGAGAACAGACATTCTTCACCTTTCATTTTCAGATTCTTAGGGTAGAAGATTTACCATGTGTTCTAGTTTCTCTGCTCCCTATGGACATTGTCACATTGATTTGCCAAGTCCACTTTCTCTACCCCCTCCATCACCTCCTCGACCACAACTACCTCCATCTTCACTGCCACCACTTCCATCACCACCACCTCCACTATCTCTACCACCTCTGTCTTCACCACCACAACCACCACCAACCACTGCCTTCACCCCCACCACCACTGCCATCACCTCCACCACCTTTACTTTCACCTCTACTATTATCAGCAGTCACTCTAGCACCTCCTCCACCACTATTTCCACCATAATCTCTACCTCCATTTTACTTCCACCATCATCTCTACCACTATCATCACCACCTCCATCTCCCCTTTATGTCAACCAGTACCACTCACTACCATCTCCACCTCCACAAGGTCCACCATTATTGGCAATTCTTTCATTTCCATCATTTTCTCCAAAACCAATTTCACTCTCTCCACCACCACCACCTCTACCATCATCATCACCACCTCCCTATTATCTCTATCATCACCTCCACCAACTCCAGCAAAACTTTCACTTCTGCTACCAATACCACTACCTCCACCACTACGTTCTGTACCAACTCCTCGTCATCACTCCTACTACTAACCCAACCATTCACCAGCATCAGAACCACATTCATGTCTCTTATCACCTCCTCCACTATTGTCGCCAGCTCTGGCATTATCACCTCCATCACTACATCACTGCTGCTACCACATGATTTTATCTATAAGCCAAAAGCTAAGTTAAATGCTATATAATCATTACCTTTATTTAATTCTCACAGAAACTCTATGAGGTGGATATTTTCACTCCCATTTTACGTGAAAGTCAGAGAAGTCATACTACTTGCTCCAAATCACAAAGACAGGAAAAAGTAAAGCAATATTTCTATGCCAGAGGTTTCCAATTTCATTCTCCTCTGTTCTACTGAAGAGTAAAGTACTTACAAATGAGGGAGTATGACTTCTCCTCAAGTCTGTAAGGGTGCAATGGAATGTAACCAGTGTTAAGAGCAGAGATAGAAATATGTGGCTCCTGGGTGGCCATTCACCTCCTGTGCCAGTACAGACTCAGACTGTGTGTCAGGTAGCCTTATCAATACAAGCTGGCCTTGGAGATCAGAAAAATCTGTCACCCAGGGATTTGGAGCTATCCAAAATCTCTAGTTGTGTAATAGTTAATATAAGTCTCTTCATTTCTTTAAGCCAAAGCTTCATTATTATAGCTAAACTAATAGACACTTAGAAATGGAAAGCATATTTCAGAAATCAAACAAAACAAAACATCAAAATACATATGTTGAGTGTTGAAATATATCTGTAATCCACATACTGGATTTTGAAAATTAATAGCTCATTTCCTCACTATGTTGTGGTCTTAGTTAATATCACTTTAGAATATCTTTTTAAATTACAAGAAAGGGAAGCATCACCAGTGTTTGCTTATCCCATATTATTGAACCAATTTTAGGAATTACAAAATAAAAGGTATCATGTATCTTAGCTATGGTGACAGTATATCTTTCCAATGATAAACCATTCCCATAGTCTATACTCTAACACCCAGATAGAGTCACCACATGAAATAGTGGAAATAATCTAAACTTTGGAATCAAGGAGAACTGAATTCTTGTCAAAGTTTTACTGCTTATTAGATCTGTTATTCTGGGCAGTTTATTTAACCCAGTTTCCCAGCTGGCGAGCTGAGGCCCACTGTGCCACATATCAGTTCCAGGTGTGCCAATACACTGATGCCCCCAGCCATAAGAACAAATTTGTGTGTCTTGGGACCCACAGCCTCAGGCCAGTGGTAGCCTCCTTCAGGACAACTAGGATCATGTTCCATGTGTATGTCGACCTGGAAAACCCTCAGAAGTACTGATAACCTCAAAACCTAGGGCCCTCTGTCTGTGAGTCTGTGAGGTGGGATAAAGTCACCCAACTCAGAGGACTACTGTTAGGATTCATGAGGTATCACAGGAAAACTGCCTAGCTCAGAAGCCTATGCGTAGTTTATGCTCAAAAAAAAAAATCTTTTTTCCAATATTAACTTTTGCTCCTGGTTGACTTTTACCATAATTTCTTATATTACAATCAGCTCATCAGGAAATAAAACAGCCTCACCCTGGGTGTTGAAGATGGTAAATAGACTGCACAGCTTTTGCTACTGGCTAGAAAATGATTGGTTTTGCATCTACTGCATACAAAGCACAGCTTGGCTAAGGGTACAGGAGATGTCACCATATGCACTCTCCTGCCTGCAAGTCCTTACCAATACGTGAATGACTTCAAAATTTACAGCTCTATTCTTTGTTTCACGACTGAGCTCCACACCTAAATTTCAAATTTCTTTCTAGACACAGCCACATAGATGACCAGTTAGCATCACAACCCTTCCACGGACCACCAATCCCCACCAAGCCTGCTTTCTTTATGTCCCTCATCCTGACTAACGGCACCACCATCCCACTGGTTTCCCAGGAGTACAACTTCTATCTTCACCCTTCACCACACCATATACCCTTTAAAAATGCCACCAGAGCCAACTCCTGGGGTTCTCCTTTTAAAATACCTCAAGCATCCTTTATACACCAACTGCTGTGCTTCACTCTCACATTATTTTTCTCTGGCCTATTATATCAGCCTTTTCAATGGTCATCCTGTCCCAACTGTGACTTGATTCCAATTAATCTTATAGTCTTTAATCTTACTTGATCCCAATTAATTCTATAGTCTGTTCAGCATTTAATGGTTTGTAACAAAGGAATCATCCTAAAGCACAAAACTAATTATATGTTGCATTTGAACACAATCCTTTGCTCTTCCTTATGTCCACATCCTTTAAATTATAACTTTGCAGCCCCTCCACTAAGAGAGAAAGCCTCTTCTGCCATCCATTGAATATTCACTGGCCTTGTGACTTGCTTTGGCCAAAAAAATAAGTATGGCAAAAATGTCAGTGATTGGGTTCTAACTCTGGGCATTAAAAGACCTTGCTCACTTCCACTCTCTTTGGAAATCCTTAAATCTCCAAGTGAATAACCCATACTACCCTACTGAAAGATACAAAACTACAGAGCATAGAGAAACGTTTTGCTAGCTGATGCCATTCTAGACCACCCTATCCCCAGCCAACCTAGCAGCTGACCACAGATAGATGAACAAACTGAGCCAAGACCAGAAGACCAGAAAAGCCACCCAGCAGGGCCCAGCCCAAATGGTTAGCCCTCAGAATCAGGAGCCTGATAACTGATTCTTGTTTTAAGCCACTCATTTATTTTGGGCAGTTTGTTGAGCAGCAAAAACTAACTGATACATTTATTCCCTTTGGCCTTGAGCTTGTGACATCTCTCCACTGAGATGAAAACAGACTAAAATCAGTCTGATTTTCAAAATACCCCACCTCAACCCAAAGTGTATCCAAATTTATTTTTCAAGATTTATCTCCTGCTATGATTTGGATATGGTTTGTTTGTCCCCACCAAGACTCATGTTGAAATTTGATCTCCAGTGTGTTGGTATTGAGAGGTGGGGCCCAATAGGAGGTGTTTGGGTCAAAAGGTGACTTTGCCCTCATGAGTGGCTTGGCACCATTCTTATGGTGAGGTTTTGCTCTTATAAGACTGGATTAAATCTCTCAGGAATGTTTCTGCGAGAATGGGTGGTTATAAAATTAGAAGGCCCCATAGGTTTTGCCTCTTTACACATGTTTTTCCCCCTTTGGCCTTCTCTGCCATGTTTCGACTTGTGTGTGTTTTGCTAAGCAAGACCCTCGTAGGAAGCCAAACAGATGCCACCACCATGCTTCTCATACTTCCCAGCCTGCAGAACTGTGAGCTAAATAAACCTTTTTTCTTTATAAATTACCCAATCTCAGGTATTTCATTATAGTAACACTAAATAGACATCTTCTGTTTTTCCATTCCTTCTCCTACCCAGCCATTATTAAACTAATTGCCAAATTTCAATCATTTTCCCCATTTTCGCATATTTGTTTATCCCTATTATTACAGGTTGAGCATCCCTAATCCAAAAATTCAAAATTCAAAATGCTCAAAAATCTATAACTTTTTGAGCACCAACATGCCACCATTAAGTGGAAATTCCACACTGGCTTCAAGTGGAAAATTCCACACTGACCTCATGTGATGGGTCACAGCCAAAACTTTGTTTGATGCACAAACATATTTAAAATATTGTATAAAATTTCCTTCAGGCACTGGGAATAAGTTGTATATGAAACATAAACAAATTTTGTATTTAGACTTGAATCTCATCCCCAACATATCTCATTATGTATTTGCAAATACTACAAAATTTGAAAAAATTCAAAATCTGAAACATTTCTAGTCCCAATGATTTCAGATAGTCAACCTGTATTAATTTATTAATTTAACGTTTTTTTATTGATTCCCATTACTCCTTTTTTTTTTTTTTTTTTTTTGCTGGAGCAGGAAAGGGAGAAAAGAGATTCCATATTACTTCTTACTTAAGCTTTTCTCTATACCATGCTCTCTAAGCAACCATAACTTTGATAGGCTAGTCACATTTTTTAACATATTAAAAAACTCTTAACTATAAAAATAAAAATATAAACATTAAAATTAAAAAAAGATGCCTATCCATGTCTTAGCCAGTACTTTCTCCAGAACATAACAAGCATTCTGTATTCTCTCCGAATTTTTAAAAATGTGTTTGGTTCTCCATTTAGATTGTGACCCAGTGTATGACAGAGACCATTTATAATTTTGTGCCCAATCAGTTATTAAATGTCTCTGAACTTCAGGTGGAGCCATAGTTTTAAGAATCTTGAAATAAAAATCAAGAAATTTGACTCCTGTGGGAAATTTTGCATCATAGATATAACAGAGTAAATGTTGGGAAAGACTACAAACAAAGAGATCAATTAGGAAACAATGTCATTAGTCTAGAAAAGAGACTAAAGTGAGTGGTAAATGAGAATTAAAAAAAAAAAAAAAAAAAAAAGGAAAAGTACCCTGTCTTGAACTGAACTAGGTAGGGGAAGAAAAAGTGACTTGTGATTGTTCTGAAAACAGGTCAGAGAAGGAAATTATGTGTGAAAGACAGTACAGGTAATTCTAGATATTGTTGAGTTAAAGGAAAGAAAATCATGAAGGAGCTCAAGATCATTCCAAAATTTTGGTTGTGAAAAATACATTAGTGAAGTTAAAAGGAACAACAGATTGAGTAGACATTGAGGTGTTAAAGAGGTCAACAACGGTGAAGAGCTGTGTTTCATTTTAGATGTAAATTTTATGCTAGGATTTAATCCTAGTATTTAACCCGCAAGAAGATGAAGAAAGTAGTTTTTGAGGAGCATTGTCAGGGCAACTCCAAGAAGATATATTTTGCTAGGATGGTACGCCAAGTTATCCTGGTCTGATTTTGTTTTTCTTGTGAAATGATTTTGCATTTCTTCTTCAGCATCTTCAGCTTTTCATTGAAAGACCAGTTTTGTTTCTTGCTTCATTTTTGTTTATATTTAATCCATGCCAGATCTATAAGCAAGAAATATATATGTTAGTGATGTTTGTTCATGGAAGACACTGAGAATCTGAGGTTGTTACACTGTATTATTGTAGCAATATCAGATTAATACACTACCTCTAGGAAGAAAATAACAGTTGCTTGAGTATGAGTATAAGAAAAAGGAGAAAGGGCCGGGCATGGTGGCTCACGCCTGTAATCCCAGCACTTTGGGAGGCTGAGGCGGGCAGATCACCTGAGGTCAGGAGTTCAAGGCCAGCCTGACCAATGTGGAGAAACCCCATCTCTACTAAAAATACAAAAATTAACTGGACATGGTGGTGGGCACCTGTAATCCCAGCTACTTGGGATGCTGAGACAGGAGAATTGCTTGAATCTGGGAGGCGGAGGTTACAGTGAACAGAGATCGTGCACTGCACTCCAGCCTGGGCAACAAAGCAAGACTCCATCAAAAAAAAAAAGAAAGAAAGAAAAGAAAAGAAAAAGGAAAACAGGAAAAGGGAGAAAGAAGTCAAAATTTATTCTGAAATATAAAACTGGGTGACTGAGAATGAAAATGTCACTTCCATTGTATACTTATGTGCTGCCATGTTAAAGATATGAAATAAAAGATTCATATCTTTCTTTTATTAATTTTCTATGTATAGTTTTTTTATTTTTATGCATTTATAATAGTAAATAGCAGTACTGTTTTTGGAGGTTTCTGAATATATTGTGGGTCACATACCCTGCAGAGACTGAGATGAAAACCATATATGTTTTCTCCAGGGAAAAAAGAGCAACAAATTACCTTTTATAAATCATCTCCTCACAAACCTAATCTGAAAAGAGAGTTAAAAAGGAGATAAAGAGGGAAGGCTTGTGACGATATTCTCCCTACTGAATGTTGGAACTTTCTTTACCTTTCCACATGTCCTCTGTCTGTAGCATTTAGATTGTGATCAGAGAAGAGTAGGTCTCCTTCTGTATTCTGAACAGGGCTATAAAAATGGTCTTCATCACAGTTTGAAAAATGCCAACCAAGATCAGTGTTTGAGAGATGAGTTAAGATATATAAAGATTGTATCTAAAGTGAGCAGTGTGTATAAAATGGCACTCATTAATTTTCAAAGCATTGTATCTAAAATGAGTAGTGTGTATATAATGGCACTCCTTAATTTTCAATCTATTCATTAAAAAGTATATCAGAGGAAAAAGAAAAATTAAATTAACTTACTTTCCTCAAAATTGGAATACAGGAAAATATTATTTAATGGAAAAAATGTATTTGATATAAACTTACAGAAGTATGCCCATTCCAGATTAGCAATTTTCTCTCCAAGACTACTCATGAAAGGGGACAATTGTAGCCAGTATTAAAGGTATGATGATTTGTCTCCTTCAACTAATAAGACCCCAGGGCCTCCCACAGAACTCCTTGCAACCTTCTCCCTCAAAGCCTTTCAGAACACAGAGTATGATATTAGGCACACCTGAAAGGAACAAAAAAAAACTGAGCCAAAGCAAGATAAGGGGAATATGTATACAAATATCTCAACAGTTTCCAGGTTGACCCCCATCCAACAAGTTTCCACTTGTTCTTTTGACCCTGGGAATCTACTTATAAGAATTTTTACTTGAAAGGTGGGAGTTACATTTGAAGCAATATGAGAAAATTCTCAAAGCAGCAAAAATAAAATTGTTCTTTGCCTTGGCCGGCCATAATTACTTCATTGCTATGACATATGACATCATAGTTAGTCCTCAGGCTCGGGGGTGTTTCTAATGAGCTGGAGTTGGAAGGGTCCCAGTGGAATGCAGTGAACCAAAAGGCCCACTGTTCTTCCAAATTCCAACATGATATCAGGAGGGAAAAGAAAGGGCTCTTCAAGATTCAGAGGTCAACCTGTTCAGCATCGCATCAAAAGGTGGCAATAAGGCAAAAGAAGGTTTCAGGGCATAGGAAAAGGCCACTGTCACCTATTTCTACATCTAATTCAACAACAATGATGCTGAATATGAATATTTTCAGTAATTTATGAGACCAAACGAGTACTTTGAAAATATTCTGTTAACTTGATATGTTATCACATTGGATACTTGCCACAGGACTGTGTCCAAGGGAAAATTATTGGTTGCCAGTGCATATATACTATCATAAATAAATGACTTTTTAATGAAAAATTAAAAACTATACATCGGGAAATAATGAAAACAATGACAAATACGTTTATTCAACACATGAGCGAGGTCCTTTTCTGCTCCCTTAGCACAAAGGACCCTCAGAGGTGCAGCCACCTTCCCTGGGGCCCATATGAGCCATTCACCGTATACTCCCTTCCGGGAATATGTCTAATGATTTAGCCAATTTATCAGCAAGACAGCCCAGTGGCTAATGCCAGCATCAACTCACCAGAGGTCACAGAAGCTAACAGAAGCCTCTTCCATAGGGCAAAAGTCTTTGAAATGGACTTGAGTATCTCTTTCCTAGTTCTATCACTGGCCCCCAATGCCCAGCTGGCTTAGGGTACTTAGACAAACTTCTTGCCTTAGAAGTCTCCAAACAAAAATGACCAATAGTATTCAGTTTTTAAAAACACTCACACATTTCAGGACAGACTGATTCAACACATACCCTGCTACAAGAAGGTTGGAGCAAAGAGGAGATATATATTACCTCTGGACTTCTCAGACATGCTATAAATGTTTTTTGGTAAATCCCAAGATGAGATCACAATTACGGTGGAAGAGTTTAGTACAATTACCTAAAAAATTTTTTTAAAAAGTAGAAAAATATAACTAGGAATATAAAAGATTTGAATAAATAACAGCTTTGACATAATGTATCTGAATAAAGACTTTTATAGCCAACAAACATAGACTATATATCATTTTATTGTTATATAGTGAAAGATTTTCAAACACATGAAAGTATAGAGCACAGGATAGTGAAATTTCAATGTGCCCATTAAGTGGCTTCAACAATTATTAATATCATGTAATCCTAATTTTCTTCATTTCTCACCAATTACTTCTATCCTCCTCATGTTTCTCTCCCTCTTCTTCTTTTTATCTTATGGAGTAATAGAATATATACTTTTTAAACCCTTGTGGTCAAACGGTTGCAAAATACGGCCCCAATTCTTCACACACCTACACATATCCTTGCTCTTTTCCATGTCACTTTTCAGTGCTGTGTCAACATGAGCAGCATAACCTTCTAACTCCCTGACTCTGAGCACAGATGTGCAACTTATTTTAAGCAAAACAATATTAGCAGGAGTATCAGAGAACTGAAAATGTGCTTCTGCCTTTTTTTGGTCTCTGCAGTCCCATGAGGAAATTCCTAATCTACCTGACTAGAAGTTGAATGTCCTTGTTATCCTAGCTGAGGCCAGCCTAGATCAGCCAACAGCCACCCAACTCCCAGACCATCAAACGATGCTAGCCAAAAGCAGCAGAAATTTCCAACCAACCATCCCTGGACTGTGAGTAGTAGGTGCTTATTGTTACATGCAGCTGATAATTTATGGTCGTTTCATAGCATTACATAATGGTGGACACCTGACACAGAACCTAAGAATTATATATATTATTTATTTTTTGTCAAAACATAAAAGGAAGCACACAAAAACACCACCCCCCCATACATACACAAAAATATTGGGTAGAAGATAGATAGATAATATTTTAATTACTCAAAAAAATCACCTAACAAAGTAGATGTTAATATTAAAACAGAAAGTAAGTGAAAGAAGAGAGAACAATGTAAGAGGTGGTAGTGCCGCCTTTTGAGCTTTGGACTGGACAGAGGTGCTGGTAGCCTAAATTCAGCTCCTGCAGGAACATGTGGCCTTTGCACAACCAGAGACAAGAGCTGGGGCCACTGTATGAGTCGGGATTATATTTAAGGCCGCTGGAGAAGAAAGATTGACTGAGAAAAACAGCCACCACCCCACATACATTTATGTGGTCAACTGATTTTCAGTAAGGGTGCCAAGACAATTCAATAGGGGAAAGGAGCAGTCTTTTCCAAACAAATGGTGTTGAGGCTACTAGATATCCACCTCAACAAGAATGAAATTGGACTCCTTCCACATACCATATACAAAAATTTATTCAAAACAAAAATCAAAATCAAAATTTTTTAGATCAAAAATCTAAATGTAAGATCTAAAACTATAAAACTCTCAGAAGGAAATATTGGTGCAAGGTTTTATGACCTTGTATTAGACAATGATTTCTTGGATATGACACCAAAAGCATAAGCAACCAAAACAAAATAAATAAATTGGACTTCATCAAGATTAACAACATTTATGCTTCAAAAGACATCATTCATAAGGTGAAAAAAAACCTCACAGAACGGCAGAAAATGTTTCCAAATTTTATATCTGATAAAAGTCTGGTGTCCAGAATAAAAATATCCGGCATAAAGTATGGTTTAGTTATTATTTCAAATCAACAGTAAAATACAACCCTATTTTAAATAGGCAAAAGACTTGAATAGACATTTCTCCAGTGAAGATATAAAATAAGCACATGAAAAGATTCTCAACATCATTAGTCATTAGGGGAATGCAAATCAAAACCACAATATGATACATGTTTATACCTACTAGGATAGCTGTAATCAAAGATACAGAAAATAACCAGAATTATCTAGGCTGTAGAAAAATTGGAATCCCTATCCATGGTTGGTGGGAATGTAAAATAGTGTGGCCACTTTGGAAAATCTTAAAAAGTTAAACATAAATTTTTACCCGGGTGCGGTGGCACAATTAGATAATCGCAGCATTTTAGGAGGCTGAGGCAGATGAATCACCTGAGGTCAGGAGTTTGAGACCTGCTTGGCCAACATGGCGAAACCCCATCTCTACTAAAAATACCAAAATTAGCCAGGTGTGGTAGCGCACGCCAGTAGTCCCAGCTACTGAGGAGGCTGAGGAAGGAGAATCGCTTGAACTAGGGAGGAGACAGAGGTTCCAGTGAGTTGAGATCGTGACACTGCACTCCAGCCTGGGTGACAAAGCTAGACTCTGTCTCGAAAATAAATAAATAAATAAAAATAAATAAGTAAAATAAAATAAGTTAAACATAAGTTTTCCATACAATCCAACAATTCTACTCCTAAGTATGTACCCAAGAGAGCTGAAAACATGTTCACCCAAAAAGTTATAAGTGAATGTTCATGGAAGCATTATTTATAATGCCAAAAAGTGTAAACAACTCAAATGTTCATCAACTGATAAACAAATAAACAAATGTGGTATATCCATACAATAGAATATTATTCAACCAGAAAAAGTAATGAATTATTGATTTGTGCTACCACACGGATGGACCTTGAAAACATGATGCTAAGTAAAAGATGCTATACACAAAAGGTCACATATTGTATGATTTCACTTATATGAATTGTCTGTAATAGACAAATTCATAGATGTAGAAAGTAAATCAATAGTTGCCAGGGGCTTGGGAAGTGGGGAATGAGGTAATATGGCTAATGGGTACCAGGTTTTCTTCCAGGTGATGAAAATGTTCTGAAATTAGACAATGATGGTGGTTGGACAACCTTGGGAATATACTAAAAACAATTGAATTAAACCACTGTAGAAAAACACTTCAGTAGGATGTGTTTTATGTTATGTTAATTATATTTCAATAATAATAATAATAATAAAGATACATAAGAGATAGATTGAGTAGCTTCATCAGTATCTAACAGTAGTTCCAGAAGGAGCCTAGAGAGGGAAAAGCAGAGTCAATATTCAAACAGGTAATCAGTGAGAAATTTCCAGACTGGAGAATTACATTAAACCTCACCGGTTGAATTACATTAAACCACACCGGGTGTGGTGGCTCATGCCTGTAATCCCAGCACTTTTGGAGGCCGAGGCAGGCGGATCACTTGAGGTCAGGAGTTCAAGACCAACCTGGCCAACATGGTGAAACCCTTTCTCTACAAAAAAACACAAAAGTTAGCCAGGCATGGTGGCACATGCCCGTAGTCCCAGCTACTCAGGCGGTTGAGGTGAGAGAATCACTTGAACCTGGGAGGTGGAGGTTGCAGTGAGCCGAGATTGTGCCACTGCACTCCAGCCTGGGTGACAGAGGGAGACCCTGTCTGAAAAACAAACAATAGCATAGTAAGTGTTGAACAGGATTAATAAAATAAAATAAATCCATATATGGACATAGCTTGATGAAATTGCAAAAAAAAAAAAAAAAAAAGAGTACTCTTAAAGCTGCCAGAGGAACTACATATTACTTTTAAAAGAATGACAAAGTCACGAATTGCAACTTCTTAACAGCTCAAATAGCTGCTTAGAAAATAATGAAGCATTATCATTAAATTATTCAGGAAAAGTCATTTTCAATAAGATACCTATATCTAGCTAAGGCATGACTCAATAGTGAGATTAAAAAATGGTGTTTGTATATTTCAAATAAAAATTAGTAAACTCCTGAAAGTTAAAATTCATACAGAACGTATTATTTGGCCACATGGCAATAAAATTATAGATTCATGATAAACAAGCTTTTTCAAGGAAACTACTTTAAAATTGGTTTTAAATCAGCCTTCTAATCAAAGAGGATATCAGAACTGAAATTATGTATTATTCATAATGAAAGAAAAGACGTATAAGTGACCAAAAAATGTACTTTTTGTTATATGTTATTCTTCCAAATATTCCCCACACAAGTCAACATAATTATATTTACATTTAATTGTTTCTAATTCACATCTATGTTACCTTTTTTTAAATTTCAGTAGCTTTAGGAGTGCAAGTTGTTTTTGTTTACATGGATGGATTGTACAGTGGTGAAGTCTGGGGTTTTAGTGCACCCATCACCCGACTGGTGTACATTATACGCAAATGGTAATTTTTCATACCTCATCCTCCATCCATCTTCCTACCTTCTGAGTCACCAATGTCCATTATACCACTCTGTATGCCTGTGCATGCCCATAGCTTAGTTCCCACTTATAAATTTAAAAACACAATATTTGGTTTTCCATTCCTGAGTTTAGTCAGTTACTTCACTTAGAATAACTGGATTCCAGTTCCATTCATGTTGCTCCAAAAGACACTATTTCATTTTTCTATGCCTGAGTAGTATTCCATGGTATATATACACCATATTTTCTTTATCCATTCATAAGGTGATGGGCACTCAGGCTTATTTCATATCTTTGCAATTGTAAATTGTGCTGCAATAAACATAGGTGTCCTTTTGATATACTGACTTTTTTTCCTTTGAGTAGTGGGGTTACTAAATTGAATAGTAGATCCACTTTTAACTCTCTGAGAAATCTCCGTACTGTTTTCCATAGAGATTGCACTAGCAATGCATAAGCAGTTCATTTTCACCACATCCATCTCAACATCTATTTTTTTTTCACTTTTTAATAATGGCCATTCTAGCTGGAGAAGTTAGTATCTCATTGTGGTTTTAAACTGCATTTCTATGTTGATTAGAGATGTTAAACAATCTTTCATATGTTTGTTGGCCATTTTTACATCTTTTTTTGAGAAACCTCTGTTCATGTTGTCAACTTTTTAATGAAATTATTTGTTTTTTTTTCTTGCTGATTTGAGTTCTTTGTAGATTCTAAATATCAGTCCTTTGTTGGATGTATAGCTTACAAATTATTTTCTCCCTTTCTGTAGGTTGTTCACTCTATTTTATATATATAATAAATATAATATATAATAATATATATTATTAATAATATATTAATATATAATATATAATAATATATATTAATAATATATAATAATATATAATATATAATAATATATTTTATATATAATATATAAATATAATATATAATATATTTTATATATAATATATAAATATATAATATATAAATATATAAATATATATATAATATTATATATAAAATATATAATATAATATATAATATATAATATATTGAAATACATATTATATATTATATTATAATATATTATATGAAATATTATAATGTATTTCGTATAATTCAAATATTATAATATATAATATGATATATAATTATATATTATATATATATTTTTTTGCTGTGCAGAAATTCTTTAGTTTAATTAGGTCTCATTTATTTATTTTTAGTTTTTGTTGCATCTGCTTTTGGGGCTTAGTCACAAATTATTTCCCTAGGTCTAGGTTTGCTTCTAGAATTTTTATTGTTTCAGGTCTTAAATTTAGAACTTTAATTCATCTTCAGTTAATATTTGTATATGGTGAGAGATAGAGATCAAGATTCATTCTTCTACATGCAGCTATCCAATTTTCCCAGCATCATTTGATGAATAGGATGTCCTTTCTGCCAGTGTATGTTTTCATCTGCTTTGTTGAAGATCAGTTAGTTGTAAGCATTTGGCTTTATTTCTAGATTCTTTCTTCTGTTCCATTGGTCTATGAATCTACTTTTTTACCAGTACTATGCTGTTTTGGTTACTACAGCCTTGTTTAATTTAAAGTTGGGTAATGTGACACCTCCAGAATTTTTTGTTTCATTTTGTTTTGTTTGCTTAAGATTGTCTTGGTTATTCAGGCTCTTTTATTGATTCTGTATGAATTTTAAGATTGTTTATTCTAATTCTGCGAAAAAATGACATTGATATTTTAATATGAATTGCATTGACTCTGTAGAGTGCTTTGAACAGTATGGTCATTTTCCACAATATCGAGTCTTCTAATTCATGAGCATGGGATGCCTTTCCAATTATGTCAAGTATAATTTATTTCATCAGTGTTTTATAATTCTCCTTTTAGAGATCTTTCATCTCTTTGGTTAAGTATATTCCCATGTATGTTATATTTTTGCAGCCATTGTAAATGGGATTGAGTTCTTAATATGATTTTCAGCTTGGTCATTATTGGTGTACAGCAGTGCTACTGATTTGTGTACATTGATTTTGTAACCTGAGACTTTACTGAATTCATTTATTAAATCTAGTCATCTTTTAGAGGAGACTTCAGGGTTTTCTAAGTATAAGATCGAATCATCAGCAAACAGAGATAGTTTGACTTCCTCTTTCCCAGTTTGGATGCCCCTTATTTCTTTCTCTTTCTTGGTTGCTCTGGCCAGGACTTACAGTACTATGTTGAGTAGAAGTGGTGAAAGTGAGCAACCTTGTCGTGTTTCAGTTCTTAGCAGGAATGTATTCAACTTTTCCCCATCAGTATGATACTGGCTGTGGGTTTGTCATGTATGGCTTTTATTATTTTGAGGTATGTTCCTTCTACGCCTAGTTTGTTGAGGGTTTTTATCATAAAATGATTGTGGATTTTATCAAACTTTTTTTCTGCATCTATTGAGATGATCATATGGTTTTTGTTTTTAATTTTGTTTATGTGGTGAATCACTTGTTTTTTTTTTTTTTTTTTTTGAGATGGAGTCTCACTCTGTGGTCCAGGCTGGGGTGCAGTGGCGCGATCTCCGCTCACTACAAGCTCCACCTCCCGGGTTCATGCCATTCTCCTGCCTCAGCCTCCCGAGTAGCTGGGACTACAGGCGCCCGCCACCACGCCCAGCTAATTTTTTGTATTTTTTTAGTAGAGACAGGGTTTCACCGTGTTAGCCAGGATGGTCTCAATCTTCTAACCTGGTGATCCGCCCGTCTCAGCCTCCCAAAGTGCTGGGATTACAGGCTTTAGCCACCGAGCCCAGCCAAATCACATTTATTGACTTGTGCATGTTGAATCATCCTTGTATCCCTGGGATGAAATCCACTTGATCATGGTGAATTTTGTTTTTGATGTGCCATTAGATTCAGTTTGCTAGTATTTTGTTGAGGATTTTTGCATCTATGTTCCTCAGTGATGTTGGTATGTAGTTTTCTCGGTTTTCTTTTTCTATTTACTTCTATTTTTATTCTATATTTCTATTCCTACTCAATGTTTTTTCTATTTTTTCATTTCTTTTTATATCAACTTTCTAATCTGTATTTCTATTTCTATCCTATCATCTATTTCTCTTCTCTATTCCTATTTCTACTCTATATTTCTAACTGCATCCTAAATCTTTTCTGTTTCTTTATGCATTAGTTTTACATATCACATATAATGCTCAGATATAAAGAAAGAGGAATTAGTTAATTTGCATTATCTTTTTATCCCCTTATTCTCCTCCAAGTATTTGATATCCATGTTCTTGCTGCTGTTGAACCCTCCTTTGATTTCCTTAAATGTATCTTCCCCTACCCCTCGTTCTACTGCTGTTCCCTCTTGTCTCTCAGTCCATTCTCAGACTTGCCACGTTTCCACTACTGCCCCTGCCGAGGTTGCTGCCAGCTTGTTCTGCTCTGGTCACCCATTTCCCCTCTTTTTGGGATGCCCCTTGTAGTCAGGCCTCTGTGCACATTCCTACATCCAACTCTCAGGGTGCTTCTTCTGCTCTGGGCTATTGCCCAAAGCTCCCACTGGGCTGCCAGTGCTGGGGCTGTCATTGCCACTGCCCTTGTGAAGCTACCAGTGTCCACCTCTTCCAGTTGCACTTGGAGCTCTCATCCCCCAGAGGTGTCTTTAAATGTTTACGATTGTTTTCCTCAACACTCTCCTTTACTGTCATGCATACCTGTATCGGGCTGGTTACCATAGTGCTTCTGTGACTGAACCCCTCCCTATCCTCAGATTCCATTAAGGAGTCTGGCTAATTTTGTCACAAGGGAGGAAGAAATATCTCTGCTGGAAGACTAAGGCAAGGGTCCCGGAACAAGTGGCCTAATTGTTTTCAAAAAGTAAATGGTTGCAAAATAGTTGCTATCATGACTGAGCGTTCAATTCATGGAAATTTATCAAGTTCTACACTTAACAATTTATGCACTTTTCTGTGTCTATAATATAATCAAGTCAACTAACAATTATTTTAATCGATAGTTTTAACGTTATCTCTTTTAAAGTTTAAAAATAATAAATACAATAGAATTCAAAGTTCAAAAAAATAAAACAGTTAACATTCATAGACAAAAAAAAGAAAAAGAAAAAAGAAAACAGAATTTCTGTTGAGGCCGGGCAGATTTTGTCTCTCTCCAGTTATTTTTCTTCTTTCTACTTTTCAAAGTTTTCTACATTTTCTCTAATGAGCAGGCTTTGCTTTCTGTTTGTGGGTGTTTGTGTATATATATATATACATATATATGTCTTTGTGCCTCCTAAGTGAGTCCTTGTAACCTCCATCTCTTCTCTAAATCGCATTTTTCGGCAGAATACTTGGGTATAATCACATGGGGAGAAATAAGAAGGACCTTGCACACAAAACCCATGGGTACACTTTTACTTATGCTTCATACTTTATCTTGTACCCGTTCATTATTTTCTCCTCTTCTTCATCTGTATCTTTCTATCTTCATCACCGTTTATTTCATTATTTCACTGAAATGAACTTTTTAATCCTATCTCCTGAATTGTTTCAAAAATTCTGGATTTTAGGCACTCAGTACATCTTCAGTATAAGAGATATCTGGAAAAATGTGTTTACAAAATTTTCATAACAACTAAATGAAGCTATTAAATAAAAGATGTCTTCAGCACTACCATGATAATGAATTAAGACCATTTGAACAGGGAGACGTCTCAAAACATTTTTCATTTCGATTCAGCCTTAATATTTTGCTTTTATCAGATATCAACTTGGAGATAATCCTTTTAGAAGTTCATCCATTGCTTATAACAAACCCAGCAGTTTTAAACAATTCCCCTTTATCTGATGGAGTGAAGATTGTCAGAGATGGGCCCCAGCTGGGGCCCAAATTAGAGTAATTAAGAAGCAAAAAGCCAGAGTACATTCCTATAACTTGTTTATTTTATTTGATGGTGAAACAGTATTACTGGTGCAGAATTTGTCATACTTCTAGAAAAAGAAAGAGAGGGTCGTTGTTAAAGGGCCATGTGTAACAGATATGAATGTCAGAGCCCCACAAAAGAAGAGTAGACCATCAAACCATAAGATACATGCTAAAAAAGACGTGTAATTTTACTTCTGTGGTGAGACTGAAACCATTACCAAATAAGGAAATAGTTTATTAAAACTATTCCTCTGTGGAATATTAAAATATTAAAATATTAAAAATATTTCTCTGTGGTCGAGAGAAACAAAGAGAAACGAAGACAATTTGCAATCAACACCAATTTACCTGAGGTTTCTTGAGAAACACTTATAAACTCTGACTATTCTTGAAAAAAAGAGACATGTTTATGCAATAGTGAACTAAAATGTTTTGGGGACTTAATACATTGCCTTTTCTTTTTTGGAGACATCAAGTCACGCTTATAAAAATCAATTAAAATTAAATTTAAAGAAAAATCTCACAACATTCTATACTGTAACATCAGTATCTCCTGACTCAATATGAAGACAATATTTCATTAATAAGTATTTGGGTACTAAAATTTTGCAGTCACCTCCCTGGATTCATTTCAAATGCTTTTCACAGAGACAGTCAATTGTCAGTGTATTGAGCCCCTTCAGGGGAGAAGCTCTCTCTTTTCTTGAAGCATTCCTCAGACTTCCATAGTCTCTTATAAAGAGTAGAAACCTTGTAAAAAGTCTACTGAATAACTTTTAAATAAACTGTCTTTTCTGCACCAACGGTGATTGTAATTGATGACATTATTTTAGTCGATTTTACTTTGTTGATGACATGTTGTATGGATTAAGCAAAACCAATTTGTCCTGTCACATACTGACAAACATTAGAAAGAGAAATTGATTCCAAAGTAGATAGTGTCCAGGAAAGCAATTCACATTATTATTTTACATGAGAGTATTCAAAACTCTCACTTAATAAAAGTTGAACTGCACTTTAAAAATTAGAAAACACCTTGAGATATTTATTAACTCATTGAATTATAACATCCCTTACAGATAAGTATTATTACTCTTTTTTTTAAGTTGTCTATCTTAGATTACACAGCCTTGGCAGCAAAGCAATTCTTATAATGAGAATAAATACACCATTAGAGAAATTATCCAATCTCCCTTTCATATCTCATCTACCATTCCCCAAGGGGATATCTTCATTTCTAATTCTGATTCTTCTAAAGATCCCCCACATAACTATCTAAAAATTATGCTTATTCTGTTTCTTTATGCCATCAATTAACTCTCTAATTTAAACATGGTACTTCAGGTCATTAACAATGCCTCCTATCTCTCCCTTTCCTTCTAATGTTTGATATTTATGTGGTTATTAATGCAGCTGCTACAATTGTTCATCTTATTTAGTTTCTCTTTGAGGTAACTCTAGTATAACAGAAGGGAAGAAGGAGATGATGTAGGCAGATGAAGAAAGAATTGATTGATATCAGGGGAGACGAAGAAATTCTTATCTTAAAATTTTCATATTCTCTTTAAATTAGTACACCGGCATCATTGTTTAGGGTAAATACCTGAGGTTTGTTGTCTCACGCCAGGGAAATGGAGGATGCGGGTACACAAGAAGTGACTTTAAGGGCAGGGATTTAATAGGCAAAAGATAGAGAAAAAGAGAATAGCTCTCTCTCCTGCAGAGAAAGAGGGGCTCCCGAGTGATTTCATAGTGAAATGCGTGGGGTTTTATAGATGAGCTTGAAGAGGCAGTGTCTGATTTACATAGGGCCCAAAGATTGGTTGGACCAGGTGTGCCATTTACATAGTGTCTGAAGAAGCTGGCAGCCCCACCCTAATATTTTATAATGCAGATGGGCTCTCTACCTGGCCGGCACCACATTACCTGTTCCTTTACTGTACATGTGGTTGACAAAGAAAAGGGAAAATGGAGCCTCTATGTTGAACGTGCCTAGCCCTCAGGTAGTTATTGGCACAGCTGCCGGCATTCACCTGTGCAAGCTTCCAGCTTGCTTATCTATTTCTGTAGCTCGATTTTACAGGTAGCTCTTTGTTAGAAAAGAAATAATTTGGGGGCTGCTTTTTGTTAAAAGGGAAACCTTACCAAGAACTCTCTTACCCTCACTATCTTCCTAAATAATTTCTTTCTATGTCCCGTATCATTAGGAGATTAAAGTAAGAATAAAGAGGTGTGGTGTGGTCCGAAGCTTGAGAAGAGTTCAGCACACATTTATTGAGCTCCTCCTTAGGGCCAGGTATACTGATAGACACTCCCAGCCTTGATTGGGGATTTGGGAGGAACTTCATGGAGGAAATTACTCCTGAGTTGACTCTTCAAAAATAGAGATGACTTAGGCAGGTGAAAGGAGAGAAAAAAGAAAAAGAAAAAAGGTCATTTCTACCAAAGGAAGAGTTTGCACAAGAGCTTCAAGGGTGAGAAAGAAAGGAGCGAGGAGGCTTTGGAGAGCATATGGTCAATGCTGCTGGAAAGGCGGTCAGGGCCAGGCCAGGGGAACCCTTTTAGAGTGTGCTATGCGTCTGCAATTTTAGATGTCTATGAGGTGAAGCCACTGAAGAATGATAAGCAGGAGACATGCCCACTTTTTTACTTTTTATATAGTTTACTCTGGCAAGAAGGGATATAACAGAAAGGGGAAATGGAGGCAGAAAGATCAGCTTGATGGCTTTTGTTATGTTACTGGTGAGAAATGGTGTGAAATGGAGTAGAAGGTGCAGGTTCAAGTAGTATTTGAAGACAGACTAGCGAGGACTAGGAGACTGATTTGACAAGTGTGATGGAATCAATAAGATAAGAAGGAGAAAGATTTACAAGTAGCACCTTGGTGTTTGGTTTCTGTAACTGGATAAACAGTGATACCATTAACCGAAAAAGAGATTACCAAAAGAAATAAAGGTCTGTAATGGGTTGGGGGAAGACAGAGAATTGAGGGATGTGTTGAGTGTTCAAGAGGAAATGTCAAATAATTATTACCATATATAAACCTAAAGTACAAAAGAGGGGTCCGTTATTATTTTGAGGTGGTGGTTGAATCATGACAGTGAGTTCTACTAGGGAAAGAGGTTGAAGACCAGAACTTTGGAGAGCATCAACTAATAAGGGTCTAGTTCATATAATAAGCCCATACTAAAATCTGAGAGAAGAACCAGGTGTTGCAAATGCCAGGGAGACCTAGAAATTAAAGAGTTACAAAGATGGAATGTTCAATAATGTCAAGTGCTACAGAAAGATGAAAGGGGCCATACAGAAGCTGGGGATAACTGTTATTATGATAAGTTTAGCAGCAGTGGAGAGGAAGAGCCAAGTCAGACCTTAGGATAGGGGGTGGTGAGAAGTGCCCACAAGATGAAGAAGAAGGAATTGAGGCTCTTTGGCAAGCAGTTTGACTGGGAAGGAAAGGAAATGATCATATGGCCAGATAAATAGAGAGCCTTATTTGTCCAAGGAAGGGGAAATATACACTGATCTTTTGCTGAGAGTCAGGAAGATGCCTAATATCACTCTATTTTGGTAGCAGAATAAGAGGTGAAGTCACCTACTGGGAGTGAGAAGGGGTGGGTTGGGTAAAGAAGAGAGTAGTAAAGTCTTTGAATTTACTCACTGGAAGTTGAGAGACACTCTATGCAGAATTGTCTTGAGGTTAAAGGAACGATTAAAAATTTGACCTTTTGTTCTCTTTTCTATTTCTCCTTCTCCCTTCAGCATTTCTAGCTCCACTTTCTAACTGACCTACTTCCCAATTAGAAGAATGAAAACAGTGATGGTACTGTCAATTCCAAAGTGGCAAACAAAGCATTGCATGCCTTCAATATCACTAGACATAGATGTGGGAGGAAATCAAGAATTGGATAAGCCTGCTACAATGTGTAGATCTAGGCAATTACTTGACAACAGTGCACCTCTAATTTTCCCTGTGAAAAACAGAAATAATATTGCTGAACTCAGAAGACTGTATGAATTAATAGAGATGATATATGGAAAAGCCAAGCACTACTTGGCTTATAGTGGACTATCAACAAATTTCATTTTCTTACATAGGAGGAAAAAATAATAATCAATGTTTTGAAACGGGCGGAAGAGAAGGGAATCATATTCAATGATGAAACAACAGGAAATGGGCAAAGGAGTAGAAAGGGAGGCTTTCTAAGGAGATTCTCATTGCAAAGAAAAACACATCAGAAACCAAGACATAGATGGAGACAAATGTTTCTAAAGAAAGATGCTCATAGTACAAAAGTGTGGAGAAGGGCAAGGGAAAGACTCAAATATCATTAATCACAATCCTTGATGTCAATCCCTCTGGGGTTCGGAGGAAAGAAAGAGGCAGAAAAAGCATGTGTAGTCCTGTATATCATTCAAAAAAGCAGCTGCTCCTCAAATCTGGAAAGTGAAGACTCTTAAAAAAAAAAAAAAAAAAAGATACTGGAGCCAAACAAGATCCCAGAAATAGCATACTTGTAGAAAACCACTCACTGCTTCTGGGAAAATAGATTTAGGGTTGAATTGAGGATAACATTGCACAATGAAGACTTGAAGAAAAAGGAAGCAGAACTGATTGAATTTATCTGGAATGTTCCTGTCACTTTATTCGTTCTCCAAATAACTAGTGAATACCTAGTGTGTGCCAAACACTGTGTCCTCTATAGGAAAACAATTTTTCTTTGAAGCATGTTTAAGTTTATCAAAACAGTTGTATGTTTTATCAGTCTAGAAAACCACACAATTTTTAGGACAAAAAAAAAAACAGTCTAATGTGAAATAACATTGAACTGGAAATCCTGGTGAGGCAAGAAAGTCATTACATCTCTGCCACTGACTAGTGGCATACCCGTAGTTAAACTTCTATGTACCTATATCTTTGAGCCATAGCTTTCTTCTTGTATAATAAACGCAGATGAATGTCTATTAACATCTGTGGCTTCTGTTGCAAATATATAAACAGGCTTCTCTTTGGCCAACATGATTAATAATGTATAAGATTTTTTTCTAAATAAGATGTATTCTGAGGAGAGTAAAAGAACACTTAAAATAGGGGAGATATTTGGTCATTGATTAAATTTTGTATTTCCTTTGGGATACTAAATAATGAATGAAAGATAGTGATTGTCATTTAAGGAGAAAGAGGATTTCTATGAGATCAAAATTTTGCCCAACCCCATGCATTATTTAGTATTATGTCTCCTAATGAGATTTCATTATCAACTTACTGAGAATCAAAGCCCTAAGTTCTAATCATGTTTTTAAAAGAACATAGAACCAAGTTAGTAAATTTACTGATGGCTCCCATTTATTATCTAGACAGTGAGTGAAAAGAAGATGGAGAGGAATTCGGATAGATTTAAATACATCAGGGGATTAAAAGTGCAGTGATTCATGAAGTTTGACTTGCTGGAACATCATGTTCATTATGCATTTAAAGAGTGAGGGTACAGTGAGAAAATGGAGATGACCAATACAGATTATTGGTAGAAGAAGGAGTGAATGAGAAAAGTAGCTAGAGAAGAAGGATGAAAGGTCACAGGAAGGATTTGTCAATATAGAACCTGAAGAGGGAGAAACTGAAATTCATCCTTTAGTTCGTTGGATGTTTTACATCTTGGCTAATAAAGTCCTCTCTGGCATCTTTTAATGGATTAGAGTTCTCTAACTAATATAATTCTCTCTGTTGACAGTTCACAGAAAAGAGATGTTGAATGTGACAGCTGGTAGTGCCCTGGCTGGCCAGTGCAGATAGGATTACAGGAGAATGACAGCACTGGCTTGTCTAGTGAGACTGAAGCTAGAGATAAAATGAGAGTTACCAGAAGGCATATCTTCTTGAAAGCCTGCTTCTTACTTGCGTGTATTTCCTGCTAAACCTACCAACTCTCCCAGTGTCTCTACTTAATAAAGTCTAATCATCCTCTGATGGTTGGATCTGGCCAACGGCCAAGGTGAAACCCCTCAGCCAAAGACCTGAAGGAAGAGGGTAGTGAGGCTGAGGCATTTATTCTCCCAGTTGTTTACCTGGGGGACCACCTTGGGCTGGCTGCAACCCTTGACCAGAGGTCACTGCTTCTCTCAGGTGAACCTGTCTCCACAGCCTTATGCTTCTAAGGTCTAGGAGTGATAGCAGCCTGGTTACTAGAAGCTCCGGGATACTGTACCACCCTTTGTCAGTATTGTCAGCCCTTTATATAATCACTTTATTAAATCCTCTGTTTAGTTATCTATCACAACATAACAACTCATCTTGAAATATAGTGGCTTATAATAATAATTATGTGTTAGTTCTCACAGTTCCTGATGATCAAGAATTTAGGAAATGTTTGGCTAGGAAATTTTTGCTTAGGGTCTCTCATGTGGTTGCAGGTATATGTTGGCTGGGGCTTCAGTCATTTGGATGTAGGATACAATTCCATGGCAGTTCACTCACTCACATGGGCAAGTAGGTGCTGGCTATTGATTGTGGCTTCAGTTTCTCTCCATAGGGATTTCTCTGTGGGGTTTTTTGAGTGTGGTACCTGGCTTTCCCCAAAGCAATCACATATACCAAAAGAGAGAGATGGTGGGGAGCAGAGAGAGAGAGAGAGAGAACGTCACACTGCCTTTTATGGCATCACCTCTGAATTGACGGAGCTTAACTTCTGCATTCTATTCATCAAGGCAGTTAATTCACCCAGGTTCATGGGAGAGAATACAGAACCTTCCTCTTGATGGGGAAATGCAAACACATCATAATGGGAGCACAGGATGTTGATATACGCATAGCGTGGCCGTCTTTGCTAAATACAATCTGCCACCTGCTCCTTGAATTATCCTGATTTGATTCTGCCATCTCTTTTCTGCTGGTATTCTGCAAGATGCAGTCAAGATCATTGCAGGATCCCTCCAGATCTAAAATTGTAAGAATCTTCTGAATAATTGAACAATTGCCTAAGCACCAGCCAGATGAAATGGTTAGTTGATCCAGTTGGGGCGTGCTGAGCAGAGACCAGGTTCCTGGGGAGCAGCTCTGCTTGCTAGTGAAGAAATATTGTTTAGGGAGAGGTACATTTTAGGTCATACTGGCCATTTATGCAAACGACTAACATCAGGCAAGTCTGTGAAGTCAATTAAGGTATGCAGAAGAGCAGGAATCAAGAAGATGGGCTCTTGAGTCAAAAAGAACTAGATTTTAATTCTAGTTCCATCACTTGTTTGTTGTAAGATCCTGAGCAAGTTGCTAAGCTTCATCAAACCTCAGTTTTGTTACCCTTTCATAAAGATATGGTCAACATACCAACTTGTGTCAGGCAGAGTCTAAGCAAGAAAACAGAAATCACTTTACATATTTACAATAAGGGAATTTCTTACAGAGCTTTTGTCAACAGATGATGGAGAAGCCAACAGAAGATATTGAGGAAACTCAGAAATTATCAACCACTGAAAACTGGGGAGAAAGAAGAGGTGCCCCCAGGAAAGCTGTGGGCCTGTCTGCCATAGCAAGACTTTCAAGAGAAAAACAGTCATGTGTCAACCTTAAATTCACTCTCTCTTCTCCTTTATCCTTGCCTCACAAACAATAATATCCATGAAATCATGGGCTTAAAATATAACATTTTTTCCTAGTCTAATTAAAATAAATTTATAACTTTTTAAAATAAAAACTTTTCTAATGCATATTAAAACTACAGAACCTTTAATATGAAAATGTTTGGGCCAGGCGCGGTGGCTCATGCCTGTAATCCCGGCACTTTGGGAGGCCGAGGTGGGTGGATCACCTGAGGTCAGGAGCTCGAGACCAGCCTCAACATGGAGAAACCCCGTCTCTACTAAAAATACAAAATTAGCCGGGCATGGTGGTACATGCCTGTAATCCCAGCTACTCAGGAGGCTGAGGCAGGAGAATTGCTTGAACCTGGGAGGCGGAGGTTGCGATGAGCTGAAATCACGCCATTGCACTCCAGCCTGGGCAACAAGAGCGAAACTCTGTCACCAAAAAAAAAAAAAAAAAAGAAAAAAGAAAATGTTTGTCTCAACTTTGGAAAGAATTGTGACATTTAAAGTGCTTAGTATTAGGTACCTGAAGTAAGCATTCATCCATTAATAGGTAGTTGCTATTATTATTATTAATTATTGCGAATAATAATAATAGCAGCACTCTCGGGCAATTGTGAAGCCCAAGAGTGCAGAATCAGGCCCTGATTGTGGCTCTGGAATAGCAGCCAGGCATACTAAACACTGGTTCTAAGCATTTTTTAAGACAAGGACTCAAGTGTAAGTGGGTCTGAGAGAGAAACCCATGGAAAATGTAACAAAGATTTAGTCTGGCTCTCAAAAACAATAGAGAAGCTCACTTTCTAGAAATGAGCAATATGGTTGCATTAGCACTACTTCTTCCACGGTCCTGAACCCCTAAGAACAAGACTAGTTCTGGCTCTTGAGTGGAACTCAAAAGTGCATATGGGCGCAGGAGACCATCCACAGAGAAGGGAGAAATCTAGCCAGAAAATCCAGCCAGTCAAGACATTCACCACCTCGGTGGGAAATAACTACAATCAATTTTGACCATGACTGTTTAGTAATCAAGTAAAATACACTTTGAGAGGTTGACAAAACCAGATGGAACAGAATTAGCATGTGGGCCTCATACTGCAGAACTGGCTCCTCCAGACTGGGCTACCTCGCTGAGCCTCATCTGCCTGTGTTTAACATGTGTGCACAGGAATGTCTGGAGCAAGGCTAATAGTCCTGGGACTTGTTCCTGGCATAATGTGTTTAACAGGCAAGAAGAAGAATCTGAGAGCCAACCAATACCATTACCAAGTCCACTTTTCTTTCTTCTGTCTATAGATCATACGTCCAACAAAGTGGGTGCTTTAAAATAACTGAAGTTTTTGGATTATTCTCTCTCATCGGAAACAAGCATATGCTGTGAAAAGTCTCCATCACTTTAAATGCAGCATGAAATAGCATCTAACTATACTTAAATACTAAAGAAAAGATGATGTCTTAGAAGGGATTAAAACTAACAAAGGCATAAAAATGGGTATACCATTCTGAGACGGGGACACATCAGTTGGTAAAAAGGACTTTAAGACTGTATTCATTAGAAAGGAAAAAAGGTCAGCATCACATGAAATGAGAAGTGCCCTTTCCAGGGAAATGCCTGAACCTAATTTATCTTGCTTCACTAAGACAGGAAATGCACTACAATATTCAGGATGGGGGGAAATGACAATTTAATGATTACAGAACATCTTTCACGTTCCGTGGTAATTGAACAATCTCAACATCAAAGGCAGGGCTGGTAGCCTTTCAGAAAATGGAACGTCGTTTTGCTTTCCTTTTCACTTTTTACTGCATCAATGAACTTTAGCCTCTTCTCTGGCTTTATTTTTCCATTTTCATTTAGCATTGACACAAAACAGACCTGGCTTTAAGTGTACCATGCAAAGTAGTAATTTATGTTGGAAACTTTAAATGGATGAGACAGAACCACTTTCGTATCTGTTACATTTTAATGGCGTTAAATATATCCAGCTGAACAAAGTTCAGAGCTTCGCTGTTGCAGGTGAGGATAGTTTGACATAATAGACACCCTATTTCCCCACCCATCTCATAAAGGGGAACATACAAGCTGTCATGTCTAAGGCATGTCATCCTCCCAACTCACCAATTTTCTATCTATAATGCTACCAGCACCACTGAATTTTGGAGCTTCCTTTATATCAACAGTTCTTTATATTTTCCCCAAGCATGATTTGCTAATTTTACGGGGTAGTGAGACCGTAATACTGGACTCAGGGAAGATTATTCATTTAAGACAATGGTAAATTCCCAATATCTTTGCTTTTCTAATATTGAACAAAAAATATCTTATTTAAAGAAAAATTCTCACATAATGGAATTTTAGTGGTAGTAAACATTTCTCTTTGGCTATAACTTGATAAGAGTGCCTACAGAAAACTGGTATTGATTAAATAATGGTGATTAACAGGAGAAATTGGGAGAGGAGGTGTACTGGGATTTTATGTTTGTTTGATTTTTGTGGGTTTTGTTTTGTTTATACCGTAATTAACCACAAACCAACACAGATTTTGCAAATATTTACATTGCACACAATGAAATTTTGCCTAAGGATGAAACTGAAGTGCAGTCAATATTATGGAATTCATGAGTGAAGTTTGGTAGTTGCCTATCTTACCAATGTTCAATCCAGGATTTGAGCCCTCAATTCTTCCTACCTGCCCTCTACCTCCTTTCGAAAGGGGCTTGAAATCAGCATCTAGCAGAAAAATAGAACAAGGAAAGACAAATGTTTCCCCAGATTCCAGGAAAAAGATGGCCGACTTCCTCCCCTTCCTTTATCCCTAGATATTGTGGAATTGTGGTTCACTCTTAAGTGAGAGAAAATAGCTGCTTGTTTTGCTTATTTTCCTTTTTGGAGTTATAAGCCATTTGATGTTGAAAACCACTTAGAATATCATGATTTGGGATTTTCCTTAGGACTAGAGTGCCTTCAGTGTAGAAAACCCTTTTGACTAATTTTCTAAAAGCAGTATGAAAAAACAAATGAGGAGCTGACTGCTTAACCAGTGGTCTAGGATTTTAGGGAAAAGAAAGTAATGAACACTCTGAGGTTTCCTTCCGCACTGCTCAATACAGCTTGCCAGAATAGAAAAGTTGATAGACAGAGATTCATATATGGTGTATCAGTCAGCTTTTGCTGTGTTAATGCTACCTAACAAAAAAGCAAAAATCACAGTGGCTTAAAACAACAGGCATTTAATTCATGCTCATGGATCTGCAGGTAAGCTTGCTTCAGAAGGAGTTAGTTGGGATCCTCTGGGCCAGACTAGACTTCCAACTTTGGGTCAGGTATAAGACTTGTTTCCAGGATCCAGGCAGAAGGAACAATGACTACTGGAAGCAAGATCTGGTAACTCAGGATAGAGACTAGAGTTCCAAGAGGACTGATGGAAACCTGCAAAACCATTTCAGGCCCTAGCTGCTAACTGGCATACTATCACTTCTGCTTACATTCTTCTGACCAATGCAAGTCATATGGCCAAACCTAAACTCAACAGGGGGAAAGAACATTCTACATATAGGAAATCCATGATAAGGGCTAGAGGAAAGACAGAATTATGAACAAATAATACTGTTTGGTGGACCTGGGGTTTGTGCTCATGGCATTTTGTTTCTGGTATTTATGGATGGATTCCAGAAGATCATAGGAACCTGCAGAAACAGTTCATGGCATTTGTGCATTTATGTATTTTTTTTAATTCTTCCAAACATCCTTCCTCAAAACAAAACAAGAACTTCAACTTCAGACACAACTATCTTTAAGGCTGAATGCCTGTAGAAGGCTGAAAAATCCCCACTCCCAAGATATCAGGTCCTAACCATTGGAGCCCATAAATCTTACCTTATTTGGAAAAAGAGTCTTTGCAGATGTGATTAAATTAAGGATTTGGGCACAGAGAGATTATCCTGGATTTTCCAGGTAGGATCTAGATACGAGTACAAGTGCTCTTATAAGAGAAGGGCAGAGGTGAGTTTACACTACACACAGAAAAGGGAGCAATGTGAAGACAGAGCCACATCTGGTGGGATGCAGACACAATCCGAGAAATGCCAGCAGCCACCAGAAGTTGAAAGAGGCAAGGAATGGCTTCTGTCTTAGAGTCTCCGGAGCGAACACAGCCCTGTACACACCTTGACTTTAACCCCGAGAAGCTGATTTTGGACTTCTGGCCTCCAGAATTGTGGCAGAATACATTTCTGTTGTTTTACCATGGAATACTATGCAGTAATAAAAAAGAATAAAATCATGTCCTTTGCAGGAACATGGAGTTAGAAGCCATCCTTAGCAAATTAATGCAGGAACAGAAAACTAAATACCACGTGTTCTCACTTATAAGTGGGAGCTAAATGATGAGAACACATGGATGCAAAGTGGGGAACAATAGACACTGGGGCCTGCTTAAGGGTGGAGGGTGAGAGAAGGGAGAGGATCAGGAAAAATAACTGATGGGTACTAGGTTTAGTACCTGAGTGACAAACTAATATATACAACAAACCCCCATGACACAAGTTTACCTATGTAACAAACCCACATGTGCACCCCCAAACCTAAGATAAAAGTTTAAAAAATAAATAAATAAATTTTAAAAAGAAGATTAAATTAAAAATGGAATTTCTGTTGCTTTAAGCCACATGTGTGTGGTAATTTGTTACAGCAGCCATAGGAAACTAACACAATGCCTTCCTTTAATTGTTAACTTCTTTATAGAAATTTAAATATTCAAAGAGAAAATATTCAGTCAGATTAAATTTCCAAAAAAGAGGGCACGAGCGATGCCCTCAAGTTCCCAGTGTGATCACAGGCCGATAGTTAATCAGCTGTGCACATGACCTAGTGATCTCTGTCAATTTCATACCGGAAGATTTTATACATCTCTATATTACACTCTAAGCGGATCGGTCCCTTGTTAGAATTACCAGCAAGGAAACCCACAAGAGGATAGGAGGTTTTTTAAAATTAACCATCTCTCAATGAGATGACACATAAACCTACTTAAGTGGCTAAAATTAAAGACTTATGGGCTGTATGTGTTGGCAAGCAGGTGGAACAACTATAACCCTCATAGATTTTCGGTGAACGACAACTCTGGAAAACAATTGGCAGTTGCCTACAAAGTTAAACACAGCTAAGCAATTTCACCCTCAGGCATTTGCTCAAAAGAAATTAAAACATATGTCCATTAAGAGATTTATACATAAATGTTCATAGAAGCCTAATTTATAAAAGCTAAAAAACAGAAAACAACCCAAATATCTGTCAACAGAAAATTGGATATATTCATATAATAGAATACTACAGAGTAATGTAAAAGAGCAAAATACTCATATATGCAACACAGCAGGTGAATTACCTCTTTGTCCTGAAGGAGTTTCAAAGTGTCCTATGGTTTCCAGTGGATACTAGGCTTAATCCCTGGGGTGACAAAATAATCTGTATGACAAACCCCCACGACACTAGTTTACCTACATAGTAAACCTGCACATGTACTCTGGAACTTTAAAGTTAATTTAAAAAGAAAAAAAAGAAAAGAAAATGTTAGCCTGGGGCATAAGTTTGGATATTTACACTATGTTGAGTGAAAGAAGTCAACATAAACATAAAAGTATATACTGTATGATTCCATTTGTATGAAGTTCTAGGACAAGGAGGGTTAATCTATAGGGCTAGATATCAAATCAGTGGCTGCATAGGGCAGGGATGGGGGGCTGGCTACAAAGGGACATCCAGGAAGTTTCTGGCTGATAAAAATATCATATATTATGGGAGGGCATGGTGGCTCACACCTGTAATCTCAGTACTTTGGGAAGCTGAGGTGGGAGGATTGATTGAACCCAGGAGTTTGAGGTTACAAGGAGCTGTGGTCATACCACTGTATTCCAGCCTGGGTGACAGAGTGAGAACCTGCATCTAAATAATAATAATTAATGTTATATATTTTAATTGGTGAGACAGTTGTATACATTCATCAAGCTCATCAAACTCTATATTTAATATCTAATATTTTATTGTATATAAATTATACTTTAATAAGGTGATTCTAAATCTCATAATTAAATGGATAGTCATCAAAGCTTTCCAGAACTTTGACATGGAAATGAACAATGGGTGATTTGTTGCTCCATGACTTCTCCTTCCCGCACTATGTTAGACATCAACTGAGGTTTCAGGAAGTGAGCCCTTCCATTCTCTATTTATCCTGCAATGGACAAACTGTGGAACACCTATCTCGATTTGTTGGTGTAGAAGTGGTAAGACAGCCTTCTTCTGAATTCTATGCTTTCCAGCCATAACCAGAGTTTTGTGTTATCATATATACTCAACAGAGGTCCATAATTAAGAATCCCTTGGGAGAAATTGCCAGAAAAAAACAGAAGGAAAGGAAAGAAAACCAAAACACTATTTTGAAGCCACCATGCAAAAGAATACATCAAAAAAGGCAGTTAATAACTTTATTCAGAAAAATCAAGACAGAGAGATAGCCTGGTCTAGAAGGCATTCAGTTTAGAAACTTAAGATCAGAGACTTAATCGTTTTTCAAATATATACAAGGTGAGGGGATAAACATTCAATATATTTTGCAGTAGCTCCTCTATCAGTCTTCCCCTGGGAAAAAGAGAGCCCAGGCTTAAGGAAATTGCAGCTAATATTTTACATGGGTTTATTTTATACCTGTTGTCTTGCAGTACAAGTTACCACCACTGAAAAACAGAAGAAAATAGAGAAAAAAAGAAGAAGAAGAAGAAGAAAAACCCAGGGATACTTCTTCCAAAATTTACAGTCTTAGTATTTAAGACTGGCAAAAGCAATCCTTGATGAAAGAAGTTGATCCCAAACTGTAGCCTGTTTGAGAATTACCTGGAAGGCTTGTTAAAACCTGTTAAAAGCCCAGCCCCAGAATTTCTGGTTCAGTAAGTGTGCTTCTCTAAGAGGTCCTCAAGTGATGCTTATGTTGCTGATCCAGGGACCATACTTTGCAAACCACTGTGGTAGGTTAATGGGCACTGGTTTCCCTAACACTAACTCCTCCATTCCTCCTCTTTCCATCAGAGATGGTAATAGGCCCTTCTTTGTAATAAAGATTAGGCAATAACTCCCTGATTTTGAGACACAGAAGGAATTGCTGAATATAGGAAGGGGGCCTGCCATTGTTGGAGACTTCTAGTCCTACAAGAAACAAGTTTGGCCTCTGAAGACAGACTGTAGATTTGTGAAGAGTATTCCTGCAGAAACCCCCTCTCTCAGCCACAATTCACCAAGAGGATGCCTTCTAGTCTCCACACCCTTGAATGATGTAAAGAATACAAAAACAGGGAAGGGGAGAAGGTCCCACTGTAGTGGGAATTCTGAATATTGCTGAGAAAATTGTGAAAGTAGATGGAGATTATCTGGGGAACTCACAGATGAAATTCTGAGTGGCTCCATGCCAGAAAAAATAACCCATTACAATTAAAAACAAGTTAAATCAAACTGTCTGGGCTTAATTGAGCCTACTCCGAAAGTTTCTCTTCAACAAACATGGTGCTTTCAGTAGGTGAGAATGAAGTTGTCCAGTCCCTTCAAACTAATTTAAACCCCCACTTCTTCCACCCTTCAGGCAAGGGATGCAAGGCTTTTTCTGAGTGAGCGGATGTTGCAAAGTGAAGAGGACAATTCCAGGGATTCAAAATATCACCCAACTCTTACACAAGGCAATACCTACTTGTAGCCAACCAACATCAGACTTTGTTGTAATTGCAAGGGTTAGTTCCATGGAGATGCTACAGAACTAGCAGCACATATGTGATTGCAAAACCTAGTGCTGACATTGTACTAACACACATACACACACAACTGTAGAGTAATGTCTGAAAACTAACTTGGGACAATTGGGAAAGTGGTTTGCAAAAAAAATCTCAGGAGACCTGAAACATCTATGCAGCTAATCAGTACCTACCACTTAAAGACTCATCTTATCCTTCTTGTTCACATCTTATTTTTCTCTTTATTGTTTTCAAGTCCTGCTTTATATTAATCCAATGACATCTGTGCAAAGGAGTCAGAGGAGTCACAGGGAGTGAAAGGTGGCCAGAAGACAGCAATGCTCAAAGGCCACTTGGACGCGGCTTGAGCCCACATCTCCCCCGAGGCCTCTATTCATGCCCATACTCCTTAGATTCTGAGCACATGCATGAACAGGCAGACAAACGCTAAAGGCCATAAATAAGCTAAGATTAATAAAATTTTTTAGAGGAAATGGAGAAGAGTGAGAGAAAGCTGCATGTCTTCAAAATCAGAGAAGCAAATAAACAGAACTGTTCTGCCAATGTTTGCTTTCCCCTCTGGCTGTCAGAGGTTGCAGCCCAGGCCTGAACTTGCCGGGACGAGGGTGGCTCTTGGTGGCTCAGCCTGTGTCCAGAGGATTTGTTGATTAGTCACAAACTTGGTCTCCCTGTGTGTCTGAGAAAGAGCCATGACTCATCTTGACAACTGTCAGTATATTACCTCAAATGGGCACAGGGAGAGATGAGCAACCTGGTGCCGGAAAAGAACACAAAAGGGCTGATGCCACTTCCTGCAGTATTTCAAGGTTTGGGCTAGAAGAGTTTATGTGGCAAGAATGCTAAGCTGGGAGCAGCCCCACAGAAAATGACCGTGTCAGCACACTCAACATCCTGCCATTCAGACGTAAGAACTGGTGATGTTAGCTCAGAGGACATGAAATTTATTTCCATAAATAAAAATGTTATGTTTCTTCACATTATTCACTTTCCCCAAACAGAAATTCACACTTCAAAAAATTAGCTTTTGGTTTTAAAATTCAGTCAATTCTGCATACTTGACACTAATATTACGATTTTTAAAAATGTACATCTATGACCCAGCAATTCCACACTTAGGCATATTCCCAAGAAAACTGTGTATATGTGTTCACTGGAAGATATGCATTAGAATGGCTCTAGCAGCATTATTCATAATAGCTCTAAATTGGAAATTGTCCAATTGCACATCAACAGTGGAACAGATAAATGATTAGTGTATATTCATGCCATTGAATTACTACACAGCAATGAGAATCTATAACCACATACAATGATATGGATGAATCCCATAAACACAGCTTTAAGAAAAAGAAGCCAGACACTAGAGATTCACCTCATATAAAAATAAAAGTAAGCAAAACTAACCTATTCTGCCAGAAGTCAGGAGAGAGATTACACTTGGTCAAGGCGGAAGAAGAGGAAAAGTTTCAGGAAGGAGGGGCTGAAAAAGAGCTGTTTCTAGTTCTCGATGTTGGTTATACATACATTCAGTTTGTAAAAGCCATCAAGCCATTTGCTTATGACAATGTCACTTCTCTGCATGTGTGTCATACTTCAATACCAAATAAGTACATTCATGCAAAACACCTATTCAGTTGTCTTTGTCAAGATTTGTAAACTAGAATGTGAATGTAGTAAACAGTGCAAATAAATGCTGGGAAAATTTGCCACATAAACTATTCTGCTCCAATTGTCACATCAGTAAAATGGAGCAAAAGGACACGTAGCACACAGGGTTAGTTCCCTGCACAAATCATTGTCCTTTTAAGTGTCTCACACTGGCAAAGGGGCATCTTCTAACACAAGCTTCGGGAAGTGATGCATCATTTTGCCATCCACAAAAAAAGGAAAGGACCATGTGGTATAGTATGTCTTCCTCCCAAGTTTTCCTAGGGAAAAAAAGCTACATTTATCATGAATGTCTCTTTCTTCCATTCTTAGATCCCACTCCAAAGATTAAACGTAATCAGGGGAGACATCCAATCAATAGAAAACTCATTTTGCCTAGATAAATAACAAATGGGTCAACTGAAACCCATAAATCATTGCTTAAGCCTTAGCCAAAATTGATCAGAGAAGTCTTTTCCCAAAAAGGAAAGCTTTCTTCTCTTTAAAGGGCAGCATGCTCTGGATAACAACAAAACTCCTTGACTAAACTTTCACATGAGGATGTGTTTCTGTAGAGATAGCCTAATGGAGTTGCTAAAAGGCCTACTATCCTTTGATAAGAAGTTCCAGGACTAGTGAATCACATGAATTATTTCAGGTCTCTATAATTAAAAACTCCAAATAATTGAAGCATACCATTTTAAGCAAAAAAAAAAAAAATTCATTTTAAACATGTTAAATGAAAATACCTCTAAATTATTTCAGGATTGGTATTCATTTGCAAATATCACCTGGACATGAACCCCAAGGCATTAAAGACTTTTTGAGTTCAAAGCCTTAAAGGTGGCTAAACGAGCCAGGGCAGGAGGCAATCCTAAGGTTCTTTAGGCTATTTTAGCTCTTGAAATAAAATCAGTGAAAATCGTAGATATAGTGGCCACATCTTCCAATGCTGCCCAATTATTGCCATAATAAGTAGCTATAAAGAAATATAAGAGGTTGTCAACGCCAACATTTTCCTTCTATAGGTGAAACAGAAGCTAATTGGTGAGCTATCCAAGATCATTCAGTAAAGGGTGGCAGGGCAAGAATTAGAGCAAAATTTCCTAACCTCCAAATTAGCCTCCATTCTGCCATAAGACATGGTCTTTCCCATGAATCTATGAAATATTTTCCTGGACCCAGAGTGCAGGGCAGGTGTTCCCCTCAGCCTGCACTGTGGAGTAAACAAAGGATAATGCTGGCAGAAGTGGACAGGGGGAGAACCACTATACCCCCAGACAGAAAACCAATGCAATTCTCAGACACATAGACCTCTTGATTTACTGAAAATGGATATTTCATGAACTTAGGAAATAACTGGTTTTAAAAATCAAAGAGTTCAATTTTTAAAATTTTTATATCTCAGCCTTTGGATTCTGATATGTAAAAATCCAAGAATCTTCAAAGATAGAAAACATGTACAGATAACATTAAAATGGCAGAACTCAGAATATAGAATCATGAAGCAGTGATCTCCACCAGCCCCTCAGCTAACTGCAGCTGCAAGCATGATTCTCGTGCTCTCTTGTACCTAGTGTTCAACTAGTGACCCAGCTTCCTCACTCATGGGGAAGGGCCATCAGCAAAAGGCACTCAGGCATGGGGGCCTCAGAAAAGATCCCACCCACTCAAAGTCATGTTGGAGACATTTCATGAAAGGATTAGGTGGGTTACCCCTGGCTTTCTTCCCCAGAGTTTATCAAGACTGATAATAAAGTAAATGCATTGTAAGCCACACATACAAGTTGTAGAGTGAAGGAAACAGAGTGACTTTTTGGTGTGTCCTGTTTTATAGGCTTTAATTAAATTATCTGTGGCCTTGGATTGGGAGCAGGACTTTGCGATTATTTTTTAATAGAATGAAAATTTATGTTGGGGCCTCTTTGTCAAAAATCACTCCTGCTGATAAATAACATGCCACACAATAATAAACTCAACATGTTCCTTTAAATTTCTACCAAGACAGACAACTTACTGGTACTTAGAAATCTCCTGGTCTTGGTTTGAACCAGGTTAATTTGATATTACACTAATTATACTACAATAAAAGAGCAGAGCCTAACTGCTGCAATAAAGTACAATTTGTGTTCAGAAACTGTATTTTTAGTTAGCATTGTCCTCACAAGGCTTATTCAGAAGGAGTCCCCTGACTCTTCCCATAAAATGTATTAAAGTTTTATTTTAAATTAGTTTAAAGTTTCTTAAATCTTATTTCACCCGTTAGCTAGTGGTGTATCCCAAACCATCCCAAAACGTAGTATCTTTAAACAACAACTATTTATCTAGCTTACAATTCTGCAGATCGGCAATTTAGGCTGGACTCAGCTGGATGTTTCTTGTCTTGGCTGGGCACCGTTATGTGTCTGTGGTCCCTGTGGTAGTCTAGGCAATGGTGAGACTGGAAGTTGACTGGCTGTTGGCTGAGGCAATGGAGGTGATTGGGCCATGGGTCTCTCATCCTCCCGTGGACTAACCATGAGGGAACAGAATCTTTCAAGACTTCTTGAGGCCTAGACTTAGAATAAGCACATTACTTCTCCCACATTCTATGGTTAAAGAGAATCATAAGGCCAGTCCAGAGACAAGGCTAGGGAATTAGATTCTATCTCTTCAAACGAGCAGCCACAAAGTCTCAATTACCAAGAGTGTAGATGCAGAGAAGGCTATCAATAGGGACCAAAAATGCAATTAATATTTCACATTTTAGTCTCAGACAATATTCTTTTTTCCACTAATTATATAGTTACTTAAGTAGTATTGAAAATAAGATATCAGCAGAACCAGTTCACTAGTACATTTTTCAAGGATTTTCCATCTTCCATCTACAGGTGGGCATATAACCATAATCAAGTTACGATTTTACATTGAAATCAAAACCGTTTTTCCTAGAAGCATTACCTCAGCAGACCTGAGACTACTGAGAGTAGAAAAGGATTGTCTTCACGGCATCTGCTAGAGAGCATAGTAGTCACTCCATAAATGTTGATTAGTTTTTTTACGTAAGTGGCAAACTCCTCTACAGGAAGGAACTCACCTCTCTTCATATCCTATTTTCCACTAGTATTTTCCTAACATTTCTTCTTCTCTAAATGCATGTATTAGTAGCTTATCTTTTAATAGCATGTATTAAAAGCTAATCTGTTTTATTCATTCATGTAGTAAATACATTATATTACACAAGTGCATTATACGTACACAAATCTTATGTCTTCTTGGTCTTTTTTGTGCTATCACTTTGTTCTGACACTAACTTATTTCATGGTACTCTTCCATCAGGCCTGCATATCTCCTCTATAGCCTTAAGTTCAGGGAGTCGTAAACCTGGGCTGCAAACTGATATCACTTGAGGTGATTTAAAAAAATGCTGGCCAGGTGCAGCGGCTCACGCCTATAATCCCAGCACTTTGGGAGGCCGAGGAGGGTGGATCACAAGGTCAAGAGATCGAGACCATCCTGGCCAACATGGTGAAACCCTGTCTATAATAAAAATACAAAAATTAGCTGGGCATGGTGACAGGCACCTGTAGTCTCAGCTACTGGGGAGGCTGAGGCAAGATAATCACTTGAACCTGACAGGCAGAGGTTATAGTGAACAGAGATTGCACCATTGCGCTCCAACCTGGTGACAGAGTGAGACTCCATCTCAAAAAAATAAATAAATAAATAAATAAATACTGATGCCTGGGCCCCAACCCCAACTCTCTGGTTTGACTGGTCTGGGATGTGGCCTAAAGGTTTTTAGGCCTCCCCAAGAGACTGCAATGTGCAGCCAATGTCCAGAACCATCAACTTTTTCTTATACATCGTCACTCACTTAAGAAAGACTTTGATGACACCACCCCCACCTCTCACCCTCAAACCCACTTCTTGTCATGTGCTCTGGTATCACACTTCTTTTCTTTCTGGAAATTATCGAATGTGATAGCTGGGATCTTGTGTTTATTTAAGTCTTCATTTGGCTGTTTATTTCCCAAGGAATACTTTACCTTTTGTTCTTCACGGTAACACCTACAAGTACAATGGTAGCTAGCACATAGGAGTCATCCAAAAATCACCTATTCAATGCATTATTCTAATGCATGGTAAGAACCCAATTTATGAATTATAGCTTAAATTTAAGGAGCTAAGGCAGGTGTTCTCAAACTTTATACTGAGTAAGAATAATCTGAAACAGCCACCCCCAACCTTTTTGGGACCAGGGGCCAGTTTCATAGAAGACAATTTTTTCACGTACGGGGTTGGGGGAAGGGGGAGATGGTTTCAGGATGAAATTGTTCCAGCTCAGGTCACCAGGCATTAGATGCTTATAAAGAGCACGCAACCTAGATTCCTTGTGTGTGCAGTTCACAATATGGTTCTTGCTCCTGTGAGAATCTAATGCCATGCCACCACTGATCTGATAGGAGGCAGAGCTCAGGCAGTAATGCTCACCTGCCCTCGCTTCCTGCTGTGCAGCCTGGTTCCTAACAGGCCACAGACTGGTACTGGTTTTTGACCTGGGAGTTGGGGAGAACCCCTGATCTAAAAAGTCTGTTAACACATAGCTTGCTGGGCCCCATCCCCAGAGCTTCTGACTCAGAAATTTGGGGAATAGCCCCAAGAATTTGAATTTCTAAGAAATTCCCAGTTGATGCTGATGCTGTTGGTCCCAGGATCACAGTCCATGGACTTTGTCAAGAGGCAATTAAACATATGTCAAAATGTATGACCTGTAGCACCAGACTGCCTGGTTCAACTCCTAGCTGTGCTGCTATGTGGCATTGAAAAAGATGCCCAGTCTTCTAAGTGCTACATTAACTATGTGGCCCTGGGAAAATGCTTGATCCATGAGTGCCTCCATTTCTCCACCTGTAAAACGGAAACAATACCAGAAATTACCTCCTCAATTTCTTATAAGGATTAAATAAGTTAATATTTACAAAATGCTTAGAAGAGTGCTTAACAGGTAGGCAGCATTACATAAATATATTAAAGTTTAATGTTCTAACGGATACATCTTGATAACACGCCCGAAAAGTGACTTTAAAATTTTAATCATACATGTTAAATTAAAAACAACCCCCACACACAGACAGAATCACTATGGCATCTGAATCTCAAAGTGTGATACATCAAATTCATAATCATCATAATAAATACCTCTAATTGACCACCTAGTCTGTGCTGGCACTTAACCAAGTGTATCTTATTTTAAATTTCCAAAAACAATGTAGTTGTTTTCAATTAAAATCTGAAGAAACTAAGGCTCGGAGAGGTACTGACATTTGAGTAGCTGAGCTTGAAAATTCTAGAATTTAGGTATTAAGAATCTCTCTAGAAGTGTGCAACAAGGAAGAGAGTTAGATCATGTATAATTCAGAATTCTTTCAGTCACAAGTAATAAAAAACCCAATCAAATTGATTTAAGCAGAGAATTACTGGCTCATGTGTCTAAAAATTCCAGGGCTTCCTGCAGGCTTCAAGTACAGCTGGATCCAGTGACTCAAATCTGGATTTCATGCTCTCTCTCATCCTCCCCTGCCCTTATTCTTTTCCTCCCTCTCTCTCTCTCCACTTCCTTCTCTCTGGGGCTCTCCTCTCCTTCTGCTAACTTCACTCTCAACTAAGCACCTCCACGTGGTGACCCCCAACAGATCAAGGTTCATGCCGTCTTTATGGCTAATGATCACACGGAATCTTCACCACAATTCTAGCAAAAGTTCTGGAATTGAGTTTTACTGAGCCAAGCTGAGTTTCGTGCCTTTGACAAGCCCATTGGCTGTAGCCAAGGGTATAAGACATGCTAATTAAGCTGGCCTGGGTTGCGAGTCCACCCTTAGGGCTGGGGAAGTAACCTTCTGGGGGACCAGGAGGACATATTGTTAAGCAAGCATGACTTCCCAAAAGAAAACCAAAGAACTGTTAACCAAAGAAGGAAAATGGGTGCTGATTTCTGACATTGTGTCCTGTGTCACAGGAGACATTGTGTTCCTCACAATGTCTCTTGCTCTCCTGGAAGGCCACTGGGCTGGAAGTCAGACAATCTGGGTCTGGTTATTTTGACTTTGTCAAGCCTATCATTTTCTCTTGGCTTTATTTTCCTCATCTATTCAATGAAGGACTTGGCTTGGAATTCTGGGCTTCCTCTTATCAGCAAAGTTCAAAGATTTCTATGTACATATGTCTTCTTGGCCCAACCTGAATGTAAACAAACATAATCATTTTTTTTATTCTGATTGAAAGAAAGAATCTAAATGAGCCTGGGAATCACAAGAGGTGAGCAAAGTAGAAAGATGCAGAGGTGAATTAGTCAGAGGAATAATGCTAACAGCAGTAGTAGCATGTTCGTACACAATAGGTGAGTGCTAAGGCAAAAGTAGGGACACTTGGCTAGCAGTATAAAGGCTGGAGGAGATGAAGGAGAGATGCATCAGTAGAGAAAAAGCTTCTGAGAGAAAGTGATGCTTGAGATGATTCTTAAAGGAAGAGTGGAAATTGCCTTGTGAATGGAAATGGATAGGGCATTTCTAGCAAAGGGAACGTGAGGAATGGTGGTGTATAGCATGGCCAGAAGTTAGAGCCTGTGCATGGCCAGAAGTTAGAGCCTGTGCAGTAGAGAGCTTGGTGAGAGACCTAGCTGGAAGATAGGCTAAGGGCAGACCACAGAAGGCCCAGCATGCCATATTGGGAAGTATGGACCGTATTCTGCAACAGAGGATGGGAAAAGAGCAGGTAGGGTGGTAAGCAAGGGTGCCACGTGAAACACTAGGCATAGATTATCAATATAATCCTTACCACAGTCCATTAATCAAATGGATATTTATTATCCCTATCTTACAGATGAGGAAACTGAGGCTTAGATAGAGTTAAATAATATTCCCAACTGCTAGAATGTTGGAAGCATGTTCATGGAATTGGAGCTCTTACCTAGATCATCTGATGAGTTCAATGCTGTATTTCTTCCATTATGCCCTTGACATCTCACCTGTCTCCCATTTCAGAGGATTCCTGCAGGGACTAGATTTAGATCTCAACAAGCAGGGATTTGGATGTGATTGGCTGAAAACATCAGCACTCTTCTTAGTGTCACCCGTAACACTCCCAATATTTTCAGCAGTTAGCATTCTTCTTCAATCAGCTCAAAAGAAATTATTTTTAACTCATGATAATGTGGTGTTTGTGAAACTTGGTTAGTAACTAAGAGAGACACCCTTGGCAATTTCACAAAGTGTCTAACTGGTTACTTCTGAAAACAAGTCACAGAGCAAAATTTCTGGAAAGAGGGCAGGCAGTCTTGGAGAACAACTACAACTCCAAATATAGAAATATATTTAAATCAAGTAACTTTTGTAATTGAACCAATGGACATAGGCCACCATGTGAGCTTGCCACAAACCATTGTTAGGGTAAAAATTTCCCAACTCTTTGTTAAGTTCACAAATGCTTGGGCTGCCTAAGAATTAGGAGATTTAAATTAAGATTTAGAAATTAAAGATGACAATCTTCTCATAGCCATGGGCATGAAACCAATTAGCTATCAGGTTTGAAAAGCTTAACAGACTAATTTCCTCTTTTCCTTTCATCAAAAATTAAAACTTTTTTAAAAAGTTAATTCAATGTTTCTCACTTAATATCATCTTGTCACCTACATTTGCACTGCCAGGATGTGGGCATAGAGGTCTGTCTTACCCATTTCAAAAACACAGTGAACGGCAGCCTTTCTCAAGCCATTCTTGAAAAAGAGAGCATTCTACTTAAAGTATTGATTCTGTATCTCTCAAAAGAATCAAAACGATTACCACAGTCAAACTTAATGTCCCAGCTCCAAGTATGTCTTTTACAAATTGCTCTTTAATTTGAGATGTTTTATAACAAAGCAGCAAGATTTGCAATACAGGGAAAGTATAAGAACCTATAAAGAATTATGTAATCACTATGTCCTGTACACAAAGTGTTGGTTTTGGATTGCTAACAAATGTTCAAACTCCCTTGGAAAAAAAAAAGAAAGAAAAAGAAAAACAACAAATTGTGGGGCCAAGAGGATGAGTGGATCGAGTGTCAGCGTTTATGTTCAAGCAGCATGGATTGGCTCCAGCCTGAGGTTAACTTAGAATTAAAATGGAACTGGTGGTCTTGCCTTGGCAGACAAGAGGTTATAACAAATCTATGACCACATACATACAGACACCATGGTCGCCAGCTAAACCACACACATGTGGCACACTCAAAGAGCTTCAGTGAGGCAGTTACCAACACAACCAGGATCCTTTTTCTTCCCTTTCTAGGAGACAGAGCAAACCATAGCCTCTCACATAGCAACTAAAGGAACCTACTTCATAGTTAACACCCAGAATTTAAATTAACATTATTAATGGCTAGAAAAAGTTCACCCTCAGTAGAAAGCAACCTATGTATTATCATGCAATCATTTACCTGCCTAAAAAAGTGATAGTGAGTTTCCAAAAATGCACCATCTTCTGGGCTGTTTACATAAAGACTTCTTCGCTTTTCTTGAATCTAATGAGTAAGCATGTTTCACACCCTCTGGGTATCTATTTTGGAAAGTCAAACTCATTGACCACTCCTGAAGCAATCAAGATTCAAGACACCACTAATTAAAGCTTCACAGAGGGAAACCACATGCAGACACTGCTGTGTTACTGAATACTCTTTACAAAGCAGGAGAGGTGGGAGGAAGCCCCACCATGAATGGGAGTCCAAGGTAAGGGGTAGGGACAAGATCCATCACGGCGGGCTGCCGACATGTTCACATGATGGGTCCCATGTTATGCTGGGCCCTGACAATTAATTCTTGTATTCACCAAACAAACATCCATAATAATAAGAAGAAAGTGGGCTCCAAGTTCTTGATAAAGCTGAACAGGGTATCACACCCTACCAAGACAAGAACAGAGGAATTATGAAATGTTCAGAGGGTGGTCTCACCTGTGCTGTTCTATCAGAATTCTGTACCATGTAACTGGTTTTTCCTTGGATCATGCAATGTATCAGTTATCCCTTGCTATATAACAAACTACCCCAAACTTACTCCCCTAAAACAACAACCAAAATTATTACTTACAAGATTGTAGGTTATCCAGGCAGTCTTGCTCATCTGAGCCAAGCTCAGTTGATCTTGGCCATGTTCATCCACAGGAGATCAGCTGGAGACTGGAATGGCCTCACTCTAGGTGTGATGGCTGGGTACCTATTGGCTTGGACAATGGAGGTGACTAGGCCACGTAAGATAGTCGTAACTAGGACTCATGGCGTTGTTACCACACCAGGAGAGTCAGCAGAGGAGTACAAAACCTCCTGAGGACCAGACTTCACTTCTTCTGCATTTGATTGGTGAAAGCAAGTCGCAAAGTCAAGCCAGATTCTGGGGACAGGGACATAGACTCTGCTTTCTGAGAGTTGCTGCAAGATCACATTACAAGGAATGGGTTACAGAAAAGTAAGATTTGGTGCCATTTTTACCATCAATCTACCACATCCATCTACTCAGTGGTAAAGTTAGGAGAGAATATTTCCATTTCAAATTTTCAGACTCTTTCTACTACCCAACACTAAGTTACAAAAACTCCAACCCATATTTGATCCAATAGGCATCAAGAAATGTAGAGTATGCTGGCTTTAGGGTTAGACTCTCTGGCTTGTTACATGCTTTCAGCATTTCATCAATGTATGACTTTGTGTAAATTACTTAACCCACCTATGGCCTTCGTTTCCTCATCTCTAAAATTGATTTAATAAGAAAGCCCAGCTCTCAAGTCTACTATAAGGACTAAATAATATACATGATGTTTTGAAAAAGTGACTGTCACTTAAAGTGCTCAAAATATACATATCATCATCATCATCATCATCATCATCATTAATATTGACAAAATGAGCTTCTGCTCCATTGTTTATTTCTCCATTCACATCTCTCCCTCCATTACAAGGCCTGGAACACAGATCTTTCTCACCAAACATCAAGCCAACCCTTTTCTTTTGCCCTGTACAACATATCCCCTAATTTTAATACATAAGCACAAACAGAAAAGAGACCAGCCTTCCCCTACCATGACAATTTTCTGGACAGTTTGTGCACTTAAATTCCCAAGTCAACCTTCAGGCCTGGGGGTTGCCTGCCAGGAGCTTCTTGCCACTTCCCGTAGCCTGAACTCTAAGGGCCTGGGGTTTGCCTTATTTAACTGTGGTATCGTCTGGGATTCCTCAGGCCTGGGAGCTACACTTGGGCCAAGACATTTGTGGCCTCTACTGGCTCAGAAATCTGTTCTTCCTTGTTTTCACTCAGAAACTCTGTGTGTGTGTGCGTGTGTGTGTGTGTGTTTCTGTTAACAACCCCTTCAGAGTGGGTGCATCTGGCACATGTACTAACACAAACTTCATGATTTGGGGGAAAAAATACTACACACATTCTGCTATGGAAGGGATAATAATCAGAAAGCCAATTTCTATGTAGATTTGTTCTAGAATAGCCTTATCTTAAAATCATAAACACAAACTCAAATAGAATAGATACAAAAATAGTTTTGTCTTTTGCACCTCAGTGTAAAAACGTCCCACTGATTCGGATGCACATTAAAATTTGAAAAGAACTAGAGTAGGCCAATTCTTCCCCAACATCTGAATGCTGCATAATCACCTGGAGGGCTTGTTAAAATACAGATTTCTAGGCCCTGTCCCTAGAGATTCTGATTCCACAGATCTGGAAACAGGCCCCAGATTCTGCACTTCTAACAAGCTCCCTGATACTGCCAATGCTATTTTTCCAGGAATAACACTTTGAATTGTGAGGACCAATACCTTCATTTCACATTTGGGAAAATGAGACCTGGGAAAAATGAATAGATATGGGTGCTAACTAAAGAGTCAGTGTCTTAACAGTTATACAGAAATTGAGATGGAACCTCAGGTTCAGTTCTTTTTTTTTTTTTCCAAAGCATTTTCTGATGGCTGATACTGCTTTCAGCTGGATTTGCATCCTTTTTTCTCCTGTTACATGACTTCGATATTTTCACCTTTGCCATTTGACCTGTGAAATTCTTTTCAGTTTCTGACAATTCTGTTTCATTTTCTCACTTTAAACTCAAATTTTATTTTATTCTCTGATTATTTTTAATCTTGGCAGAGAATTGAAATATTTTGCTCAAATAATGTTTATTGAATGGAACCATCTTCTATTTGTCTCCTCTTTCTTAAGTACCCTATTTTAGTATCCTTAGTCCTTCATACTTCAAACAGGTATTCATCTTTCTCAGAATCATCCCTACTGATCATCTAAATCCTCTGCATCATCATCATCTACATCTGCAACATCTATATTATCTACATTATCTACATCTACATTATCTACATCTGCATCATCTATATAATCTATATCTACATCATCTACATTATCTATATATACATCATCTATAGCATCTACACCTGTATCATCTACATTATCTACAACATCTACATTATCTATATCTAAATCATCTATATTATCTATATCTACATCATCTACATTGTCTACATTTACATTATCTATATCTACATCATCTATATCTTCTACATCTACATCATCTACATTTTCTACATCTACATCATCTGTATCGTCAACATCTGTATCATCTACATCTATATCATGTACAGCAGCCACAGCAACAGTTGCTTTTACTGTACTTTCAAGATACTTCCTCCTTCCGTGGACATGAATTAGTGACTCGAAAGGAGAGGAAAATAAAAACTTGACTTTGAGGAAACAGTTTAAAAGTCTGAGGGAAACAAACAGAGGTGACAGCTGAGGCACTAAATCACTTTCCATTTCAACCTACACTGGCCACTGAACACTGAAACTCATGGTTCAGAATTTTAAAAAAAGTCAAAGTTGAGGAAAGCCACACCTGTAAGACTATTTACCCAGTAATAACTGTTTGGGAATAGTTTAATCACAAGATATAGCTTAAGATATTTTTAAAGCAAGATTCAAAATGCTTTAGTGCATGTTAGATGGGGCTCTAAAACTTAAGAGGTTCTAATTGGTTAAGTAAGTGTCCTCCCTGTCCTCCCTGTCCTCCCTCAGAGCTTGATGTTGCCACTCTTGAAAAGGTTTGTGTCCTCAAAGAGAGGACAAAAAGGAAAAAAAAAAAAGAAAAAAAAACCCCTGATGGATAGCGTTACCAGATTTGGCAAATAAAAACACTGAACTCCAAGTTACGTTTGAACTTTGTATAAACAATGAATGATTCTTACCATAAAGATCTCTCATATAATATTTGAGGTATAATCATACTAATAACCATTTTTTGTTTAGCTGAAATTCAAATGTAATGGACAGTCCTGTACTTTTCTGGCAACTCTAAGAAAAGCCAAGACAATTTTACCAAGATGAAAAAGGTAAGTCACGGAGTCAGAGAAGGAATTTAAAATTAATATATTTGGCAAAAGATGGATTTTCAGCATACATAAAAAAAAGTTTACAAATCAATAAGAAAAAGAAAACACGGTTTTTAAAAAATGGACGAAAAATAAGAATGTGCACTTCCCAAAAGAAGATAAATTAAATGGCAAAGTCAGAAGGTGCCCAACTTTACTGTTCATCATGAAAATGCGAATTCAAACTCCAGTGAAATCCCACGTTTGCCACCAGAACAAGCAGACTATGCCAAGTGTTGGTTAGAAATAAGAGCAAATAGAAGCTTCATCCTGTGCTGATGAGACTGTAAATCTGTGCAACCACCCTGGAAAACTGGCAGTATTGATTAAGACTGAGCACATGCCTATCCTATGACCCAACCATTTTACTCCTAGGTACATAACTAGCAGATATATGCACACTTGCTCACCAAAGACATGTTCAAAAATGTCCGTGGAGCATTAATCATAACAGCCAGACCTGGAAACAACCCAAACACCTACAATAGATAAAACATTGTGGAATGGAATAAACAATCTGTGGTGTATTCCTATAATAAAATACCATCTAGCAATGAGAATGAATAATCTACAGTAAAATGCTACAAAATAGATGAATTACAAACGTGCGCGCACACACAAACACACACACAGCAAAAGAAGACAGACACAAAAGAGCACATACATTATGATTTGTAACTAGTCTTAGGTGCTAGGAGTCAGAATAGTGGCTCTGGTAATCTGAGCTTGGGAACTTTGGAGCTGGCCACATTCTGTTTCTTAACCACAAATTTGCTCTCACTTTGTGAAAGTCATGGTTCTGCACACTTAGGATCTGTATCCTTTGCTGAATTTGTTATACTTCAATCCCATTTATCTTAATACTTCTAAAAGACATGATCAAGGGAAATACTGGTACCTTCCGACCTTAATCAGGATTGTGTAACAGAATCAATATCATTTTCATCATAGCAATCATCATAATCATAATCATAATACCTCATTATGTGAGAATTACCACAGGCTGAGCTTGGTTTTAGATATTTTGTTTACACCATCTCACCTGATGTTATTCATCCTCACATAGCATTTGCCATTATTCTTCCACTTTTATAGATGAAGACATGGAATCTGAAAGAGGATACATGGCTTATCCAGGGAAACACAACTTTTAAGTATCCGAGCCAAGTTTTGAAATCAGGACCTGATTCAGGAGTGGAAAAAGCAGGTGCTCTTTTCTCTATAGGAGGCCACAATTAGTCTACAAAATGGGGAAACATTTAAATTTCCTTTCTTTCATTGTACTTTCTAAGTCCAGAGATGGTGTAAAACCTCAATAGTCAGTCTTTTATGCTGAGAAACATACATGTGCCTTCTGGATTTAATCCAATTACCTAGAATTAACTGACAATTCCTACAATCAATTCCCAACTGAACAAAGGAGAAAAGTAAATTCCCCGTCCATTATTTGAGCTATCTTCATAGCCAAGTATCTAAGGAAAAAAAATAACAGACTTTAACACTCAAGCAACAAGACCTCCTATATAGTTTCAACAAATGCACACCCACTTCACAAGCTTGCGTTCATGCATCCATAATACAAGATCTTTTTGCTAATGCTTCTCAAACTTTAGGATAAGCAAGAAATAATGAGGGCTTGTTTAGACAGATTTCTGGGCTCCAGCCCCAAGAGATTCTGATTCAGTAGGTCTGAAGTTAGCCCTGAGAATCTACATTCCTAACAAGTCTCCAAGCGATACTGATGCCGCTGGTCCTTGGACCACACTTGGAGCAGTACTGCTTTATGCCAACATAAACAATGTGGAGAAGATGCTCACATGGTTTTGTTTAGAGACTGAATCTTCTGTCTTGCCACTGACATCTATGGCTACTACCTCAGGCTAGGTCCACATGACTGTTTGAAAGGCAACTGGCCTCCCTTCTCCTACTCCAAGCTCTGTTTTCATCATCATTAGCATCAAGGCTGCCATTGTGTCTGTCACAATGAGATGATTGGCCACATGGCTTCCCCAGGGCCTGAGTTCTGCTTTCCCTTTGTTCTACTCTAAACTGCAAGACCTCTAGGATCCAAATTTCTTCACAGCGTGTACATATTTATTGCATTTTGACTTGTTTTATGCCAAAGAGGAAAAAAATCTAAATCTGTAGGAATTAAATCCATGTCTTAGAATTTCTTATAGTTTGTTAAGTTTTCTTACTGTTTATTCCCCACATCTGGGCATTTTGAGACGAGAACAAATGCTATGCAATGTGGAAGGTGAAGAACCCCACCCCCACTGCCTCCATGGTGTCCTAAAGCAATTCTGAGCTTCCTCCTTCACTTTCTACTCATCTTTAAAAACCCCAAGGCAGGTTTTCCCCACACCCACCACAGATTATGAGCTCCATCAACTCTCTCCCCAAGAGTTTTGAGGCATTCTTGGTAGAAAATCATCTCTGTTGAAGGATGTGAAGAAAAGCTTCCTATGTCAAGAAGTAGCTAATTATATCACAACCTAGAAAGCATCTAGGTTAGGAAGCAAGACCTTGTCTCTGTCTCCCTGCCCCAAAAGTGGTTAAAAACACAAGATATCATATGTGGGGCAAGAGATCACCAGACCCTCATTCTTTCTTTTAGCTGGCTATGTCATTCTAAGGGGGACCACTCAAGCATTTTCCTCTTCACCTGTAAAATAGAGACTTGTTTTAAATGATCCCCAAGGTCTTTTCATTTCCAAGAGTCTGCAAACCCATGAACCTACACACAAAAACCAAAGGAAACACCCTCCTTTCCAACCTACTCTTGGCACAAGTGGTGGTTTTTCAGTAGGAAAATGAAGCCTCATGATGTGTGAGTCACACAGAGATGATGAGCCAATAAAAGGTCAGGGAAAAGAAATAGAGGACAGAAAGGGAAGATACAATGCGCCGTCAGAAGAGAAAGTGTTTGGGATTCTTTTCTCCCTCTGAAGTCCACAGAGAAAAAAGCAACAAAATCCACCACTGGGTTAGCCAACAATAATATCAATCAGAAATCACTTAGTCCATTTTCATATTTCATTTCTACAGTAGCAAAAGAAAGTAGCCAGCTTCTTTGCGGGGGTGCATGGGTAGGTAGCATCCATTAGCTCACAGAGACACACCCACCCTTCAAACTCAATTTGGCTAAAATGACTTTTTTTTATAAGAATTCATGAGAAAATGGTTGACTTCCAGCCCTTATGTTATCAGAATTGTTTGACGTGGAATTACATGGGCCTGGACTATAAATCTTGACTTTAGCCTCAAATGCAAGGCATTTGATGTGTCTGGGAACCTGCTGTAAGAAAGAAATTAGCTGTAAAACAAAGTAAAATGCCTGTTCCCATGGGAAGAACCGGCAGGACTGCTAATAGATCATGTGCTCGTTTGGAAGACACTTGTTCCTTTGGTCAAACAGCAACTAATATTTTCACTTTCCACTGCCTTGAACAGGAAATATGGTACTAAGGACCAATAGACAGGGCAAGGTATCGTATTAATTACACGGTCAGTAAACATTTTCTCACCCATGTTTCCTAACGTCTGAACACTTCCTGGTTGGAGCTTAGTGATGCTACTGGTGTCTGTTAACTCATTTTACTCTTGCATAAATGCCTGGGAAGATAAAATGCATTTTCAGAAAGCCCCAGATTGAGAGGAGGATGGGGGCGCAGGGAAAGGCAGGCCCTCTTCCGCCTAAAAATGTTGAGAACAGTCCTTGTTTGCAGCCTGTGCTGCAGCTGCCACTGCCTACAGCCCCCCTAAGGACAGGGTGAATCTGAAGGGAGTGACATGGTGAGGTGATTTGATAGTCTTTAGAATTTCTCATTCTACTTTTTGGGGAGTGTATGTCAAACACAGGTTCAGATTCATTCTAAAGAAGGGATTTAAAAAAGCAAGACATCCTAGGAAAGACAGTTAAGTGGCAATCACATTGGAACACCTGCCATTTAAACTGCTCTACATGGAATTCTCTTTTCTGCGGTAACGGCAAAGGATGGACAAAGGCCACACCCACCTGCAGCTGCTCCTTAGAGCAATAGTTCTCAAAGTACAGTCCCCTGGGCTAGCAGCACGGGCATCCTCCCAGGAACATGTTAGAAATGTACGATCTGAGGCCCCACCCCAGGCCTGCTCAGTCAGAAACCTTTGGCGTAGGGCCAGCAATCTGAGCTGTAACAAGTTCTCCAAGTGATTCTGGTACCCACTAAATTCTGAGAATTCCAACCATGTTGAGATGTTCATATACCTGCTGTATACATGCCATCCAGGCCTGAGATCAAGCTCTCTGCTATGATCTACAAGGCCCTCATGACCTGGCTGCGACATACAAGCTCCAGTCACAAATGTCACCTTCACTTACCTCTGCTAGGCCCAGTTTATGCCCTCCTTGAGGACTTTTCCTGGAACCTGCTCATGCTTTGCTCTTTAACTCATTCAGTTTTTTTGTTCAAATGTCAAACCATTTGTAAAGTAGCTTCCACCACAGACACCCTTTAAGTATCTGCCAATAGATACTGTCTAGGATGGTTCTTGCAGCAGCTTTCCAAGATAAGCAATCATATTTCTCATGAGTTTGTTTGTACATTTAGGGCCCATACTCCCCAGAAAGAATGTAAAGCTCTATTAGAATAGGCACCAAGTGTTTTATACCTACTCTTCCAATATATGCATTTCCCATGTCCAAAACGTTCAGCGTAGGCCAGGCGTGGTGGCTCACGCCTGTAATCCCAGCACTCTGGGAGGCCAAGGCGGGTGGATTGCTTGAGTCCAAGAGTTCAAGACCAGCCTGGGCAACATAGAAAACTCCATCTCTACTAAAAATACAAAAAATTAGCTGGGCATTGTGGCACATGCCTGTAATCCCTGCTACTCAGGAGGCTGAGGTGGTGGGACCACCTGAGACTGGGAGGTTGAGGCTGCAGCGAGGCAAGATTGCACCACTGCACTCCAGCTTGGACAACCAGATTAAGACCCTGTCTCAAAAAAAAAAAAAAAAAAAATGTTCAGCATAGATACTTTCTTCTCCCACCCCTTCTCAGAACCTATTCTTACTCACATTGTTATAAATAAATGCAAATGTAGAGAACAGAAAATATTTACATTAGGAATTTTTTAAATTCAAATTTCAGGCATCTTTCAATAAGTGCTGTCTAGCCTTATAAATGTTTGGCAAGGTCAAGTGGGGCCCCTAAAATACTATCCCTTAGGCATCTAACAAAGGGCCTATAATGTTTTCCAATAGAAGAGCTTATAGAACAAATGTTTCCTTTATCACAAGCAGAAGATTGCCTTTGCTCTAAGAAACTGTGTCTGTTAAGAGCTAAATAGGCAAGTCATAATCAAAATTCAGAGCCTTTACTAACTACATATCTAATTATGGAACACGTATTTATACTTTCTCTCTCCATTTTATCTTCATATATGTTTCTTAAAGCTCAACTTTGAGACAGAAATGTGAATTTGAAGAGGTGTGACTGAGGATTCTGGGGCTCAACCACAATATGGCAGGTTATTTTACTGGTCTTTCAAAAAAATATGCTTGAATGGTGTTAATTTTGCTTCCGTAATGGCTTAAATGCATCCAAGAGGCATTAGAGTCACTCACTCTTAGCAAAGATGGAAGAATAACACAGATGACAGTGCGTTTAGAAAGAGACAGACAGTGCCCGTGCTGGCTCCATTCCTCTGTCATCAGAGATATGAGCTCTAGGTTGGCCGCTGAGCATTAGCCCATGTAGCCTGAGATGAGTTCATGGGGCTGGAATTCAAAACACTAACCAGCTGTGGGAACCCAGTGAGAAGCCTGTCACACTGAATGGTATCCAGATTAGAGCTGTGAGAATTTGGGAAAACCCTTCTCGCTAAATAAGTGTACTTCTTCATCTTCTTTCTTTCTTTCCTTTTTAAGTTTGCAATGTTTGACACAACCGTGAACCTATAGCCATGCATATGAACAATGGAGAGAAGGCAACTCTAAAAATGTTTGTTGAAGCAATGAGGGGACATCGTAAGACTAAGTGGATGTTGGATGACCTTGTAATTATAATTTTTAGGTGTGATAATAGCATTAGGTTTATGCAGCAAAATATCCATAACTCTTTAGAGATGTGTAATGTGGAATGTAGGGGTGAAATAAAATGACACTTGGAATTTGCTTTTAAATAATTCAGAAAAAAACAGAGAGGAAAAGGAATAGATTAAACAAGTGTTGCAAGTCTTCAGTAATTGTTGAATCTGAAGTGGATTGTGGGGGTTTAAAAGAATATTCTCTCTCCTTGTAAAAGTACATTTCAAAATAAACATAATAAAATTTATTATAAAAAAGGAAAGATAAATAATGCTAGACCAAAGGAAAAGTTATTTTCTCAGGAATGTAAAAATGCTTTTTCAGCTAAGGATTTTTCTCAAGGCCAGCCACTGTCAAATAAATAATCCACAAATTCAAAAAATGATAAACTTCTGTTCTTGGGTTTTGGAGTCTTAAGGACTCCCTTCCATGATTTATGCATTGATAGGATTAGGCAGAAAAACTTCAATAAATGGACCAGAAAGTGGAACTGGCACATTACTTTATTTGCTACTAGATTGTCAAATACTGATCATAGCATTGGCCATAATGGAAATAGAGCAAGATAGAGATTTGGGGTCCCATGTCTGCTTCTGTATTTTTTCCCATGAGTCCCTGTCTGACTTTCAGTGAACATCTTTACACTTTAATATCCACATCTGTAAAATCACAAGGTTCTACAATGTTAGAGCTAAGGTTTCTTTCAGGCCTGAAAGTACAAATTCCAGATTATATTAGTAAATCAGCTTCAGTAACACGGGAGATTAAAAATGGTCAAGTTCTAGATATGAACTGGCAAATCAGGAGACTGCAAATTTATTCAGCCCTATTGAATTCTCAACACAGGAAACCCAAGTGTAACAACCTTTGCTCTTAAGAAAGTCTGACTGGCAAAATAAATAATATAGAAAATAAACAGGTTTCAAAAGAGGTCCTAGCCTCAGCATAATTCTGTTAAGAAAAAAAATATATTGCCAACTAAAATATTTTGTGCGTTTCTAACACTGAGAATAGTGGATATAAATGGCCCTTATTTATGCTTCAAAAAAGTTCAAAAATAATTTTTTATTTCCTTCACAGTGATTGAAAACCGCATGAAAATATGTACTTCTAGTGAAATTAAACTGTTTGAGACAGGAGAGTTGGGAGGGAAGAATGAGACTTACAAGACCACCCAAACCATTTTCTATTAGTCTCTGAAAAGGTTAGCAGGCGTTGGCTCTGCAAATACATGACTGCTTTCACAAAGATGCCCTATGTGGGAGCAGCATTTGGTGTACAAAGCTATGGCCCATTTTATTCTGGGGACTTGCTTTCTGCCACGTGGTGCCTTCCATGGTTTGCCACTTCTGGCTCTGGGTTTGAAATTTGAGGTTAATAAGCCACACATGACCAAGCATGCAGGACTACCATCGCTGTTCAGAGACACTGGGACTGTCCCACGGGGAGAGTCCATTATGCAAATTTTTTAAGAAAACACACAAAACATTGATTATGTTACAAAAAGATTTATTTCAAAAACTCATAGGTGCCCTAGATCTCATGTTTCCGAAACTACATGTCTCTTAAATTTACCTCTTCACTTAGAATCTGGCCCCTCTTTTTTCATTCAGATCCAACCTATTTCTTTCTAAGAGCATCCATGTGACGCTGGGGAATGGTGCCTGAGCAAGGGGGAAAAATGGATGTTATTTCAAGGTTATGAGAAACCTTGCAAAGCGGAAAGAGAATTTTTCTCATCCCAGTGTGCTCTAGTAGCTTAGCTGTCATTTATTGCAGAACATAAAAACACAAAATGATGCCATCTATAATGGGACTTACAGCAAGTGTTTTCTGGTCTCAGAAAATTATCCGGTTTTCTGGTCCCATTTTCTGGTCCCAGAAAATTTTCACTTTTCTTCTTAGAAGGTTCTTAAGAAATTTTTCTGAATTCTAAATTGCTACTTTCTAATCTCCTGAGACCAGTTCTTTTCTCTAGTCAGAAATGTTTCCCCAATTTGTAAATGAATGTTACTGAAGGGAGTAAGATGCAACATACACACATGCATTCATTCTAAAGCAATCCTGTGACAATGAGCATGATTCCATGTGGTTGGTAATAATTGTATTCAAGTCCATCTCATTTCTGTATTGGCGACATTTCATAAAAGTTTCAAGCTCCAAAATAAGTATTTCGGCCGCCTGATAGAAGCCATTTCTTGAGTCTCTATAGTTTTACCGTCAAGTCTACAATAAGGAAACAGAGTCTGTTTTCTGAGTTATCTAAGTCAGAAGTTCTCAATCTTGAGCCTGCATCAGAATCACCTGGAGGATTTGTTAAAATACAGATTCCATAAAAAGTTAAAGAATAAAAATACAGATTCCCGGTGCCCACCTCCAGAGTTTCTGATTCAAAAGTTGTGGGTTGAGCCAAGTGTGGTGGCTCACGCCTCTAATCCCAGCGCTTTGGGAGGCTAAGGTGGGTGGATCACCTGAGGTCAGGAATTCGAGACCAGCCTGGCCAACATGGTGAAACCCCATCTCTACTAAAAATACAAAAATTAGCCACGTGTGGTGGCGCACTTCTGTAATCCCAGCTATTCGGGAGGCTGAGGCATGAGAATCGCTTGAACCCAGGAGGTGGAGGTTGCAGTAAGCTGAGATAGATCCACTGCACTCTAGCCTGGGTGACAGAGTGAATACATCTCAAAAAATAAATGAATAAATGAAAGTTGTGGGTTAGAAACTATATTTCAAATAGGTTTCCAGGTGAATGCTAATAATGATGCTGCTGGTTTGGATATCACACCTTAAGAACCACTCATCTAAATATATGTGGCATAGATGTTTCAGTAACACAAAAGGACAATTACTCCATTCTCAGAAATCTAAACATTTTGAGTGGCCCAGTAGATAAGAAAGGAGCCTCCCCTACCCATTTTGGAAACCAAATCTTGAACAAGCCTTGGTATAAACAGAATCACTTCAGGTTTGAGCTCAGCGATCGCAGAGTGCAATCAACTCAAAATTAGGGGAGATCTTGCTTAATATTCAGCCTAAAAAATCTTATTTGGTCACCACATAATTCTGGTTTACACAGGTGAACAAAGCATCAAGAATTTATGGGAAGAGTGGGGAAGAGTGCTGTAGTTTTCACCCTCCACCTCCACCCATCACGACTGTCATTAGCAATATGACAAAGTATCTACAACTCTCTGAAGTTTCAGGGTTGATGTAAAGTCCCATTGATGTGACCCTGGAAAGTGAGGTTCACCACCTCAGCTGTGGCCGCTGACCTCTGTGGATAATCAGTTTCATTTCTATTACCTCTGGGTCCTTGGACATCCTCGCTGGTCCAGGCCTCCTCTTTCGTCACTGGGCCCTCTGATTGTCCCTCATACTAAGGTGATGATGACACCAAGAATAAAGAAGTCTTTCAATAGTGATTTCCTGTATCTCGCTTATCCCAGCTCAGAAAAATCTTGCCATTCAAATGAACTGGCGTCATGGATGGAGTGGAAGAAGGGAGGGAGGGGAGAGGGGAGACGGGGCAGGGGGAGGGGAATCCCTTTCAAAGCTCTCCCTGTGAGCAGAGGAGCCTGGAGCAGGAAGAGGAGGAGCCCAAGGCTGGCTATTTTTAAGTTGTAATGGGAGCCTTTGGTTCCCTCTCCTCTTTCTCTCAAGCCCTTGAACAACTTGCCAAAGGCATAAATTGCCCAGGCAATTCATTCTGGCTGCACTTCCTCCCTACTCAAATTGGCAAGCAAGTGCATGCAAAGCCATGCCCAGGGCAATTTGAGCCTTTCCCTCAAAATCTGCAACCTGCTTTCACAAAGTTGTCTTCCATCAGGATCAAAGCATTGGCTCCCAAATTACGTTGCTCAAGGAGGGATGTTGGGGAAAGACAACACCACAGCTTGGGGTGGAAGCTAAGTCTTGAAACACAAGAGACCAACACGGCTCCTACTCTACCCATGACCACAGGGGAAGAGACCGAGTAGTCACTGTGGCTCTAGTGATGAAGTAGCAAGTTCGTTAAGCACACAGATGGGCATGTTGGCACCTCTCCTGGTCTCACTCTGGAGGTCAGGGGAGGAAATCACAGCAATGATTGTGCCAAGCCAATTGGAGGAAAGAGAAAATTAGCCCTGGGTTGACACAGAAAAGTCTCAGACAGGAGAAAGGCAATGCTCAATTTACCCTTCTGGGCTACTTACTCTTGGCGTTAAAAGGGGTGTTATCTGTTCCAGGAAAGACAACTAATGCCTGAGTTAACACTTGTTGCCTCTGTATTATTTTTAGGCTCTTCCATCAGACAAAGGAGAGCAGGGCCTGTTACACTTCAGGCTTCAGACTGCACTCAGTTTTCTCAGGTTCCCCTGCACACAAAGGCCCTAAATAATTTTCCATAGAGACCTGGCAAGGCCAGGTAGCCAGATCTCAGGGTGGCCGCTGAACCTGGGCATGTGAGCTCACTTATCTGTCCCTAGCAGGATCTGTATTATTACCCCATTTGATTTTCCCATCCAATTGGTGGTCTATTCCTGCTGAAGCAATACTTAACCATAAGAAAACATATATATATATATAAAATCAGCATGGTGTGGCCAACCTAAGAAAAAATGAATAGTTCCAAGACCCAATCATTGTCTCTGGTAAAAAATGTCAGTGCATTAGCTGGATATCTGCATTGAGAGGCCAGCAACGGGGACTTCCTGGGATATATTCACCTGTGTCTTCTTAATTTTTGTAGAGAAAATGCAGTTGTCACCTGCGACACCTGGGAAGTCTGAAAATGCCCTTGGCAATCAGTCCGATCTACTCAAAGAAGAGGCCTCCAGTTGTGCTTGCGCCAAGGGCAAGGCCATCAGACTGCCCAGAACTGTGGGAAGGTGATGCAACCAAAGACACTTGAGCCCACTCCTGCCCCAACAGCCTCCCCTCCCCTGCCAGTCCCAGACCACTGACAGGATTGTTTGCCATAGCTGTACTATTTAATATTCCTTCACATCAATTTCTTCTTGCTTAAATCAAGTCATTGAAAAAGAAAACAATAAATCTTCGTGGGACAAAGTGGAAATAGAAATTTGGAAACTGAAGTATATGAGAAGCTCCAATAGAACATAACAGAAAATAAGCAGAAACTCTTCCTGCCCTAGACTCCAAGGCTGAGGCCTGCTTCTCTCCCTTTAAAAGGGAGACTCACAAGAGTTAGAGAGGCGATGGAGATGCATTAGCAGCAAATGGAGATTGTCTATCTTATCAGAAGAAAGGAAAGAGATGGAAAAGGGATCAAAAAGGCATCTCACAATTGGGATTCAATGTTATTTAGCTCTGATCTGGGTCAGCATCCCAAATAAATCATTTCAAGAAATAACTAAGGCTATATTTTTCAAACTCTTTTTTAGCCATGACCCACTGAAAAAAACAGGTTGTATTTTGCAGATCACACACACACACACACACACACAAACACACACAAACACATACCTTTACAAATTGTAATGCACTCTGATATTTCTTGTTCTATCCTATTTGTTTTTCTAAAAAACACTAGTTGTGACCCATATGTGTGTTATCAGCCACAGTTTTTAAAACACTGCCTTCAACCTTGGGAGACCTTGGTTATTCCCACATCCCTAACCCCCATTCAGTGTAAAAATCCCCTCCACACCATTCTCAGTTATCCTCTCATGACTTGTTCAGCACACCTAATCCCCGTTATTCAAATACTCTTCAGCTTCCTTTCTTTACCACTGAAATGTATTATCTTTCTCCCCTGAGCTAAATTGTGTCAATTCTTTTAGCTCATGAGAAAATCAGATGTCCCTTATATTTTATTGTGAAAAATGCTACATAAATGCAAAACTGACTAAATTTAATCTTGACACAGCTGGGTATCTGGAAATTTAAATACTTTTTTCCTACTGCTTTGGTCCTCACAAATAAATAGGATACTATAATCAAGCATATCTGTCACTGATGTCGGTGATGGGCATAAAAGAAGAAATAGTGATTTTCCTTCCTCCTGATAGACTACCTCCACGTGCTTACAAGTAAAACTTGTCCACCACGGGAATTGGTACGCCTCAAAAGTGAGGTACATAAAAGACACGTTGGGCTGGATGAGCTGTTTTTGTGCAGCCACTAATTTGATCATGTAGCCACTCTGGGAGAAATTACACCATGCATCATTGCATCATTGGGCTTGCCAACAGCAGGACTGAAACTGAGGTGTATCATGGAAAACAACAATTTTCTTCTGACATAAAATCCTGGAATAAGATCATATCCCAGGATCTTGTAGTTTCATCACTTAGAGAACAATGTCAGAAACTTTCATCTGTGGATTTTGGTTTTCTGCTTTGTAGAATAACAAATGTAGTCGGATCTTATTTTTAGATTCTTTTAATTGTATACCATTGTTCTCAATTCAAAACTCCAGGCATAAAATTATATCATATAAATGGCAAGACAATGAAATTGATGGTAATCCTGCATTTTATACCCAAAATAACTTCAATAACAATAGCTAACATTTCAAAATCGAATTATGTGCCATGGACTTTCCTAAGTATTTTCTTGGCATTTAGCTCAATGAATCCTAACATTAACCCTATGAGGTAGTGCAATGGACTGAATGTTTTGCATCCTCCTCAAAATTCATATGCTGAAATTCTAGCTCCCAAGGCAGAACCTTTGGGAGGTGATGAGGTTATGAGGGCCGAGTCCTCATGAATGAGATCATTGGCCTTATAAAAGGAACCCCAGAGAGCTAACTTACCCCTTCCACCATGTGAAGACACAGCAAGCAGGTGCTGGCTATGAGAAAGCGGGCCCTTGCTACACAGCCAGAATCTGCTGGCACCTTGGTCTTGGACTTCCCAGCCTCCAAAACCATGAGAAATAAATTTGTGTTTATAAAGCATCCCATTTAAGGTATTTTTGTTAGAGCAGCATAAATAGATTAAGATAGGTATTACTGTTATTGCCAAGTTACAGAAGAGGAAATTGAGGCCTAGAGATATGAGCTGAATTTCCCAAGGTCATGCAACTCATTGACAATTTCCCAAGGTCATACAACTCATTGACAGAACCACAGCCAAACTTAAAACCAATATTCTTAACCACCTTTTTGTATTGTTGAATTCTCTCACAAGTAATTCAACAAAGACCTTAGTGTTAGGATGGAAGAATAACAAGGTTTTCAGAGGAGGACTCAGATAGGTGGTAAAATGATTTAATAAGCACAACAGTATAATGATTAAGTGGATGGAACAGCTTGAAAAAAATCTATTTTCTGTAGGTTCCCAGAGGACACCTCCATCAGATTTTATCCCTCACCCTCCTTCCCCCACTAACAGACATGAGCATGGCTGCTTTCAAGTGTTTTAGGAAAGTTGTACTCAAAGTGTGTCCCCAAGATGAGCAGCATCAGCATCACCTAGGAACATGTTAGAAATGCAAACTCTTATATCTCACTTGTTTTAATACAGGTTTTATTGTTGTTTTGGTCAGGAGACCACTGGCACTTAAAAGACAGTGTATTCTGCACAGTTTCCAAGAGAAGGGGCCACCCCACACCATGGACAGGGCCACATGGGAAAGATCTGGGTGGCTCAGGAGGCAGAGGGAGATGGGAGAAATGTGGACGAGAGCCTTGACTGTGATTCCCATGGGCAGGAACTGCCAGGAAGGGTAAGCAGGCTTAGGATTGAATAATTCTCGCAGGATTTGGGGTAGGGGGGTTATCCCTAGTTGTTTGGTCCCTGGCCCTGGGGAGATTAGGTGGATAGCGGCCTGGAGTGTGAGAGCCAGACAAAGGAGGTAAGTCGGATGTGGGGGTCTGAATTGGTTGGCTTGCATTTGAAAGGTGTGTAACAGGTGAGTTGTTCACTGTCTCTTGGAATCGACAAACCCTTGGAAGGGTAGTGACCCCAGGATCAGCAATGACCCAAATGTGAAAGCATCAGAACCCCAAAAATAAAAGACGTGGCTAGTACATCACTCTAGATTGCTAATTACAGCTTGTGATCCACAGTTTTAGAATTTACTTTCCCACATTTTACATAACACAAGGAGCTATATGTATGTTGTACATACCTGAATTTTTCCTTTCATCAAGAATTAACACTTTCTTTAAAGACATTAAATACACATGAAGACTTCAAATAATACTATGTATTTCTTTATGTCCCCCAAACAGATGTGTATCTAAATTAGAATTAAAACAGCCAATGTTTTCAATAATAAATAGTACACAGAGGCATTCCAGTATACCCTTCAAAACTTGGTGCTTAGCACTATTCACAATAGCAAAGACATGGAATCAATCCAGGCACCCATCAAGAGTGTACTGGTTAAAGAAAACGTGGTACATGTACACCATGGAATACTACACAGCCATAAAAAAACAACAAAATCATGTCCTTTGCAGCTACATGTATGCAGCTGGAGGCTATTATCCTAAGCAAATAAAAGCACAGAAACAGAAAATCAGATACCATATATTCTCACTTATAAGGGGGGGCTAAATATGGGGTACTCGTGGACACAAAGATGGCAACAGTAGACACTGGGGACTACTGAAGAAGGGAGGCAGGAAGGAAGGAAGAAAGGGTTGAAAAACTAACTCTTGGGTATCATGCTGAGTACCTGGGTAACAGGATCAATCATATCCCAAACCTCAGCATCACACAATATATCCAGGTAACAAACCTGCACATGTAATCCTGAATCTAAAATAAGAGTTGAAGTTATTTTTTTCAAAAAGAGGAAAATAATGTTAGGTAAAACCTAAGGCAGTATGAAGAAGCTATGCATTTTAATTAATAAGAATGTATCAATATTGGTTCACTAATTGTAAGATCGCAGTAGAGGAGGAAACTGGGTGAAGAGGTATATGGGAAGTCTTTGTACTATATTTTAAATTTTCCTGTAATTTTAAAACTTGTTTTAAAAGTCTATTTAAAAAAATTTAAAAAAAAAAACTTAATGCTTAATCGTCAGAATGATCAGAAAGCTTTGGAGCCAAGGGCACTAGATAACTTTTTGAAGTTTTACCTCAGAAAACTTCATTCCATTTGTTTTTCTGGAATTTTCCATTAATTTCTGAAGGACCTGCTTCTAAGCTTGGTCAACAACAAAAACTGTTGTTTCATGTATATTGGGAAAATTATAGAACTTAACTGTTTACAACCAAAATTTTTATTTTGAATCCATGTTTTGAAAATAGATTGATGTTGAAGATGGAAAAAGACGACAGATTTGGAACCCGGTCCTAGTTGTGCCTTATCAGTTGTATGACCTTGGACAAGTGAATAAGTCCCTATGGGATTTGAGTTCTCTCTCTGTGGTGCCAGGGTGTTGGATAAGAAGATATCTCAAAGCAAATGTGCCTCATCTATATCTAAAGGCTTCTCACTGAAAAATTCCTTGAAGAGGACAATGCTTTTACTATAGTCAAACATAAATGAATTTTTCTACCCGCTTTAAGTTCCAAAATCCTAAGGGCAATTGTTACTTAAGACACCCTGGTCTACATGTCTGTGTATCATAGGAGTTCTCAATCTCGGTTGTGCATCAGAACTGTCTGGGGAAGTTTTTAAAATGTCAATGTCTGGAATTGATTCCCAGAGATTGTTCTTGGATCCATCTCAGGCATAGGAATTTTTTAAAGCTCCCTGGGTGATGCTAATGTGCACTCGGCACTGAGAGGCACTGACCTGTAATAAGTGCTGGAGCATTCTTTAAATCAGGAGAGAACACAGGTTGGTTAGTTCTACAGGTATTGGAATACATGGTGGGTGAGTGGGGAGGATACCATGAGTTTGGCCTCACCCATGAAAAGAGAGGAGTTGATGAGCAGATAATGATTTCATAAATTATTCTATGAGATTAGGAATAGGACACAGTGAGTAAGATCAATATTCTCCCCTCTGCTGATAGGAAACAGAAAGGGTATTTAGCTTCTAAAGTCCTGCAAAAAGCACATCTGCCAGACATTAATGTTTTCATGAAAGGTAGCAGAGGGAGCTCATGAAAATTCCTATCTATATGGGAGTTTGCTAGCAGCAGAGAGCCTGGAAGGGATGCCAGAGCAGGGGAAACACCCAGGAGTGTGAGCACGTGTGAGACACCAAATGGGACCCTTGGTTCTTCCAGAAATGCTTGCCAGAGGAAGAGGGGGATGAGATTTACATAGGCTGAATTTTTGGATTAGGCAGTTGAAGTGTTCATGGCCTGAATTCCTCACCTTTCCTGTATCCACACCCTTTACCATGTAATCTTGCACTGTTTTCCCACTCTGTCTCTGAACCATGTGATGTAGTTTGGCAAATGGGATGTTATCGGATGGGATACAAGCAGAGAGCTGAAAAAAATCACTTCTGCCTTACTACTATCACTCTTGCCATCTCTGTGTTTGCCATGTGAACATGTTTCCTACATGTGCAGTCAGTTCACTGGTCTCAAGACGTGTGAGCAAGCCCAGCTGAAGCAGATAGACCCGAAGGTGACTCCCAATGATTCCTACTTCCTGGTGTCCATCAGTTTATGCAATTTTTTCCTCTTGAATGTGTTGAATGTGGGTGGAGCCTGTGACTTGTTTCTAATCAACAGAATATGGCAAAGGTGATAGGATTTCACTGACATGATTACAGTATTTATATAAGACCATTTCACTAGAGTGGCTCTGACACTCCAGCAAGCCTCAAAGAAAGAAGCCACATATGAAATGTGGAGAGGCCCACGTGGCAGAAGGAAAAACAATGTGGAAGGTTTTAGGAACTTAGAGCCTCAATTCTACAGCTATAGGAAACTGAATTCTGCCAACAACCAGAGTGAATTTGAAGCAGACCCTTCCCCAGTTGAAACTGCAGATAAAAGCACAGCCTAGCTAGTACTGATTGGAGCCTGGTAAGACCCAGAAGCACAAAACCCAGCTAACTGTTACCCAGATTCCTAACCCACAGAAAGTGTGAGATATAGATGTGTATTGTTTTAAGGCACTAAGTTTGTGTAATTTCCTATGCAGCAATAGATGATTAATACACCAGCCAAGATCAGAAGAACCACCCAGCTGACCCACAGCTTTATGAAGTAAATAAATGCTTATTGTTGTATGCCACTGAGTTTTAGGGTGGCGCCAAGTTGCTCCCAATTATGTCAGCTATGGCCATCCTAGATGAACCAACCTCCAGATATATGAGCAATCCAACCAAGATCATCAGAGTAACCTACCTAAGCCAAATATGACCACAGACACATAAGCCCAGCCAAAATCTGCCAAATCCAGCAGAGATCAGCCGAACCCCACAAACTCATAACCTAACTATAAATGCTCATTTCTGTATGGGACTGAGGTTTTGTGAATGTTACACAGCATAATTGTAGCAATAGACAGCTGATGCAGTGACAGTGAAATTTAGTTGTTGTTCCTTTAGTACCCAAGAGACACATGAGGATCCTGGAAATTGGAAACTGATTGTAATATAACATGACAAAAATAGCATTAATTGTAATTTATGTCAATGGAGAATTCTTGAAACCTTTAGTCAGTCATACCTAAGACAAATATCCTTGTCCTGGGACAGCTTGAATATCATTTTCTTCATCATTTTTTAATTTGTTCGTTCTATTTCTCCCACACCTATCTCACTAGAGTGATCAATTTTTTGTACCCAGTTCTCAATACTAATTACAGAGAAATAGCTACTTTTAATTCTCAAAGTAAATGTTTTATGTATATACATATACTCACACAAACACACACACCATTGATTGAACATCCGGGGTTCTTGCTACTGCTCCTTATATACAATCAATGCTGTAATTTGAGGACTTTGCTTTTTCAATACTCATGGTACATTTTGATCCACTAGCACTAAGTATTAGGAAATGTCAGATACTACAAGGTTATAGACTGTTCTGTGATCTCTGCAGTCTCTGGTTCTTTCACTCTCTCAAATGCATGCACACATTCTTCATTATGGCAGCTGAAGAGAGTGACACCCTCTGAACTTAGTGGGTGAAGAGGGATTTCCAGGTTGAGTCTGCCCTGAAAAAGAACTTTATGATATGGATCAATGACAAACCTAGACTACTTCCTGTACTGAAATGTTTAATCTTTACCCTGATGCAGCTGCCCTGTGAGTCATTTTAAATTGTTTCAAGTCCTTTATAGATATGGACTAAACTATCCATCCTGTGGTGATTACTCCCATAAAAGAAGTTTCCTTAAGATTCAATGAAACATCACTATTGGGGCAGGGGGACTTCTGTGCTGATTTTAATGGTATTTTTGGTTTGCCTTACCCACCAAAATGGCTTACAATAAAACCACAGTCAATATTAAGTTTGGACAAGAATGTGGAGGAAACTGAAATTCTGATTTACGGCTGCTTGGCATGTAAATGGTACGACCACTTTGGAAAGCCATTTGGCAGCGTCCAGTAAAGATAAAAATGTATGTACAACTTAAAACTCAGCAGTTATACTCCAACAAAATGCACGGATATGTTCACCATAGACTTGTGCAGAAAAGCTCATAGCAGCGCTATTTCTAATAACCAAAACTAAGAATAACAAAATGGCCATGACACTCTAATGGGTAAATAAATGTGGTTTATTGATACAATGAATTACTATCAAGCTATTACAATGAATGGATTGCAACCCACACAAAATGACATGAATGTACTTTACAAACATGCTAAATGCATGAAGTCAGACAGCAAAGATAACATTCTATGTTATTTAATTTATGTCAGATTAAAAACATAGGCAAAATTAGTTTATGATGCTAGAAGTCAGAACAGTGGTTACCTTTGGGGGAAGGGGGTAATAGTGGCTGGAGGACAGAATACTGAGGGGTGGGGTCCCGGTGATGATATTGTTTCTTGGTCTGAGTGTTGGTTGCATGAGTGCATTGAGTTTTGAAAATTCATCAAGCTATATACTTATTATGCTTATTGTTGTCTTTTCTCTGAGTTACATTTTAATACAAATCTTATATTTGTATTAAATACAAATATAATGTGTGTCTTTTCTCTGAGTTACATTTTAATACAAATTTTATGTTTTTAAAATTGTTCGTGACTATGATAATGCATCTGATTCAGTATAATCTGCTATAATTCTCCTTTGGTAAATTCAAGTCCATCCAGTAAGCTACTGACAAAGATCCTACAAAACAATAGAAAAAATGTAATTATATTTTTTTACCCAAATCTGCTTCTGTACCAAAATAAGAGACTTCTGCCCTTGATGGAGATTTTGACAGCTCACCCGTCATGCATGTCAACCAAACTCATGAAACCAACAGCATTAATACAGCTTCAAGGGATGAAGGGAGATTTTCCTATGACATGATAATGCCTTATCTTGTAAAGATCACCAGAGAAGGAGATTTTCCATTCTATGCTGCACAGCATCTGTCACTACCTCCAAAATGGAGACAGCAACACCTCAGTCCAGAGCAACATAGCAGGAAAAGAAGACAAACCTGGACCTAATGAGAAGCAACCAATGAATCCATCATAATTTACATATTTAGCAGCCTTGAACCTCCCAGCAACTCCATGTATCTGGGAAATGGTCGTTTTTCCCATTTCACAATTGAGGTAACAAAATCCTAGATTTTGCCAAAAAGTCACGCAGCTGAAAAGTGGCATAACTCAGTGCAAAGCCAGCAACTAATGATCCACTTCTCTTTCTCTTGCCAGGGCTTCTCATATGAGCCAAAACAGAAATCATATCTACACTGTTGCGATTACTCTTGAGCACTAGAGATGATTCTTTACAACATTGATGTGATAAATTTAGTGTACCTGTCCAAGCCACAATATCACGTTTCTATTTTAGAACTCAGGAGTTGGGAATATGGAAGCATTTCCTCTCTGTTTACCTAGGCCATGGCCTACATGAGAAGAGAACCATTCATTGAAAGGGTCCCATAAATATTTTGGAATATAAACTTCCCGCATAAGAAATGCACAAAAACCCATGGATTTACCATATTCGATTCTATTAAAATGTTCTGTAATAACTATATTCTGTAAGAAGAGACAACCCAACACAGGAAAATAGAGGCCCAAGGGAGGAAATATTCAACAATATTATTGAAATGTTAAAGAAGTGGTTCCTTCTGAACCAGCAGGATCAGCATTTGTTCAAATAGGAGGTTATTGGACCACATCCCACAGAATAGAAACAGAATCGGAAACTCTGGAGGTGGGGCTCAGTCATATGTGTTTTAACAAGCTGCCCAGGTAATTCTAATGCAGTTAAAGCTTGAAAATAACTATGACAAAATAAATAAAGCATCAGGTAAAATATTAGAAGTGCTTAACGAACAGTACAACATGTCATCCCAAGTTGAAAAAATAAAAGAGAGCTTATCATTCCATCAGAAGAAAAACACAACAAAACAAAAATAATACATGTAAGCAATAATTTATAAGTAAGAAGAAACAAGTTCCAAAACAGTAAAGGCAAGTTTGGGAGGTGTTTTAAAAACAGATTTTGCTCACATTTTTATAATTTCTGGTTGTAAACACTTCATAAAGTGCTTCACAAGGACGAAATTATTTGGCAGGAGGTGCCTTAAATAGTAACTTCAGTGGACATTGGTAGCTATACACTACTTCTCATTACATTTCATTCCAGTCTTTTTTATTTTCGCATCTTTTAATCCTCTTCCTCTTACTCTTTCTTTTTCCTCTCCTTAGTGAGGAGTTTTGCCCGCCAATAACAAGCTTAGCATAGTTGACTGCCTTCTGGATGTCCTCTGGTTAAAAATGTTGACATTGTCCCTTAGATCCCCTAAGTAGAAAACTAATATTTACCCACCTCAACTGCAAGTGTAGCCATTAGGAAAAGCTCATCTGACTTTATTATAGTATTTTAAATAATAATTTTCAACTCAACAGAGCATTGCAAAGTGTAGGCTGCTTTCACATACAGATTCTCTTTAAGAAGTTGCAATCACATCAAAGACAAGAATGCTGTCTTTATATTTCTAATATGAGACCTAGCACATGGGTGAACTCAATAAAGAAATCATTCAATTAATATAGGTGATTTTTCCAACTACTCTGCAAGGGAAGCAAAGCAACTATGCTAATTTTAAAGATGAGAAACAGGGTCTGAGGGGATACAGACCTTACTTTATGAACCAAAGGAATACTAAATCCAAGCATCTATGACTCAGGCCTATGCTCATTACACCACCAGTTATAGCTGTAAAAATAAAATCGTTTACAACAGCATTGAAGGAAATGCAAAGCAATTGGCTTCAAATGCCCGAAATGGCTTCCCAAGGCCATGAGCAGCATGCTATGCAGTCCAGCTGGGAAGTCTATTTCACTGACCTCTTGCACCAAGGAATTCCTCTGGTTTCTATTTCTAACTTTTTCAATTGTGCAACTCTGTTCCTGGGATGGGAGATCTGTTAAAATGCTTGAGAATGTGTTGCCCTTCTCTTGAGTTAAACCATCAATCTTTGGAAAAGAGACATTTCTCATCAGCAGTCTAAGTCCTGGGCAGAACCTTTGGGCGGATATTAAACAGGCCAATAGACTAGAACTTCATAAGAACAGGATCACCCGTCATCAAAGAGAGAAAAGAAACAAAGCTTGCTCAGAGACTGATTGTCCCAATTTTAAATAGAAAAAAAAAAACACTATAAACACAAATCTCAGTAACATAGAAATAACCAAACCAGTGGACCTCATAATAAGGAAAATGCATTCAGAAGACCTGATGTGAGGCCCAGGAATTAACATGTTGAACTACCAGTACAACTATTTCTAATGCAGACTCCATGACTACCCTTGAGAAAAACTGAGGAAGTGAGGTGTATAATAGTCTTCATCTAGGTCCAAACTAAAAACCAAGCCAAAATCCTCAACATGTATGGCAAACATAACATGGCAAACGTAAAGAGGACCTTTGACACCTCAAATTCTTCAATGTCGCCTACTTAGTTGACCATAATAGTTTTCCTTCATCTTCTCAGCACTGTGACCAACTCTTCATTGTTCTCATGTCATTCTTAGTCCCATCTCCTAAACTACTCTGCACACCATGGAGGCGGGTCCTGTAGCCTCTGTTTTCCAGGCTTCTGTGCCAGCTGACTTCCACCCACGTTCACCCAATGAGAGATGCTGGCAGGAGGTTAAAGAGCAGAAAGAAAAGAGAGTACAGGGCATTTCCCCCATCCTTCTCTGTCATAGGCAATGTCTCAGGTAGCAACTGTGCCTTCTCCACGGCTCTGGTTCTTGTCAGAGAGGCAGCTAAGGCTCCTGCTTTTGCTAGGTGGGCTTAGCTTCCAGCCTCAGAGACACTACCTCCTTCTTTGTGCATCTAACCTCAGGAAAGATAATGGCATCCTGCTTTTGCAAAGCAGGATGCTAAAGAAATCTTCGCATTTCTTTAGCAGCTTCTATTTGGCATCGCAGATGTTCCAGCAACTATGTGTCCAACTCTCTGTTTTAAATTTTTCTGGTTTCAGATTACATCAGTTTCTGTTCTCCTGAATGACTCCTAACTGATACCTAGAGGAGCTTTATTTCAGCCAACTTGGGCATCAACATTGGACTCCCCACCATAGCGTTTCACAAAGATGTGATGGAACTCTCATCCTAACATCCATCACCTACTATTCACCAGTTGAATCTGGCAATGTGGTTGGCCAGGTAGGTTATCTCCTTCTCTTAGCATCCCATTCTCATCTCTCCTAAAGCTCTGAAATCAGAGACAAAACACACCACTGAGTTTTAGCCTGTTTTCTTTGACTGATTCTTCCTGTGCCTCATATCCCCAGAATCTGATGTCTAGGAATCAACTGATAAATTCAAAGTGTATAATGACTGATGCTTTTGCATTTTACTAGGGGCCTTCAACATTAATTCCAGAATGTAGTTAAAATGAAAATTTCAACAGGGACTAAAGGATAAATATTTTAGTACAGGAGACATCTTTCTGAGGCATCTCAAATTATACTCTGTGGGGAGCTACCTATTATAGTTAGCAAAGAAAGGAATAGTCTAGCCTGGGTTGGGAGAACGAAGAGTGGTAGGAGGAAGAAAGAGAGAAACTGTCCAGCTACTAAACATCAGCTGACCTTAATCAAGTACTTGCCATGTTCAAGACACTGTCCTAAGTGCTGTAGGTATATTATCTCATTTAATCCTGACATCACCATGAGGTATGTATTAATACTTTTTAGCAAATAGGGGAATACAGCATAGAAATTAGTTATTTGCCCGAGATAGTATCCTTGGTAAACCGAAGAGCCAGGATTCAAGACAAAACCACAGGGCCTGCACACTACATCACCTCCCAAAAGTGAGTCAAACCAAGAAGAAATAAAGTTAGAAGTAATAAAAGCTATCATGTTATTACTAGTAGAACATAAAACACACCTTCCTTTTCTCTTTCCTTTTTTTCTGAGTTTTCCTGATTGTCTACATGTATAGCACATGCTGTGTGTGTTTGTTTCAGGAAAAGCCAATCACTCAGTGATGAGGACACTACAGAGGCGAGTGGCTTCAGTGGGGAGACAGCATAATTCGCAGCATGGGAGGGATCTCTTCTGTTATCACAGCCTGGTGGTGATTTTTTCAGTCTTGATGACTTTGCAAGGCTGGAGACATGCTTCCTCAGGAAGAGGGAGAGTGACAGAAACATTTCCTCTCTCTGGAGACAGGATTCAGCCAAAGCATGGTAATGAGGGAGGGACTTTGCTGCTGCACAATTTAACCCCTGGCTCTAACAATTACAAATTAATAACCTAAAGTATAACTGGCGTGTTCTATTCACAGAAAAAAATAATAATTCATAGAGTAATTTATGCAGCATTTACTTTACATGAAAATACCAAGGAAGACACCAAGAAAATTAGTAGTTGATAGTAAGAACAAAGAAAGACGTACTAGAAAACACTATGTTTCTGATTTATGCTCTTCTCTAAAATACAGATGTAGGTGTGTGTTTGAGGAAGATGCATTTGTCTAAACCCTTCTAGCAAATTGACAGCAAACCCAATTGAACAGGCATTAAAAAAAGTGGGGCCAGGGGGATTTTATTGTCTCAATAGCCAATATCTTGTTTCAGGAATCGGTACCTCTAGAAACTCAGGTGATGTCTTCAGAACATCTTGGAATCATGGACTTTCTTGGTGAACTCCTTTCAAAAAGGACCTCACCACCACAACTCGAGGTGACAAGATGGTGCACTACAGCCCCAGACCAATTTCTTCTCCTTTTAGCAATGCCAGTGGACAGACAAGACCACCTATACCACCTTCATCCTTGACTTCCTTCCATACTTCCTACACCACCAGCAAAAGTACTGAGATTCACTGTAATTGGACATGTGTGGGTCACATGTTCATCTAGTGAGCCTGGGTCATGACATAACCACCCTGAAACATGGGGGCAAGTCAGCTCTAATCAAATCACATGACCTGATTGTGAAGGAAGAAAGAAACATTAATACTTTTAACAGAAGAGAGAAGAGATTCTGGACAGAAAACAACAGCAAATGTCCAGTCCACCAAAAGGGCAAAGGTTAACAAAATATTTTTTAAATGGGTGGGAGAAGACGCAGTAGCTGACAATTATTTTTGAAGGGAGGAACACAGGAGGAAAGATGGGAAAAGAGATTTAATGGCAAAGAAATCAAGTAGTAATTAATTTATTCATTTATTTACTAATGTGATAATCATTTGGGTCTCTAGCAAGACGTAACTCCTTCTATGCATAAATTTTTTTTACCTTTTCAACTAATTCCAGGGGATATTTCCAACCCACGGTTTACACATAATAAAATATGAGATTTCAAGTTAAAATGTTTAATAACATGTTAAAAAGGAGTGTTCTGGTGAAATATTAAGTGATTTCAGTTCTCCTTAAATGCCCTGCTCATTCCTTCTGCATTTCCTTCCCATAATTAATAGTATTTAAAAATAGTATTTAATAGTATTTAACAATAGTATTTAATAGTGTTTTTTTCAAGAACCATCCCCAAAATTAAGTTGAATTAGTTTTCTGGCAAGAACTAAAATTCTAAATCTGTAGAATTGTTTAAACATTTTTGTGAGAATTATTGAAATGTCTAAATCTTCTCAATGTTTTAAAATTATTCAGACATGAAGGTATATATTTCATGTACATTTCCTTCATTGAGTGAAAGAGTGTGGAGTAAATAGCAAAAGAAAGGGGACACGGGAAATACACCTCTTCCATTCTGCAATTGTTCTGCATTTCTCTTTTGTACAATATCATTTGTGTCTCTAAATCTCAAGCAGCTCAGGGCAGTACTGTGTCTGTTTGTTTTGGCACTGCCAGAGTTATTATATGAGACACTTTTGCTTGCTGAGTTCAAGGAACAATAAATAATAATAATGAGAAACGGCAGTTTGATGGCATGACTCCGTGGAAGTGGAGAGGTCGTGTGTAAGTTGCCCTCCAACTGTAAAACTCAGGTTTCACTCCAGTCACAGGACTGGAGGTAGATTAGGCAAGAAGGGAGTAGACTCCACTTTCTTCTTTTTAATAACACAATAATATCATGATGTCTTGAAAGATAAATTGATGTCCATGAACAGAGTGTTCAAATGTTTCTCTGCCTGGACACAGCATGGGAGTGGCAGTGCAGCAAAGTGAGGGTAATAGCACCAACACAGACATCAATTTCTGTTGGCAGAAAATTTTGCAGCCAGGATCAACCATAGAGAATCATGTTCACTGAAAGTATTTCCCCTGTCATATTACCTTAACATTCTTCTGATTCACAGACAGCTAATTTTACCAACAATACAGAATTTGGCATGACTCTTCCCTGATTAAAAAAATCTGTATCCTGAGCTAGATTTATTAATTTCTTAAGCTGCTCTCATGGTACAATCTTATGCAATATCCAGTGAGAAGCTCACGCCTTCAAAATGAAGCATCGAGGGTAACAAGGATTTTTTTAATAACTCCTTTCAGACTGGCAGGATGACTCCGCCCTCTCTTCAATAGGTTTCTTTAATGAGGATCACTAATGACCAGTGAAAATGTTCATTGCACAAACTGCCAAGGGTTTGGGGATCTTTCAATATGTGATACAGGTGATCAGTATATCTTCGTTATGTGGATGGTGGGGGTAGACTTGAAGAAGACACATATTCAGAGCACACTCCTCTTCTGGCTAAGGAGGAATAATTCACGCCTCTTTGCAATAAGCCTTTAAAAATTATCACTTTAAAACTTCATTTTGTACCCATCACATAGTGGGATCCAAAGTGCTTTGACTTTGGAGTTTTGTCCTGGTAGAAATGGGGCAAGAGAGAGGCTTCTCTTCCAAAAGCCCTCATATATTCTTTATATTGGTTCTGCAAGTCCATCTTAGATATGCTTCTGATTTCCTCAGTTCTTCCAGATTATTTTATACAAGCTTGGGATCGAAAGGTGTCTAATGACTTTTTCTCAAAGATGTGGGTACTCTGCTTAATTAAAGGAACAGTTTGATTTAGTCATTCATTAGAGTAGAAAATTCTTAGAGATAGTTTGATCAAAGGGAGAAGGGCTATTGGGGAATTAGAAAGGTTATTGCAAAGCTAACTAGAGTTAAAGTCAGGAAGCCTTCTTTCTATAAATTAGGCTGAGGCTTAGCCTCACAGATGTCCCCCCTACACCTGATGCAGTCAACACTGCACATTAATTAATCTCCTCTGAGCCAAGCACTTGGCTTCGTGTGCCATATGATAACCTCTTAAAATCAAAACTGACAGAAACTGCTATGTTTCAACAAAACCATTTCCTCTACCTCCCGGGCATACAGATAACCTATATTTCCCAGCCTCCCTTGCAGGAAGAATAGCCATGTGACTGAGTCTAGCCAATGGAACAGAAGCACAGGCACTATTTGCCATTTTCAGTCTGGCCATAAGAATCTCCCAAGCAGTTCTCCAAATTCCTTCTTTACTCTTCTGCCATCCAAATGTGGAGAGTCCAGCAAGGTCCGAGGAGCGAGGGAGTCCCAATATAATAAGCCTGGGTCTTTGAACGACCATGTCAAAAATCTCCCCTGGTAGGGAACATTCACATCATACTTTCCATGAACAAAAAATAAACTTTTATTGTTTTAAGCTACTGAGACTAGGGTATTGGTAGTGTTTGTTATAGCAAGCTAGTGTTACTTACTCCAACAATCCTTCTCCCACCAAAAAAAAAAAAAAAAAAAAAAAGATTTAGAAAATAGATCAGAAAAGAGGTCTATACAAAGATATTTGTAAGTGGCAGTAAACCAAACCTAGCCTGTGGACACAACAATTAATATATTTCAAAGTGTTTTAAGGAATGTTTTGCAAAATTATAGGGTGCAAACAAATGTCAGTGATTGCTACTATTATATCTAGCAGCCAATTAAAGTTAAAACCACCTACTAAATTATAAAGATATGGTGTAGCCCCATAGAATTGTCTTAATAATTCCTCTAAGTTAATAGTTTCTCCCAAAGCAGTCCTGGTTTCATCTAGTAATTAGAGTCTAGCATTAGGACTACATAAAATAGAATCTATGGGTTCTCAGCTGACAATAGGAATTCACCAACTCTAGTTTATGCTCCCAAAAAATTCATGCTCATCATTAAGAGACAAGATTGGAGATCTAGTCAATCACCATTTAACAATCACCATAGTAATAATTGTTATAATCAAGAATCATCAATGGATGCTAAAAAAATGAGTGAAAATTTTTTGAGAAACAGTATTATCAAGCAAAATCACCATTAAGAAATGACCACAGTAATAATTGTTGCAAGTAAAATCCATCAATAGATGCTATAATTGATGGTGAAAGTTTCAGGAGAAATAATATATTTGCATGGTCTCAAAGTATCTCCCCTAGGATATTGATCAGTTTCAAAAGGGGAAAATAGTAACTTTATAGTGGAGAAACCCAGCAGACACTACTCAGCAAAATGAGCAAGGTTAACATCACCAGCAATAAGCTATATGAACATGATGTTCCCCCAATATCACACACTGAGAACACATTGTCACTTCTGTGGCATTCCTGCCTCAAATGCATAACCTCAATAGAATCAAGAGAATACAGAACACAAACCCTAATTGAGAGAAAGTCTACACAACAAATAACCCACACTCATTAACGGTTTCACCATCATGAAAGACAAGAAATGACAATGAGAACAACTATAGGTTGGAGGAGACTAAGAAGCTACAACCTTAAAAAAAGCAATGTGGGATCCTGGAATAGAAGAAAGTATTAGGGGGAAAACCAATGAAATTCCAGTAAGGTCTGTAGTTTTGTTAAAAGTATTATACCAATGTTAATTTTCTCATTTTGATCATTCCACTTTGTTTTTATGAATTGCTAACGTGGGGGAAGCTAGATACAAGGTATATTGAAACTTGGTATGACTTTTGCAACTTTTCTGTTAAGTCTAAAATTATTTCAAAAACAAGTGAGGGGAGATATTTATCTACTCTCAACGTATCTCCTATGGGATATTTAACTACAAAGAGAAAAATAGTGCCTTTACAATGGAGAAGCCCAGCAGTCACTAACCTTAAGCAAGTGACCAAAGTTAATATCACCACTAATGGGACAAATGGAAATCAAATGTCTCCTGATATGATACCCTGAGAAGGATTTAACATCACTTCTGTGATGTGCTTGCCAAAAAAAGATGTATAACTTGAATATAATCATGAGGTAGCACAGACTAATCCAAACTGAATGACATTCTACAAAATGACTGGCATGTACTCTCTAAAAATGTCGAGATGTGCAAGGCAAGAAAAAGTGAGGAATCTTTCCAGATAAAACAAGACACAAGCAATATGGCAACTAAATGTATCAAGTGACCTGGATTGGATCCTAGACAAGATTTCGTATGCTTTTGTTATAAGGGAAATAAGTGGGACAATTGGGGAAATTGCAATAAAGTCTGTAGTGTAGCTGTAAAAGTTCATCAGTCTTAAGATTATGATTTTCATTATTGCATAATACTATGGTTATGTAAAAGAAAGTCCTTTTACTCAGTGAAATATTTAGGAATGAGACATCATGTCTGCAACTTGCAAACAGATCAGATATCTTATCCATCCACAATCACACACATTTATGTATAAGGAAAAGAAGTAGAGCATGAAGCTCCCGGGTGAGAACAACACCCTGGGAGAAGAGAAGTAATGAGAATGCCCATGTAAATTCTCTAGACAAGAAAGGGGTCAGGTTAACTAGATTCACCATGTGTTTAGAGAAGTTGGAAATAACATTTGTCTTATCTTATGGAAGATAACATTTCCAAAGTCATTCAGATGAACTTATGAAGAACCTCAGCTTCTAGATTTCTTTAACCATAGGAAATAAGGAATCAATGAAAGTATTTTTGAGTTGATACACAATGCACCAATTACACCATAGCTAATACATCTGTTGAAGATTGGATTAAAGTGGGGAAGAGTCTGAAGGTTAAACAAACTATAGGCATATTTCCACTACTATAAGGCAGTGATGGAGACAATAGATTCCTGGACATGGAAAAGTACACGGAATTAGCATATGTGAGGTACCTAATAACCTATGGAAATGTGTGACCAGCAGAGCTATTTACTTTCTGTCATCAACATACAAAATTAAGTGATTAATTACCTTTATCTTCACAATGTTCTTAATTCTTTTTCAAATCATGGAAAAGACAGACCTGGAGTTATAAACACACATTCATCTGGAGCTCACCTCTTGCAACTGCCAAAACATCCAGTTTTTTTTTTTTTTTTTTTTTTTTTTGAGACGGAGTCTCACTCTGTCGCCCAGGCTGGAGTGCAGTGGCGCCATCTAGGCTCACTGCAAGCTCCGCCTCCAGGGTTCACGCCATTCTCCTGCCTCAGCCTCCCGAGTAGTTGGGACTACAGGCGCCCGCCACCATGCTAGGACGTTGCTGGACTCTCCACATTTGGGTGGCTATTTTTTTTTGTATTTTTAGTAGAGACGGGGTTTCACCATGTTAGCCAGGATGGTCTCGATCTCCCGACTTCATGATCCGCCCTCCTTGGCCTCCCAAAGTGCTGGGATTACAAGTGTGAGCCACCGCGCCCAGTCATCCAGATGTATTTTAACCCATTAAAATAAATACTAAATATTTGTCCTTGGGAAATAATTAAAGACTTTAACAGAAGGAGGGATAAACAACAAAAAAAATCATTTGACATGTTAATTTACATTAGCTGATGGCTAAGAATGATGCCTGGTAATTGAAACTATGAAGAGTTCGTGGTATTCTGTGAGGTATGCCACAGTGGAAAACAACCAAAGGCAAGGTGATGGGTGTTCTCCACTGGGGATAAGGCTGTGGGAATGGGGAAAAGGGCAAGGCATTGCTGTAAGATTAAGGATAAAGCACACATTCTGATAATTGGCCTCATATGGTTCTAGTCAAAACTATGGGGAAAAGAATGAGTTTTGTGAAGAAGGAAGTGTATACAAAGGAACAGATCTTAGGAACTTTCTTAGGGATGTTCTTGTTTAGGAAAGAGAAACAGCCTAAAAGGCCACAGGCGCCATGTATAGAAGCCAGGAAAAGTCCAATATTTCAAAGAGAAGCCGATCAAACTTAATTCATCTCTAGAATAGGAAAACTATACTCACAACCTTGAAGATGCTAAGGAGAAAATAGCTAATAACAAAATACGTTTAAGTGTCCTGTATAATGCTACACAAAAAACAATTTGGTTCAATTTATGTATATCTCATATTCAGTTACCTTTTTTTTCTTTGAACTTTTTGGAACTACCTAAGTGTTCATAGATAAGAAGGTCAGAAAATATAATATATTTATGATTTAAAAAATTATTTCTGAGGACACATATTTTTTCCTGAAATTTTTGAGTATCTTTTTTCAATATTTAATTTTCATTAATATATTTTAAACAGAGCATCTCTTTAAGACTCTGGAAGATCTCTTATCATTATGGGATGTGATGAACATAAATGTATTGATCACAATTCTTCAAACTGCAAAACATTTCATCGTTATCTGAGTAAACAATGTCAGGATTTTCATATTGTGGGACAAGGTATTGAATCTCTAGACCAAAAACTAGATCTGTAACTGAGACCAGGGGTCTTCTAATCATGGTCATCCTTCTCTGAAACAAATCTAATCTACAGGTGTGTTTTGTTGGGCCTGTGCATTGTTCTTCATAAACTAAGTTTAAACATTTAAAAATATAAGAGATTTTCTACATCATTAGAAAAAAATGGGAAATGCATAAAGTCTATGCTGTTAGGGTGGAATACAAATTTTCCATCTGAGTATAGTCTCCATCATTTATTAGTCTTGTTCCAGCCTTTTCACTCAGTTATTTTACTGGCCTCGCCCCTGAAAACAGTTAAATTTGTGGTTCCTGTGTAGACTCTGCCAAGGAGGGTGGGAGAAATTACCACTCCTAGGTGTTTAGAAAACAATAAAAATTGTTGGCATTTCCCTTGGGAAATAAAGCAAAATTAAATAAAGCAAAATTACATCTTCCCACGTTTGCTTTTTCCTCAAGAGAGATGTAAAAGAATTGTCTTCCTTTATCCCTCTAACCCCTGGTGTTATACCAGAGATCAAAAACTGTCCAGGGATGATTTTAAAGCAGAGTGCTCGAGTAGCCTCCCAGACCATTTTACCACCACCAACTACCTTCCGCAACTAGAAGAAGAAAAAAAAAGACAACAGACTGGCTTACTATCTAAAATACCAACCTAGGCCATAATAATTAAAGTTTGAGGTACACTTTCATAACAACGATAGTCTTTTTTAAAATATTTATCCTTTTATCACCAAACACTGATGATTTATTTAAAAGTTTTCTAATTATCCAGGATGTTTCACAACTGCTACACAAGTTTCTAGCTGTTCTGCATTTGATCATTATTTTGGTCATCCTGCAATAAATTTCATCTGTGAAATATGTGGTTCTATATAAGAGACATCAAAGACATTTTTAAAACCTTCGTCTCTAGAAGTTCACTCCAAATCACAACAGCAGAAATGGAAAGTCTCCACAGGAAGCACTCACCAAAACCAGAAGGGACTCCAGAAACAAATTTAGCCTTAAACATTTACAAAACCACAAGAAAAATTATCTCTTGGTTCCTCATGCTATGAGCACTCAAAAACAACAAATTCAAATGATTTGTGCTTTTCAAGTCTTCTGCTCATGTTAGCCTGACAATAAACATCCCTGCTCTACATGGAACTAAGAGAGGTTAACATAAGAAGAGCATCCCGTAGGGTCTTGCTACTTAAAGTGAGGTCCATAGGCTCGCAGCATCAGCATCACCAGGGAGCTTAATAGAATTCAGATTCTCAGGCCCCACCCAGACTTCCTGAATAGAATGTTCACTGTAAGATTCCCAGCTGTTTCTTTATGCATATTAGAGTTTATATACTTCTCTAAGATGCAAAGATCATTTCTCTGTTAGAGTATTTATGCACTTGAATAAGACATATACATAGACCTCAAAGATTTCCAAGAGAAAATATATTCAGCTTCCTCATTTTACCAGTGACAAAATGGAGGCTCCCAAAAGGACAGGGCCTTGGCCACATTCACATATTTAATGGTTGGCAGAGCTCTGGCAAGAAGTCAGGTTTCTTGATTCTCTTCTTCATATTCTTTATACCCTGCAACTCCTTTGCATCTGCAAAGAAATCTCAGAAGTAAACATCCGGAACTAGTGGCTTAAGAATCAAAATATCTCCTCTGTTTGCAAGCTTCACTCCATTATTCGGCAGTTGATGTGCCAGGAATTCTTGTAGTCAGAGCCAGGCCAGCTTGGGGTTTCCCTGCTGACTCTTCCAGGTGGAATGTGTTAGCTAACAAGTCAACACTCGTGTTAGGCAGGTAAAGGCCCACATTCGGTGGATCAAGGACTTGCAGTCATTCATTAAATAATTTGTTTCCTTTGTGCCAGGACCAAATCTCAGGCTACAGCCTGGCTCTACTTGTCAGGTCCTTGCTTTGCAATGACCCTCATTATTGGTAAGGTCACATCACTAACCAGCTGAGCCCGGCTCAGTGTAAGTTCTATGACAGGCATTGATGAGCAGAGAGAGTCTGACACAAACCCTTCATGTGGCCCCTATTCTACAGGTGGCCAGGAAGTTTGTTTCTCTGCTAAGATGCCCTTGGGGTAGAGGGAATGGAGGAGTAGAAATTTGGTTGAGCACAAGAGGGTAAATAGAGTGTATCCCAGTAGTTCTTAAGAGTTTTTGCCTCTAATGGGGTGCTAGGGCTGCTTAGTCCTAAGAATAAACTACCTGCAAATGAGGAATTCTAGAGCCACCCACTTGTTGCACTAAAAGATAAAAATTAATCTACCTTTCACAGTAATGCAAGGATAATTAAGAGTTTGTGAACATAAGATGACTTTAAAAATAATATGGGCCACTGTGTTTTCAAAGCTACTTCAGTTTTCTTTAGACCAACCCAAATCTTACTGGCTTAAAACAACAACCATTTATTTTGCTTATTATTCTATGGGTCGTCTGGGCAGATCAGGTCTGGGAAAGCTTGAATGACATGCTGGGCTCTCAGGTGCCTGTGCCTGTGGTCAGCTGGTGATTGGTTTATTTGAGATAACTTCACTCACATGTTTGGTGATTGGGCCAAGTGTCTCATCCTCTAGCAGACAAGCTCAGGCTCTTTCACTTGGTGGTCTCAAGGTGCAAAGAGCAGTAAGAAAGACCCAGCCCCGATGCTCAAACACATTTCAAGTCTCTGCTTGAATCATACTTTCTATTGTTCTTTAGCCAGAGAAAGTCACTCAGCTTATTCAAGTCAGAGACAGTTCTGAAAGACTATTAACCCTGCCCAGATATCTTCCCTACTTTGTTCTAGGATACTTGAGTGGCATGGGTTCTACAGTGCTGTTAGCAAAGCAGTTACAACTTCTAATTGCATGATGGTACAGTGGCCATTCTGGAATGGAGGCAGGGACAGAGAGTCATACCTTACTTAGGTCTTTGATCCTTAGAAATTGAACTAATTGTCAAAAACACCCCTCCAAATCCATACTCTGAACAAGAATATAAATAATAGAACACATAGAAAAATCAAAAGCTTAAGCTACTTTTTAAAGTAGTAAAAAGGTTTTAAAAACTTCAGTCAGTTATGAACCCCACAATGAAAGAAGTCAGTTAGGATGTTAATGTAACTGCATTGTAAAAGTTATACTGCTTTTTCTAGTTCTGTGTCCTCTAAGTCTCCTGTTGACCTGTTTTTTAGGCATACGTGTGATAGAGAACTTTTTAATACCACTGAAACAGCTTATAATAGTTTTCTACAATATTGCTCACATGTTTATTTTATCTTATTTTTTGCCCAGGTGACCAATAAAAAAGTCCTCTGAAAATTCTAAGGTAGTTCTAAGGAATAGAAAACTGGGTGCCTATTTTCTTTTCCTAGATTTACTATTGGATCTTAAGTAGAATGCAAGCTGCTGGATACAACTGGCATTATCCCCTTTAAAAATCTCCGCAATTCACTCCTTGTGTTAGGTGTGCACAAGACATAGGTGGGGAGGGAAGCTATCCTCATTTCTACTCTAAGATGCAAGGTGTATGTTTTACCAGTTTTGTTTATATGCAGCACAATGCTGGTCATGTTAATTGGAAGTGCTGTGGCTAATTTGCTTTGGTCTGATATGAAATGCAGCAGTAGCTGACAAGCTGCAAGAATATAGATAGTTTGCTGAAATCAGGGAACAACCTCATTACTTGAGCAATGGAAATTGAAATCATGGCAAACCAGAAATATGGGATAGCTTTCACGTTGACTTTGTCTCAACATCACATACCCTTGGGAGCTAAACTCCTGGACCTCATAGCAAGGGGAGGGGAAATGGATTCAAGCTGCCTGCATCCTCAGCCCATTTCACCAAAAGAAAAGTCAAAGGAAGAATTTTCCCTCTCTTTCCTTATAATTCTAATGAAGTCAGTGGAGGACTCTTCTGCAGTGTATCTTTAAAGGTTTAATGCAAACCTCCCACTTCTCTACGCTAAAGACAGTCCTTGTTCTCAACTTACTCCCTAGCATGAAGGTAAAGCCAAATGCCATGGATTAGTACAAGGGTTTACACAATTGGGACTGAATGTTGTCCCAGAGTATACAGCTTTGTACAGAGTAGGAATTCAGCACTCTGGGAAGACTTCAGCTATGCCATAAGTCTTTTTAATACTCATAAGTGGACTAAATATATCCACATGTAAATAGATGTAATCATATTTGAAACCCGTATTTGTGATTCCCAGAAACATGATTATGTAAGCATAATCCTAAGGCTAGAAGTTAAATATATGCATATACACACACCTGCACACACATATAATCACATATCACAATGCTTGTAATGGACTTTCTGGGTTCCCCACCCCAGTTTTCTTTAACAGGCTATTCTGCCCATTCCCCAGCTGCTGTGGATGTTTTACAGTTGCCCTCTTATTTGGATAATTGCCCTTGGCCAAACCAGAGCCACTTTGCCTGAAAGGTTACACTTTTCTGCTCCTGATGGGGGCTATGGAGAGATATCCAATTATTAATTGACAGTGAATTTAATAAATAAATGAATAGAAACAGTTTTCTGACTTCAAGGTAAGATCAACTGTAGAGCTTGCCATGAGATGAGGCTGAAACTCAACTCCAGCTAAGCCTATGCACCTGCTCAACATCTTTCCCGACCCATCCTGCTTCCCTCACTCTCTTTCTCCTCAGAGGACTTCAATAAATCATGTGCACTAAATTCTTGTCTCAAACTCTGCATCTAGGGAACCCAACATAAGACAACACTTCATTACTGATCCTAAAAATATTAGCAGCCAGTGCCCTAAAGTGGATGCTTTTTTTGGTCTGGACTTCACCTTGTAGCTTTTGAAGTCACTTACCACTGAGCATTTTCACTTTGAAAGCATTTGCTACTGACTATACACTTGATGAGATTTCCTCTTCCTTCACCTCAGCCTCTGTCACTCACATCATGTATGCAGCAAAGCTTCACCTGGTTCCTGTTGCTTGAGCTGCCTGATTGCTATAGCAACCCGAAGCCCATGTGCCCATTTTTACAACAATGTATAGATTAAATTACCTACCCCCTGCCATTTAAAAAAGTCTTTTAAAATGATGCTTTGGAGACAGTAATCTCTCTTGAACTTGAAACCCCACAAACAACTGTCACAGGACTGGCTGTCCCTGGAAAATGTCCCCATAACAAGACTATTTTGTGAAACCAATGAAGCTGACCCAGACTTTGATAAGCTATCTCTGAAGGGCATAATATATCAAATATTTTCTTATCATCTTTCCCTGTATGCTTTCAGAGTGCATTTGATATTTTTTTCTTCTCCTTCACACAATTTATGTTCTGTCTTTGTCTAAAGGTATGCCCCTCTTCTACACACTGGGGATGGAAAAATTTTAAATAAAATAAATTGAAAAAACTGAGTAACCATGCTGCATTCTATGTAACTACAGCTAAATATCTATGCAGGCGGTCTGTCTCTTAGAATACAATAAATGCACCCAGTTGCCATGGCTCAATCTCATTGCTAACCTTTTCCTCTCTTTTTATCAGATGTAGAAATAAACAATTTAGACATTATGGATGTTGGCTTATTTTTTACCAGTGATCAAACTCATAGCAAATGTCTGCTGAACATGGACTGTCTAATTGCCTTGTATCTATTATCTAGTGCAGGCTACCTACCCAAGATTCCTCTACACATTACCACCCAGTAAACAGCTGCCCCTTCGCCACTCCTCAGGCTTAAAAGTGTGTATGCCAGTAGGGCAATTCACCCTCTGGAGGACAAACTGAGAGAATAGTGCCCTGCAGGCCCTAAGAAGGACTAAGAGCAGCTTTAGCAGTGGATCCTGGTCAAGGTTACTTCAAGCATATTCTGAAAGGACAGTGTGGGTTTTAGGTGGGTATGTTCCCTAGCCTTGAGGACTTCTTGCCCCCATGAGGAGCAGGATGAATGGGGAGAAATGCAAATCTAACAGGCATGGCCTGTTAGAGCACAGGGTACAGTGCAGATGCTCCAGTGGCCCAACTCTGATTATAGAACTTGCTCCATAGCCAGGAAATGATTGAGGCAGGACTTGGCTCCAAATCCCTAGGAGCTCTAATTCTTTGACATCATTATTCTGTTAAAGCATCATTTCCCTTGGTTTATGCCTTGCTTGAGTACAACAATGAATTACTGTTTTTCATGCTTTAGATTAGAATATCTGTGTTCCTTAGAGGATTACATGGGCAAATAAAGCTGGCCTTTCAAAAATTCTAAAGGGTAGTTGATCGATAGGCAATTCTTAGTAGAATTCTTTCCATGCTTAGAATGCTTCTCCCAAGAGTTCAAGACCCAGGCAAATGATTAACAAGTGTATACATGCCTGCCCACCTGTAGGCAAAGAACAGAGAAGTGCAGGAAACAGAGCTTCAAGGCCTTTACTTTCAGGTAAATTAAGAGGGTAGGAATAGCTATTGAGAGCTGGCACCTAGAATGTTAGGTACTTGGAGCATATTAGGTGCTCAGTGAATATTTCACAAAGAAATAAAATGATGCAGCATGAATTTGTGAGTAAAATTTTAGTATTTAACTCTTCTGTGGATGAGAATTTCTCTCTTCTTGATAAGATAAACTTGACTTACTTTATCAATGAAACCAATGCCAACTTGGCTACTCTCTGTCCAATGGAACAAAAATCTCACATCTGTCTTAAAAGAGTTTTGGGTTTGGGGTAAAGCCCTACTATTCTCTGGAACTTTCGGATGCAGAAACTTCTACCTTCTAACTTCTTCAGCTATTTTAAGACTAGCTGTCATTGTTACTATGCAAGATGCTACCAAAGTCCACTTCACCCTCCCCATCACAACCCTCCTATTAGCAACTCAGATCCAGAGATCTGAAGACACACTTTCCTCTCTAAAATGCCAAACCTGAAATATGATGAGCAAAAAGCTGATTGTATGTTCTTCATTTCTATGAAGAACTCATGTTCAAAGTGTGTGTATGTGCATGTGTGTGAGACAAGAGGGAGAGAATATGTAAATACATGGAAATAAAAATTACACTGATATTATCTTTTTTTTTTTTTGAGATGGAGTCTCACTCTGTCACCCAGGCTGGAGTGCAATGGTGCTATCTCGGCTCACTGCAACCTCGGCCTCCCGGGTTCAAGGATTCTTCTGCCTCAGCCTCCTCAGCAGCTCAGGTTACAGGCTTGTGCCACCACACCCAGCTAATTTTTGTATTTTTAGTAGAGATGGGGTTTCACCATGTTGGCCAGATGGTCTCGATCTCTTGACCTCGTGATCCACCCGTGTCGGCCTCCCAAAGTGTAGGGATTACAGGCATGAGCCACTGCACCTGGCCTCATTGATTTATTGTTAAAACTCAGTAGAAAAACAAAGTTGGGGGAGTGGGATTCATACACACATACCCCTAACTATTAACCCAAAAAGGCAACATGTATTAGTCTGATCATCTATACCCAGATAATTATATGCCATTTAAGAACTATATGGTTATAGATATTATAAATGTATAAGATGATAACAGAAGCCAATATTTCCAGATATTTAGATGAGAAAATCCCACTGATATAAAGAGAAACAAACAAAACTCAACATTTTGAAAATCTGTGCATTATTTCTGTATGTCAGATCCAGAATACTTAAAATTTATTCAGTTGAAATCGCTATATAGAAATAGAAAGAAAATGGAGAACACAAATAATTCATTAAAATGACAAAAGAAATGACTGAAGTAAGTAGTTTCAAATATCCAAAAAGCTAAAACAAAACAAATGCACTTCAATTTGATCTGTAAGTTCTAAAACTGTGGTTATTAACTTTTCTTGTCTTTGTATTTCAATGAATAAAAAGGACTATAAAAATAAACATAGGAATCCACACACCAACAATTGCATTCAGAGATTTCACTGACTACCAAGCTCAACTTTGGGGCTTTAAGTTACTTTACATTACTGATCATAATTTATATTGAACAACTCTAGGTTAGAGACTGTGGGACACAACTCCAAGGGAATAACTTTCAGAGGCTTTGTGAGGCCTTGGGTATAGGCTAGACTGGAGTTCTTCTTAAAAACTCTCCCTCATTTATCCCACCCTTTTCCTCCTGTCTTCTTCACCTGCCATCGCCCCCATTGCAAGGGACTGTGTCACAGATGTTATCCATGCTGTATTCAGATCCCATCTACACTTACCATTTCCATGACTGGTAATAGAGCCAGCCAGCTCCTGAGATTCTTTGCCTGGAGACTCTCTGACTCTGGCTGCTGGAACACACTCTGCCCATTTACATTGTAAGCTGGAAACACACAAAAAAATTGATGTCCAATACCAAAAGGAGCACCTCCTCCCCAATGAATGTCAGGGGTTAACACCCCAGCTCTTGCCTCTTGGGCAGAATAACTCTGAGATACATGTTCTACCCTGCCTCACAGAGTCACCCAGAGAGATGAAGCTCCAATTTTCCACAGTTACTTGCTTAATGACACATAATCATGAGCGTCATTCTTACTTTGGCAATCAGGTTGTGAGCTCTGGCCTTTACAAATGAAGGCAGCAAAAGATTTGGGCTTCCCTAAGGCCAGTGCTAGTTACCACCTACTAATTAAAACATTCTTCAAAATAGACCGTTCCACCAACATGAAGTCAGCCAGGAACCCCTCATTTGTTTTGCTCAGCAGCCATCTATGTTCTGGCAAGCTATGAGACAGTTGTCCTTGCACTCCAAAGGTCCCTCTAACGGTACCCCTTGCAGAAACAAGCCCTTCAAAAAAGGCCAACTAAATTTTCCCTGAAGAGCACTGCCCAACCAAACTTTGCAAAGACTATTAACATCCAAGTCCCAGATGATCCAATTTGGAGTCATCTGTGTTTATTCTGAGAAAGTGTGAATGGCATCACCTACCCCAAACAAAGCAAACTATTGTGCCCCTGGACAAAAGCCAACATCCTTGTCATGAATATTTAACTAAGAGCCACAGCTTGTCAATATTTGGCACAACTGGATTGATCCTATCTTCTTGTGTTCTGGAACACGTCTTGTGAAGAAGATGATCAGAATATTTTATGTTCTAATTTTCTTTGCCTTCATATCCCAAAACTTTCTACTAAGTAATTCTAAATTCAGATTATTCTCCCCATGTCTCCTGCCCTGAGAATTAAATTCACAGTAGTCCTGCCTGTGAAGACTTTAGAGATTTATCTGACTTATCTCATCACAACATTATTGGTGACAAAAATATCTAACTGGTATTCAGTACAAAGTGAAGCCTCTCATCTTCCCTAGTATGTTGAAGCACAATGTTGATTTTGAGAAGATTCCTTGAGAAATCAAAATAAAAGTGTAACACTGGTGAATACAGGGCACATTAAAAGTAGAGGAAGGGGGATAATGAAGTAAAGGAGGAGAAGAGAAGAAAGGAAGAAAGGAAAAAAGAGAAAGAGAGAGAGTAAGAGAAAGAAGGAAAAAGAAAGAAAGAGAGAGAAAGAAAGAAAGAGAGAAAGAAAGAGAAAGAAAGAAAGAAAGAAAGAAAGAAAGAAAGAAAGAAAGAAAGAAAGAAAGAAAGAAAGAAAGAAAGAAAGAAAGAAAAAGAAAGAAAGACAGAAAGAAAGGAGAAAGAGGGAGAGAGAAAGAGAAAGAGAGAGAGGGAGGGAGGAGGGGAGGGGAGGGGACAAGAGGGAAGGGAAGGGAAGGGAAGGGAAGGGAAGGGAAGAGAAGGGAAGGGAAGGGAAGGAGCATTTAATTGAACCCTGGGTTGGAGACTGAGACAAGGTAGGGCAGGGGATCAGCAAATATGCACACCTTTAAGGAATGTTCAAAGGCTTCTTTGCCCCAGAAGTGTTCATTTCCAACCCAGCAAAAGATGCCTGGAAGACCCACTTTTAATCACTTCCCTGGATTGATTTGTTTAAAAAAGACGAAGAAGAAAGGAACGAAGGAAGAAAAAGAAAAGCTCTGTTAGAGGGTTAACAAAGTTTGGTGGTTGGTAAGAGCTTGTGTCCCAGTTTGTGTGGATGGCCCTGGTGTCATAATTAACAATGCCCCTTTTCACTCTGAAAAATGTCACAGCTCAGACAATTAACTATATGGTCATTCTAGGTATAAGTCACTCTAGGGATGACTCTCCTCTTTTCTAGCTATGCAGATTATGTGAAACATCCTCTCTCTGGGCTTTAGTTTCTCACCTGTAAAATGAAAATGATGGTAGCAGCTGCCTCTCTGGGTTTCTGTGAAGATTAAGTATGATCTTAAATTTAAAATGCTGGCTTTGCTACAGATTAAGCACATGAAAAATTGAAGCTATTATTATTTTAAAATAATGCCATCTGGATGGAAATTTGTCATGTGGTGTTGAACCATGGTCACCACAAATCATTCTGCCCATCTCAGGATACTTTAGGTAAAAAGCCAGTGACCATCCAAAGTACTCCATCACAATCCACCATGGGAACTACCCAGTGATTAACAAAGTACGTGCTGTTGTGCCTCTCAAAGCCTGGGCCACCAGGAACTCAAAAGATGGGGAAAACGTGCCTTGGGTCCTGTGGTATATAGAATACAGGGCAATGGTAGCCCTCTACACAGGTTTAGATTTTTTAAAGAATCAAAGCCGAGGCAACTGGGCTTCCTTGTTTCTCTTCAACCCTATCTCTTGCAGCTGTGAGGAATCCAACCAAGCCTGATCAAGGGTCATCCCTGAACTGGGGCATCAACCACATGACAGGGGGTTCTAGTCTTGTCCTCAACACATCCTTCACCTTCTGAAGGATTTCCTAGCTCCACATTTTGCAAGTAAAACCCCCCATTTCTCTCCAGTGGTGAAGGACAAGGCTCAAATGTGATTTCAATTATGGCAATAACAAATTCATGAGGGCCCAGCGCTTGCCATCTGCCAGAGGAGTATGTCAGGCCGTTCATTGGCCATGAGGAATACCATCTCACTGACCACCTAAACAAACGAGAGTACACCCATGGGTTTTCTAAAAACAGAGAAGATGGAAAAGAAGAATAGAGCTGTCTGAACCCCCAGCACTTTGGCAGTGGTAAAATTTATCACTTTGCATTTGCATAATTCAGCGAGATTCCTCATTTAAAAGCTGATAAAGACAACTTGAAACAGTGTTGAGTAGAAACTAGATGGCAGATTTTTAAATTTTAAATGATCTGTCAGTAAGTTCCTGAAAGGTAACAATCTCTTCATATTGTGGGGACCTTGGTATTAGCTGGTGACTGTGTGTTTTGTGTGTATGTACACATAAATAGAAGAGCTAACATGTATTAAAGACATCCTCTAGCCATGAATTATGCCAAGCACATTGTTACATTTAAATCTCACAACCACTTTATGAAATATACCCATATTATATGTGAGGCTTAGAGTGGGGAAATAATTTGATGGATGTTATATACCTAGGAAGCCCCCATTATACATTTTAAAACCTGTACCTGATTCATCTGGCTCCAGAATCTGTGATCTGACCACTACCCTACCATGGCCCCTTACACAAAACATGCACAGTGACTTTCCACTTCCTGTCCTGATGAGAACTGGCTTCTGAGAAATCACCCCCAGAAGAGGCAATGGGCACAGAGAGAGAAGCCAGCAGAGTATGGACCTGAAGGAAAGCTGAGACAAACCAGAGTCAAATAAACAGAAAATCCACCAAAGAGTCAACCCACTGGACCAGTCCAAAAGTTAAGCTGTGTGGCAGAAGTGGGGTGGAAATACAGAAACTAACCCCATGAGAAATTATAAATCTTCATAATAATAACACTTATTAAGTGCTTAATATGTACCAGAAATTATTCAAAGCACTTCTGCTAAAATTGCTCATTTATTTCTCAACATTGTTTCTTAAGTCCAGTTTACAGATGAGGAAACTGAGACATGGAGATGTTAAGTGACTGCCCCACACAAATTATAGGTAAAGAAGTTGGTATTTGAACCCAAGAAGTCTATTTTAGGAACACAAACTTATCACCCTTCTCACAGTTATGCTGTATGTTCTCATTTTCCAGGGGGATATATATTTTTTGTTTGAAATTTTGATTGAAATCCAAAAGAAAAAACATCTTAGAATGCAGTCTGTGAATTCTCTTGGTGAAAATGCATTGTCTTTCTCTTTATTAGAATACAAAGCACTATCTACAACTTTGGGTAAGAACAAGCTGTATAGCCCATAGTAGCCAAGTCCCTGTATCTGAGATTATGGAAGCCATATTGATTACTGCCAATACCCATGGTGATTAATCATATTCCCAGTCTACTTTCTAGTTGACATCTGGAGTGCAAGTGCAATGAAGAGATGTGTGGTATCTCATGGTTTCACAGCAATGTAACTCTTCTGAAAGACTGGGAACATTATCCAAAGCATAATAACCCTCATAAATAATCTACCAGCTTGAGGACATTAAATGTAAAGAAAGGGTGACCTCTGACCTTCCATTCCCTTTAATGGGGCTTCATTAGTCTCACAAATGGAGGCAAATTCATAACGGGGGAATCAATTCTGCCACTTGGAAATAATTAAGACACATACATCAAACAACAGCTTTTTTTATTCTTTCTAATTAAGTGATCCATCCCAGAGGAGTGCTAAACTGGTCAGTACAAATATAAATTACACTGAGCATGAGTGTTTTAAGATCAATGTGGAGGTCTTAATGCTGCCTCCATGCTCTTCCTATACTTCCCAGACATTAAACCACTGTCTAACTATGGCATCAAGAAACTAAAAACCTGGATTCTGTTGTCAACAAGGCACTCAGAGTCCTCCACAAGTTGCCAATCTATCTGCCTGCCCTCTTGAAGAACTAATAAATTTCTTAATTCTCTATCTGCAGCTCCACCCTTCCCTTGGACTTCAAAATATCAGCAGATGTAATTTATGGCTTGGGCATCAGTGGCTTAAATTTTGAAGGATGTGTCTTACACCTTTGGCCTGGCCCTTCCTGAGATATCAGCCTTGATGTGAAGGGTTTATCAAAAAGCCCATAGATGGCTTTTTGCCTTTATCTAAGACCTCAGTTATCAGAAGAATGGGACCTCTGGCTGCTATGAGACTAAACTTGGCTCTTCTTAAACCTTTGTCTAACTGCAAAATCAACTCAGGAATCACAGGCAATATTGACTGATCAAACTCACCATGTACCATGTTTTTCCCAGGAAACCAAATGGGCTGAAAAACAAACTAAATGTATACAAGATTTTTTTATGTAGCTTTGCTTATGGGATATAAAAACTAATATTATTTTACTTTGATATAACTGGAAGAGTCTTGTAATCAACAAATGACATATACCTTCAAAACTCTTCAGGAAGGCATATAAGAGCATTTTGCATCCACAGACAGAAAGCAGAGAAAAGAACAATGGATTTAGAGACAAGATACTCAATTCAAATCCTGGCTCTGTCACTTTTTAATCATGTGTTTTTATGTCCACAAAGGGAGGAACTTACACCATTCCTCTGCATCTCAGTGCTTAGGACAGCACTCTCATGTAAGTCTATCCGTGTATGCTCAATGAGAGTATGTGGTATCTGGCTTGGGGCTCAGTGGCTTAAATTTTGAAGGATGTGTCTTACACCTTATACCATACTCATTGAGAGTATATGGATATACTTATGTGGGAGAAATGAGTCAATGAAAGTCTTGTTCTGTGGAAATCATATCTCTGAACAAGCTTTAAAGACTAATGTCTCAGGATGAGTTCTCCAGAAAAGATTTGAGGAGAAGGTATAAGTGATCTATTAAGAAAGTCCCTCAAGCATGGGGTACACATGGACGTAAAGATGGGAACAACAACACTAAGGACAATAGATTGAAGAGCAGGGGGAGGAAGGAAGGTAAGGGCTGAAAAAGTACCTGTTGAGTACTATGCTCACTACCTGGGTGTCAGAATCATTCATACCCCAAACCTCAGGGTCACTCAATATACCCATGTAACAAATCTGCACATGTGCGCCCTAAGTCTAAAACAAAAGCTGAAATTATATTAAAAAATAAATAAATGAATAAATTGACAAATAAAATTTAAAAAAGAAGAAAGTTCTCCAAAGAAAAACTGACAAGAAAGTGGGAGAAACAGGCAGGGGAAAAGACACACCAAGCAAGGATATTATGTCAGGTGATATCCTAGCCTCAGCCAAATCCTTGGGGAGTTCTGGGATGTAAATCACACCTCAGAGTTTGTCCTTCTTGGGGAACAGGAGCTGAGCTTTCATACTCCTTTACCCATTAGTTATCAGATAAGGCCTGCAGTGAGGAGACATAAACTTCTAGGCATTTGTGGGAGCAAGACTCTAAAAAGAACAAGATGCAAAAGTCAAAGCACAAAGAACCTGGGAATGAGCACATGGAACCATTAATAATGACACAAGGGGATCTGCTCGAGACCCTGGCAAAGTCTTCTACATATGATGTTGTGCTTCTGTGAGCCAACACCAATTGATATGACATTGGGTGCTTTAACTGTGCTAAGGGATTTCTCTCCCATTTTAGTATTTGATTCTCAACACAACATTGTGTGAAAGCTGAAACATGAAGTGTTATTATTCATTTATAACAAATAAGGGATATTGGGTCCAGAGGAGAAAAATGACTTGTTTCTGGTAAAACTAAATTAGCAGAAATAATATTATCGATTAAAAGGCAGGAGCTAAGGGAGAGCCAACTGTTTGTTCAATGTTATAGGCACTGGGAGAGGTTGGAGATTTTAATGTTTGTTGTACATCTTAGAGAACGAGTATGATACAAATTTGAAGAATTTGTGGGAGATGGAGAAGATATCCTAAATGAGAGGGGCCAAAGGAAGGAAATGCATAGGATAACCACTGGAATTGCCAAGGGGGCAATGGTGGTGGTGGGGTTCTCATGGGAATGGGATGAATCAGGCAATGGACCAATATGATGGGAGCCTGAAAAATGCTAGTTAGAGTAATAGAAAAAAATCACACGGGAGAAGCAAACGAATTGGTGAGAATAGAGTTCAAAAGTGGTAAAAATCTTCAGTAGTCTGAAGAGAGCAAGATGAATTGTCAATTTCCGTGAATGAGTTGATGATTTGTCCTCAGGCCGTAGCAATGGGGAAGACAATACAGATAAAAGCGATGGGGGAAGAGAACACCGGTATGAGAGCCCAGTAGATGGATGTGAAAGATGAACAGAAGGAGGAGTTAAAAAACAAGTCAAGATTTTTAACTGGGGACGAAGTTTCTAGATTCATAAGTTGAATAGCGTCAGATTCACTTTCAATGACTCTATGATGTTTTCACTTCCTTTTCCAGCCAGATTAGCCTCAGACTGAGACTGACTTGTCTAAACCCAAGGTGGCAGGTGGCAGACCACCATGTGGCCAGGGCCAGAATGAGACACAAGGTATTCTGACACCTGGCCCTGCAGGTGCCCCACTCCCCTCACCGCAGACCTGGACGTTAACTCATACATTGCCATGGATGAAGACACAGCTGACAGCAGCCATGGTGAACATTCAGCCACTCTCTAAGTTTGATGTCATTTCCTGGTAGCACACCTGGCACTTAGGGTTTCGATGAGAAAATGAAATGGGAAAATGTAGGGGAACTTGCTTTATATATTGTAATAGAAAATGCACTTATTATTGTTTGTATTTTAGTAGTAATATTTTACATATACAACTTACAAAACACATTAAAATTACTTCTTTTTCCTCGTTTGTATAGTGGTGAGTAAAAAATTTAAAAAAATAAAATTACTTGTTTTATTTTTAAATATATTTGTTTATGTAACCTCCTTTCGATGGTTAATATTTCAACTTGCACGTCTCCCTGTATCATAAATGTCCTCTTACATATTGTGTTTATGCACTGCATTAACATTTATTATGTGGATACATAATCATCCAACCATCCTCCTTCTGTAGGACAAATTCTTTTATATTGTTATGAACAATAACATTATAAAATGTTTCTAGGCATAATTGCATAAAAACATATTTATAAACACATTCTTATCTAGTTTTTACAACTTACCAAGGTAGATATTATTGTTATTTCCATTTAGTAAAAGTGTCACTGAGGCTTAGAGAAGTTGATCAGTTTGACCAAGGTCACGTGGTCCTCTAACTTATGGTTTAATGCAGTTGTTCTCCCTGTCCTGAAGAAGTCTCCTTGGCTCTACCCTGATTGCCAATGCATGACTTCAGTTCAGCCTGCTCCTCAGCTTGGCAAGACCATTCCATCAATCACCAGGCCTCAAAGTGAGCATTTCATAGACTCTACGACACCATGGAAGGTAAGACACATTATTATATGATGTTACACAAAGAAAAAAAGAAACTGCTGTCCATTAAGCTATGACATAATTCTCTGTTCTCACATAGAAACTATAGGTGGTGCTTATTAAAAAGACTCTTCTAGAACTATTTAGACACAAAAGTGACAACAGTATGAAGAGTAACCAAAATGAAGTTCAGGCACGCAATGACAATCCAGTCGCATCTTACTGACATATGACTGGCAACATTTTGGGATATGTCAAATTATAAGACCTACTCCAATTCCAATGATGGTATCATGTAAAACTATATGCGTCCTAGAATCAAGGAAATATGGTATCAACAAACTAAAACTGACTCCTTAATATAATCTGAAGGCCTGAGAGATCACTGAAAGGGGAAACTATTGCACAATATGTTATTTATTGAGTTGTCTATGAATCACCTGCAGCCATTTCCCACAGCAGGGGTTCTTATCCATATTTATTCAACTTTTATACTCAGTAAATGAAAAATGGTTATTGTTTTTATTAAGAAGACAAATCCTTCAAAGAGAAGCTATAGTTACAAGCCTAAACTGTTTCATATTTGTATACAAAAGAGCTTATGATCATCTGGTCACACTATTTCACCCAGTCACATACATAAAGAATAACTGTCATTGGATTTTCTGGTTGAAATATCACTCTTGACAGTCTCTAAGCCTAATCTAGTTGAAGAAAATTGAGTCATCAAAAAACAGCGTCAGCTCTTCCTTCATTGCAAAGACTCACCAGAATAATACAGGACAAGTTCAATGTTATTTCTCTTAAAGAAATACCTATGTCTTTTTATCTTCAAATTCAGGTTCATCCTACCTAATCTTTTGTTGGAATATAATAATTGTTCAATTTTTTAAAAGAACTTTTGATTCCTACCTTGTTTGAAATTGAAACCATTGAATTCTAGGATAATTTGCATCCAGCCTCATTTCTCTTTCCTTTATGAAACACTTAGTGTCCTGTCTCAGGCTTATCCCCTTGACCTTGATCCTTTTGATTAACAAAACTGAGAAGTTTCAATGGACCTAAGTGTCTCCTTTCAAGTCAAGTCTGTATAATAGAAGGGGAAGGAGTCATTGAACTGTATTCCAAGTTCGAAAGCACTTCTGCCATTTTGAGATTAAAAATATAAATTAGTCTTAACTATACTTTAGCAGAGTAAATCTATTTCTTACACTTTTAGAAGACAGTTTTTAAGTTAAAACACAATAATAAATGATTATTTCCAATTACCTTTTCATATACAGCTCAGATCTGCAGAATGAAGGGGGGACTCAGATTAAGTTACTGGAGTGGGGCGGGGGGTTCCTAGAGTGTGTTGCACATCTCACTTCGCAATCAAAGGTAGAAAAGTGAGCCATTGCAGGACAGCATCTCCTTTACTTACAGGCTTGCAGTATTCTAAAGCATCCATGATTTAAATCTGCTGAGGACTGTATACTGGATCCTGCAGGGAAATGATGGCACACACAAATTGAGTTTAAGGAAGGGACTATTTATAGTGTTTGGGAAGGGTTCAGAAGACCAACAGAAAATGGCAAGAGAGGGAGACTGTTTTTTAACCCTGAGCCAGGAAGGGGAAGAGTTGGGGGCACTTACTGGAATGCTGAATGGTAGCTATAGGGGAGGGCTGGCCAAAAAGAGCTATGGCCTTCCACAGCAGGATCAGCCAATGCATGATTAGGGGGCAGAGAGGAAGCCAGAGAATAAGTGCCCCATCATTTCCTCCAGTACTTGCATCTCCTCATCCCACCTCCCATTGACCAACCCAGATGGAAGTCAGAGGAGATCCACTGGGATCAGAGCAGGGCAGATAATAGTAGCAATGGACCCAAAGGGGCAGATAGAAGATACCCAGTATTCTGTGAAATGTCAGGTTCTGCCTAATGCAGAAGTGAATTAAATGGTTTTTCTCTGATGCCTCCTAAACTTCTTGATGGTTATCTCTTTTTAGTCCATGGCCAATCCACTTACTGCCTCCATGACTGCCCACAGACCCCACATGGCCCTACACAGGCTTGTCTTCCTTGAGCCACAGCCCGTATTTCAGATGGGCACAGTCTACAGTTCCACTTTTCATCTTTCTGCATCCTAATCCTTTGGTGAAATCTACTCCTTGCTAGGTAGCTAGCCAACCAATCTCATAAATAATCCCGTGCATTAATCTCATATCGCTAATTGGATATAATTATAGATCCTGGAGCTGGAAGAGCTCTCCGAAGTTGTTTCTGTTACTGTCAGCATATTTGACATACTAACTAGCATGAATATTTTATACAGGAAGCAACAAAGGCCTAATGATATAAAATAACACACAAGGTTTACATACTATTCCACTTGGGGCAAAAGGTATTATTCTTAATAAAGATCTTCAAGAAACCAAGGAAATAGCAAGATGTAGGACTCACCTTAGTTAGGTGGCAATTACCCAGCATCAAGAACATTGAATCACAAGATGAGAAAGTGATTCTTTTTACACTTATCTTGACAATGAATTATAGAAGAATGACTTGACTTGGAGTTAGGACACCTTAATCTTTAAACACTTTAAACACTTGCTACATTTCCATTTTGACAAAGAAAAGCAATCATTGGGCACAGACTTCAAGTGCAGGCAATGGTGGATAGATTTAATTTGATAATGCTTTATTTCTCTTGAATTTATATTTTGTGTTACCTCCTGTTTCCTAATGAATGATAATGGCTGTCAATTTATGTTAATGCTACTAAAGTTTTCTTCTTAGCATATTTTTAAGTTTAAAAAGTGATCAACTTAAAGAAAATATATGTGAACAATGGTATGGTTTCTTTCAAGGTTTTGTAAAAATAATGAAGATGTTAAGTGAAGCAATATAGTTTGGGGAACACTAGTTTATTTCAAAGAGTTTTTAATCTATAATCCTGTCATTTACATATACATACATTATATGTAATCTATATATGTGTGGGTCTGTGCATGTGTGTATGTGTATTTATAATGGCAGGCAGCATTCTATCATTGCCTCTAATATTCCCTGGTGCACATGCTGTATATAATTCCTTCCCCTTGAGTGTTGCCAAAAACCTGGGGATATCATGGGACATCTCTCCCATAATTATGTTACATTATATAACAAAAGGGACTTTGAAGATAGAATTAAGTTTCCTATCAGTTGACTTTGAGTCAATCAAAAGGGAGATTATCTTGAATGGGCTGAGCCTAATCAGGTGAACTCACAGAAGAGACAAGCACCAGATGCTTTTGTATGGCCTAGCAGATGTGAAGAGCCATGGTGCGAGAGGAAGGGGCCATGTAGCACACACCTAAGTGCAGTGTCTAGGAGTTGAGAGGAAGCTACAGTCAACAGCTAGCAAGAAAACAGACTTAAGTCATTCAGCCACAAGGAAATAAATTTTGCCAACAACCAATGAGCTTGGAAGAGGACCTTGAGTTTCAGATGAGAGAGAAGCCCCCACTGACGCCTTCAATTTCAGCCCGATGAGACCTTGACCAGAGGCCCTAGCTTCTGGTCATATCCAGACTTCTAATCCATGGAAACTGTGAGACAATAAATGTATGTTGTTTTAAGCTGCTAGATTTATTATAATTTGCTACACAGTAGCAGGAGAAATATATATATATATACACATATACACACATTCAAACCCTTACACTGTAAGATAATTCAAGAGAATTAATTGAAGGAAAGCGTTATGGTATTCTTCAGATTATGGAAGGTATAGAAGGCAGTGTAGAAACTATACTATCTACACTAGATAGCTAGTATTGCATAGGTATTTAACTACCTAGAGAAACTATTCATCATTCACACGCCAAGTAGAAATTACTGAACTTTCAAAGAACTATCAGGAGTCTTCCAGGTTAGCACTTTTTATACTTCACTGTGCATACAAATCACTAGAATATTTTATGAAAACACAGATTGTGATTCAGCAGGTGTGGTTTGGGACCTAAGATTCTGCATTTCCATGAAGCTCTCAGATGATGCCAATACTGCCACTGTGAGTAGTAATTGTCCAAATTCCTCCCCCTTTTCTAATAGAGCTTTATCTAAGCCACAGCAAAAGGTTTTCTAATTGGCTTTGAAGAATTATCAAGGTGATATTGTCTCCATCTCATTGTCCAACTTTGCCAAATCTCACCTTCTATTCATGATCTCCTCAAAAAGTTGAAGGGCATTGGGATTTTGCTATCTCAGAATTTAGTTAATCAAGACTGAATTTCACAGGCAACTCCTCTGACACAGGGTGGGTCACCATGTGACCAGAAGTTTTGTTGAAATGTACGCCCAAGATTTGCAGCCTAGTCTAACCTCTATTCAAACTTCTGAGACTGTGAAATTAGGCTGGAAGTCTCCACATTTATTATAAGATTCCTGGTATTTCCTGTTTCCAGTCAGGCTGGCAATATCGCAAGCACAGCCTCTCTCACGGTTTTTCGTACTTCCACTTACCATCCTTGTTAGAATCAAGAAGGGTAGAGCAACATGCAAAAGATGCAAAGTTCAAAACAGATGTTATGGAAGATTTCACTTATGTTACCTCCAAGGAGGTGCACTGCAATGGTGGAAGACATTTAGCTATTTCTTCAATTACATAAAATTATGTATCTGGTTTACTTCTCCTTCCTGTTCACCTTCCAATACATTTGATTTCATAATATTGAGTTAATTTCTAAATCCAGAGAACTAGAATTTGGAATTCTAGAGATTAGCTACCTGGTTCATTTCGGGTAAACCAATCACCATTGTATGCAAAGGACTAATGTATTTGACTGGATTTTGGCATAAACTGATACTATCTCCAAAAGGAATGGATAGTCTTATTGATTACTGAGAAAGACTTCTGGCCCATGCTGACTGAGGAGAAGCAGAAAAAAAGCTGGAAAAGAGGAGATCTGGGCAAAGTCACAAAAGAAGGAAATTGTGGTTAATGAAGAGGTTGAAGATTTAGACTACAGAGATAATTGACTTCTCAGGCGGCCAGAAAAAAAACCCTTGAATCTGGGAGTGGAAATTTATCCAGACCAAAAGGGGGAAAAAAAGAAAAGTTAACTTCAGAGAAGAAAAAGACACATTACATCCCAAAGATTACCGAAGCAAATATTTCATTGTCAAGGCCTAAATTATGTGCATTGTTTGTCAATGTCAGGAAAGTTTCTCACAACACTTACAAAGACTGGCCTTATTGAATGTGTGGATTTTGTGGCAAAGAGAGCCAAGAGGTAAAAAGGAACTAATTTTGGAATTTGTTGATAGACACAGGATAGCGTTCTCTTGCCACTCACTGACTGTGGATGGCAGCAGCCAGGGACTTAGATACCAGGGTCCTCCACCAGATTCACCTCTCCCAACCACATCTTCCAGATTTGGGATCAAAGTTTAGGTAGCCTCATGCCAAGATAGGGCTATTCCTTGACACTTCTTTCTGAAAGGTCTCCTTTAGTTCTAAAGCACTACACACCAATTCCACTAGCAAGGTCTAGTTTCTAGGCATGGCTTAAGGCAGCAGACCCCAAAAGATCCTGTTGCTGAAGGATGTATGGCAGAGAGGCTTTGGGATGAGTGTTCCCCTGAAATACCCACACTAAGCTTTGTAATAGTCCTACTTCTATTGCAGGAGTAGAAATAAATACACAAAGACAAATTTATACGTACACATACATACACTACAAAAGATTCACAGAAGTGTGTATAACACTTCAAAAATACAGAAGTATATACCCTTAGGAGTGTATACTCACTTCTGTGAGACACTTAGACGTGGCTGAAGGCCTAGGCAGTACTCATGAGACAGCCAAATGCCTAGGCAGATAAATAGGTGTCTCCGGAGAATCTCCCACTAACTCCATAAGTGTTTATATCACATGCTTTTGTGCAGATGAGAGAATCTGCCCAGGGATTTCCTGGGCATGCTAACAGTGGACTGGAGCCCAACATGCGCACTGGGGGAAGTGGGTGGAGCCACGGAGAATTTGCACCTTATGCAGGGGTGGAGCTTGCACTCTTCAGTTCCTGTGGTGACCCTGGAATCAATCTGGGAGGTGGGGGTTGGTTAGCAGGAACTCCATCTGACATTGCTGAGTTTTTTTTTTTTTTTTTTTTCTTTTTTTTCTTTTCGCCCAAGAAAGTCCTGCTCTACTCACCCTTCAATGTGTCTAAATGCCTAAATTTTCCTGGTCATGTGACAAGAAGCTGGATTTTAGCTGAATTGGGGAGCAAAGTTCTACAACACTCAGAGGAAATGGTCGCAGTACTAAGAAGAACCAGACACTGAGACAGGAGACTCAGAGGACAGAGAAAGTGAGTAGGTGGCTCTAGAGGGCAGTTGGAGTAACAGGTGGAAAGTCAGACACTTGGGATTGGTAATCCAAACTCTTAACTGTAAATTTCCCATGTGACAATTATAGTCATTTGCAGAAATGAAAGTTCTATTGACAATGCCTGCCTCATAGTCCCCTAAGGAGGGTCTCTGCCAAATCCGTCCATTTGCCAATGTTCCTGGCTGCAGTGTGCCTTGTCTTTCTCCCTGGAGGAGATGCTCCTTCTGCTAGCATCCCATTAGCCAGCACTAGCCCAACTCCCAACCTCCATGCTTGCCTCTGCCTCCACAATGCAGGTGAAAAGAGAGAAGAAATAAAACCACTTAGAGAAGCCACAAGCTGAGCATCTACTTAGTTTTGGTTCTTTTTTTTTTTAATACTTTAAGTTCTGGGATACATGTGCAGAATGTGCAGGTTTGTTACATAGGTATACATGTGCCATGGTGGTTTGCTGCACCCATCAACCCATCATCTACATTAGATATCTGTCCTAATGCTATCCCTCCCCCTGACCCACCCCCCACCCCTGGCAGGCCTCGGTGTGTGATGTTCCCTTCCCTGTGGCTGTGTTTCTCATTGTTCAACTCCCACTTATGAGTGAGAACATGCCGTGCTTGGTTTTCTGTTCCTGTGTTAGTTTGCTGAGAAAGATAGTTTCCAGCATCATCCATGTCCCTGCAAAAGACATGAACTCATCCTTTTTTATGGCTGCATAGTATTCCACGGTGTATATGTGCCACATTTTCTTAATCCAGTCTATCACTGATGGACATTTGGGTTGGTTCCAAGTCTTTGCTATTGTGAACAGTGCTGCAACAAACATACATGTGCCTGTGTCTTTATAGCAGAATGATTTATAATCCTTTGGATATATACCCAGTAATAGGATTGCTGGGTCAAATGGTATTTCTAGTTCTGGATCCTTGAGGAATTGCCACACTCTCTTCCACAATGGTTGAACTAATTTACACTCCCACCAACAGTGTAAAAGCATTCCTATTTCTCCACATCCTCTCCAGCATCTGTTTCCTGACTTTTTAATGATTGCCATTCTAAGTGGCATGAGATGGTATCTCATTTTGATAGAGAAATTTGCATTTCTCTAAGGACCAGTGATGATGAGCTTTTTTCATAAGTTCTTGGCCACATAAATGTCTTCTTTTGAGAACTGTCTGTTCATATCCTTCACCCACTTTTTGATGGGGTTGGTTTTTTTTTTCTTGTAAATATGTTTAAATTCCTTGTAGATTCTGGATATTAGCCCTTTGTCAGATGGATAGATTGCAAAAGTTTTCTCCCATTCTGTAAGTTGTCTGTTCACTCTGATGATAGTTTATTTTGCTGTGTAGAAGCTCTTTAGTTTAATTAGATCTCATTTGTCAATTCTGGCTTTTGTTGCAATTGCTTTTGGTGTTTTAGTCATGAAGTCTTTGCTCATGCCTATGTCCTTTATGGTATTGCCTAGGCTTTCTTCTAGGGTTTTTATGGTTTTGGGTCTTATGTTTAAGTCTTTAATTTATCTTGAGGTAATTTTTGTATAAAGTGTAAGGAAGGGGTCCAGTTTCAGTTTTCTGCATATGGCTAGCCAGTTTTCCCAACACTGTTTATTAAATAGGGAATCCTTTCTCCATTGCTTGTGTCTGTCGGGTTCATCAAAGATCAGATGGTCGTAGATGTGTGGTATTATTTCTGAGGCCTCTGTTCTGTTCCATTGGTCTATATATCTATTTTGGTACCAGTACTATGCTGTTTTGGTTACTGTAGCCTTGTAGTATAGTTTGAAGTCAGGTAGCATGATGCCTCCAGCTTTGTTCTTTTTGCTTAGGATTGTCTTGGATACACGGGCTCTTTTTTGATTCCATATGAAATTTAAGGTTGTTTTTCTAATTCTGTGAAGAAAGTCAATGGTAGCTTGATGGGAATTGCGTTGAATCTATAAATTACTTTGGGCAGAATGGCCGTTTTCATGATATTGATTCTTCCTATCCATGAGCATGAAATGTTTTTCCATTTGTTTGTGTCCTCTCTTATTTTCTTGAGCAGTGGTTTGTAGTTCTCCTTAAATACGTCCTTCACATCCCTTGTAAGTTGTATTCCTAGGTATTTTATTCTCTTTGTAGCAATTGTGAATGGGAGTTCACTCATGATTTGGCTCTCCGTTTGTCTATTATTGGTGTATAGGAAGGCTTGTGATTTTTGCACATGGATTTTGTATCCTAAGACTTTGCTTAAGCTGCTTATTGACTTAAGGAGTTTTTGAGCTGACATGATGGGGTTTTCTAAATATACAATCATGTCATCTGCAAAAAGAGACAATTTGACTTCCTCTCTTCCTATTTGAATACTCTTTATTTCTTTCTCTTGCCTGATTGCCCTGGCCAGGACTTAGGAGTGGTGAGAGAGGGCATCCTTGTCTTGTGCCAGTTTTCAAAGGGAATGCTTCCAGTTTTTGCCTATTCCGTATGATAATGGCTGTGGGTTTGTCATAAATACCTCTAATTATTTTGAGATATGTTCCATCAATACCTAGTTTATTGAGTGTTTTTAGCATGAGGGGATGTTGAATTTTATCGAAGGCCTTTTCTGCATCTGCTGAGATAATCATGTGATTTTTGTCATTGGTTCTGTTTATGTAATGGATTATGTTTCTTGATTTATGTATATTGAACTAGCCTTGCGTTTCAGGGATGAACCTAACTTGATCATGGTGGATAAGCTTTTTGATGTTCTGCTGGATTCGGTTTGCCAGTATTTTATTGAGGATTTTCACATAGATGTTCATCAGGAATATTGGAAAAAGAAATTTTCCTTTGTGTTGTGTCTTTGCCAGGTTTTGGTATCAGGATGATGCTGGCCTCATAAAATGAGTTAGGGAGGAGTCCCTCTTTTTCTATTGTTTAGAATAGTTTCAGAAGGAATGGAACCAGCTCCTTTTTGTACCTTTGGTAGAATTCGGCTGTGAAGCTGTCTAGTCCTGGGCTTTTTTTTTTTTTTTGGTTGGCAGGCTATTAATTACTGCCTTAATTTCAGAACTTGCTATTGGTCTATTCAGGGATTCGACTTCTTCCTGGTTTAGTCTTTGGAGGGTGTATGTATCCAGGAATTTATTCATTTCTTCTAGGTCTTCTAGTTTATTTGCATACAGGTGTTTATACTATTCTCTGATGGTAGTTTGTATTTCTGTGGGATCAGTGGTGATATCCCCTTTATCATTTTTTATTGTGTCTATTTGATTCTTCTCTCTTTTCTTCTTTATTAGTCTGGCTAGCAGTCTATCTATTTTGTTAATCTTTTCAAAAAACCAGCTCCTGGATTTATTGATTTTTGAAGGGTTTTTTGTGTCTCTATCTCCTTCAGTTCTGCTCTGATATTAGTTATTTCATGTCTTCTGCTTGTTTTTGAATTTGTTTGGTCTTGCTTCTCTAGTTCTTTTAATTGTGATGTTAGGGTGTCAATTTTAGATCTTTCCCACTTTCTCATGTGGGCATTTAGTGCCATAAATTTCCCTCTAAACACTGCTTTACCTGTGTCCCAGAGATTCTGGTACGTTGTATCTTTGTTCTCACAGGTTTCAAAGAACTTACTTATTTCTGCCTTAGTTTTGTTATTTATCCAGTAGTCATTCAGGAGCAGGCTGTTCAGTTTTCATGTAGTTGTGCAGTTTTGAGTGAGTTTCTTAATCCTGAATTCTAATTTGATTGCACCATGGTCTGAGAGAGTGTTTGTTATAATTTCTGCTCCTTTGCATTTGCTGAGGAGTGTTTTACTTCTGATTATGTGGTCAATTTTACCATAAGTGTGATATGGTGTTGAGAAGAATGTATACTCTGTTGATTTGGAGTGGAGAGTTCTGTAGATGTCTACTAGGTCCACTTGGTCCAGAGCTGAGTTCAAGTCCTGAGTATCCTTATTAATTATCTGTCTCATTGATCTGTCTAATATTGACAGTGGTGTGTTAAAGTATACCACTCTTATTGTGTGAGAGTCTAAGTCTCTTTGTATGTCTCTAAGAACTTGCTTTATGAATCTGAGTGCTCCTGTATTGGGTGCATATACATTTAGGATAGTTAGCTCTTCTTGTTGCATTGATCCCTTTACCATTATGTAATGCCCTTCTTTGTCTTTTTTTTTTTTTTTTTTATCTTTGTTGGTTTGAAGTCTGTTTTATCAGGGACTAGTTGGAAATCCTAAGATATATAATATTTGACTGTTTTCTCAGAGTTCTACCTCTTACACCCAGAATGTTTTCATGTGAAATGTAACATTGCAGAGCCCTGAAAGCCAAAGATGACACTGAGCCTGTAATTAAGTCTCCAAGAAGGAGTGAGATTAGATACCCCAGAGCTGGAGGCCAATTTTTAGAACCCAGATGGCTCCCATGAAGAGTCCAGTTCATCTACACGAGACAATAACTTTGCTCCTCAAAAGACCATCGGGGAGGGGTATAGTCTGCTGTCCCCTAGAATCAGGCCCTCAAGGGCTGACTCAACTTTCAATGCTACTTAGAATTACATAGTACTTTGCATCTTCAAAGAACTATGCAGACTTTAACCAATTATCCTGTTCTTGGCCCAATGCTGGGTTCCACTATCAAGATTTGACAAACTCTTTGTACTCTCTGTAGTTCTGTAGGAACATAGGTTTGTCTATTTCAATCAAAACTGAAGCCAAGCTGGGACCTTCAGCTGAAGGAAGCCTTGAGGATTTAATATTTAGTACAAACATCCTGTTCTCATAAACCAATGCTCTTTAACAGAAAAAAAAGTCATTAGAACACAGCTGAGCAAAAAGGGAAAAGGTTATAAACTTTGAAAACAACAAAATAGTTAATGTTTGGAGCTTTTAAAGTGTTTTCAACAGATAGTTGTGCAGATGTGGTAACTTGGGAGGTGGTGGAGGAGATTTCACTTCATCTGCTTTCATCTGCCTATGGGTGCCTATTATTAAAGTTTTACATTTTGTTTATGCTTTCTGTGATATGCAGATATTTTCTTTCCCTTATGAATTTCCTCTTTCTTTTCCTCTATGACTTCCTTGCCTTTCAAGCACTGGGCTGATGAAGAGCAATAGAGAAATTAGTCCTACAAAATAAGGCTGTCTGCTTAAAACAAGATCCAGCACTATATAGGAAGCTGCAGCCCAAATCACCACACCCTGCCCTTTCTCTAGCCTAATCGCTGACCCAAGGGGACCACCCTCTCATTCGAGCTTTTCCTCATGGCCTCCTCTGTGAGTCATGCTTCAAAATGAGCCCTTCATGATGGAAATCAAGGCAAGTGGCTACAAATGCCAGAATTTCACTGTGGCAAAAATATCTCCACTTTTCTTCAGACTTCTGAGCATTAGACAACTGGAGAAGAACCAAGACACACCAAATACTGTTTGCCATCTGGTTTTGATTTAAAAGCCACATGGCATTTGCACTTCTCTTTGAGTGACGAGTTCGATCACAACCCAGCCCTGGCTTTCCCATCCCACTTGTCCATAGGACTTTATATAATTTAGTAATTTTGGCATTGAATGTGCTCCTAAATATCCTACCATGGAATGGAGCTATATGATCATTTCTAAAATATAAGGGGTCAACCCTAATAAAAGTATGCCACAATCAAAGATAGAAAGAAATGAAAACAACTTGAGTTTCACATAGCATTAGCAGTCAACAAGTCATTATTTCATGGTGGGCACTTGGTGATTAAAGTTTCCACTAGATACTTCAGCACTGTTAATGGCTGACATTTAGTAAAGCATAAAAAAACAGAGGTTTGTAAGAATCCCAGAAAAATTCCCTCCCACAGATTCCCATGCCCAGAATTCCATTTAACAATGTATTGAAATCATATTCTCACTTAAAGGCTTGACTCCAGCGACCCCAGTGTTTTTAGCATTTTCTTGTTTCTTAAATCCCTGTATTAGCTGTTATATATGGTGTGTATACATATGTATCTGTCTTTCATGTCATACTGTCTCATAATATTGTATTACCATATTATTCATGATTTTATTTGTAAGAATATGTTTTGTCTTTTCTGTCTTAGCTGTGGGAAAGCAGAACCTGAAACAAGATGTGAACGTAGTTGGCTTTTTGGGGAAAAGACCTTGGAATCAGGAGTCAGAGAACAGAGAGAATGAGATATGGAGGGAGGAAAAGCTAACACAAGAATGCATTATCAAGGTTGCTGCTGTAGACCCCAAGGCTCAGTTCTATGAGGTACACTAAGAAGCAGGCAAATACCTCCCAGAATTGTCAGAGTAAAAGGTAGGCAGCTGGAGTATCTACTCACCAGATCTCATCCCTCACTGCTTGAGCATCACCTCCAGCGGTATTGATTCCACAGGTCTTCTGAGTGGCACTTAAAAGCCAAATGAGCTCAAGTTGCCATGGCTTGGCAGAAAGCCCTTGGACAGAAAAGAGAAAGCCACACAGCATACCCTTGAAATGAGAAGCTGACAGCTGGAGTTGAGCCTTTAGTTCATGGAACTGTCCCCCTCATGTGGGCTGAAATCAGAGGTGAGCTGTGAGTCTGAGATGCCAATACCAGACAATACCAGAGTCATTTGCCCTGTGTCTTTTCACATCAACTTCGACAGCAAGTTTCTCAGAACAAAGCTGGTTTCCACAACTCGTGCCAGTCAACAAACCCAGCACAGTGCCAGACATTTGGAAATAGCTGAGATAAATATTTCTTGATAGGAACAAGTTTAGAATAAATCAATCACTTATCATGTATCCCCAATGCCTCTTTTCCCTTTTTTCATCTGACAACGACAAAGGAGAGTTTAGTATGGAAAGAGCATTGGAACGTAAAATGTACAAGCCTGGGTTTGAGTCTTAGATCGACCTTAAACTGACATTGGGCAGATGAAAAACCTCTCTGAGATTTTATTTCCAAATCCATAAGACACTTTTCTCATGAGATTGATGTATAAATGAGCATATACCTGTGTGAAGCACTTAGAAGCCATGGAAGTGAGTGCATATGTAAGGGACATTCCTCCCCCTCATCCCCATGGACAGCTGCTTTCTAAGTATCTACTCTTCCAGTCAAAAAGTCATGAGCATTCCTACCTGCTGGGGAGTCAAAAAGCATGGGGAAGTAATATAGTCTGGTAAGGGTCCTTTGCTTGCAGATAAACCCTGAGCCATTTCACAACTTCTGGTCAAAATTCTTTTTCCCAGAAGAGTAGATCTCATCAGTACCCTTTAGTAAGAAAACACTGTTATGCAAAGAAGCCCAAATCAGCCACTTCATTCTTGGAATTTTCACTTATTTCCCAAAGTAAGCTTTCTTTTATATTATGTCATTGGTATCAGTTACCTACTACCAAAAATAATTCTTGTATAACAAATCATCCCCAAATTGAGTAGCTTAAAACAATAATCACCATGAAAAAAGGAAATGGACTGATGGATGAATGGAAGGATGGGTGGTGGATGGATGCATATGTGATTTAAAAAAATAAACAGTAAAATATTAGGATCTATGGTTGTTCACTCTACAATTCTTTTAATTTTTCTGTATGTTTGAAATTTCTCATTAAGAAATGTTGAAAGAAAAACCAAGAATTTATTTAGTTCACAAATATATGGGTTCCTCTGCTCTTGGATGGGCTAAACTGATCTTCATGGGACTTGCTCACATATCTGCCCCATTACAGGATAGACCTACTGGGGCCTGGGTAGTGTATGATGGACTTAACCGGGATGGCTATTCTCCATGATTCATCTTCCTGCAGGAAGTTTACATGATGGTCACAGGAGTCCCAGAGAACAAGTGGAAGTGTTCAAGGCATCTTTTATCCTTGGCTTAGACATGTCACACTATCACTTGCACTACACTGTTGGCCAAAGCAACTCGTAAGGCCAGCTCAGATTCAAGAGATGGGAGAACAAACAGGAAGGGTGAATAATTCGGGCCATTTTTGCAATCTTCCACATCCACTCTGCTGGTTGCTAATCATTGCTTCTACAAAGCAATGGGGCCTCTATAGTCAGACTTACTGACTTCCTACATTTTTATCACTCACCAGCAGTCATATGCTTAGGACCCTCAAAGTCTAGAAGTCCTCAGATGGTGCTTTAAGATCTATATATTGGTCAGGTAGCACTTCAGACCAGGTAAAGTTAGTAATTGCCCTCCTGAAACAATAACCAGGAAATGAAGATACTACTATTCATATTCAGGTTTGGGGTCCCATTATCCCCAGCCATCTCTATTATTCAATCCTATGGCTTGCCCTAAGCCCATATATCTCCTTCTGCCATCCCTTGAAGAACACACCATCTCCCTATTTCCCTTCATCTACTGCTGTGGGCTACCCTTTATAAACTATGATGAGGTAACTGACCCATGTTTCCCAGCACATGGGTCTTCTTTTTGCCCAGCAGAGGTTTCAGGGTCCATCAAGCCAGCCATCTGCTCTCTCTCCTGGACCTCCTTATGTTCAAGGAAATTAGGCCATCATGAGCTGTGCGGTCTTAGGTCACAGAATAAACTGTCTTTTTGTATGGAGTCCTACACACATGCCTGGGGTGAAGCCTCCAACATCATTAGCATCATACTCATAGACAACTGGCTCTGACAGCTGACAGTGAGTTATAGCAAATACAAGACCAAAAACTGGGAAACCTAGTAAGCATGGCCCTCTTCAAAGCTAAGCCATGTGGCGGTTCTTTCAACAACCATACAAGTCTCAGTAAAGAGAAGCAGACAGTGAGAGCTACTTCCTAATAAGGACCATTGAGTTCTTAGTAAACAGGCTGTGGAATCAACCCTTTCTTGTTAGCCACTCACCAAACTCAAAAGACTGTGAGATTTATGAGTTTTTAATTAGCTTTCATTGCATCATTAGTACCTTCTCCACTACTGCAAAGCAGAAAGGTATAATTTTATAGTGTTTACAGATCATGTTATTTGATTGAGGATGACAGCTAGCCTGCCTAGCATTCTTAAGAGCTGAGGAAAGGATCGTGAGAGCTCAGAGTCAGGAGGGGTGGGAAGGGAGACATCAGGGAAAAGCAAACCCTTTTAGCTCCACATGCATGAAATCACTGACTCCTAGCCCATTCTGTTTGGAATAAAAGATATTAGCATGGCCTGTCATAGGACTGCCTTAGTTTATTAAATAAATAAATAAATAAAGGGGGGTGGAGAAAGAGCAGGGAAGTGAAATATTTGCAACAATGATTCATTTTATATCAAATCATAGGTCAGATGTTGCCAGAGACTCAAGTCACACCCATCATAAATACAAACCAGACACCTCTGTCCACTGGACCTCTATTTAGACTCAAAGAGCAGGCACAGTTGTCATGTCTTACCGAGCCCATACACACACCTTGCTTTCTTTACCTGTGAAATGAGGGGTTAAAACTAAGTCTTTCCTCAGATGTTTTCCCACTAATCACTGAGATTCTGGGATCCCAAAGCTAATATCCAACACTTGTCTTCTCTATGCCAGTGCCTATGCCAGGAACTCTTACCAGTGCCATGAGTCCCGATAACCCTGGAAGGTTGGCATCATTCTAAACCCCATTTTATTAAAGAAGAAACTGAGCCTTACATGGGTTAGAAGCCTTGCCAGCTTCTCTATTTCTCACAGCCAGGTGCAGGATGACCAGGGTGGGCAGCCTTAGGCCCCACCCACACCTACTGAATCAGAATCTGCATTTAACAAACTCCCCAGGTGATATGTATCCATGTTAATGTCTAAGAAGCAGTGCCCTAGGTCACAAAGCCACTGAATGTCAAAGCCAGAAGGCACATTCGAATCCTCTGATGCTGCGTCTTGTACTTTTTCTACCCATACCACATCCACGATTTCTCCTTCCAGAAGAAACTTATCCATTTAGCTCTTCTTATCAACCCTGGTCAGGGTGTCATGCAAATCTCAGGATACCCTCTGCAGTCTTTCTCTTGGTATTATTTAAATCCATCAGGCACTACCAGAATAATTTCCTGGATGGTTTGCATTCTGCTGCCACTCCTGCATAATTAAATTAAACTTTTTAAAAATAGATTTAGGGGGTACAAATGCAATTTTGTTATATGACTATATTACATAGTGCTGAAATCTGGGCTTTCAATATAACCATCACCTAACCATGGAATACTACTTAGCCATAAACTAATCATTAATCAAAAATGATAGCATTGCCAGTGGCCTTGGAAATAATAGATAAACCAGCTTTTCAATGACATCAAGAATAAGGCCTAAGGATACAACCTAAAAGAGAAGCAAAGATTTTTTTATGTCTCTTTTGCTGATGATAAAGCAGCAAAGAACCACTGTGGGTACCAGGAAGATCTTTCTTTAATGAGACTTGTCCTTGGCTTCTCTCTTGATACTTTGGCTTAAAAGACATCAGAGGGGACCTCCGCTGTTAACAGTGATGGTCTCGAGACCCCCAGGCAGACCAGCCCCCCATTAGTTGGGTTACTCTGGAGTTGTAAACACGGTGCTCTCACAATCTGTTTTCCAAGATGAACTGTATATAAAGCATGTGTGTGGCAGGAGATGATAGCACACTTGAGGCTTTCAGAAATCGATGTTTACAGACTATAATGGAAACCACAAGTTTCTTCTTTAACTCAAGTCAGTATACATTCCTTCAAGCCGCAGGCAAATTGGAGCAGGGAAGGGGGTTGGGAGGGCTTCACAGTGAGTCATCATTTCACATTTTTTAGCAGCTTAATGAACATCTAGAAATGCCGCATTAGCCAGCAAAAATACAGTCCTTTTTTTCTCCCATCAAATTCAGCGATGACCCTATTTGGACGTGGGATTCCTTGAGCATCTGCTTTAAGTGACTTCCCTTACAGAAGGTAAGTGACTAAATATCTAGTCTGCCACACAGTTACAAGCAAAAGCATATGGAGAGCCCATAACTAAGTTAATAACCTGCCTTCAAGTTAATAACCTGCCCTTGTTTTGCCCCAAGTTTGGGAGCGGGGAAACATTACTTCTAGGTTCCATTAATCCCCTGAAAAACTCAGCCCAGGGTGCTTGGAAAAGAAGATAGAATTCTCAGATCTGCAGAGCAGCTCTCTCAGCCAAGATTCATGGTGCTAACAGACAGATGGTAAATAAAGCTGGGTTCTAAGGCTACAGCTGTGTGCCTCTGCATCTCTCAGATCTATGTGTGCGATCATTAAAATTTTTAGGTCACCTAAAATAGCAGTCTCTGTGTGATCTTGGCAATTTGCTATTTCTGACGTTCTTTTATATTTTATGTACAGAGGTCACATGTATAATGTAGGTAAAATAATGAAAATTTGTGTGTTTGTGCATAGATATTTTAATGCTATATTATATAAGTCATTAGTCTTTTAATAGCTGTTTGAATTAAGAAGGTAGAAACTGAGTTTTTTTCCGAGTTTCGTCCTGAGGCTCAAATAAATTGTCTTTTGTCTTTTCACGCTTTTTTCTCCATTTCTCCTTAATACTATAGGCCATATGCTAGCACTCAAGCCAACTACAAGATCTGAAGGATTCTACTTGTCCCATGAATCAAAATTTGCATTTTTAGATCACCAGTGAGAATTTTGCATGAGCCTGAAAGGAAAGAGGTTTTGAATCACTCAGTCTCATAAGAATTTTGTAAGATTTTCTTGAATTTACAAAATATAAACTGCAAGCATACTATTTCTGGAATGATAGTAGGATATGTAACCTTGAGATTTCATGGACACTTCCTCATATCCCTACAGACTGTCTTTTCAGCTACCTGCTATTTCAGAGTAGTAATTCATTAAAAGATTGAATTATAACTCCTGTAATATTTGTGACAATGGGGAAAAACATTCCTGTTACATAATTTTATACGAATTAAATTGAAGTCCTGTTCAAAAGAATCTGAAATTCTTTTGATAGGTGCTGATAGAATTAGAGATTTTAAAAGTAAACACATTTTTAGTCTGCTTTTACTTGGTAAATTACTCTAAATAAAGCTGATTCAACCTTTTTTAATTCACCTAACAAAAAAAAGGTTGTCTTTGTATATTTATCACTCAGTCTTGTTAGAACATGTTACTAGTTAGTATAGTTTTCTGAGGACTACTTCAAGATAATTTCATAAATTTTGCTCAGTTTTCACATTTTTTTCACTTTTCTTGAGCAAGAAGAAAAGAATCAAGTCAGGAGTCCTATGCATTATGGGGCCCAAAAGGGAGGTTTTAAATATACACAAGTGATATATAAACATATTTGTCCTTTCATTCATTATTTATTCTTTCAGTAGATACTTACCGAGGATCTAGTACATGTGCTACACCAGGTGCTGGGAGACTCTGATATATGAAATTGACAGAGCCTGGGTAGCACTCAGGTAACTTCCATTTTCATGGGGCTTTAAAGGGTGCATACAGATGATTAACAAATGAATTAACAAAACAATAAACAAATTAAGTAATAAAAATATTAAATGTCTATATAGAAAATTAAAGATATATGGACTTTATTTGGATTCTGATTGGAAAGCCAACTGTAAAAGACATTTTTGAGACAATCAAAGAAAACTGAACACCAACTGCATATTCGATGATGCTAAAGAATTAATATTAATTGTGTTATGTGATAGTGGTTTTGCACTGATGCTAAAAAAGAACATATAAACAATGTTCACCAGCTTCATCCATATTGTCGCAAATGGCAGGATATCCTTTCTTAAGGTCTAATAATATTCCATTGCATATACATACCAAAATTTCTTTGTCCTTGAGGACTGTAGTTAATAATATTGTATTATACACTGAAAACTTCCTAAGGGGGTAGATTTTATAGTAGATTTTATGTTGTTACCATAAAAATAAAAAGGCAACTTGAGGTAATGGATTTGTTAATTCGCTTGACTGATGCTTGAGCATCCTTCCTGCTTCCCGACACCTCTCTTTCCCTCTCGAGCATCCCATGCTTTTTAGGAAACAAACTGGACTCTTGGGTTACTAGTCATGCTGATGTTCTTTCCTATCCACCCACCTTTCCAAACAGAATGAAATGAAATGAAGCATTCCATGATATAGAAAGGCAGAAAGAACTGAAAACCAGCTGGCTCATTATTTCCCTCCACAAACTAGGGAAGGGCACAAATAAATAAACATAATATTGCTGATGGGAAGCCAATGTAGGCTGGGCCTGGTTTTCTCCAAGAAGTGACCTCCTCTAGCAAATTAAATGCCCAGAGCCTCCCAATCTCATCTGGTCCTGATTTTCAATCAACGGTAAACTGATATCTTTTTTTTCACTTTCATTATAGCTTGTTTTCATCTAGTTTATATTTCCAAACGTACTGGTTTTCAAGCCTGAACTGTCGTATTAAACACACACACATACACACACACACACTCAAAAAAAGTGAAGGCTAGGTGACCCAGTGGCACCAGGGAGGAGGGCCGGCCCTTGGCTTGTGGGAACTCCTTGGAGGTTTTCTTTTCTCTGAGCTAATCGAATTGGGAGCCACCAAGTTGTTGGATAGGATGGAAACTGAAGGAGCCCGAACTCCCTTTCTTACCCCTGTATGGGGTGGCATGCTGAGAATGGAGAGAAGAGAATGGAAGAATCCCTAGAGATTTCTGCACACTGAGCACTCAGGCCTATTCTAGCAAGGGCACCAAGGAACTTTGAGGAAGTGGAAGGTTGGACAGAGGGGTGGCCAGTCTTACAGCAGAGATTTGTAAACCTGCCTGATGATGGAGAAAAGGGCTGACTCTCCCAGCTAGTGAGAGTGGAGGCTCATGTTTTGTGCACAGAAGGGAACAGCCAAAACCCTTCCCTCTGACTAAGTCTCAAAATAATTAGTCAGCAAATGGAATGAACACAATCGGGAATGAGTTATGAACATTCCCAGCACCCACCCGAGGTGCTTGGACAACACACCCTTCAGCAGGACAAAAGCCCTTGATGGTGACCCTCATGGACCTCCGCCAGGCCTCCAGCTGCACCATTATCAGAGGATCTGAGCTCATTCCCTTGGGCAGGTGCCTCCCTCCTCCGAGCTCTCTGCAACTGGGTCAAGGCAGTCTTTCCTCCCCACTGCAAAGGGTATGACATTAGCACGGGTTGGGGGGAGTGGTAGGCACAGGGGCCCAGGCAGCCCTCAAGTCTGGAAGAAGATGTGGTGAATTTGGATTCATCATCACGCAGCCTCCATTTGCTTTAGCTCCTATGTACAGTTCCAAGATGGCTTTTTCCTTTGGAGAAATGATTCAGAACATGCTTTTCTTCCAAGTTTAACTTTTCATGTAGCAGCATAAAAACATAAATCTTTGAAGTGTTGGCCTTCACGGTGTTTCTCTGAATTTTCTTTCCTCCTGGTTGATTCCAAGGCTCATTCTTTCTTCTTCTCTCCACCTCTTTTGCCAAGGTTCTTTCCATCCCTGGATGGCAGCCCTCTCCCTTCTAAGGATGCTTCAAATCTTTGCTTCCTGGTCTCTTCTTGAAGCTTCCATTTCCATCTGGTGTCAAGTTCAGAGGTCACAAAATTTTCTCCAGTTGCCATCTTTTAGTAAATGCCTTTGGTGATCTGAGCATTCTCTCTTGCTCTATTTTCTCCATTTTCATACACACACACACACACACACACCCCTCCCTTTACCAATCTCTCTCCCTACATCTTTCCCACCCCTCCCCTTGACCTTCAGAAACACAGGGCAGTACATGCCATGCAGAGTAGACCTAAATATCATGTAAGAGAAATTCGTCTCATCATGAAATAGTGGGAAAAAAATAATTCCAGACATCAAGAATATGAGTTCTTTATAATAAGTAGTGAAACTAAGTTTTCAGCCTCTGTTAGATATTGTGCTTTAGAGGAATCATCTCATCTGTTTCTCAAGTAATTCTGTGGGCAAGAAACCATATCATGTCCATCTGGGGATTCAGAGAGGTTAAGTAATTAGGCTGAAGTCACATGGATAGCAGGTGATGCAGTCAGAATTCCAATCCCAGCAGCCAAACTTCAGGTTCTTACTTTAAAGACACGTTATGTTAACACATTTTATGTTAACTCCTCCTCCCTCTCAAAAGTTTGGGAAAGGAGCTGGTAAACTTTCCTCTGGAGCTGAGCATAAGTTGCCTACGACCACAATTTGGCTGAGTGCTTGTGATCTGAGAAACGTTTAGAGTTCTGTTGCACAGAGGTACCCTGTTCTGTCAGGAATCCAGACATCTGTCTCCTAATAGAGAAGCCACTCTTGGCTGCATTTGGGCATGGGGCTTTTAAGAATCCCAATGCCCAGTTCACAACCCAGTTAGATTACATCAAAATGCCTGGGGTTGGGAGAGGCAGAGCCTAGGCATCAGTATTCCTTAAATCTTCTCTGGTGATTCCAATGTGCTACCAAGAATGAGAATCACTAACTTAGTGAAACATCAGGCAACATCAAGCAAATTAAGAAGCTTCTTTTCATGAGTGGCAGAGCTATCCCTTAATCTCTGAAGTCATAGTATTAAGTAATCAAATTCATGATCTTCCTCTATAACAAGTAAGCTAGGGAGAAACCTGCCTCACAGTATCCAAAATTGTACATGGCCGTAAAAAATATAATTTTGATCTTGAAATCCAGAAGACATGGGTTTGGGTTCCGTCTTGGTCTGTTTAGGCTACTGCGAGGAAATCACATAAACCGGGTAGCTTATAAACAACAGAGTTGGATTTCTCAGACTTCTGAAGACTGGGAAGCCCAAAATCAAGGCGTCAGCAGATTTCGTGCCTGGTGAGGGCCCACTTTCTGACTCATAGATGGTGCTTTCTTGCTGTGTCCTCACACAGTAGAAGGGACAAAGAGGGCATTAACCCCATTCATGAGGGCTCTTCCCTCATGACCTAACCACTTCCGAAAAGCCCCACCTCCAAATACTATCACATTGGTGATTGGTTTCAACATTTAATTTTGGAGGGACACAAACATTCAGACCACAGCAGGTTCCATCACTCTGTCATGTGTTAGCTGTGTGACTTTTTAAAATAACAGCCAAATACACGTAACCCAAAATTTACCATCTTAACTATTTTTAAGTGTATAGTTCAGTGGTATTAATTACATTCACATTTTTGTGCAACCATCACCACCTTCCGTCTCTAGAACTCTTTTTATCTACAAAATTAAAACTCTATATCCATTAAACAATCCCCTATTTTTCCTCTCTCCAGCCCCTGGCAACCACTATTCTATTTTCTGTCTCCATGAGTTTGACTACTATAGGTTTCTCATATAAGGAGAATCATGTAGTATTTGACCTTTTGTGACTGGCTTATTTCACTTAGCATCATGTCCTCAAGTTTTATCTGTGTTGTAGCACATGTCAGAATTTTCTTCCTTTTTAAGGCTGCATAATATTCCATTATTTTCATACACTATATTTTGTTAATCTATTCATCTATTCATGGGCATTTAGGTTGCTTCCACATTTCAGCTGTAGTGAATAATGCTGCTATGAACATGAGTGTACAAATATCTCCCTGAGACCCTATTCTTAATTATGTTGTATATATATTCAGAAGTAGAATTATTGGGTCATGAGCTGTATGATTTTAGGCTATTCATTTAAATCTCTCTGAGCATCTATTTCTTCATCAGTAAAATATATGTTTATTAAACGTGGTTCTAGGTGATAGGGATACCACAATGAACAAGACAGGCAAAGTTCCTGTCTAGAAGAAAGAATTTCTACTTCCAGGTACCATAAAATGAATGAGATGATTAAGGTTTTCTGACTTTCATTGAAGATTTGACCCACAAAGGTTTGGTCTTTTCACTAGGTGTTAAGGACTTTTATATCAAGAAACAAAAAGTAGTTCAACTGGGAGTTTAAGAGTGATGAGGCCGGGTGTGGTGGCTCACGCCTGTAATCCCAGCACTTTGGGAGGCTGAGGCAGGTGGATCACCTGAGTTATCTGAATTCAGGAGTTCTAGACCAGCCTGGCCAGCCTGGTCAACATGGTGAAACCCCGTCTCTACTAAAAATACAAAAAAAAAAATTAGCCAGGCGTGGTAGTGGGCACCTGTAATCCCAGCTACTCAGGAGGCTGAGACAGGAGAATCACTTGAACATGGGAGGCGGAGGTTGCAGTGAGCCAAGATTGCACCATTGCACTCTCTAGCCTGTGCAACAAGAGTGAAACTCCATCTCAAAAAAAAAGCAAAAAAAAAGTGGTGAATGCAGAAGGAAGAAGAACTACTGTTTTATCTTTGAAGAAGGAAAACCTGGGTCCTGGAGTTGTGGCTGGATGAGGAAACTGCCAGTCCCAACCATGTTTTCCCACGGGCTTGGCATTAGCAAGAATTCATTCCAGGACTTTATTAGACATTTCAAAAACCTTTTCTCAAGAAGAAAGATAAAAAAAAAATCCCAAGCTTCACCCACACACAAATATCCTGCACTCTTAGATGCATTTTGGAAAAACTTCTGAGACAGCCTACAACAATATAAATCTATGAACTCTGCAAGCCAAAAATCACTATGTAACCAAAAATGAATGGGCTCCAAATGATTTTTTTTAAAGTCGCTCTTTCACTCATACATCCAAATTCAAGATGATTATTTTCTAAAGCAACAGAAAAGGAGGGTGAAATATGAGGGTAAGAGATAAACCTGTCAGTAAACTCCAGGCAGGGACCTTTCAAGAAAAAATTATTCTTTTAAAAATACAGAAAAATATTGGGATACTATAACAAACATCCATGATCCAATCATTCTCATTGTTGGTTTTTCATCCACCTAATTGGAGTGCAAATTACATATAATAAAATGCACATTTTGCATTTTTGATAAATATGCATACCTGTGTAACAGCCTACCTCAATCAAGATACAAAATATTTCCATCATTCCAGAAAGTTATCTCATTTTCCTTTGTGGTCAGCCTGCTCTTGGCTCCAGGAAAAAACAGATCTGACTTCCATCACTGTAGATTAATTTTGCGTTTATTGGAATTTCAATTAAATGGAGTCTATAGCACATACAATTTTGTGTATGGTTTCCTTCTCTCGTATAATGCCTGACTGATCCATCTATGTTACTGCATGTATCAGAAGTTCCTTTTTTGATTTCTGAGTTGTATTCCCTCATCCAGAGGAAATTTCTATATCCATTATTTTAGTTTGTTTTCAGTGCTTGACTATTACAAATAAAGCCACCATAAATGTAAACAAAATGTTTGGCTTGTATAAATTTATGGAATACAAGGGCATTTTTTTCTTTCTTTTCCTTTCTTTTTTTTTTTTTTTTTTTGAGATGGAGTCTCACTCTGTTGCCCAGGCTGGAGGATGCAGTGGCGCAATCTCAGCTCACTGCAACCTCCGCCTCCGGGGTTCATACAATTCTCCTGCCTCAGCCTCCCGAGTAGTTGGGGCTACAGGTGCATGCCACCACGCCCAGCTAAATTTTTTTTTATTTTTATTAGAGAGGGGGTTTCACCATGTTGGCCAGGATGGCCTCCATCTCTTGACCTCGTGATGCACCCGCCTCAGCCTCCCAAAGTGCTGGGATTACAGGTGTGAGCCACCAAGCCTGGCCCGGCATTTTTTTACATACACAGATTACATAGTGGTCAAGTCAGGGCGTTTAGAGTATTCATTGCCCAGAGAGCATACATTACACCTACTAAGTAATTTCTCGTCATCCAATCCCCTACCACCCTCTCACCCTTCCAAGTCTCCATTGTCTATCATTCCACTCTCTATGTCCGCGTGTACACATTTTTTAGCTCCCACTTATGAGTGAGAACATGGGATATTTGTCTTTGTCTGACCTGTTTCACTTAAGCTAATGGCCGCCAGTTCCATCCATGTTGCTGCAAAAGACATGATTTCATTCATTTTATGACTGAATAGTATTCCATTGTGGGTATACAAACCTTTTCTGTGAACATAAGTTTTAATTTATCTTGGGGAAATATCGAAGAGAAGAATTGCTGGATCATGGGTTAAATGGATAATTTAAATTTATAATAAACTCTGAAACTGTTTTCCTAAAGAGTTGCACAATTTTACACTCATACCAATAATATATGAGATATCCAGTTGCTCCAGATCCATGTTGAAACTTGATATTTTCAATTTTTAAAAATTTACTGTTCTGATATATACATATTGATCCCTCATTATGTTTTTAATTTGCGTTTCCTTCATGACTAATAACATTGACCATCTTTTCATGGGCTTACTGGCTAAATCACTCAGCTTGGGCTGCCATAACAAAATACCATAGGCTGGATGGCTTAAACAACAGAATTCTATTCTACTTTTTACAGTTCTGAAGGCTGAATGTCTGGATCAGGGTACTAGCATGGTTGGGATCTGGTGAAGGTTTCTTCCTGGCTTGCAGTTGGCCACTCTCGTGCTGTGTCTTCACATAGTATAGAGAGAGAGAGACAGAGGAGAGAGAAGCGCTCTCTAGTGCCTCCTGTTATAAGGGTTTGTCCCATCAAACCAAGGCCCTACCCTCATGACCTTGCCTAATCCTTATTACCTCCTAAGAGCTCCATCTCCAAATACAGTCACACTGAGGGTTACAGCTTCAACATATAAATTTTTGAAGGACATAGATATTTAGTCCATAACATTAACCACTCCTATAACCTCTTTTTTGAAGTGTCTACTTTTGTATTGGATTGTCTGTCATTTTATTATTGAATTTAAGGGTTATTTGTATATTTTGATAAAAGTTCTTCATCAGACATATTATTGCAAATATTTTCTCTTAAGGCATGTATATGATGCATTTTCTTAGTAACATATTTTGAAAAGCAGAGGTTTTAGTTTTGATCACATACAGTAATCATTTTTTTCTTTTAAAATTAGTGCTTTTGCGTTACGTCTAAGAAATCTTTGCCCATCCTAATGTTGTGAAGACTTTCTCCTATAGCTCCTTGCAGAAGTTTTATATTTTTAGCTTATATGTTTAGTTTTACATTTTTAGCTTTCATGTTTAGGTCTAGAATCCAATTTGAGTTAGTTGTTATATATGTCATGAGATGAGGTCTAATGTCCATTTTTTTCTATGAAGATATTCAGTCATTCCAGAAGGATTTGTTGTAAAATCTATTCTTTTTCCCCTAAATTATGTAATCACTTTGTCAAAAATCAATTGACCGTATACGCATGGGCCCATTTCTAGACTCTCTATTCCATTCAATTGATTGGCATGCCTGCCTTTACAACAATACTACGATGTCACTTATTGTAACTTCAGATTAAATTTTGAAATCAATAGGGAAAGTCCTGCAATTTTGTTCCTTGTCAAGATTCTTTTGGCTATTCTAGGTCTTTTGCTTTTCCATCCAAATCTTAGTTTTTAAATTTCTAGTAAAGAGCCTGGTGGTATTCTGATTAAAGTAGAACAATTTGGGGAATATATAATAGATATTTTACATTATTGGATCTTCCAAAACCATAAACGTGGTATATATTACCATTTGTTCAGATCTTTCTTAATTTCTCTCAGCAATGTTTTGTAGATGTTACCTGGAAATACAGTCATCTAAAGATTTGACTGGGAGCTGGAGAATTTACTTCCAGGTAACTTGCTGCATTGTTGGCAGGTTAGTGCTGGGACCGGCAGGAGTCCTTAGATCCTTACCATATGGGCCTTTCCACAGGGCTGCTTGAGCATCCTCTTGACATGGCAGCTGGCTTCCACAGCATGAACAAACCAAGAGGCTACAATGCTTCCTCAGAAGCCACATGTTGTTGCCTCTACAGTATTCTATTGATCACTCAGTCCAGCCCTGTACTGTAAGAGAGGATTGTACAATGGTTAGAGTTATCAGGAGATTAGGACCACGAAAGACCATCTTGGTGGCTGGCTACCATATCAGTCATTATACCCACCCAAAATCTCCCATATATAGCTGGAAATACAGCTTATCCCAATTTGGTGGTGGCAATATTGAGTTTTCCTAGTTAAATCTTGGACTTTGAATTGAGATGAACCTGGGTTCAAATCCTGACCCTGACCTTTGGGAAATGTAACCTCCCTGAGCCTGTTTTCTTATTGGCAAAACCCAGATAAGAATGCATATATCATAGGGTTGCTGTAAGAATTAAATAAGTCAATGCATTTGAGTGACTTATAGGGTCATATAGGTGACATATAGGGTGAGAATTCAATAAATGATAAATTCTATAATTATTACTTCTCTTAGAAATTAAGGAAATTAAAGGCTATAATTACCTAGTTATTCCAAAACACTGGGAAGAGTTACACGAAGGAAAGGAAAAAAATGAAAAAATACTGGGCGCTTATCAAAAATAAGGGCTTTGGCCTTGGCCAGGAGCCTGCCTTAACAGTCAGAGATGGTGGTTATATCTGATGCCCGCAGGTTCCTACCAAAATTCATGTGGTCAAGAGAGCCTGCAAGGAGTTCCTGTTCAGACTGACCATTTCTCTCTGTCTCAGTCTGTCCAAGGCTGGTCTCAGGCTATGGGAGGATGCTCTATCAGCCTAAGGCAGGCTGAAAAGTCTCAGCTAGAAGGTTAACAACTCAGGAGCAGCCCTCTACACAAAAGGGACCAGAGTTGGTGGCTAAATGCCTGAGCTGCTCTATCCCACAACGGATAATTTTCAGTTGTGTTTTGCACAGTGGCCCAGAGGGGTCCAGCAGGACTGAGCCTTAAGGAGTCAATCCGTTTCTTTGCAACCCTTTATTGGCTTTCTCTATTTGCTCTCTCACTTTTCCCACTCCTTCAATATGCTTCCTGGGATCCACTCACAAATAATCTTCTTACACCAAATTATTATCAGGATCTGTGTTTGTGGCAACCCATACTAAAACACAGGCTGGCCTCAAAAATGCAATGTTTTAGACACATATGAGTGCCCTGAGTGAAAGGTGACCCTCTCCAGAGAAGGAAGTAAAGAAAGGAGAGGTGCAATTTATCCCAAACCAAGAGCCCAGGTTAGAAATAAAGTTGAGAAATAGTCACTCAAGGTAGTTTTGATGCCCTGACCTCTCCACAGTATCACACCCATAGGGTTCAAAAGTATTTGTTCTGGAAATTTCTCAGCCAATGTTCCAAAGCCCTTGGCAAAAACACCTTGCTCAAGGTAGAAGTCACATGAAATAGCAGAGTAATGTCTGCTTTTTCTATGAGAAGCAAGCCACAAGCCACAGCAGAGAGGCCATCATCCCAAACACAACAATTTGGCAATACAGAGGGTTTTCTTTGAAAGGACTGTACAAATACATTTCTCTCACTGGGAACTTCAATAGAAGATAATTATTCTTTTCTGCCTCATAATATATATTAAAAATGTTCACATGTGGCTTTCCAGGGAATTCTGCCAAATATTTTCAGGCACCACATCCAACTTTACTAATTTTATATGGCCTGCTTAGTCTATTATAGAATACCCTTTCATGCAGTATGAATTTGCTAAAGAGGCTAAAATATATTCCCTTATATTAAACAACTAGTTTGAAAAAAGTTTTCAAGACTGGGGACTTACGCTTTTCTTACTTATCTCACAATGAGATAACCACAGAAAATAAATTAAGGCCCTTCTGAAAAATTGTACGTTTTTCTAGACTTTTACTACCATCAAGAAACAAAATAAAATAGACTATCACCTTCAGGAAATGCAATGCATACTGACATGAAGGTTGTTTTCAGATAAACAGTGTATTTCATTACCACCAGGGCATGCAGTATCTCAACCACTACCCTTCATGGCCTTTTTCTGTTTTTATGAGTTCATGCCAACAACAAGCAATGAGCACAAAGGCTGTGCGAAATGCTGCATTTGTTGGAGTGTTTGTGTTGGCTTCCTTCAAATCGGCTGATTTCCAAATCTCCTTCTCCACCCCACCTTAGTTATATTTATACTGTTGTGCAGAAGAAACTTGGATCCATATTTAAATATGAAATGCTTTGTGGCCATTCGTGCAAATCTCTTTATCGGGGTCTCGCACATTAACGCCCTTCACAATTGACCCACAGGCCAATTGTTTAACATAACGTTTCCACAGGGCTGCTTCCACGGAGTCACAGCCTTGTTTTTACTTTTCTTAGCTTTCCTGGACAATCAAAAGGAAGTGGAACAGAGCCGGCTTGCTGAAAGCTGGAGCTGCCCCAGTGTCTCCTCCTACCTTCTGTCTCGGTTTTTGTTTTTCTGCTTCTTTTTCTTTTTCTTTTTCCCATCATTTTTCATGGTAGAGAAGCCTGAGCCAGACTATGTAGCTAGAGCTTCTCAGTCCTCGTGTCTGCTGCTTTTTCCCTCCCTGCTCAAAGTTAATGTGAAGGCTGACTACGACCAGTCTCAGGAAGCTAAATTGTGCCACCTTGATTTTAGCAAAATTGGATTCTCTGTTGATTCACAAAAGTATTAAAGTAATACAAAGGTGTGTGTGTATATGTGTTGGACGTGGGAAGTGGGGAGACGGAACTCTCAATGGGAACTCTCAGCTTATGAAATGTAAATTTCTTCATTCCTCTTTAACTTAGGGGTCGCTTTAACCTAGAGAAGTCACACTACTTTCCCTCTTTTTAATTTTTTTTCTTTAGAAGAGAAGGGATGCAATCTGTAAAAACTGAAATGGAAAGACTCATGATACCCAAGGCACTTTTTTTAAAAGAACGTTCCCACAGGTGCTATAGTCAGTAATTTAGTCTCTAAATTGCAGCTTTCTCTTCTGTAGGTTGGAGATTGATTTATATTTATGGAGTGCTTACTGTAACTACTAGATACACTAGGTATACATATAACAGACAGTAATATGCCTGTCTCATATGATGATTGTGAAGACTTTTAATAAGCTATCTCACATACAGCATAGAGCACAGAGCAGTAGTTAGTGAGTATACAGAAATGTCAATCATCACTGATAATATCATCATGAATCATGGTGAGACTTAAGAGGTCTAAGGACTGAGAATTAATGTCTCTATTATGGTTAATAAAGTGATTGAGAGCCCAAGTTTTAGAGCCTAGTACACTTTGACTCCAGTCTCCATTCCACTATTTCCACATATGTAACTTTTAGTAAGTTATTTAAGCTCTTTAAGCCTCAGTGTCCTCATCTGTAAAATGGAGTTAATAAAGCATTTACCTCAAAGCATTGCTATGAGAGTTGTGCTTATATATGTGTACTTAGCACAGTGTTTTACATATCAATATATGCTTTACAGATCATTATATGGTAAGTATTATTAATTATTAATATTACTTGCTTATTTAATGTATTTTTATTTTAAAGATATAAAATTGGCCCAAAGCAAAAATGTATACCTACTCCTTCACATACCCTAAAAATACAAATTATTTTCATAATCAGTTGGTTTGATAATAAACATATTCTTCAGTCCTTGGAAATGTTTCAACCAAAGTGTCACCAAGTTTTATAAGAGTTGAACATGAAGAGAGCCAATCAAGCAGAGAAACTAAGCCTGGGAGAACATTGCACGGTGCATTAATCAAGGACAGAAATCCTTGCAGTTGTAACAAACAGCCCCACATCATTGTGGCTTAACACAAAGTAGAGTTACTTACTGCCCATGTTATAGTTCAGTGCAGGTCTGCAGGAAGGGCCTGCCTCCACTCATGCAGGTACCTGGGATCACCTGTCCATTGGCTATACTGCCTTTTAGGGCCTCCAAATCCCCAGCTGAATTATTCCCATCCATCCAGTAGGAAAGAAAAAAAAGAATGTTGAAGGATCATGCAAAATGTTTTAGGGGCCAGTCCTGGATGTAAAATATGTTACATGGGCTAGAATGCTGTTACACATTGCCACCTATTTCAACAGATGCTGAGATTTGGAGTCTTCTTGGGTGCCCAGAGATTTGAGTATCACCAAGCACTTTTCTGCTTCAGGTGAGTAGAAGGAGCTCACTTTACATCTATTAACCTGATTTAAATAACTAAAGAAACAGCTACAAGCTTCAATGAAAATGCCTTACCCAGACTGAATAGTTCATCCTTGCGAAAGGTGCTCCCATAATATATGGTCCAACCTAGAACAATTTTAAGAGAGAAACAAAGTTGTTAAGAGTGGTAATAAATCTAAATGATATTTTGAAATTTAAAAAATTAATTAATGTATTGATTTTAGTCTGTTGGTGGAACTATAAAACAGTTCTGGTCAAAACTATTTTTGAAAAATAATATTTTTTAATCAACATAGAATATATCCATATATATTAAAATTATTTTAAATACAATGTTTATTATATGAACATTAAAAATAACATAAGCAAAACAGTTTTTCTTGCTATATATTTTTATATATTAATTGGGGTTTTTTTAGCCACATGGGTCTCATACCGTATTACTGGTATTTTAATATGTCTTCAATATTATCTTATTATTTTTCTTATTTTTATAAAATGCCTGAGATCTTTTCAAAATCACATAATTAAAGTATTGAATTTCTCTATTGTTTTAAAGAAAAAATATTCCTTTGCATTGGCTGTGATACCTACCAAGCTCACAGTAAGTTTTGCTAAATGAATATTGTACAAGTCAGTTCAAGCTTATATAACAAAACACCACAGATTGGGTATTATTTCTTATAATTCTAGAGACTGAGAAGTCCAAGATCAAGGTGCTAGTGGATTCAGTTTCTCATGAAGGCTCTCCTTCTGGTTTATAGACAGCCACTTCTTGCTGTGTCCAAAGGGAGAGAGGAAGAGAAAGCTCCCTTCCTTTGGGTCAGAGCTCCATTCTTATGACCTCATTTAACTTTCATTACCTCCGAAAAGTTCTGTCTCTGAGTACGGTGACACTGTGGGGTAGAGCTTCAAAATATAAATCTGGGGAACACACAACTCAATCCATAGCAATGCTATTGTTCTTTACTAAAATATAAAAATGTTTCAGCCCTAAAATATGTACTGTACCTGTACTGACTTTTTGCCTGTACTCAGAGTGCTTGTATTAGGCAAATATTTTACAAGCAAAACTTATCAAAAAAAACTTTGTGACACTTTTGAATGTTTTGCTAAACATAAATGTTACAGAATCACAGACCTTCTCAATTTTATTTTATTTCAGTATATGGAATACAACTTTATTCTGTTAAAAATACGAGCTCTATCAATAGTTTCTTACCACAAGTTGAGTTTTTCCATAACATAATTATAGACTTTCAAATGGAAATTGTACATGCCATTTGAGCTTTCACTGTTTAATATGTATATTGTGTAGAAATAAATTTGAATATCTTCCTGTCTGCAAGCTTTGTTGTCAACAATTGCAGGTCCCTAAGAGTTTCAACTGTTGACTTCTTGACACTTAGTCCATTGAATACTTTGATTTAAATATTCCCAACTGATTTTGAGCAAGAAACTCTTTTACAAAAATATGGTTTTTCTTTGTCAGAATGAACTTCTAAAACCTTTACTTAAATACCATGAACTAGGTGAGAAAAAAACCATTCAACCCATTAATGGAGCCACCTTAACTAATCTCTTTGAAGCACGCCTTGCGAGCATCGTACAGTTGGCCTCAGAAGGACCATAGCATAACTGGTTGGAAACTGAATGTCCAATAGGTCCAGAGCCTTGAGCTCCTCTCCCACCACCATATCCAGAAAAAGTTACCCAACAGTAGCTACTCCTGCCTGACTACACAATGCATGCTTCCCTTGAAAGGGATATGTTGATTTTGATGCATCTGGAAAGAGTTAGGAAGAGAAAAATGGGTCATCTCTGTTTCTTTTCAGATATGACCACTTGTTGAAATGAAAACTCTGTTTATTCCATGTGCGTCTCACTCACTTTTAGGCAAGGTCGTGGGAGAAATGAAAGCATAATGCAGAGGTCTTCCAAGTCTATCCCAGGTTATTTTAACACAAACACTCATAATAATTTTTCACTTAAGGGGAAATATCTTGGACAAATGCTAATCTGGATAGACAACACGACAAAAGATGTAGACCTGAATATCCCAGACAAACTAGTACATACAGTTGATATGGTCACTCTACCTTTGTGCCCCTTCCCAATTAATGCCTTAGAGGTTTCTCCATGAAAATCAAGAAGTGTATCTATAATCCAGGTATTCCAAATGGGATCTTTTTTGCACACAGCATCTGCTATGTCCTGATGAAAACTCAGTTGCTTCACAAGGGCTTTGCTAATCACTCTCTGCCCTCTTCCTGTGATATTTTGGATTCCAAGTGGATAGCGGAGGACACAGCACAAACTGGACAAACTGGCTAAAATTACCCAGAGCCCTCTAGTGTGGAAAAATATGGCAGAAAGGGTGAAAAAAATCACTTTTAACACTCAAAAAGCAAGGGGGTGCTGGGTGCGATGGCAGGGGTGTGGGTGGGGGCCATGGTGGTCCTTAGCATAGTATCTCAGTTATGCTGCTTTAATCCCCACCTATATTCCTAATGCACTTTGGGATTCCACTGGCAAAGCTACCATTGACCTGTACACCAAATCTTAATTTTAAAGACAAGGAGATACACTCCCTGCATGTAATCCCCAAAGCTCAAAACAGCTAGTTTTAGAACAAATTAATAAAATTCAGCTTTCCACCCCAGATGGCAAACCCCAGTATTATTTATTTCAAGAGCTAGTTGAGACTGAAAAGATAAACAGGCTGAAGAAAGAGAAATAAAGCAAACAGGCAGTTTTGTTATAGTTTACATCTGCAATTCTATCCCTGAAATATCTCTTCTAGCAGCTTTCCAAGATAGATTATTGTCTGCACTTAATTAAGACATTTCTTTTTTTTTTTTTAAGCTGTCACCAGGAAACTAAGATATTACACCAAATCATTCATTTACCTATTCATTCACTCTCAAATGTTCATTCAACACACATTTGTCAAACACCTTTGGAAACAAATGCTACCTCAGGTTCCATAAAGTCACAGTATTTCCCAGAAGAAGAAAAAAAATCTGTTAAGGTTGTGGGGTGTTTCTTAGATACAGCCGTGGGGATGTTCACAATATTTAACAACCATTGCAGCATGGGCTCCAGTCAATCAGAATGACAGCCCTGCCACACAACCAATAAGGAAGGTTAAAGCTTATGGATACAATGTGGCCACTGAAACAGCCCTGGAGCAAACCTAATTCCTGAGAATGGTAAAGACAGATCTTAGTGACTAATGCTTCTAAATGCTGTGAAAGCAAAAGTAGGTTGAGCCTTCGTGTAAAAGTTATCATGCCTTATTTTCAAAAGAACCAAAAGGAAAAACTGTCTAGAATAGACTCATCTCCCTTCATTTCCTTGTGTCAATTCGAGGTGAAAACTTGAGAAGTTAGTGGATGCCACTTGTATATAAACATGGTACGTGTTCCTTCCCTTTATAATCTCTAATTATCATGACTTTGTCAGTAAATATTACTTAACCCATCATGCAGATGACAAAGTAGTCCTAAGAGTTTCTGTGTTTTGCTCAGGTTTCACATCTAGATAATGATGGTGGGTTTCAAAATCAGATCTACCTACCTTACTCAGAACATCTCCCCCTTCGTTCTAATTTCCTTATGGGAACTAACTTCTCCCACATTCAGCTCACTCTTAGGAGGAGTATGAAATTGGCCAGCCCACTCCTACTCAAGGAGTAAACCTATGATCCAAGCAAGGTTTAATGAATTGCAAAAATGGCCACCATTCTTCTCCACCACTGCCCCACATCTATTCCACTTTGCAACATGAATCTGGCAGCTCCTCTCATCAAGAGGTGGGGTTCCCACTCTTTAAATCTGGGCTGGCCTTGTAACTTGTTTTTGCCAATAGAGTATAGCAGAAGTGACATTGTGAAGGTTCTGAGCATGGGCCTCATGAGACCTTGCACACTTCTACACCCCTCTTGGATCCCTGCCCACTTGCTGTGTGAACAAGCCCTTGCTCACCTGATGGAAGTTGAGAGACCACATGGAGCAAAAACAAACCATCCATTTGGGCCGTCTTAGATGGACCAGCCATCACTGGCCTGGCAGGGGATGGCAGATGCATGAATGAGCCTGGCTTGATCTGGCCCAGATCTGTAGAAAACTTCAGCTAAGTCCAGCCCAAATTTTCAGCCTACAAAACCATGAGCTATTAAAAGGTAGTGGTATTAAGTCACAAATTTTTTTTTACATAGCAAAATTTAACCAAAAGGCAAGAACAGAAAATACTTATGATAACTCTCAGAGGCAGCCCATGACAAGATTTTTAAGTACCTCTTGCTTCCTGGATTCCTGGATCTTCCCTAATTCTTGCCCTCTCTGAGCCTGGTTCTCTAACAGCATTTTTCATACCATGAGCCACCTGTGTCCTCATGACAAATTCCTTTGGCTTAAGTTTGTCAGAGTTTCTGCCAACCAAAAAAAAACTCTAAACTCTAACTAATCTTAAAGGCTTTGGTGCAAACTCTACATTTTGCTGCTGAAAAACTAACAGGTAGAGGCCAGGACCAGAATCTAGACAATCTCACATAGGGAACAGAATCATTATCATCAAACAAGATCATCACCCTAGTCATGACATAAACCAATCCAGTATTAATAAAGTAAGGCTAGGTGCTATAAAAACCAATCCCTAAATCTCAGGGACTTGACATGATAATACTTTAATTACCATGCCTGTCACTGGCCAGTAATGGACTTTTCTGGTGGGGTAAGCTTCCATGTGATCATCGAGGGTCTTGGGCACCTTCTGATTGTGAGTCTGTCCTCTCTTAGGTCTTAGGGACCCTCATCATTCAGTCAGATGGGAAAGGAGATGGCACATGAGAGGGTTTTATAAGCCAGTCCCGGAAGTACCACCCATCACTTTTGCACACCTTGCATTGCACAGACCTCAGGCACATGACCACATCAAACTATCAGAGAAATATGGTCTAGTAATATAAACCCAAGGATGAAGTAAGAGCAAAAATAGGGTCAGATATTTCCCACAGACTCTTAGCTGATTTTATTATACAGAATCATATTATTGAGATTAAGCCTTTTCTGCTCCTTGATCACTCCATTTTACAAAGTGACCAATAAATGAACACATTTTGTTTACTGTGGGATAAAAGAGAATGGAGAATGTTTTCCCTGCATTAGAACACTCAGAAACTGAAATTCTTACATTCACTGCAACTTGCTAAAGGGAAAGCTCTGTTAGAGACAGGAAACCCGGCTCAGAGGACACCATTGTCCCGCCACAATATTCTTTACTATTTTCATTCCTTCCACAAAATAAGCCTGAGATTTGGGGGCAGGGATTCTACAAGTAATCATTTGCTTTCCTTTGTCTGATGAACAGCAACTACAGCAGTTTATTAACCACTAGATTACTCTTAAGATTTTGGCATATCCTCAGAATCACGCAGACACAGTTAGGGAAAAAAATATTTCTCTCTTTCTCCCTTCCCCAGTGGATTTCTTTTCCCCTTCCAATTTCATAAGAAAGTCCCCAGGAAAAATATACTTATAACAGTTTCAAATTAATGGATGGACTGAGCTTACATTTTTCTTTTCCCATGATGCATTCTAAATACCAAAAAAAAAAGACTAGACAGACAGTGGGACCCATCCATCCACATTCCAAGACATGCTCCAGTTACCCAATCATTACAGCGCACTGCCAGGAGGCAGAGGCTATGATTTGACTAGAATTCAGCTATTTTCAATATATTCTAGTTACTTAGTTGATACTGAAGGCTATGATCAAACATTTAGTAGCCAATGAGCTTTTCTAAAGAAACTGCACAGTGGCATCTGACTTGCTGTAAGTTGTACCAATTTGCACCACAGACCGTGCCTCTGAACAGCTGAGATTACAAAACAAAGCCTTGGAATTCATAGGCCTTCATTCACTGTTTTCACATTTCTCTGTTCCAAAATGTTTGGCTAGTGTTTCTGCCTCCCTCCACCCTCAGCTCTTTCTTAAGGACAGAGAAGAAATCTAATTCTCATGAAACGATTGGTTTTTAAAGTATGTTAAGTATTTGGAGATTTATTAGAAACAGTTTTAGTTCCTCATTACTCTAGAGCAAATTATTATTGATTTACAACAGACGGCTCATCTGATATCCTTCAGGCAGTCATAAAAATAGTCAGAACGTTAAAAATGGTTGATGTCTCTCTGGAAAAAGCAGCTAAACTCAGCCAATGACAGCACCTTCCAACTGAATGAAAAATAGCCCATTCTTACTGTGTGTTCTGTTCACTTTTGTATAAGTATCCCAAAGAACCTGAATTCATATGCATTTATTTTCGTATTAAACTCTTTTATCAGAAAGATCTCTTCTAGATACCCCATTCACACCAGAGTGATTTTCAAAGTCAGAAAGAACATTTGCTAGGATTACCATGTACTTAAAGCTGGGCATGTTTTATTATAGAGCATTTAGAGTAAGGGTTTTTATTATCATTAAGCAATCCCACTAACAACAGGTCAAAGTTTTGCTGTGAACATGCTATCTAAGAGCATCAGCTCCTTAACAGACTGCCAAGTTTATGTCCTGGCTCCATCCCTGGAGCAACTCTCCTACCTTAGCAAGCCTCAGCCTTCTCCCCTGCAAAACGGAGCTATCAAGAGCATCCATTTCAATGGTCATTGTGAGATTTAGGTGAGGATTTTAATTTTATCACAGCATCAGGCATATAGAAGATTCCCTATTAATATAAGCTACTGGCAAGGGACCAAGACTATTAATAGATGACTAGTAGCAGATTTGCCCACTACCTGCCTGCTAAGAGGATTACACTTTGCCAGCTTAGTTTCTTCTTCTCTTCTGGTTCCCCCAGAAGGGTCTGGACTAACCAGACTAGATCTTTGGGGCTTACGTGTTGCAGAATAAACATAAACAAAGCAGAGGAAAAAAACTCAAAAAGAAGGGTACAGGCCAAGACAGATTTAGGAACTTAAAGAGGTCCTGAGGAGAAAGGAGTTGGTCTGGTATGTGAGGAAATTTGTTGAAGTTTGTTGAAAGGAAAAAGGAGATTTGTAGTTATGTTCTCATAGTATTTTTTTTATTCTTCATGGAATTCAAGAAATGTAAGTAAAGAACTGGATTATTTCCAATCTTTTGTTTTTTTCAGCTTTATTGAGGTTCAGTTGACAAACGAAAATTATATATATGTACAATGTATGACATGATGTTTTGATATATGTATGCATTGTGAAATGATCACCACAAGCAAGCTAATTAACACATCCATCACTTCACATAGTTACCTTTGTTTGTGTGTGTGGTGGGAACAGTCAAGATCTACTCTCTTAGTAAATTTCAAGTATACAATATTCCATTGTTAACCATAGTCATCATGCTGTACATTAGAGCCCCAGAACCCATTCATTCCGCACAATTCAAACTTTGTACCTTTCGATCAACAGCTCCCGATTCCCCTCCATCTTATCCCCACTGGAAACCACCATTTGACTCTCTGCTTCTATGACTTCAACTGTTTTCTATTACATATACAGTCAGTCCTCTGTACCCCTGAGTTCCACTTCCATGGATTCAACCAACCACAGATAGAAAATATTTGGAAAAAAGGATGGCTGTATCTGTACTGACTATGTTCAGACTTTTTTGTCTTGTATTATTCCCTGAACAATACAGTAAAACAACTACTTATGTAACATTTACATTCTATTAAGTATTATAATAAACCTAGGGATTACTTAAGGTATACAAGAGGGTGTATAGGTTATGTGCAAATACTACACCATCTTTATATAAGGGACTTGAGCATCCATGGATTTTGGTATCTGCAGGAAATTCTGGAACCAATCTTCCATGGATACCGAGGGACGATTATATAAGTGAGATCATAAAGCATTTGTCTTTCTGTGCCTAATTTATTTACCTTAGCATAATGTCCTCCAGGTTCATCCATGTTGTGACAAATGACAAATCTCCTTTTTAAAAGACTGAGCACTATATATACACACAATGGAATATTATTTTAAATATCACATTTTCTTTATCCATTCATCTGTTGATGGACACTTAGGTGGATTCCATGTCTTGGCTGTTGTAAATAACCACATATCACACTGGAGTGTGTATGCGTGTGTGTGTTCACGTATGCGTATGTGCGTGTGTGTGCGCGTGCACGTGTGTGTGTGTGACTATTATCCTTATTGGACTGGACCAATTGGATTACAGAATTATGCATTATCACTACACTTCTACTATTACTACTCTCACGGTTATCAAATGTTCTGGTTTAAACTGGCTGCCCTGCCCTTCATCATGTAGCACCTGCTTTCATTTTCAAAAATATCCCAGTTTGTACAAATGAATTTTATGGCCACTGTCCTACTGTTGCTCCTGTCACTGCTGCTGTTGCTACTATTTTTTCATCTGCAATAGAAATAATCAATGCAAATATTTAAAGTTTACATCATTCTATGTACACGTAGAAAAATATTTCCCATAGATCTTAGTAGCAAATACATTAATTCCTCAGCCAATTAAAGAACTTTTCAGCAACTTGCTCCATAAATGCCATCTTCTGGGTGAAAGTAAGATTTTTACTATCTGACCCTAACTTATCCAATAAACTCGTCATAAACCCAAATGATATCTTCAAATAGTCTTTCCACTAAAGTGTACTCTCCTCTTTAGATTTCCAGCATTGAGGACAAGGTAACAGACAAAGAGCAGGTACAAGGGCAAGAGCAAGTAAGGCTATATCAGGTTTCTATTGTGTGCACTTTGTCCCTAAGAACAGGGATATCTAATTTAATATGACAAAGCCATTATCGCTTCCAGATCTTCAGATACAGCAAGCATCTTAGCAGCAGGAGCAGACGTCTTCTCTAAGCTTAATCATCATAAACCTCATATTATTCACTTTAGTGCCTTATTCCTTAAATATTCTTCAAAAATTATAATAGGCATAAACTAGTCAGACCATTCTACTAAGGAAAAAAGCAAAAATAATATTTTAAGTCAGAGATAGGCCAGGCACGGTGGCTTACACCTGTAATCCCAGCACTTTGGGAGGCCGAGGCTGGCAGATCACCTAAGGTCAGGTGTTTGAGACCACCCTGCCCAACATGCTGAAACCCTGTCTCTACTAAAAATACAAAAATTAGCCAGGTGTGGTGGTGAGTGCCTGTAATCCCAACTATTCGGGAGGCTGAGGCAGGAGAATCGCTTGAACCCAGGAGGTGGAGGTTGCAGCGAGCCGAGATCGCCACTGCACTCCAGCCTGGGCAACAAGTGTGAAACTCCGTCAAAAAAAAAAAAGAAAGAAAAGAAAGAAAGAAAGAAAGAAAGAGAGAAAAAAAGAGAGAGAGAAAGAAAGAGAGAGAGAAAGAAAGAGAGAGAAAGAAAGAAAGAAAGAAAGAAAGAAAGAAAGAAAAAGAAATAGTAGTTCTTGTAAACTTGATATCAAATATGTTAGTTTTTCCTTCCCAAAAAGACGTTTGAAAAAATTCAAATGGCTGTATTTATATGTTGTATTGAGCATCTTAAGATGCCAGTTAAAGATTGTTTATTTTCAGGCCCTTGAATTTAATGATTTTACAGAAAATATGTGAAGCACATGAAGAGGGCATTACAGAATTTAATTTTGAAGGTGAGGGAGAGGAAGAAAACACTATGAAACTCTGAAGGCAATTATAGTAAAACATTTATTGTTCTATACCCAGGAATTATTATAAGGACTTTTTGCAAAAATATTCCTTACAAAGGAAATGATTTAGGATGTAATATGGACATATTTCCAGCCAAATGGGCATGTTTCTATCTTCAAGGGGAGTGAAATGAAATATGGAAACAAAAAAAAAATTCTACTTTTGCTAAATAAGTTACCATCAAAGGTCAGATCCATGGCAATGCATTTTGGCAGCTTTTTCTACTTCTCAGAGTCTCCTCCATTTTCTAGGGATATCTGAACCACATCTCTCTCTCTGTCTCTCTCTCTCAGCCTCTCTCTACTTAAGTTTCCAGAAAGTTTCCTTGGCTCAGTCCTCTAACACCACTCAATAATGTGTTCAGTACCTTGGGAGTATCTGTGGTCATGTAATTCCATAATCATATTCCTAGATGATATGTCACAATTTGTTTAAGTTGGACTTAGAACTCAGTATGAGCTCACAAAGATGTCCACGAGAGGGGTCAACGATGACTTCATTATCTTAGGATGAACTCACCAGCTTTTCAATGTCAGCACAGCCTGTCCCATTTCAATGACAAACAGAACCTTAAGGTATAAAGAAATCCTAAGAAATCAGGCACCTCTAAAATGTGAAAATAACTCATTGCATGAATGAGTATGGAGCAGGGAACTGAAAATGCTTCTTTGGCTGGCATTGCCACGGAAAAACAAGAATCAAGACACCACTTTCTTCAAGTTACGATGAATTCCCAGGGCAACACAACAGAATGAAAACAAAGTGTGCAAAGCTGTGTGAAGGAGACTGATGAAAAGTTTCAACTTCTGATATGTACATAATCTATCAAATATGATCAGATCTATTAAATACACAAATCTGTCTGTATACTTGTGTCCAATTCTATGACCATTTTTATCTTTACCTAAACTATACCTGACTTCTCTCTTCTTACGTCATGTCCAGGTAAGTTTTGTTAAATTATTTTGTTGTCAGATGCGATTACTATATTTTCTACTGTGCGATTACTTTATTTTCTGCTATTTTTAATTTTAGACTTGTCATGACAATATTTGGAGGATTATTCTACTTTGCTAAGCTGCATTTTTCATTGCAAAGTTTTTCTTTCTGTAATTTGTCTTCCAAAAGGTTTAAAATCATTCTTAGGCTATTGTAATAAAATCACATCATTTGCCTGACATTCTCTGACATTATTGTATTTCCTCTCATTTATCTAAGAAGGACAACTGGAACATCCATGCCAAATCAAGCAAACACTGCAGAATCAAATTCTTAAGAACATCGTTCTGGAAAAGTATCTGGTAGCCTTCAGGCTGCCTGTCAAAGGGAAATAACCAAACATTTGGTTCAGTTCTCTTTTGTGCTCCCTAAAAGCTCACCTGGCAAGATAAATATTACGGAAGGAAGAAGGGGGAAAATGTTAGGCAATAGAAAGACATTATCTAAGAGAAAGAGTGCTAAGGCCATGTCAGAATATGGTGGCCTCAGATGGGAATTAGCATAAAATTCTAGCCTTGGGTTGGGTAGAGAAAAATAAAGTTTCAATAAGAAAAAATTATTGTCAAAAGAAAAAAATGTGGTACCACAGGGAGTGGGGCATTAGGAAAATTGCTTGAGGGTATAACCACAAATGGCAGATGGACAAAGTTAGGTGGAGCCCAGAAATAAAGTGAAGCCTTTATTAGCAGACTTTCTGATATATAGATCTCATTGTTATGTAAGACCCAAGGAATTTCTCCCATGCTTCACACCCTTCTTAACAATCAACCTGGTACCTGGTTAAGATGCAGGTCTTTTCAGGTTCTTTGAACTTACGATCATGCCCATCGTAGACCTAGCTGTGTTAGAAGCTTAGCCAATAACTCCGTGCTCCTGACACCCTCCCTACAGTGGAAATTAAAACAGAATAAATATTCTTTTCAGCTATTATGTTGATACGGAAACTGGACACTGCCCCATGAGACTTTACTGGGACTCCCAAACATGGGTTAGATGTAGAACCAACACCCTGTCCTCAATGAATTTTCTCTAAATGAAGTTTCCTCATTTAGAGAAATGGAAGTAGAACTCTGAAGCTAAATCAGAGGGCTCCAAGCAAATGAAGTGACTGAAAGTAAACATGTTCCTACCTCATGAGCTTTTAGGAAAACAGCAAGTCTTACTGTTTACCATTTGCTACTTTCTGTAATAACCCATGCAGCTGTTCTGTGATTTAAAATATGTCATTTATGGAAAATCAAAAGGCAACTATTGCAAGAATCCAAATTGCTTGTAGAACCAGGCAAATTATTTCATTCAATTATCTCTGCAATATAATAGAAACACATTTAGAAACAAAAAGAAGTAGAATCTGAGTATCTTTGGGATCTGCATAGCTGATTTCAATTTGAGCTAAAATATAACCACATGCATCGTATTAAGACTGTCTGTTTCTTCGGAGTTTGGGGGTTTATTTTGTTTTTTTGTTTTTTAGTTTAAGGAGAATACTGTGAGGTTAGAGTAGTGCTATGTTCTCCTCCTTGTCTATATCCCAAGGCTCCAGGAGGGCGGGGTAACATCGATTATAAAAGCTACAAATCAAAGGCCTTGGCTTTCCCAAGAAAACTCCAAAATGTGGCTTTGCAATAGATATTTGTTCAGCAAAGAACAAGCAACAGAATTTCACACAGGCACTTAGAACTTCAGAGAAAACAAGCAGGCCTGGCCCACAGCAGAGGAATGAGGTAGTATAAAGCAGATCTTCTTCCTTCTATTCTTTCTTTCAGCTTCCATTCCTAGAAAAGAATTGGCTCTCACTGTTCTCCTTTAAAGATTTTAGGCAAGAATGGCTCATTGCCCTTGAGCTACACAGAAATGTATAGGTGGGTATATTGGGTCAGTTCCCTGGAAGCACAACCTCGGATGGGGATTCTTGTGCAAAAGATACACGGAGGAAGAGCTCAAGGGAGTAACTTGCAATGAAGCAAGGGGAGCTAGCTGGAGCAGGAGAAAAGGTCAGGCAAAGGCATGCTTTCAGAAGTCTAGCCTCGGCCTCATCCACAGGGAGCTCCAGAGAGTGAATGGTACCATGCAGTTGGCCCACCTTCTTGGAGGAGGGAGCTGCTGATAGCCTTCAGTAGAGAGCACTTGCACTAGCCAAGGGATGAGTGCACCAGCCCAGTGGAGGGGATCTGGGTAGAGCACCTATACCATCTGCTATAGTAGGTATGTGTACACATTGTAGAAACATGGAACATCTTCCAAGACAATTAATTTTGCTCAATATTTGAGAAGTCATGGTTTGTTGAATTTTTTTGTATTGGCAAAAACTTGTTCTTTGTATCAGGGCAAAATGATGTATTTTTAAAGACCTAACAAGCTTTCCAGTACCAAATCAATCATGTCACATCTTTCATCAAAATTTTCCTAAGTTTCTTCTCCTAGACATACTTGTGATCTCCGCAAAGTTTCACAGTGCAGTGCCCAATTTCCATATCAAAATTATTACAAAAAGAATATTTATTCTCTTGTAATTTCTACTGCAGGGAGGGTGTCAGGACCTGGGAGTAATTGACTAAGCTTCCAACACAGCTATCCAGTATCTCCTTGGGGAAATGCCCATGGAATTTAAGTGGAGCTCACTTCACCAGTTGCAGGGATGACCGTATGACCTGTCAATCAAAGTTGACATTCCTTTGGCTTCAGTGATTGGCTCAGATGAAGGAACATGATCCAAGCAGAACCAATGAGAATTCTCCCTGGGATTTTTATGCAGAGATGATACCAAAAATGTTACCTTTTTTTTTTTGTAGAGGTTGCCAGATATAAGCCTAGACTTTTAGTTGTGATATTTGCCTAAGAACGAAGCTGATCCAGAAGAATCACTGTTAAGTTTAGAAACAACTCGATATAGCTATCATTTAAGTCAGGCACAACCCTGGACTTCCTAGGTGCCAATAAATGACTTTGCAATTACTTTCAGCTAAAATAATACAGATCACTAGAGTTACTCATCAGCTGCAGGATAAAACCTAAACTCCTTTGTTAAAATAATATGGCCCTCTATTAACCCACAAAAGTCCTGCACCTATCAATTCTTCCCATCTCAATTCGTGTCCTAAAAATACTGAAAAGCTCAGCATTCTTCAGTCTCACACGGCATCATTTCATGCCACAAGGCCTTTGAGATAGGTTTCCCCATTGTCCAGAATGTCCATCCCCTATTTTATCCATCCTTCGGACCTCTGCTAGATTACTACCTCCTCTACACAACTTTTTCTGAAGGTCTCAGCCTACTGCAAGGCTCTTTTGCTCCATGCTCCCTCCCCTTGTTGGGTTTTATGACAATGACTGTCTGACCCTACTGTCTCCTCATCAGACTCTACATGTCTTCTAGGAAGGACATGCTTTTCCTTTTTGTATCCTCTACCTGAAGCAATATATCATGTACTCAGCAGGCGCTCAATAAGTGTTTGAGAAATGAAGGAACAAAAAGAGGGAAGGAGAGAAGAAAAGAAACAAGATTACAGAAAATTCTAAAATACTCTTGGGCTCCAAGAAATACATCTTCACATAAGGAATTTCACATACTTATGCTGAGCAATGAGAGAGATATTTTGAGGTAGGGGTTTCTCTTTTCCCTCACACATCACATTCTTTAAATACTGGTTTTATCTATTTATAAATTAGATTATACCTCCCTACAAAATGCTTTTATATTAATTTTTATTTCTACCACAAAAAAAAAACCTATGAGGCCAGCACCTAAATCTTGATATCACTCTCCCAAAAGCTCAGAATACATTGCATTCCACTGACGTTAACAAAATTGGCCAACATAAAGGAGAGTCATAAAGTGCTTAGCTTGGACTCAAGTTCCTTCACAGTCTGGCCTGGTACTTAAATTCTTTCATCTTTAGGGTTTTGTCTATGAAATTAAGAATGACATGACTTTCCTATAATGTTGTTATGAAGAACTCGATGAGATGGTGACACATAGTAGGACTTAATATTGACATTATCTTCACTAGCATTTGTATATGTTGTTGGATGTTAGATGATGCATCCATCCCTGCCTCCGCTACTTGGAGTGTCAGTTCCAAGTACTGCTTTTCTCATTTCCTATCCTTCTACATAAACCAGTCTTACAACACACCTCCTTAAGGTACCTTCATGACAATCAGCATGGCTTCGAATAAATCTCTTTTTCAATCCTTAGAAACCTGAAAAAATAAGAGGACTTTGAGTTTTCAGTGCTCTGGAAATGGCAAAAAGGTAGGATATTTTAGTCATGCATTGGAAATTAAAAGATTGCCTCCCATCTACACATGGTTACGTTCTTTTCTGAGGTCCTACCTGCTAATGTTCCATGTGATTTTCACCACTAATATCTAATGCAATATGTTGGATCCTCTTTTATCCAAAAGACAATCCACCAAGAATTCAAAAAGCTAAATTTCCCCCCATGGACTCTAATCATTAAAATGATTCCCATAGGTTTATAAAGGCCCTGGGAAAGGTCAGAAAACTTAGTTTTCTAAAATCACCTCAGTATATTCTAAGCCTTTAGCCTGGGAAAACCAGATACGGTAACAGGATGAGTCCTGGTTAACTGAATAGTTAACAATTTACCATAATGCCACCTGTTCCTTAACTATTCTTAAATGGGATTTTCCCGTAAATCCTTACCTTTTCCCCAGGTTTAGTGAGAAAGTTATGGTGCTCAAGTCACTGTGTGACAAATCCCTTCCGTTCACACTGGCAATGTTAATTATCTGCCAGGTTTCTGTAATCCTTCTCCACACTCCTGGGAGAGGGGAATTGCAAAGTGACAAGTGACTATGAGGTGTCTCCCACACTAACCTCAGGAGAAAGGGGCCTCTTTTCACTCACATCGCTTCCTCTCACCCTTGGGGTAACAGGAGTGTCAGGGAGCTGTGGAAGAAATAGTCCAGACCCAAAAAGTTCAAGTCAAGGCCCACCGGGAGGAATTTGCTGAAGCCTTCCAACTCTTCTTGCTGTTGCTGAGTAATTTTGCCCTGGAAATTATTGCATACCAAATCGAACATTCATATAGAAATCCTTTGTGCAATCCAAAGACTCAAAGTGAGGGTCTGTAATCCTATGGATTGCTTTTGGGAGAGCAAAAAGCTTGACTTACAAGGGTCAATTGGGTGGTCCTTCCAACTCTGATCTTTAAACTTCTACTAATTCTAAGACAATACTCTCTGAGTTGACTCTCAAATTCCAAATAGCTGCTTTGTCCCCAAATACTACCAAATGGAAAGTAATGGAAAATATTTATGAACTATATTACTTCTGAACACTTCTATTTGTACTACAAGACGCTGATAATTAAGATCATGATGATCACTTATTTTGTCTATTTATTGAAGACTTATTATGTACTAGTCATTTTATGGAGAACTCTATAGGCATTTTCTCCTTTCTTTCCCTGAAATATTATTTCACATGAAAGTCTAAATGACCTTTGAAAAACACAATTCTGATGATGTCAACCCCTTCTAATATCTTTCACAGGCCCCCATTATTATTCATACACTAAAATTTAAAGCTGAGCATCATGGCACCAGCTACTGGGGAGGCTGAAATGGGAGGATCACCTGAGTCCAGGAATTTGAGGCTGCAGTGCTTTATAATCACACCTATGAACAGTCACTGCACTCCAGCCTGGGCAACATAGAGAGACCCCCCATCTCTAAAAATAAATAAGCCAATTTTTAAAATATTAATAATAACAATAATATAGCTAACACTTGGTGAGTACCTACCTAATATGTATACCAGACACTATGCTGCAAGACTAACATGGGTTAACTCATTTAATCCTTATTAAAATTATATGAGTTAAATACTATAATTATTGAATCCCCATTTTACAATGAAGAAGCCAAGGCTGAGAAGTTTAGCAATTTGCCTAAGGATGCATAATGCAAAGAATAGTAAACCTCTTACTTGACTCCAGAAAATCTGGGTCCAGAGTCATCATTCTTAACCACAAGACTTTATGGTGAGTCTCTGAATATAAATGCCTATGATGTGGCCCATAAGAGTGACCACATAGTTCCTAATCCGAATCAGAACACTTTCTGAGAATAAAAGAGGGTGCTACGAATAGCTGCAGCAGATCACACAGGTAGACCAGAAATCCCCCAGGCAAAGCAGGACTTATAGTTGCCCTATCTAGAAGGTTCTACTGTTCTGGCTACCTGCCTGCCAGCCCCACTACATACAGTTCTCCATTTATTCTCTGGGCCCCTCTTTCTGTCTCTTCAATATGCCATGTTGCCTTTGGATTCATTATTATTTCTGCACAAAATGAAATGTTCTCCCCATCTACTCTCTTCCTTTTCCTTTGCTGTTTAGCATGTATTCATCCTGTAGCCCCGCAGCTCATGGTGGTCCCCTGAACTAACTTAGGAAAACTTTTATATACTCCATGAGACAGCATTGCTGTGATTTTAGTTATTATTCTCTGCTACATCCTGGTATACTCCACATGGACAGTGTCAAGATCTATTTCCCCTCCCCTGGTTATCCTTATACCTGGCATAGATTAAGTGCTTAACAAATATTTGCCAAAAAAAAAAAAAAAGAAGAAAGAGGAAGGAACATAAATGGAAAGACACTGGTTTTTGTTCAGATCATATAGATATGAATTTATTCACTAATTTATTCAACAAATACATATCAAGTACCTTTTCTATTCCAGGTACCATTTTAGGTGTTGATAACGTAGCTGGAAATAAAACAGGAAAGGTTTCCGAGAGTATCCATTCTGGATAACAATCATTAATCTATTAACAAATAAGCAAGATAGTTATAGATAATTCAGAAAGCAATAAAAAGTAAAAGAGAATGATATGGTAGGTATGGTTTAATTGGAGGTATATTTAAATTTGGTAGCTGCTGTGGTCTATATGTCCTTCCAAGTTCAAGTGTTGAAACTTAATCCCCACTGTAGTGGTACTAAGAGATGGAGCCAGTTGGGCATGGTGGCTCATGCCTGTAATCCCAGCACTTTGGGAGGCCGAGGCAGACAGATGACCTGAGGTCAGGAGTTCGAGACCAGCCTGGACAACATGGTGAAACACTGTCTCTACTAAACATACAAAAATTAGCTGGGCATGGTGGCTCACGCCAGCTACTTGGATGCTGAGGCAGGAGAATCACTTGAACCCAGGAGGTGAAGGTTGTAGTGAGCAGAGATCAGGCCACTGCATTCCAGCCTGGGCAACAGAGTGAGATTCCATCTCAAAAAAAAGAAGATGGAGCCTTCGGGGAAGTGATTAAGTAATGAGAGCTCTACCTTCATGGATAAATTAATGTCATACTAAATGGCTGGCGGAAACTCACTTAAGCCCCTCCCATTTGCCTTTCAGCCCTTCCGCCACGTGAGGACACAGCATTCCTCCACTCTGGAGGATGCAGCAACAAGGTACTGTCTTGGAAGTAGAGAGCAGCCCTCAGCAGACACCAAACATGTTAGTGCCTTGATCTTGGACTTCCCAGCCTTCAGAATTGTGCAGAAATACATTTTTGTTCTTTGTAAATCACCTGGTTTCAGGTATTTTGTTATAACAGCACAAACCAACTAAGATGGTAGCCAAGAAGAATTCTCTAGGTAGGTGACATTTGTAATAAATCTGATGACCAAAAGCCATGAGAAGTCCTGCCAAAGAACACCAAACAAAGAGAAAGCTGGTGCAGGCTGAAATAGATAAAGACCAGCTTGGCTAGAGAACAGACCAGGAAGAATGGTTGAGAGGGGTTGGGAAGATGAGCCACTTCATATGGGACTCTTAAGTGATGGCAAGTTCAGATTTTATTCATGTGCAGTGCAGAGCTTTGGGTTTTAAGAGCAGTGTAAATTGATTTCAGTAATTTTTTCTTTTTCTTTTCTTGAAGACCACTCTGGTAACTGAATTGAAAATAGGCCAAAGGAGGACAAGAGCAGAAGGCAGGAAAGAATTGCAATAATCCAGGCAAGAGATGGCAGTGAATAAAGAGGTATTTCATGGAGGGGCTTCTCCAAGTTTAATGTGCACAAGAAGCACTGGGAAGCTTGCTGAAGAGCTGATTGTAATTCTGCAAGTCAGGGATGGGGCCTGAGATTCTGAATTTCTAGCAAATTTTCAGGTGATGCTAATATTGCTGATTTGATGACCACAGTTGAGAAGGAAGACTTCTTGAATTTGCTGATAGGTTGCATTTGGAAGGCATGAAAAGAAAAGAATCAAGTGTTGTTCTGGGTTTTTTTTTCTTTGAAAAACTACATAGACAGTAGCGGCATTTATTGAGATGAAGGTTCATCACATCCCTGCTTTCCAGGTTACCCCACTGCAGCCTGGTGAGGCTAGAAACTTTTTAGGAGGATCGAATAAACACTGGCTTTGGAAAAATTGGCCAAACTTGGGATGATGATAGTGGAGCACGTTTCTGGCCTTAGTAGAAAAATGACACTCGAGCCAGGAAGAGTCCAAGCTCTTAGCAGTAAAATGACCCATTTTCTGATGAGCGTGCATGCATTGCCAAGTACTTGGCTTAAATGAGTGGTTTATAAATCATTCTTTTCCCAGAGACATCAGGTGCCCTCAAAGCCTGCTAAAAAAAAAAAAGGTCATAGCACAGCTGAAATAAATGAGACAAAGAAAATTATTCTTATACTTTTGCACACACTGTCCAGCGATTGTTCTTGTGTCCCTAACGAGCCCACAGTCTTCATATTCTTAGTAGAACTTGTTTAACTCTGTCATCAACAATTTTTCACCTTCAGACTTTATTGTGCTTTTTAGAAAATGAAGGCCGGGTGCAGTGGCTCATGCCTGTAATCCCAGCACTTTGGGAGGCCGAGGCGGGTAAATTGCCTGAGGTCAGGAGTTTGAGACCAGCCTGGACAACATGATGAAATCCCATCTCTACTAAAAATACAAAAATTAGCCAGGTGTGGTGGCGGGCACCTGTAATCTCAGCTATCTGGGAGGCTGAGGCAAGAGAATTGCTTGAACCCAGGAGGCAGAGGTTGCAGTGAGCTGAGATTGCACCACAACACTCCAGCCTGGGCAACAGAGCAAAACTCTGTCAAAAAAAAAAAAAAAAAAAAAAAAAAAAGGTTCATATGACTGTAATTGCAGGCAATTTGCACAGTCCTGCTTTTCTTCAGAATGAATATGAAGTGGAACTAGCTGAAAACGCTCCCCTACATACCCTGGTGATAGAGGTTAAAACTACGGATGGGGGTTCTGGTACTTATGGTCACGTTACTTACCATATTATAAATGACTTTGCCAAAGACAGATTTTATATAAATGAGAGAGGACAGATACTTACTCTGGAAAAACTTGATTGAGAAACCCCAGCAGAGAAAGTGATCTCAGTCGGTTTAATGGCTAAGGATGCTGGAGGGAAAGTTGCTTTCTGAACCGTTAATGTCATCCTTACAGATGACAATGATAATGCATCACAATTTTGAGTGACCAAATATGAAGTGAATATCAGATCCAGTGCTGCTACAGGGACTTTAGTCATTAAAGTTCTGGCAAGTGATGCTGATGAGGGCTCCAATGCCTATGTCACCTATGCCATTGAAGCAGACTCTGAAAGTGTAAAAGACAATTTACACCAAAAACAGACAAGCAGAGAGCCAAATCATGAGTGAACACCTATTCACAATTGCTATGAAGAGAATAAAATATCTAGGAATACAACTTACAAGGGATGTGAAGGACCTCCTCAAGGAGAACTACAAACCACTGCTCAAGGAAATAAGAGAGGACATAAACAAATGGAAAAACATTCCATGCTCATGGATAAGAAGAATCAATATCGTGAAAATGGCCTTACTGCCCAAAGTAATTTATACATTCAATGCTATCCCCATCAAGCTACCACAAACTTTCTTCACAGAATTGGAAAAAACTACTTTAAACTTCATATGGAACCAAAAAAGAGCCCACATAGCCAAGACAATCCTGGGCAAGAAGAATAAAGCTGGAGGCATCATGCTACCTGACTTCAAACTATAATACAAGGCCTCAGTAACCAAAACAGCATGGTACTGGTACCAAAACAGATATATAGACCAATGGAACAGAATAGAGGCCTCAGAAATAACACCACACATCTACCACCATCTGATCTTTGACAAACCTGACAGACACAAGCAATGGGGAAAGGATTCCCTATTTAATAAATGGTGTTGGAAAAACTGGCTAGCCATATGCAGAAAACTGAAACCGGACCCCTTCCTTACGCCTTATACAAAAATCAACTCAAGATGGACTAAAGACTTAAACATAAGACCTAGGACCATAAAAATCCTAGAAGTAAATCTGGGCAATACCATTCAGGACATAGGCATGGGCAAGGACTTCATGTCTAAAACATAAAAAGCAATGGCAACAAAAGCCAAAATTGGCAAATGGGATCTAATTAAACTAAAGAGCTTCTGCACAGCAAAAGAAACTATCATCAGAGTGAACAGGCAACCTACAGAATGGGAGAAAATTTTTGCAATCTATCCATCTGGCAAAAGGCTAATATCCATAATCTACAAAGAATTTAAACAAATTTACAAGAAAAAAGCAAACGACCCCATCAAAAAATGGGCAAAGGATATGAACAGACAATTCTCAAAGAAGACATTTATGCAGCCAACAGACATATGAAAAAATCCTCATCATACTGGTCATTAGAGAAATGCAAATTAAAACCACAATGAGATACCATCTCACACCAGTTAGAATGGTGATCATTAAAAAGTCAGGAAACAACAAATGCTGGAGACGTGGAAAAATAGGAACACTTTTACACTGTTGGTGGGACTGTAAATTAGCTCAACCATTGTGGAAGACAGTGTGGCGATTCCTCAAGGATCTAGAACTAGAAATACCATTTGACCCAGCAATCCCATTACTGGGCATGTACCCAAAGGATTATAAATCATTCTACTAAAAAGACACATGCACACATATGTTTATTGCAACACTACTCACAATAGCAAAGACTTGGAACCAACCCAAATGTCCATCAATGATAGACTGGATTAAGGAAATGTGGCACATATACACCATGGAATACTATGCAGCCATAAAAAAGAATGAGTTCATGTCCTTTGCAGGGACATGGGTGAAACTGGAAACCATCATTCTCAGCAAACTATCACAAGATCAGAAAACTAAACACCCCATGTTCTCACTCATAAGTGGGAGTTGAACAATGAGAACACATGGACACAGGGAGGGGAACATCACACCCCGGGGCCTGTAAGGGTGGGGGTCAAGGGGAGGGATAGCATTAGGAGAAATACCTAATATAGGTGATGGGTTGATGGGTGCAGCAAACCACCATGGCACGTGTATACCTATGCAACAAAACTGCACGTTCTGCACATGTAACCCAGAACTTAAAGTGTAATAAAAAAAAAAAAAAAATGAAGACTGCTCACTGAATAGTGCTGAGCAACAGTGAAGTGTGCTTACAAATGAAGCCTTATGGTATTTACAAATCTGAAAGCTGTCCTAGCATTCTCTGACTTGCTCAGAGACACTGTACAAAGTTGATTGACAATCACTTGGCTTTAGATATGCTTCATAAATTGAATCTGACTTTATAAGTTGTGGAACTTCCCTGGTTGCTCCTCAGAAATGGAAAAACATGGCAGGTCCAAGAATCCTTACACTATTCGGGTTCTTTTTGTGTCCCTTTTCCTGTGCTCCTCCCACCTCTCAGCGGCTATTTATCTGTTACCTGCTGCACAGCTCACAACTGGGGTGGGACACACATACACAAATGCCTGAGTTTAAGACTCCCTCAAAGCACCATTTCCAATAGGCCAGAGTTTTTTTTTTTCTGATTTTGAGGATCACTTTAAGCCTGAAAAGATGATTTTCTGTCTCCAAGGAAAATTTTTAAAGGCTTATAAAAATTATCATAAGACTCTTCAGAAATCAACCAGGTCTTCCCAAAGAACATTGAGCAAATGAATCAGAAATATATGGATTTAAGTTCCCCCTAAATTAAACGTGGGTTTCACAGAAGGGCGTACAGGCAGGGGTTGATGTAGGAAAGAATATGACAAAATGATTGTAAATCTTTGATTAATCAAAACTATTTGAAAAATCCATTTTTAGAAAGAATAAAAATGCTGCTTATATTTCCAGTTCATTCTGGTTTGAGATGTTAAGTTTGCTTCAGTTTAGAGAGCTGTTCTCTGATCTTGATCTTCAATGATGATCTGATAGATCAGACCAAAAACACAGTTTTCCTGGGCCTCTTTTACACAGTTTCAGTGGGTTTCATTCACCAGCTTTGATGGAGGCTGATAGTCTGCAAGTATTATCCTCTTCAGGAACAAAGTCTAGGAAGCATTTTCCGCGATGTTGATCTAGTGCCATTTGCAATCATAGTACCTTCTCCAGCAGACTTGGAGAAGATTAAGGAAAACACATCATTACTTGGGAATGGAAAATAGATCTGCATTTAAGACTTGTAGTCTCAGCACCCAGAGCAGAATGTTGAACGAAAAAGAGATGTTCTATACTTATTTCTTGATTCATTTCAATAGCAATTGCAATACAAACAAAATCCCAATAAAATGACCTTGATAACTCTCCCTGTGTATAACTAAGGTCAAGTCCAATTTACATTCTTTTTTAAAAATGCTGCTTTGTCACATTGCCAAGGACAAAGGAAAGTTGAGTCCGGTTACATATCTTTTAAAATCTTGGGAATGTTTTAACAAGGAGAAATTTTTCTCATAATTACCATATAAAATGTCTGAAATCAATGCTTACTATGCTTCTGGAGTTTGAAAACAGTGAGATGTCCTTTAATCCTAAATTTTTCCTTGTTTATTTTATTAATCTGCTTAGCAAACGCTTGTTTTTAATAGACAATGTTAAGGCAAACCTAAATCAGGGTCTGACAAATTGCCATCTTTCCCATCTTAATGCAGACCCAAGAACTCATTTCTACAACTAGAATACAAGATAGCCCAACTTCTTACAATGTTGGCCTCCTTTGTCCATTATGCCCACCTTTCCACCATTTTCTTACAACTCTCCCAAGTGCACCAGAGGCTTACCAGACCTCATTCTGTTCTTCAGATGCATTGAGCTTTGGCCCATCTTAGGGATCTGACGATGGCCATTCCCTCTGCCAAAATGTTGCACACTCCCATCCTTGCACGGCTTGCTCCTTATCTCTGCTCAAGTGCCCATCCCTGACCATTTAACCAAAAGTGCTTTCATTGGGCCTGCCCTTTGCCCCAGTCATTCCACAACCTATTGAACTGTTTATCTTTTCTCTAAGAAAATCATCAATCTCTAAAGTTACCTTGTTGCTATAGTTATCTACTGGTTTACTTCTGTGTTCTCCTACAAACTGTAAGCTTCATGAAAATAAGGCCTTATTCAACTTATTAACCACTCTATCTGAGGAACTTGCACAGACTAGGGATTCAATAAATATTTGTTAAGTGGATGAATGAATGAATAAAGCCATGTAACAATTACATGCTCTTAGTGCCCTTTCCAGATCTGTTCACCAGTTCCGTGCATCCTCAGCTGCTGTGTGGTCCATGCTCTGAACTTATGCTTGCGACAGTCTCTGGAGGATTACTATTGAGCAACCGGAGCCACCTCACCTGCAAGGAGTTTACAATCCCCCTGAGCCATCCCATAGGCAATGAATGACTTGTGCAGGGAGGACAGACTCTCAGTTCTCAAGTAGAACAAACTGGTGGTGCCATTCACACGCCAGAGCTCGTTGCAGGATCAGGCTGAAGCTACACTTCACCCAAAATCTCATCTTTTTTATGCTTCTTCTCATTTCCTGCCCTGTTCCTCTCCTTCCCTCCCTTTCTCCTGAGAGCACTCCCTCAATAAATAACTATTTCCCAAATCCCTGTCTCAGGCTTCTAAGGAAACCAACCTAAGACAAGCCATAAATAACAGTTCATAAAGTCAGCATTCATCCCACTGATAATTTCAGGCAGTGCCCTGTTAACATTCAATCTGTGTTATAAACAATTGCTACTGTGTGTTGTTAATACCACTGGGGACAAAAGGTGCAGCTTTTACAACAGTGATCCAGGAGTCCTTGGATTAGTTGACAAGGACTCATGGATTGATTTTCACACCAAGCTTTGTCTATAAACATATATTAATAATATGTTTCATACAAATATATACCCATAACAACAAATACGTATGGGTATCATGCTACTAAAATACACTTTATTATAAAACATTCAATTCAGAGTAAGACTTGATCATTTGATATTTATCAATTTTAATACTCTTGGATATGAAAGATTGTTTGAATGTTAAAGGCAGATTCTCATACTCTGAAAAGGGAAGGGGGTGTATTATTGATTTAGAAAATAAATTTCCAAAGTAAAATAAAGAAAAACACTAAGTTTAGAGAATCAACCTAAGGTCCCAGCGTCAAATTCCAAGAAAAAGTTGCTTTATCTGCCTCACAATCTCTTTTTGTATACGCTTTCCTAAACATTTTCACTGATTTTCTTATCAACTACAATCCCATAAGTTGAAAATTCAGTCAAGCTAATGTGAAGGTTAGAGAGTTGGTAACCATTCCCACTTTGGTAAGAAATTGCCAAGCCATTGATTCAATAAATATGTTTTGAGAATCCACTCTGTGAAAAGTATTAAGAAAGGACAGGTCCTTCTCTTAATAAACAAGTTTTTTTCTTATCATCTGGCTAAACTAAACTAAGGTAGAACAGTAAAAGAATAAAAGGTTGGGATTGAAGAAATTATATGAGGCTGGAAACAAGCAAGTTGGAGGCATGAAACACTTTGGGTTTGGAGAAATGAGAACCCGGTACAAGCATGAGCCAGTGGTGGGGGGGTGGGGGGGAAAAAGAGGTACCAGGAAATGAGGATGATGACAAAAGAAAATTTGCTCTGGTCAGAAATGTTGCCTATATCATACAACAAGGAACTTTCCTGACCTAAAGTGGTGCTCCCATCACTCACCACAGTGACCTTTCTGGATAGCAAAGCTGTTTTTTAGACCTACTTATTGATATATAATATATATATCTGAACATGCCTTTCAACCTATAGAGTACTAGGTCTTTGTTCACAGGTTTGTGATGATACTATTCATTGAAAATGAGCTGTGATTTGGGAAATAGGCCAGCATTTTTCCGTATGAAGTAACCTCTGTATTGGCTAATAAAAACTCCCCTGTTCAACACAGCAAGCCTTTGTTACTACTGTACCTCATTGGTTTTAGATCGTATCTGGAGGTTTGAGGAGAAAGTTAGACATTCATTCAGAAAGGCATGTATTGATCACCTATTATGCACCAAGAGCAATGCTGTATACTGGGAACCTGAAGATATAGTAATAAAACGTCTCACTCTAAGAAAAATCACAATTTGGGATCCTACAGAAGCAACAATTAATTCTGCCTAGAGGAGTAGGGAAGGCTTTGGAAGGAGCTGATTTTCTGGTTGGTCCTTAAAAAATAAGGAGGTAGAAAAGGAGGTCAAGTCACCCCAGGTAGCTTCAAAAATCTGTGCAAAAATACTGAAATAGGAAAGTATGGCTTAATTGGGAGTAGTGAAGAGACTAACAAAGCTGAAAAATATTGCCTGCACAACTTTTCATGCATTTAAGGACCATTGGCATTTGGATATGCTGTCTTGTAAAGTACCTATTCAAGTCTCTGACTATTTCACTATTGAGCCATTTGCACTTTTCTTATTGATTAATAGAAGCTCTCTCTATATTCAAGAAATGAGTCCTTTCTCCAGATAATATATACTGTAATTATCTTCTATGTGTTGGCTTTTCTCTCTCAACGGTGTCTTTTGAAAGGCAAAAGATTTTAATTTAACATAGCCAATTTATCAACATTTCCCTTTGCACTTAGCACTTTTGGGGCCTTGTTTAGGGAAATTTTTCATTACCACACTATTTATCATTCCCAAAAGCTGGACGCAACCCAAATGTCCATCAAGAGTAGAATGGGGTCAGGTGCAGTGGCTCATGGCTCATGCCTGTAATCCCAACCCTTTGGGAAGGCAAGGCAGGAGGATCATTTGAGCCCAGGACTTTGAGACCAGCCTTGGAAACATAGTAAGACCCCATATCTACAAAATATTTAAAAATTAGCTGGATGGGGTGTTGCATGCCTCTATTCCCAGCTACTCAGGAGGCTGAGATGAGAGGAATGCTTAAACCTAGGAGGTTGAGACTGCAGTGAGTCCTGATCTTGCCACTATACTTCAACCTGAGCAACAGAGCAAGGCCCTGTCTAAAAAGAAAAAAACAACAACAGTAAAATGGGTAAATAAATATCCCTTCAATGGAACATTATACAGTGATGAGCATGAATCAGCTCCAACCACACGCACAATATGGAAGAAACAAACATCATGCTGACTGACACAGTAGAATACCTACTGCATGGTTCCATCTATTCAAAGTTCCAAAAAGATAAAACTCATCCATGGGATTAGAGGTCAAGACAAGGATTACCCTTGGGGGAATACTGACTAAGAGGGACATCGAGGGGCTTTTGGGGTGCTGGTTGTATTCTGTTTCATGATCTGGCTGCTGGTTTCATGCACATGCAAATTGTATAAGAATTCATCAACACACACATTTTTCTACACTTATGTTATACTTTTATAAAATATTTACATTTAAAAACATAAGAAAAGACCACCTAAGGAAGAATGGTAGCCAAGTTTTGTTTCTTAACAAAAATTTCAGAATTTGAAGATCCCTATTAATAAGTTAGGGGTGTATTAGAAAGTTTTCACATTCTGGGCTTTAGAAAGACTAACTTGCTGTGAGGAGTGAGCTGTGTGGATATAATGGGAGGTAAGGAGACCCATTTGGAAATGCTACAACTGTCCAAGCGAGAGATGAGGAGGCCTGGTTAGGAGCAGAGGCCATGGCAATGTATAGAGATGACCTTGAGCTTTTTTCACTGAATGTTTCTTTAAAATCCATGCACCAGTGTCATAAGACCAGAAGCACCTGCACAAAGTGCGGGGGGCAAAGGCCTACAAGTCTTCAACAGATGTTGAGTTTTCAAACAATGCTAGACCTTGATAAACAAACCTCTCTCCTAGATTTATTAAGTCCAAGCATTTTTGTCTGGCTCTTGTCTTAGACTGTAAGACATGAACACTGGTACAAATCCACATATGGATTAGTGGAAAGTTATAGAACTGACATAATATTGTTTTGATACATTTTTCCTTTCCTCCTTTTCACCACCCTCCCCTGCACACTTGAATAAGTCCTCTTGCTGGGTGGTTTTCACTTGTCTCCTTAATTCCCTCCTCCATCTGAAGACTCGTTAGGAGAAAGAATGATTCCTTTTCTGGGAAATGAGGAGCACTGGAAGGCAGCAACTGCCTAGGGAACTCAGGTAGGTAGAACGATGTAAAATGGATCATGGCCAGGCCTCAAGGCTCAGAGAGTGCCACAAAGTCACCCATAGGCCCAGTATCAGGACCACATTTGTGCCACCTCCAAGAGACAGTAGGGATGGGACAAACCCCTTGCTGTCATCAGTGTTGCTCCATTATGTTCATTGGCAAATATTTATTGGGCATTTCTGACTGAGCCACCCACTCAATTGCATGCTTCGTGGGAAAGGGCAGGAAGGAAACATGAAATCTATCCCCACTGCTTGAAGTGAGATCATGATCAAAAGAACCAGTGTGCACCCCACTCCATCCCGCCTCAGGCCCTGCAAGAGTAGGCTCTGCCTGCCCAAGATTTTATTTTAAAAAGGAAAAAAAAAAACAAACAAAAAAAACAGTGCATAAAAACTTAAACACAATATCTCCAAGAGCAGAGCCATGAGCTGAGAAGACACAACGAACTGCAGATCAAGCAATGAGGTCTGGTTTCCTAATCTTTCCAAGGTCTCTCTTCGGACCTGATATTCTCACACCATCTTCTAGATTTTACCATGAGATGGTCTCTCATTTCCAAACTCTCTTCTATGCTTTGTATCTTGCCACCTCATGAAAAGGCTGCTCATAATATGGTTCAAAACCGACTCCAAACTACCTTCCTGAGTTTGCTGCACCGCCCTCTCCTGGGAAGCTGAGATGTCAGAATAAAATTCACTCTGCCCAGAAAAAGGCAGGACTACTCTACCTGCCTTTTCTGAAGGAGCACTATCTCTGCAACCCATTGGTCAGCCCCAAAGTCTCCCACTTCTGCTGGACAAAAGTGTCATGGTTTTCTCACATGAGGAGATGCAGTCTCACTCACTGACCTGCGATAATTCCTGAGTCCAATTCACGTCACACACTGACAGTTGCAAAGTGGCTGCATCATTAATAGTCATTTAGAATCATGAGAAGGAAGGTTTCTCCCAGGCCCTCTTAAGCCTGAAAAGTCCCCAGGACTAAACAGCCTCCAGTTTACTCATGAAACAACATAACTGTCTTATTTCTTGGCCAACAAATCTTAAAAGCCACCATTCATTTCCTGGGCATCCACTCAATCACTTCTTAGAAGCAAGCTTTGAGTGGCCATGTACCAGACCTGTCCCCCTCATGAGATATAGCAAATCTGTGTCTCCCTGAGATATAGCAAATCTGTGTCTCCCTGAGGTGAATTCTTCACTGTTCCAAAGAATATGGTGAGCTATATTTTAGCCGATTATGCAGTAGTCACCTAAACTTGGAATACTATTGGCATTTTCAGTCTCAGAATGAAAATGGCACTAGAAGTTTTCCCATCTTTTCCTCCCTCCTGTTGTACATTTATTTTGAAGCCTTGCTTATGTTATCTTCCGAACTGGTGGATATCATATGTAGAAGTGTTTCTCAGACACTTCCACCAAAATTATCCTTTTAGCATAAGAGAACACTTATGCTAATAATACTAATAATACTAAACCAGAGGTTTTACTAATAATACTAAACCAGAGGTTTGAGGGGTGAACTCGTAACAGTCCATCATATTTGCAATTTTTTTCTCTGAAATCTCATGTTTATCTTTAAAGTTCATGTACTGTTTATTTACTCTTCTACATTATTGTGCCTTTTTTAATATAAAACTAGTATCACTAATTGCATAACATCATTTTTAGTTAATGCTCAAGAAAACTGCTCCCAGTTCTATTTTATAGATAATATGCATGGTTTTGAGAAGCAAATGACAAATTTCATAAGATCCTTTGACAGATAGAAATAATAACTCATTTTATTAAGTGTTAATTAGTATGTTAAATTGCGCATACAGGAAAATGCTTATGTCACATGTAGATTGAAGTAAAAGAAAAGAGAGAGGGAGAGAGAATGAAAGAATAATGAGAGCTAATTGCTTGCCCCCTGCCCCTTTTTTTAGGAGAAAGAACACTCTGGGAAGATTCTGTATTGCACTCCTCCACGGAAACGTCAGGATGGAATGGGCCTTTGAATTTAAGTGGGTGGCTGGTTCTTCCGCACTTACAAGTCCAAGCCTACACCTCCAGGTAATTTTTCTTTAATTTTTTAAATTTTTATAAATTAAGGGAGTGAAAGTGCAGTGGTGTTACATGGATATATTGTACAGTGGTGAAATCTGGGCTTTTCATGTACCCATCACCTGAATAGTGTGCATTGTACCCAATAGGTGGTATTTCATCCCTCACACTCCCACCCTCCTGTCTTTTGGAGTCTCCAGTGTCTATTATTCCACTCTGCACAGCCATGTGTACCCACTGCTTAGCTTCCACTTATAAGTGAGAACATGTGGTTTTCCAATTTCTGTTTCTGAATCATTTCACTTCAGATAATGGCCTCCAGCTCCATCCATGTTACTGAGAAACATGATTTTATTCTTTTTATGGCACCATCAGATAATTTTATCTTGTATCTCTTTCTGGAACAAATTACGGGAATCCTGCCATGGACGACCTGCTCCGTGCTCCAGCCTGGCCAGTGATTCGTAAGCATACAATTTCATAACTATCATCTTAATTCATCCCCAAAGTCCTGGGGACAGTCTTCTTTGATGAGTGTGGAAGGAAGGCAATTGTGATAACAAAAAAGTGGATTTCTACATAGTCAAAAGATTTGACTATGGAATGGAATTTAGTATGGAGAGTGTCTTGGGTGTCTTGGGTGCTGGAAGACTCTAAGTCTAGTGGGTACTAATTTTTGTAATGATCACATGGCTCATCAAAATCTATGTGTGGGATGTGTATTTTACCACAAGCTCAAACTAAGATAACACGCGCTTATTTGACACACAGACCTCAGTAGCACAGAGCCCACTATGGCTGACTCATATATGACGTTGTCTAAGGCCTCGTTGTCATCTCAACTCCTATTGAGCCCCTCCAGCCTTTCTCCCAAACAAAAACTTGAATGGAAACAAAACTACACCTACCTGTGATGTTTACCCTGACAGAAAGTCCAATTGCCATGTCTCAAAATCTCTGGAATTGTTCATGGTTCATTTCTCCTTCCTTTCTATCTTAAGTCAGGGTCTAGAAGCAGAGCCCAAAGTGAGGATTCACTTGGAAGTAATTTACTGATAAAGGAGAAAGGAAAAAAAGGAGAAGCAAACTAAGGGTGTGGTCTCAGCTGGAGCCTAATCTCAATCTGATCCCACAGGGAGCACTGGAGCATGGATTGCACCACACAGTTGCCTCCCTCCCTTTGAGGCAAAGGGTCCTTTTGTGCCCCTGCATCAGTCAGTCATTGGCTGCTGGCCACTCCCGAGGCAGGGGAGTTGCATAACTTCCCAGGCAATTCCAGGCTAGGCAACTCCCATCTGGCCAAGAGCAATTCTCCAAAGAAAGAGGCAGCTGTAAACCATTAAGAGCCAATGTTAATAGCACGTGGATATGGAAACACCAGTCTGGTCAAGGGGATCTGAATGGGTCAGCAATCGCATTCCCATACTTACCATCTTACTTCATCCCAAAAGATATTCCTTTGGGCAATGTTTGGGTTCCTAAGGCTTCCTTTAAACAATTCTAGTGGAGCAGAATATAATAATATACCAATCCATAGTGTTTTATTAAGAGCCTACTGTGTACCAGTCACTTTTCTAAATGTATCGTGTTTATACAATAATCTATAAGGCAGGCTTGATTATTACCCATATATTACATATGAGAAAATGGAGGGACAGAGTAACTAAAAATCTAATCAAGTTAGCAAGTGGCAGAACCAGAGTTAGGACCCATTTTCTTAATATTGCATTAAACTTCCTCTTGCTTGTAATCAAAGAGTAGCAGCAAAAGAGAAAGAAAAATAAGCTCAGAGCTAAAGTGGTAAATTTCAACTATATGAGATAACCACATCTAACTAGGTGAGGAAAAAAAGCCCTTTTGAATTATGAATATAAGAGCTTGAGGATGGTTAATACTCTTTTGTGTGTATGTGAATTTCAAAAACATCTTGCAGTTTTATCCACTTGGTTGATGTTCACCATTTGAACTTTCAACATTTAAATCCCATGAAAGTGCTGTTGCATAAGACATGACTCTATGCCAAAGGAAATAATAGCTAACACTTGTTAAGTAGTTTCTGTGTGCCAGGCACTGTTCTAAGCCATTTACATGGATTATATCATGTAATCCTCAGAACCTTGCCATGAGGCAGCCTCATTTTTAGATAAGGAAACTGAGGCACAGAGGGCATAATTAATTTGTCTAAGGGTATATAGATAGAAAGCATCAGTCCACATTTCCAAGTGAGCAGTTGGGCTTTGGAGCTTATGTTTCTACTTTCACTACAGTGCTGCCAGAAGAGTCATAGATGGTTGGAGCTAGGAATCATATGGGAGAGTCTAAATTTCCAAATTGAGAGATGGGAAACTGAGGCCCAGAAAGAGTTGGTGATTTCCACAAGGTCACACAGACCCAAGATGCTTAATTTTCGTAACAGTGCTATCTATATTTTGACAAATTTTGTTAAAGAAAAAATATATAAACCAGAGACAGTGTCATTTAATTGACTAGAATTCAGCAGTGAGTTTTTAAATGTCTGAAGTCTCCTTTTTTCTTCTCTCCCAGGAAGTGGTAACACCAAGAGCTGCTGTTTAGGAAGGCAAGGAAGAAACATCAGTGTCTCGTCTAGCCTCAGAAAAAAACGACTTCCTATTTTTACTACTGTTATGAATCCCTCACTCATGTACACCTTTGTGACGTGACTTCCAAGTTGCTATTCTATTTTCTGGCTGGAACCTGCAAATTCCAATCTGGAAGTACATCTCTTTAGGGAAAGGGAAGGAATACCAGAACCAGTGTTTATTAAATACCTACTAAATGTCAAATTTACTATGCATAGCTCTATATATGCTATATAAATTACCCATGAAAAAAATCACTGGCATCACAATGTGTATCAGCTAGCATTTGCTGCATAACAAACCAACCTAAAATGTAGTGGCTTAAAACAACCACGTATTATTGCTGATGAGTGTCTGGATCAGCTAAGTGGTTCTGCTGAGCCATGCCAGGCTTAACTGATTCCAGCTGGTTTCACTCATGTTCCTGCAGGTAACTACTGGATTAGCTAGGGGCTGGCTGGTATAGGATGCCCTCAGCTGGGGTGGTTCAGTTCTGTTCCATATTCTACAAAATGATATTCCATGCACGTTCACATGGCAGTGGTAGAAGAGAGTAAGCAGAAGCCATGAGGCCTCTGAGGCCTAGGCTCAGAGTGAATCATGGCCTCTGAGGCCTAGGCTCAGATTGAATGCACCATCCCTTCCACTCCATTCTATTAGCCAAATCGAGTCACAAGGATGGCCTAGATTCAAGGGGCAGGGGGAGGGGAAAACAGATTCCACCTCTTGATGGAATAAGCTGCAAAGTCACATGGTCAATGGCATGAATACAGAGAGTAATAGAAAATTTGAGACTTTTCTGCAATGAACCAACCACAAATATCTTGGAATATTCTAGATCATCTAAGTTGTATGTTTTCCTCCAAAAACATGTTTCTCTTGCATGTCTAGACTAGCTTTGAAGATTTTTGAGTTCCCTTTAGTTTCACTTACAGAAAAATTCAGGAAAGATGCTGTAGGGTTTTAAGATGGCATATAGAATTTTCAATTTACCCAAGTAAGACACATGACCATCTAAATCCAGTAAAAGCCTATGTGATTTTATTCCAAATAACAGCAGGACAGAGCTAATTCTACTTCTCCTCTTTTCATCTACTACATCACTCACTGCTTGAAAGAAGAATCAACTAGACAGGAAGCTTTCTACTCCTGCCAGTTGGGTTTGGTAAGAGACCAGCCCAACAGCTGAGTGTCTGCCTTAAGGGAAGCCCTGTGGCCTCTACCAAAATGGAAGCACACATTGCCCTGGTGTTTTGTTTTGCAAATAAAAAATAAAAACATGTTATTAAAAAGAAACCCTCTAAATCAGAAATCATGGATAGTTTTTATCCTATATGCCAACTCCGATTGGTTAATAGAAGCTTCCAGGAGTGCTATGTTGGAAATATTAGGCTTCAGGCAATTCTAACAAAATTAGTATAGCAAAAGAATTTTCCAGCAATAAAATATGGTCACACAGTGACTGATTCCCACCATTAGATTAAATTTACAGGGTAAGCTGATTCTCTTCTCCTGGGCCTCTTCCCCATTGCTTCTTTCCCTCTACTTCTACCTGGGCTGTTTTTGAGAAAGGCAAATAGAGTAGGGTTTCAATCTGCTGTTGAGTTTTATCATAGGCTCTGGAAGATGGACACAATGTGACTTTTTTGGCCTTTTCAAGTGTGTAGATGGTAAAGATCATGGAAGAACAAAGGTAGATCTACAATAAGGACAATCTATTCCGAAGGTCAATATATTGATTCAGACTAAATCTAACCCCAGGAAGAAGTATCTAAAACCCAGAAATAATTCCAAGAGCGTCACAGCAGAGCACACACCCTTTGTGCTCACTCTAAGCCTACCTTGACATGTTTCTCAAGATAATACCATCTATCCACTGAGTTGAGAGGAGCCTGAAGATCGATCTGGATGGCCAGGCTCTGCTTTAACTTAAGGAGAAACATCTCAGACCCAGAACAAGGGTTATCAACGATGAGCAATGCACATGGTATAGTGAAAAGAACACAAAACACAAGGATTCAGATTCTGCCTTTGCAAGTTTCAACATTTCTCCCAGAGTCTCAGAAGAGATGTAATACAACCATCTCAGAGTTTATGGTAAGAATAAAATGGGCAAATATGTAAAGCACCCAGACTAATAACTGGATCATATAGTTAGGGAGTGTAGGCTCCCTAACTATTACTATTATTATTAATTGCAAGGCAATAATAATAATTTTTATATAATAATTATATATAATAAATATATGTAATATATAATAATATAAATAATAATATAGTCATAGTAATAGCAAAAGCAAAGGCAAATCAGTTAAGTTTCTATTATATGCTAGGAACTGGGTTCCATGCTATACTAGAGAAAACCAAAATATAAAGACTGTTGTTTATCTTTGGGAAATAGAGTCTGCTTGGAGACAAGGTGAGTATATATAAAATAAGTAAGAGCTGTGGAGAGCAATATATGAAATACTCAACTAGACACTGAGAACACTGAGACTCTAGGATCATTGCTTCTACCTCTTGTCTAAACAACAAATTAGTTTCTCAAACTCATTGACATTTCCCTTTTCTTAGGACAGTTATTTGAAATGACTCAACGATCCAAACTTGTTTCATCTGATCTTTCAATATTTTTATTTGTACTTTGAAGGTCGCCAAATCATTGTGTCTTGACAGATGTAAAGAATGGGCCATCCTCAGCTAAAGAGAATGAAGCCACCACTCATCACCCTGTACCTCATCTTGTACTTTACACATCATTATCATCACCCCCCCAGCTGTTGTATCATGGGCCCTCAATGAGGTAGAATAAAAATGACAACAGGCCAAGGCCTGATGCTTTCAAAATTTTCCGCTAGATGCCAATGCTTTTGAAATATCATACTCTCTTTCCATTACTCAGATGTCATTATGCAGGCAAGGCATGTTCTTAATCGCCCACAGTAGGCTAGAGGCAGGATACATTGTTCAACAATAATTCATGTCTATTAAATGTGAAAATTGGACTCACGTGATTCAGTCACTGCCTCACCCAGTTGCAAGGTGGAAAATGTATCTAAGCTAGCACCTTTGTGAACCATGGCAGGGAGGTGATCCCTGAGCCACAACAAAAATCAGGAAACAATGACTGAAGCATGAAGATGAAGGCCTTTGTCAGCTTATAAAGCAGAAGTGATTGCAATTAATTGCTGATAAAATATGAAAGAGTCTCTTGTTGCTAGAGATCAGGTGCTAAGACATAGTACAGCTCTTCCTTGAGAGCTTGGGAAAGACATGTCTCTGAACTGTGCTTGTGAGAAGGCCAATGAGTTGATCTGTGTTGTGGGTGTTTCAGGAGGAACAATACTGAGAGCCACAGAGGATGGAGAGAAATCCCAAAAGGTAGGCTCCCTCCCCAGGTTGACATGAACCACCCAGGCTAACATGACTCTTCAAGCAAAAGGCTGCTTTTGAATGATTTCCCCAACCAAATAACAACAGGAACGTTGATGGTGAAAGAGCAAATCCCACAGGTGATTGGTTATCACAAGAGTAAAAAAAAAAAAAAAATAAATAAATGGTAATGTGAGTAAACATTCACAAATCTTTGGAATATAAGTTTTTGGAACACATTTTAGATGTTATTCACTCTAAGATGATATTTGATTAATCCAAATATACAATAAAAAGAGGTAAAAAGCAGGTGGTAGTAAATGCATTTCTAGAAAAGGTGTTCAAAGTGTCTTTGAAGCCTAAAATATACAGTCCCTGACAGTCCAGCCTCAGGTTCAGGACGATTGTATTTGTGTATTCAGAATGGGAGGGTCACTTATGGACATGATTTTTCTTCAGTACATCGAACTTCACAGTGGTTTAGAAAGTAGTAAGAAATATACAAAGAATCAATATATACGAAGAAAATAACAATTTAAAATAAAGTTTCAAAATCAGATCATATAAGATCTAATTTAATATTTCCTAAATGACTCATGCAGTGGTTTCCTAAAATGGGTCATGAACTGAATAAATCGAAATTATCAGGGTGTCATCAAAATACTAATTCCCAGGCCTCCACCTACATTAACCAAGTGGGAGCTCTAGGAAAGAGGTTCAGAAACTTACAGTTCCAGGGGCAGTGGCTCACTCCTGTAATTCCAGCACTTTGGGAGGCCAAGACAGGAGGATTGCTTGAAGCCAGGAGTTCAAGACCAGCCTGGGCAACATAGCAAGACCCAGTCTCTACAAAAATAAAATAAAATAAAATAAAATAAAATAAAAAACTAGCTAAGCATGGTGGTACATGCTTGTAGCCCCTAGCTGCTAGGGAGGCTGAGGTGGGAGGATTGCTTGAGTCCAGGAGTTCGAGGCTATAGTGAGCTGTAATCATACCACTGTACCCTAGGTGACAGTGAGACCCTGTCTCCTAAAAAGAAAAACAAGTTCCCAAAGTGATTCTGACACAAAGCTTCATGCGTAAGTGACAGTTTTCAGTCTTGCAGCAACTAAATTGATAATTATGCCTTCAGTAGGAAAGAGCACAGGATGTGAGTCGGGGGAACTGGGCCCAGTTCAGCCTCTGTCTCTGAGAAGCACTTATCCTACATGCCTGGTCTTTTAAGTGCAGTCTATGGACCAGCAGCATCAGCATCTCTCAGGAGCTTGTTAGAAATGCAGATTCTCACCCCTGCCCCTCACCTACTAAATCAGGATCTCCACCTTAACAAGCTCCCCCTGTGGTTCCTGGGCACACTGAAGTCTGAGAAGAACTGTCTAGACCAAGTCATTCAACCTCTCAGAGTTTCATTCACAAACAGATGGACTTGAAGCAGACATCTAAATCCTCCTCCCAGACCTACTGCTGCATGCTGACCATCAGAGTGAGGACACAGAGGGAACACAATAGAAAGTTCTAGATAGGATGCCAGAAAAAAAAGTGTGAGATTAGGTACACACACACACACACTCAGAGACACACACACACATAGTTTTATAGAAACCATTTGTCTGGGAAAAACCCAAATCCCATGACACACACACCCTCATATGAGATCCTGAGATTCTGCTCAAGCGGGAGCAGTCCCTTGCTGGGGATGGGAAACTGAGGAAGTGAGAAAGGTTGTGGATAACCCGACGCCCCAGGGCAAGTCCAGGGGAGAGGACAGACTGCAATCCAGGTGTCTGTGCACCCAGCCCTGGACCACCCTGTCTTGTTATCTCAGCTGCATCAGGAAAAATTGAGAAAATAAGAACAGGACATCATAACAAAGAAAGCAGGTGTTTATAGGAGGTGGTATATGGACATTGCTCCTCAGTCCCATCCTAGAGCCATATCAGTCTTTGGATTATTATTTTAACCTTATTAAAATTCACATCATTAAAATTGAGCATTAGGGCCCCCATATTCTGACAACCATTCTAGCCCTCCCTCCATCTCCTGGACTGTATAGTTTCACTTTGGAGGAACCAATGTCAAATAAATATATCCTGCTAGTTCCCAAGAGTCAGATTTCGTGAGTCCTGACTGCCACCTTTGTTTTCAAGATTCTAGAGCTCAGTTTCCCATTGTTTACCATTCCCTGGGCTCTGTAGGTAAGGTATGTGAGTCCTTATTGTGAAATTCCCATGTCAGGATCTCAGACATTTACACATGGAGTGATATACCAATGTGGATTCACTTACCCTTTCTAATTGCATAAGAAATTTATGAACATTAACAACATTCAACCCCGTAGAAATATACAACATAAGAGATGACATTCCCTTTCCACACAGGTCCCCATTATGCTGTTACCACTAATAGCGCAGCACCAATGTGCCACTCTTTTTAAATTTTTTATGCATGACTTTTTTTAAAACAAGAGCATACCACACATAATATTTTGCAAATTGCTTTCTTTACTGTATATCTTATGGTCGTCTTTTTAAGTCAATTTATAATGCTCTCTCTTCTTTCTCGTGTCTACTTGGCATTTCAACATTTCCCCAACCATGAACCTAACCATGGACACTTGGATTGTTTCCAATTTTTCTCTATTACAAACTATGCTGCACATTTGAACATGTAACACCAGGAGTGCCCACATGAAGTGGCAAGCTCTTTGGTATATTGTGTTTGCGGATTGCTGATTTGTCTCCTGGTGCACCTTTCAGTCTTCAGCTGGGATAATGGTGGTGATGGAAGGCTGGATTTATTGGAGGTACCAAGGATTTGAAATTATGATCCCCATTGTCTGAAAACCTTGCATGCACTCTGCAGGAGTCCATCTTTGCTACAGAGATCCCTTGCCCATACCACAAACCCCTATCCCACGCAGCCTCACCACTCATCCCATGGAGCCAGTTCCTTAATCCAACAAGGCTTCAGGTACCAGCAAGACAGACCTGGTCACTGGTCTGAAAGAGTCTATAGTCTAGAAAGGATGTTAGAGAAGTAAACAGAAGAATAAGAATTTCAGATGGAGATATATGGTATGGAGAAAATATTACCAGGTCATGAGACGAACAATGACTAGAAGGGGTAAGGGGAGGTAAGTTTTCAAAATATTTTTTCGTAGATAAAAATCACTTGGTTAAAAATTCTAAAAGTATTAAAAATAAATATAAAAACCTTATGTAAGTCAATCTCCTGCCCTTGGGCCCTAAGGATCTAGTTACCCTACCCTCTGAAAACCCTGACAACCAATGTTTCTTATGTAATCTTTAGAGATAATTTATTTGTATGTGTGTGAGAGAGAAAATGTGTGGGCAAATGTATAAATATATGTATACATATCTTTTCCTACATTTTTACGCAAATGGTAGTTTCCATCTTATCTACCACTCTATCTTGCTTTTTCCACTTAATGTATTTCAAATATTATTTCATTTCAGTGTAATAAATGAATCATTTTCTATTCTTTTTTATAATTGGATGGTATTTCACTATGACGATATCCTATAATTATATAGCCCGCCCTTTATTGAGAGCCATTTACTGCATCAATCTTTTGCCAATCAATAGAACGATGAATATCTTGGATATATGTCAAGTCATGTTTATGCAAGTGTATCTGTAGGAAAAGAAAATATGGATTCAGCAGGTCAAAAAGGATTTGTAATTTTGATAGATATTGCCAACTTGTATGGCAACAGGTAAGGACATTTTTTCTGTAGAGGGCATGAAAGCAAATATTTTCAACTTTGCAGGATATACAGTCTCTATCACAAGTACTCAAATCTGCCATTGGAGCACAAAAGCAGCCATAGACACAAATAAAGGAATGAGCATGATTTTGTTCCAATAAAACTTAAGGCATGAAATTTGAATTATACATAATTTTCATGTGTCACAAAATGTTTTATTTTATTGATATATACTTACAGTATTCAACATGATTGTTTTCATACACATATGTATAGTGAAATGATTAACATGTTCAAACAAATTAACCTATGCATCACCTTCCATAGCTACCTTGTGTGTGTGTGTGTGTGTGTGTGTGTGTAATAACAGCACCTAATATTCTTAGCAAATGTTCAATATACAATACAATACAGTACAATACAATACGATACGATACAATATTATTTTGATTTTTTTCAACTACTTAAAAATGGTTCTTAGGTCTTGGGCAGTACAAAAGCAAGCAGCAGGCTGAATTGAGCTCACAAGCGATCGTTTGCCAACTTCTGCCATTTACATCCCCACCGTTTGTATTTGAAAGCCTGTTGTGCCAATACTGTGGCCAATACCAGGTATTATCAAACTTTTGGATCTTTGCCAATTTGACAGGTGAAATTGTATCTCAGTTATGCTTTACTTTGCATTTCTCTTTTTTAAAGCAATGTAAATGATCTTTCTTTGTAAATTTCCTTTTGTATAAACGTGACTATTCTATTCTTTTTCTGCTATTTGTTTGATGTTAGTCTTTTTCTTATCAGTTTGTGTGCTTCCTTAAAGAGTAGAGAAATTCACACTTTGACAGAATTGCAAATATTTTTCCTGGCTTGTCATTTATCTTTGAACTTTGATGTTGGTATTTTTCACCAGGTGCAAATACTTTAATCAATCTTTCATTTTATGACTTATGGCCTTTCCCTCCTCTATAATTATAAAATAATTTTTGCATATTTTTGTATTTTCAGTATTGCCTTTTTAACATTAAATATTTTCTTCATTTGGAACTTACACTGTAGGGTGTGATATGTGACTTAGTTGTCCTTATTCCCTGATTAATCTTTCTTTACTGATTTTAGATGTAAACTTTGCCTTATATTAAACTATTGTATGTATTTAGGTCTGTTTCTAAACTTTCAATTCTGTTCCAATGATGTCTTTTTATTCTTATGCCAGTACCATGCTGTCTTAATGAGTTTTTATAAGATTTAATAATAGACAGGATAGTTACTCCTTGCTACCCTTCTTTTTCAGAATGTTACTAGTTATTCTTGATTATTTACCTCTCTACATAAATGTTAGAACCAGTCTGATTTTTTCAAGTTATCTTTTATGTCTTCATATCTACACTCCAAATTGTTCATCCATGTCAAAGTATTTTTTATGAAACAACAGTTTATGACCTTACATATAGTAAAAGTATCAGATTACAAAGGGAAAGTGGAAATTACCTAAGGAAAAATGCTAGTCTGAAACACCTAGACATGAACCCTCATCAGGGAAAGATGATATAAATAATCTAACCCACTCTAATTCTTATAACACAAATTGTTCTTCTTCATTTACTGAAAAAGAGGAATTGGCACTTACAGCACTTAACATGAAAGAATTTCCTAATGGTAAGAGGATAGGTGGGTGGGTGAATGTCCGGATGAGTGGGTGAGTGGATGGATGGATGGATGAATGGATAGATGGATGGATGGATGGATGAATAAATACCAGATTACTGAGGGAACTTGAATCTCTGCATGTCTTTTGTCCATTCCTCACATTGAATCAAGCATTAATTCAATTCAACAACTTCAGGATTCCACTATGACATATGGAAAAATAAAATATTGGTTGGTTTTCCTTCTTAATTTATTTTCTTTATTAATGGAACAAAACTCAAAGCAAATATTTAAAACTAAGATTTATTAAGGAAGAATGAATGTTGTTCTCCAGTGCTTTCTCTACTGTGGTTTCGCCTTAATTGATCTTTCTCCCACTGGACCATAATCCAACTGGCATAAAGTGTTGCTGCAGATGGAGAGAGAAAGTAAAAAACTTGATTTAAACCACTGATTGATTTTATATTTCCTAGCTGGCCTGTGCCATGTGTCATAGAGGGCAATGGAAGGGGTGTGTGTGGTGGGGGTGGAGGTGGGTGGATATTTTGTTTGCTGAATTTTAACGGGAACATTTTGGTTTCCCCATGAAAACTGAAACATGAGCCCAGTTCACTGTCATATAGTCTCCACTGCAAACCCAGAGCCCAACACAGAATCATTGCTCCAGCTTCCTCAAATTCAAGCCACTATCATATTTGTTAATCTTCCTTGCAGCTGTGTTGGAAACTCCTTGCACTAAAAGTAAATCAGCTCAGGTGGAGTTCTATTATAACCAGAACTCTCCCTGATGCTTCCATTTGCGACCCAAACTCTACAGTCATCCTTCCAGAGTTTGCTCTGCCTCAGAGCAGACCATAGTAATGAATGGTAAGAAACAGGAAGAGGCAAACTTGGCCAAGGAAAGGATTTTTCGATGCCCCAGGATGACTTGTCCTTCATTAGAGTGTCGGAAGCACATGCTCTAACTTCCACTCTAAAGATGTGGACATTTTAGGACCAGGATTCTTTACTAAAAACACTTGCAACTTCTCCCTTAGGACTTTTTTTCTGGAACAAAAGTGTTAGGAAGTTAATGCCCTCAAAAGCAGCCCTCACCCAGTGACTGATAGCAACTGGTGGATAAATACCCCAACTTCCTCACCTCCCAGATGAGTTCACTCTAAGGCACATTTTATACACTGATTTCTAGAGTTCACCACTGGGATTTTGCTCCATTTGTCCACGTCGGTATCTTAATAGCACTTCCCTGACTGCCTTCCTTTACCTTCCTGTCTCACTTTCCTGCCCCTCTGCTAAAGTTTCCTAGAATGACCTCCCTAGTAAACTACTTGCTCTGGACTCTTTCTCTCTGTGTCTGCTTCTGGGGAAAGCTCAACTCAGACAGACTCTGTAACCCAGTACAGGACTCTGTACACAGATTACTCTTTTTAAATTACAATACTCAAATAGTCAACACAGAAAAATTTGGTGTGGGTTTGTAATGGAGCTGAGAAGTGAATGCATGATATGAGGACAGGTAACTCCTGTCTGCCCCTTCTGACCCTGTTCTCTTCCATTTTATTGCTCACTCATCATTGCCCAAAGCCTCCAATCCAATCAGGCTGTCCTGTTTTAGAAGTCCCAGACACATATGTGCATTCTCACCTCCGTGCTTTTGTGCATGCCATTCTCCACATCTGAAAGTCTCCTCCTACTCCTCTTCAACCTGTCCAGATGGTGCCAATCCTTGAAGACCTGTCTCAAGCTTTGCCTCTTCCAAGATGTCTCTTATGTCATCCCTAAGAGAATCACAGCATAGGTAGCCTGTTATTCACAACTCACCACTTAGTCATAGGCTTTTGTATAGCTTCTAACTACTGCACGTGTAATTGTTCTTGTCTCCCTAATTAAAATGGACTTTCCTTGGGAATAATCACCACATTTTGTACCTCTCTACTCCTCCCAGGGCCTAAAATAGTCTGATAAACACAATTACTTGTCAATGTGTGATTTATGCTTTTAAGTAATAAAACAACACGTATGTGTATGACCAAAGTAATGAATCATTTTTAATGATCTTCAGAAAGGCCTCTTTCTTCTTATGCAAACTGCATAGCAGACAGTTATCAGAGCATCCTTCTTGGTGATCCTTTCCAGAAGTTCACAAAAGACAACAGGCCACAGCAACACCTTGGTTTATACACACAACTTCCCCATGCTGCTTTAAAGGCATAATAAAAGATAATGCTTCTCACTCATAAATAAAAAGTGCTTAAATGTAATTTTGACAAAATGTGTCCCAGGGGTGATTGAAGTCTTTTCCTCTCTGTTGTGATTGTAACTGCTATAAATAGACAACCATAAGAGACTCAAAAGGGGAAACCTTTTAAAGGCTTACTCCAGGGCTTGATACCCTCCCCACTTTATTTTTCTTAGCCCTAATGCCAAAGGAAAACAAACACTTATCAACGTACTAATGGTGTTTATTTACCATCTGTCTTGGAATGGTGGCAATGTGCCAAGCCCTGAGACAGTTCACCACAGCGCCAAGTGAGCTGAAGGCAGCCCCTCCACTCACTGTACCCTTGGCTTCCCCTTTGGGGGCCATGGAAAGGTTCAGGATCTTGAATTTATTTTCCCCACCTGTTTCACACTCTGTACCTTTGCCACACCTAAGCCGATTTTCCCAGGCCCGGTGTAGATCAAATAACTTCCATTCTGCTTATGAAGTCACAGCCACCTTCATGCCCCTCTAGAAACAGTTCCATTGAAGTCAGTCGAGGAAACTCAGAAAGGCTCTTTGCTCCTGCTTTGCCCAGAGTCTGATTCCCAACTGCTCATGCCAGAACTGCCCTAGCAGGGAACAGGAAAGCTGTCAGCCATGAGCTAGAGCCACACCCACCTCCTCACCTGTACCACACCGTCTGCCCCATGCTGCATCAGCAATGCCTGGGGAGCTGTGAAGAGCTCCACTCATGTTCCACCACAAGGCTTTTCATCTTCCGGCAAGTCATCCCTTACCAAAGCAAAGTTCAATCGTCCCGTTCAGGTGGGAGGTCCCTGAAAGATCCCAAGAGAAGAAGTGAGCATTTCCTGCTGTTTTTCTGTCTCCTTTCCAAGCAGCAAAGCATACAGAGGAAGTAGCTCTACTTTCTCCTCTCCTTTCTCCAAGTCTTAGCGTTTTTGGCACTGACATGGGAGCCTACGCCCAAAGCAATCATGTCTACAGCAAGATTATGCTTCGGTGGTGATATAATTCTTAATGGTACCTCAGTATATCAGCTGTTCCAGTGCCTCTTATAATCCACTGCAACTGAAACCTCCCAAGTTCTTGACGATGGACTTCCTCATGATGACTCTAAAAGACAAGCAGTAATTAGGTAACAGAATCTAATATCCTTTTAGTCAAAGTTCAACTCATTGTAAGGGGCTTTTAGTGATTGGAGTGAATAGGCAGCCCGTCTCTATTTTTGCTTAAAATCCTCTCAACACATGAGAGTCATAAAAGGATATGGCTGAGAAAGTTTTAGTTGCAATCATTTGTTTCATTGGTTTAGAACTGCTTTTTTTTTTTTTTTCAAATCCATTATTTTAGTTGATTTTCAGACGAATAGGCAGGATGACTTAGTAGTTAGGAATGCTGGTTCCAGATGCCTGAGCTTGAATCCTGGCTCAAAGCCTTCCTGGCTTTGTGACATTGATCAAGTCACCTACCTCCCATCCCATGTCTCTACTTTCTTATCTGTAAAATGTGAATAGCTTTTGTACATACCTCACAGAGTTGAATTGTTTAATGCATATATGTATATATACATTATATATATATAGAGAGAGAGAGAGAGAGAGAAAGAGAGAGAGAGAGAGAACACACACATTTGGAACTATGCCTGGAACACAGCAAGTGCTAAATAATTATTCTAGTTAAGAGCCAAGAAAATAAAAGGTTAGCAGATTCCATGCCTAGCCTAAGCAATTCCTTCAGTGAGGAGGTCAGATATTGTCTTAGCTTGGGCTCCCCCAAAAGCAGACTCTGAGAGCAGCATTTGGGTACAAGTAACTTATATGGGAGCTGAAATCCCAGTAAAGGTAGGGAAGGAAGGGAGGCCACTAGGCTGTGTTTATGAGCAGTTTACTTCTGCAGGAAACTGGGCACAGTCTTACTTGGGACCCTTGAAGTGACTGTGCAGAACATACCACATATCACAGAACTGTCCCTATGAGGCTGAAGGGAGCTGGGGAATTTATCACCAACTCTATCCCTCATTGTTGAGAGCTATCTCTGGGACTGGGACTATGCAACAGTGTCTTCCGGACTGCTCCACGCATAGGTGAAGCATCCTCAGAGTATCATATGCATTCGGGCTTAAGGATTCAGAAAGCCATCAGCACATACTTGGTCTATCTGCAAGTGACTTCCTGGTATGGCCAAAGGAATATGAGCAAGAAAACGACAACAGTGAATACAGAAGTGCAATGCAAGTATTAAAGTTCCTTAACCATCTTGTGCATTCAGACAGAACCAAAGCCAAAGGAACCTACCAGGGAGGACCTATCCTAAATTAATTTCTGGAAAAGGATACTGTACCATCTTTCCTGGTAACTCATTCCAAAGCTTATCAGATTTTATGACATCTCTATATACCACCAAAATCCCTTTGGGTGAGATCTTTTCTTCTACATTAATTTCCAACAGAGAGAAACAAAGAGTAAGGCTGACAGTATATTTTCATTCATAAAATAAAAAGTATAAAAAAGGACATGGCGTGGCTTTAGACCCTGCTAGGTATGCAGAAAAGAATGTTCTTTGAGCTTAAATGTTCTACTCTAAAAATGTAAAAACCTATTTGAAAATGCCTACCTTCGAATACGTTGACCCCTCTGTACAGGACATACTCTAGACATATGCTTCCAGAGTTGTATTTTTGGAAAAACTAAAGTTTTGCACAACTGTCTTCAAGTTGACAAGTTTACACTTCAAAGACAGAATGCACACCTGAGCCCTTGAAGGCAAAAACCAAACAAAAGTCTTTAACTTTTATGAAATACCTTCTCTCCACTCTTTCCCATTCCTCCAGAGAGAGCTTTCATTTTATCTTATCATCCTTCTATCCAAAGGCAAAAAAAAATTCCAAAATCAATTCATAAAGGCAAGAACTTTTATCCACCATCCATTTCTAAATAAAGAAGGAAGGAATACCAAAGCAAAACAACCACACCTATTATAACTGTTTTCTTTTGACTTCCAGCCAAAACTTCTTAATAGGGACAAGATACAGTAAGTGACAAGGAGATAGTAGAATCTGGCTTTTATTTAGAATGTTGGTTAAGCCCATTTGCAAGTAGGCATCTTTACATCTTTTCATGTGGAGGGTTTATTTTCTCTATATTTGGGCAGAGCCCACTGAAGTAACCAAAAACCACTACCTCTGATGAGGAGCTGTGATGTAGACCAGAGAAAGTCTTAGTCGAGGTAACTGAGGCCAGAGATCCACAATGAAACTGTACTGTATTATTTCATTTTTCAAACTTACATATTCTCCTACACCCCTTTCTTTGGATATGATTTATGTTCAGTTGATTTTGTTACAGGTCTGGAATGTTTACACAAAGGCTTAATAGACATTTACTTTGGAAGTTACATTGTGAGATAGAATCAAGGAATTGGCCCATTGCCGGAGTCAGAATGGGAGGCCACCTGGAAGTTAATGATCACTTTGCAAAGACCAGGGGCCTGTAACAGAAGGTTCTAGAAAAGTAGAGACTTCATGTAATAACACACTGTACTCAGACATCCATCTTTGTAATGACTGAAGAGAAACCAATGTTTCATAGAGACATCTACCGATAGAGACGTCCAGGACACAATTACTCAATACTTCCATACTTTAATGTCATATTTTGTGCTCTATTTTACAGTTTATATATGCTTTTATGTAACATTAAAAATAATGCTATCCAAAATGATTCCTGTAACCCCATTTATTGGATAATCTGCTTTACATATTTCATTCATGCTGAGTTTACCTTTGAGGCAAATATAAAAGAATTATGACTTTCACTTTAGAGATGAGGAAACTGAGACTCAGAAAGGATCAGCAACCTACTTGCTCAAGATTACATCATGCATAACTGGCAAAAACCACAGTCCCTTCAGTAATTTCACCACTATTCTACGGTTGTTTTGTTTAAGCTATTACTTTTTCTATGATTCAACGGAACCCACAAATACTTATCAAGAAGCATTAACATCACCAGGCTGAGCATAGTGGAGGATAAAAGTAAATGTAATCTCCTTGAGATTATAACCTAATTTGGGAGAAAGGCCTATTTCTTGAAGTGGCTTGTTTTTACATTAGAGATTTCTTTCTAAGAAATTCTCTGTAATACACAGTGCATCGACAACTAAAGAAGTCAATATATGTTAAATCCTTCCATATGGCATAGTATAAAAAAGAATTAATGCTTTAAACAAAGTGCTCAAAGGAATTCTTTTTTTAATTTTAGTTTTTATTTTAAGTTCTGTTTCAGGATGTGCAGGTTTGTTACATAGGTAAACATGTGCCATGGTGGTTTGTTGCACCTATCAACCCATCACCTAGGTATTAAGCCCAGCATGAACTCTCTGTTTTTCCTAATGCTCTCCCTCCCCGCACCCCACCTCTCAGCAGGCCCCAGTGTGTGTTGTTCCTCTCCCTGTGTCCATGTGTTCTCATTATTCAGCTCCCACTTACAAGTGAGAACATGCAGTGTTTGATCTTCTGTTTCTGCATTAGTTCGCTGAGAATAATGGCTTCCAGCTCCATCCATGTACTTGCAAAGGACATGATCTTGTTTTAAAGGAATGCTTCGTAATAAAATGATATTTGACAGACATCTGAAGAAGGCAAAAAGGCAGGCTATGCAGGTATGTGGAGAAACACCAGTTCAGAAAGAGCAAACAGCAAGAACAAATTTCCTGAAGTAGAAATATGTTTGGCTTCTTCACAAACAGCAAGGAGACCAATTTGGCTATAGCAAGACTAGGAAGGGATTGTGTAGAGGAGAGATGAAGGAAGCCTGGTCATGTTGAATCTTATATGCCATAGGAAGGGATTTGACTTTGACTCTAAGTAAGATGAGATGCCCTTGGAAGATTTTGAATAGATGAGTGGCATGATCTGGCTTTTGCTATAAAAAGAATCATCCTGGCTTCTTTGTGAAAGAGTATAGAGGGACAAAGGCTGAAACAGAAATACCAGGCTTGAGAGATGGCAATGGATGTGGTGAGACATGGTTGGATTCAAGATGTATTTTGAAGATAGTTTCCATGGGATTTTGTGGTGAATTGGATGTGAGGTGGGAGAGAAAGAGAGGAGTCAATGATTGCTGGAAGTTTTTTCAGCTTGAGGGCCTAGAAGGATGGAGTTGCCGCAACTGAGATGGACAAGACCAGGGGTGGAACAGATTATGAAGGTTTAATCAGAAGGTCACTTTCTATCTCATGAAGTTTGAGATACCCATTAAATACCCAAGTAGGGGTACTGAAAAGACATTTGAATGTATAAACATGGAGTTTAAATGAGAGATCTGAGATGGAGATACAAATTTAGGCATCGTAAGATATTTAAAGCCATGAGACTGAATGAGATCATCCAAAACATGAGTGCGAGTAGAGAAGAGGGCCAAGATCTGAACTGAGAGTGGGAGAGCTCAACTTTTAAAGGTTGAGGAGGTCAGGAGAAACCAACAGAGAACATCAATAAAGGAAAGTCAGTGAAATAGGAAGAGAATAAAGAGAAAAGAGAGGATATGTCCACAATGAAAGATTTATGCAAGAAAGCCCATAGTGGCTTAATTCATAATACCCCCAAGACGAGAACAACACAAATACCCATCAGCAGGAAAATAAATAACCAAGTCGTGGGATATAAGTCATACAAGGGAATAATACTCAGCAATGCAAAAGAATAAACAATTGCTACCCACAACAACACAGATGACTCTCCAGACACAACAAACCAGATACAAAAGAGGACTCACTCTCTGATTCCATTGATATGAAGTTCAAAGAAAGGCAAAACTACTCCATAGGAATAGAGGTCAGAACAGTGGTTTCTTCTGTAGTGAGAGGGGTAGGTATTGACTAGAAATGGTATTCAAGTGAAGTTTCTAGAGGAATAGAAATGTTCAACATCTTGATCCAGGTGGTGGTTGGACGGGTACATCATACACAGAAATGCCTCAAGTCATAGCCTTAAAATGTATGCATTTTGCTGTAGCTAAATTATCCCTCAATAATAAACACAAGAGGGGAAGGAAGGAGGGCATGAAAATGGTGTCCTATGCTATAGAATAGCATAAGACTCCTTGCCCCCCAGCCCCCAGCAGTCCCTGTGCGATTGTTCCCCTCCCTGTGCCCATATGTTCTCATTGCTCAACTTCCATTTATGAGTGAGAACATGCGGTGTTTGGTTTTCTGTTCCTGTGTTAGTTTGCTGAGAATGACAGTTTCCAGCTTCATCCATGTCCCTGCAAAGGACATGAACTCATTCTTTTTATGGCTGCATAGTATTCCATGGTGTATATGTGCCACATTTTCTTCATGCAGTCTATCATTGATGGGCATTTGGGTTGGTTCCAAGTCTTTGCTATCGTGAATAGTGCTTCAATAAACATATGTGTGCATATGTCTTTATAGTAGAATGATTTATAATCCTTTGGGTATATACCCAGTAGTGGGATTGCTAGGTCAAATGGTATTTCTAGTTCTGGATCCTTGAGGAATTTCCACACTGTCTTCCACAATGAACTAATTTACACTCCCACCAACAGTGTAAAAGCATTCGTTTAGGAGGTTGAGGCGGGCAGATCAGGAGATCAGGAGTCCGAGACCAGCCTGGCCAATATGGTTACACCCCATCTCTACTAAAAACACAAACATTAGCTGGATGTGGTGGCGCACCTGTAGTTCCAGCTACTCAGGAGGCTGAGGCAGAAGAATCACTTGAACCCGGGAGGCAGAGGTTGCAGTGAGTCAAGATCGTGCCACTGCACTACAGCCTGGTGACAGAGCAAGATTCTGTCTTAAAAAAAAAAAAAAAGGCATTCTTATTTTTCCACAAAATACCTAATGTAGATGACGGGTTGATGGGTGCAGCAAACCACCATGGCACATGTATACCTATTGAACAAACCTGCACATTCTGCACATGTATCCCAGAACTTAAAGTATAATTTAAAAAATAAAATAAAATATATATTCTACAGTAAAAAAAAAAAAAATAGTACAAGACTAGTATAAATTGTCTTTGCCCATGAAGAGCTTACTTATCAGACTGAAAATTGGAAATGCATAGATTTCCTCTTTGGAACAAGAGGACTAAATTATTATCTTTTTACACTCTTTCTACAGAACATCATCTTGCTCTTCCTCCAACCTATGACCATTTCAACCAATTTTCTCAGCAATCACAGCCCCAGGTCTTCTCTGCTAGGCCACTGGCCCCTAAGTACCTTAGAGGACACAGGAGATAATGTTGAACATGTTGTCTTGGTAACCAACACTTTTGCCTGGTGGCCCTGGCTCCATCCTCCTCTATACCCTGCCTTTGCAATTTCCACTGCACCCCAAGGTTGGTGACCTGACCCTTCCAGCTCCTCTCTGCTATGCCCTCCAGTGATTGTGCTGTGCCCCCTCCCCCGCAAATTCCCCTTCCCTTTGTTCACTTCCAACCTACTTCTTATTTTGAACTTGCACAGTTGTTTCCACCTCATGTTTAGCAGGTCTCAAGGGTTCTAACTCATGGTCTTGCTTAAATCTTAAATCCCTGCCACCTCACTGTCACTCGGATGAGGCACCCTGATAGGTTTCCCAGGACAGCTACAAAAACTCCTTCATGGATGGAGAATTCTTCCCCCACTCCAAGACCTTTAAAGTTAGATGTGATTTATCAGGCTGGTAATCATTAAAGTCAGGGTTTAGGGTACCGTCCATCAGAAAGCAGAGAAGGGACAGGAGTTTCTACTGAAAATAAGAACACAAGTTGGACACATATTTGCTCCTAGTTGAAACATTGTGCCCAGTGGCTAAGTGGGCTCTTTTCTCCTTGTAAGATGTCCCACATTTGAACAAAATATCTTGGCTGACAGATTTTTGTTTTCAAAGAACCAAGAAGATTAGGCCAGGTACAGGCCTGTAATCCCAGCACTTTTGGAGGCCAAGAAGATTAGGCCAGACTCACACCTGTAATCCCAGCACTTTGGGAGACCAAGGTGGGTAGATCACCTGAGGTCAGGAGTTTGAGACCAGCCTGGCCAATATGGTGAAAACCCATCCGCTAAAAATACAAAAATTAGCTGGGCATGGTGGCACACACCTGTAGTCCCAGCTACTTTGGATGATGAGGCACAAGAATTGCTTCTACCTGGGAGGCGAGCTGAGATCATGCCACTGCACTCCAGCCTGGGCTACAGAGGGAGACTCTGTCCAAAACCAACAAACAAACAAAGCAAGGAACCAAGAAGATGATACTTTAGAGGCAGTTCTGAAAGCAGTCACTTCTAGGCAAGAATTAAAAATGCTTCAGAAGCTGACATGTGATCCCTTCCTGGAACAGGGCTTCCAGGTTGACCCCTGCCCAAGCTCTATCCACCACATCACCCCACTCCCAACTCCCTGCCCAGGGTCCCAGGGCAGTCACAGGGCAACAGATCACAACAGTGTTATGTTGGGCTGACTCAGCTTTTCCACAAGGGAAGTTACAGAAGAACCTGGCTCAGAACTTAGACCAAGTAGTGAAAGGGAAGGAATGACGAAAGCTGGTGAGGCTTCTGCAACTTGTGTTACTGCCCTTGGATTGCTTCCAGGACTGACTTTGTGAGCATGAGACTCAAACTGCCACACAGAGCTCTGTGCTTGGAGGGGTCCCATGATTGGTTTAATGCTCTGCTGTCACTATCTTGAAATTGTAATAATTTTTCAACAAGGTCCCACATTTTTATTTTGCACTGGGCCCTGAAAATAAATTATGTAGCTGATACTAATTGTTTCAACTCAGTTATCTGCAAACTAAACATCACTGGTTATTTTTATATACTCCACCTTGAGCCTTCTCTTCAGTAGATTGAAGGTGATAAACTGAGAGTTATAGACCTACTTTCAAACCTCTATGGAAACCACTGTTTTCAATGTGTAATTGGAGGAAGACAGGTCAGTTGGATTTCTAGACTGGACATTCTTCCCCAAAACTGGAAAAATAAGGAAATCTCTACAAGTTGAAGGTCAAGATGATGAATAAGAATGTATTGAAAAGTAAGACTTCAAATAAAACTTTCATCCCTGGCTTGAAGATGACATTAAACATAAACTTACTGCTATGAAAATATCGATCAATGATAATGCCAAATAGTTGAAAAACACACATAACCTAAAAAATCCCCAATCCATCATTTATCAGAGGTAAGATGAAACATAGCCAGGCTAGGTCACAAATCAAATTCTGGCAGTGGCACAATGAAATAAAAAGAGGAATCTGGGTAATCCACTGAATAATCATTGCTTCTCTCAATTCCCCCAAATAAGTAAGGCATGTGTTTCCAAAGAGATCTATCTTATCCCTGAGTAATACTCAAATTTTCTGTGTTCTCAGAACTCTAAACTCTCTGCTCCTCAGTAAAGTTTTCTCTGGCTATTTAAAAGCAATTCAGAGTTTTATCTTTCAACTATCTCCCCTTTTCAATAAATCTCTGCACATTGAAAGGCTCTTCTGGCCTTGTCAGCATCAGAGTCAAAGGGGGCTGGGGCAGAGTAAACACACAAGGTGGACTTTGGTAGCCAGGCTCCACGCCTGGCTGTAACCCTTTCTTTTTATCATCCACAGTATACTTACTCCTTGTCTTGGAATTCACCACAGCAGCCAGCCTTCTCCTCCAGCTCTATTTCCTCCCCTGCCTATTTACTCTCAAAGATGACCTCTCCACCTACTTCCTTGGGAAAATTGAGAACATCTGATGAGAACTCCCACAAGTTTCCTCCAAAACTCCTTAAGTTTTCTTTGGATCATCACCCAAACTTTCTTCCTTCCCACCCATCTTGGAAGAAACATTCCCTGACACATGGACAGGTTAACCCCTTCACCTGCCTTCTACCATGCAGGGGCTTCCCTTTGATGATTAGGGTCTCCGTTTTCTCCTTCCACTGGCTACTTGTCCAGTTCCGCAACACAGGCTCAAATCTTCTCATTCAAAAACAAACACACAAACACCAATGACATCCTCTCCTCATTCACTCTTCACACTCTTGCTTTCCTTTTTCTACCAGTCCATAGTGTCCACTTCCTCTTCTCTCTCTATGCCTTCCATAAAACAAAATATTGTCTCACCTAGCACTAAATGTAGAAGGCATCAAATAAATGTGAGACCCATTTCTCGATAGCCTTGAAATACAGTTTGAAACCAAGTAGTGTGATGCCTCCAGGTTTGTTCTTTTTCCTCAAGATTGCCTTGGCTGTTTAGGGTTTTTGTGGTTCCATATGAATTTTAGGATCTTTTTCTAGCTCTATGAAAAATGACATCAGAATTTGATAGGGATTGCATTGAAATCTGTAGATCACTTTAGGTAGTATGGACATTTTAACAATATTAATTCTTCCAATCCATGAACACAGAATATGTTTCTACTTATTTGTATCTTCTTCAATTTCTTTCATCAGTGTTTTATACTTTTTAGTGTAGAAATCTTTCACATTGACCAATGAAACATAATAGAAAGCCCAGAAATGAACCTCCACATTTATAGCCAACTGATTTTCAACAAAGGTGCCAAAAACACACAATGGGAAAAGGACAATCTCTTCACTAAAGAATGTTGGGAAAACTAGATATCCACATGCAGAAAAATGAAACTGAACTCTTACATCATACCATATACAAAAATCAACCCAAAATGAAATTGTCTTTTCTAGGGTTAGCCAAATCAGAGGCCTGGGTTTGACACCCATCCTATTAGTAATCCCAGAAGCATTCTTGCTTCTCAAGATGAGACCTCTCTTTCTGTGATGTTGGTTTCCCTCCAACTTTTCTCAGTTGCTCATATAAAGTGTCTTTTCCCTATTCTTGTCCATCACTTAATGGAAGTTATTTCCAAAAATACCTCTCTTGGCTTGTTCTCTTGGCTCAGTATAGTGAGCAGAGAACATCTTTATTCCATGAAGATTCTCATTGGCTCCCATTCTCACTGCATGATTCCCAAAGGTATATTCTTACTTCTGACCTCACTACCAAATCGCGGACCACATCTCCAACACTTGCTAAACACCCTCAGTCACCTGCCTTACCTCCCTCTAAGTGTGGCCTACCGGCTCCTTAACCTCTAGTTAACTAAAGCAGAATGAACGTGACAGAATGAATGTCCATCTTGCACAACTTTCAGGGAGTTTCCTATATAATTCTTGTTGTGGAGAGGCACTACTGCCAGACTGAGGCTCAGCAGGCCTGCAGGTAGAAACAACAGGCGATTTTACCTGGCTGGAGAAAAAGTGTGAGACAGGGAACAAAGCCAGATCCTGATCCAAAGCAGCCAAGCTGCACTTCTCTGCTCGGCACTGTATGTCTGCCTCCTGGTCCTCTTGAAAATTACACTGTTCAAGACATCGATAACAGATAGAGACATCACCAAAAATTAAACAAGCATTGCTTTCACACCTAGAGATAGAAAATTAACTACTTACTTTGCCTGCAAGTCAAGGCACAATGGCGTTGCATTAAGCAGGAAGTGATGGGGCGTCTGACTTGCGCACAGTGGATCAAGAAAAGCTGTGACCTCTTTTCCACTTATTGTTCACACTGTAAATGCTTTACTTCCATCAATTAAAAGGCCTATGTGGATTCTGTCCCTCCAATTATTCATGGTCTGTTAAGCATCTCTCTCTGATTGAGACTCACTTTTCTTAGTGCGAGTGCCTGCATCTGCTTTCTTAATCATGGCATTCCCAAATCCCAAGGAGCTCTGTGAATGATGCTCTCTTGGAAGACACTGGTGCTAACATTTCCCTCCCTGAGCTACGAAAGCTAAGAAGAGTTAATAAATTTTTGGCTATGCTCATGTCCCACCCTCCCACTAACAAAAAAAGAAAAAACAAGTCCTTATTTTGAACAAAGGAGAATGAAAAAAAGCTCCCTTCCTCCACCCACAGCCTGGGCTCCCTATCCAGGGCCTCCTGCTAATTTCAGGCCTCACCCTGAAATCAGGGAGGCCTGTGCCCTTGGGACACTTACCACCCCTCTCGGCATGACCTGCAGCATTGACAGCTTCTGAGTATCCTAATCTATTCCATATTCTGGGAGGTTCTTAGAAGGGGAGGGTAACCATTCATTCTCCCACAGTCACTCCACGCTTGCTTTCCCACTCACATCCTCTTGGGATTGACAGCAGTAGGGTAACAGAGTTCTGCCTTCCCTGATGCTGCATGGCTCCTTGGCCTTCACTTAATCAAGGCCTTTGCTGTGAAAGTAAGCCGTGCACAAGGGGGCCTGCCCAGAAGAAAGCAGGGAGCTATGGCATTGCCTTCTCCCAGCTTAAATGGAGTATCTTATTAAAGCCACACTACCACTGTTAAAGAAATGTAAGGAGCAAAAAGGAGCAAACACAAGGAGGTTTAAAAAATTATAGGGAAAGCTGAGGGGAGAGGAAGACAATAGAATGATGCCATTACTTTCCCTTAACTGCCATTTTGTATCACGTTAATTGAAAACTGTATCCGTTTTCAGGTTCATCTGCCAATGACAAAGTTGGAATTAAGAGGAGCCAACCCATGTGAAAAACTTCCAGGGCTTAAGATCAAGTAAGTAGTGACTCACACTTGTAATCCTGGTACTTTGGGGGTGCTGAGGCAGAAGAAGTTCTTGAGCCCAGGAGTTTGAGGTCAGCCTGGGCAACATAGGAGATCCCGACTCTACAAAAGATTTGTTTTAAGTTCTTAACAGGAAAAAAAAAAAAAAAAAAAAATGGAGTAAGTACTGGTCCCACCAAACCTAGCCATTTGCCTGACTACTAAACCTAGACTCCTTAACTCTGCCATATCCAATTTATCAGGAAGCCTCGGCTCTACCTCCAGAATACCTCCCACATTCAGCTCCTAGCTCACCCCCTTTGCCACTACCTTTTTAATTCAAGATGCTATCATTTCTTGCCTGGAATGTTACAATTGATGGCCAGCTGGGCTCTCTGCCTTGCCTTACCTCCATCCCACTCTCCACACTGCAGCTGGTGAGAGTATTTTCACACCCAAATTACCTTCCAAAGGTTTCCCACTGCCTTTGAGTGGAATCTAAGCTTTTTACACAGCCACATAATTTTCCTTAAGCTGTCTCCTTCTCTCATCTTTACCATGATTCCCTAATACTCTCCCCTTCACTTACTGTGCTTTAGCCATGCTGGTCCCCTTGCTATCCTTCCATTGCACCAAGCTCTTTCCCTTTGTCCCAGACGGGGTTTCCCAGTGCAGAGCCTGTGATGGGGATTCTTGTGCATGCAGGGAGGACTCTCAGACCAAACCTACAAAATAGTTTGGGAGTTAGAACAGAGAAAGGAAAGACACCAATCAAAGATACAGTCTCCACCAGAGACCAGATTCAGCCTGATGATCCCATGGCCCTGCTTAAGGTAACAGACTGGCATCTTGTTCCATTCAGTCATTGGCTGTGGTCCACCGCTGAGGGTGGACATCATCTCAGGCATTCTCCTGCAGCAAAGCACAATTGCAGTTGTAAGCAGATAGCAGCCAACACTCAGGGAAGCCAGGCGATGGGTACCTTGGCCCTTGGGATGTAGGCAGGGCATTAACAATTCTACTAGATCTACCTTAAGAACTTGTTTTAGCTATTCCTTCTGCCTGAAACATGCTCCTTCTAGATATGCATGTGTCTAGCTTCTCATTATCATTTTCATCTTGGTTTAAACATCTTTTCTGAGTGGCCATGCTTGACCATCTAGCTAAAGTAGCTACTCTGACACACTGCCCTTCCAGTTAGTCAATATCATTATCTGATAATATCCTTTTTCACTGTCTGAAATCATATTTTTTATTTAACATTCATGTGCATGTTTATTGGCTGTCTCTCCTACTACAATGTAAAGTCCAGGAGACCAAGAATTCAGTCTTATTTGCCAATTTAGTGGTAAAGTCAAAATATTCTGAAGTGAGATTTCCAAGTTCAATTTCTGACTCCACTATTTAATAGCTATATAAGCTTGAGCAAGTTAAGTGGCTACTTATAAGTCATTGTGTTGCTGACTCCCATCCTTCAGATTAATTGGGTCATTTGGAGGATTAAATAAGTTAATGCAAGTAAAGTGCTTGGAATACTGTCTGATACATGTTAATTATTCAGTAAATGCTAGTCCATGAGATGTGCCTGGTATATGAGTGAATGAATGGATGGATGGGTAGATGAATGAATGAATGAATGAATGACTTCCTTGGCAACTCAAGCTGCCGCTCTGCTCCACCTATATGGTGTATAGCAGAGGCCACTGGCATTTCTTTGACTTTTACCCTTTAAGGCTACAAATGTTCCTATTCTCTTTCTCAGCCATCAATAGGCATCTAAAGTACCCAAATTAATTTTTGTTTCTCAGTGATGCTTGGAACCACCCAATACTCCCATCTCAACCATACTCATTGCAAGTCTGTAGACTTGAAGGCTTAATTTCCTGGGCAGCAGCATGCTAAATTCTGGAGGCAAGGCTCTAGTCCCACAGTCACAAGCACTCACTGTTCCACCAACAACTCTTTCCCATTGCTTTGCTCAGGCCACCCTTGCCATGTAATCCAAAAAGCTGGCTGCATCAAGAGGAAAGGAAGTTTTCAGTAAGCTTCAGCCACCAAATGAACTGTGGTTTTGTCTGTGGCCTGGATGAAATGGATAAAGGTGCAATTAGTTCAACTCTCCTCTGAAAGGCAGAGTTTATGGGAAGTAAGAAGCAGGGGCAGTCATTAAGCAAATATAAACTGACCGCGTTCTGTTGAGCAGGCACTGTGGGGAACATGAACCGTATCATAGGAGGAGATGAAGAATAAAAGACAGTTCAGAAAGCAGTTGCCCTGAGAGGGGATAATTTTATTGACCTAAATTTTTCTTAAGGAGGCTTTTGTATTTTTTGGGGGTGAAAAGGTCGGACAAGACATTTAGGATTAATGGAAAGGCATCAAGAACAAGCCTAACCTTCCATTATGGGAAGACCAGGCAATGTATTTGTCATTGAAGGGGGAGAAAAAGAGCAGTGCAAACACAAATAGGAGAGGGAAGTTAGAAGGCAGAGGGAAGACAGAGGCGTCTTGAAGAGCTGTCATTGTGTTGCTTACTCCCATTCTTCTATAAGGTGGCTAAATTCAACAATGCCTGGAGTGAGGGGAGGTTTTGTAGAAAGCAGTGAAGTGTCTGGGTTTCTGGACCAGCAGACTTTAAATGATCCAGAGACCACACCTACCCCATAGGCCAGAGGAGATGGGAGGTAAAGGAGCCTCAAGCAAGCTTGGCCTTTGTGGAGGCCATGAGATGGGGTTTGCCCCAAATTAGCCCAGATCTCCAATGCATCAAGAGGGTTCAGCAAACACCCGAGCAGCATCTAGATACTCTCACACTCAGGGAGATGTTAAAGGGCAGACACCCACATCCCAGTGTCCATCCCTGTGGCCCCATTTTCAAACCGAGTCTAGAATCTTCATCATCAATCATATACCCAAACCTAAGCTAATGAACAATTTTAAGCAGTGGCTGAGGCTCAGAAATAACATGTAGAAGGGCAGGCCCATGGAGATCATCCAGCATCTCTTCTTCTGCATAATCTTCCAGGGTGATTTCATTCACCGTCTTGGTGTCAGATCTCATCTGTAGTCTGGAGAATCTTTAGGTCAGATCCCCCCTTAAAAGCTGTTGTGTGTAGCAGCCACTAGCCACATGTGGCTATTGAGCACTAGAAATGCAGCTAGTATGACTGAGCAACTGCATTTTAAAAATTGTGTTTCATTTTCATTTATTTTGATTTTTTAAAATTATACTCAATTTAATTATTGGAACACCTTTAATAATGTTTGGAACAATTTAGGTATGTAAATCTACTTTTTAAAAATTTTTCATTTTGATTTTTGTGGGTACATAGTAGGTGTATAAATTTATGGGGTACATGAGATGTTTTGATAAGGCACCCAATGTGAAATAATCACATCATGTGAAATAATCACATCATGTAAAATGAGCTATCTACTCCCTCAGGCATTTATCCTTTGTGTTACAAACAATCCAAATCTACTTTTACAACTATCAATTTTTCATACGAATGAAAACTTAACATCCAAATTGAGAGGCTCTGTAAATGTAAAATATAAATTGGATTTAGATGATTTAGTATCAAAATGTCCAGTTTTCATTAATAATTTCATATTGATTAAATGCTGACATAATATTTTGGATATATTGGGTTAAATTAAAACAGTATTAACATTAATTTCACCTGTTTCTTTTTATTTGTCTTGATGTGGCTACTAGAACACTTAGAACTCCATATATGGCTCACATCATATTCCACTGGACAGCACTGCTCTGGAACCATATGGCCACATCCCCCCTGAAGTTATTCACAAGTACCTCAAACTAACATATGCAAATTATCATATACAAAATTACATTATCTGTTGTCTCCCATCTCACCCCCAACCTCTTCCTCCTCTAGAATTCCTTAAATGCCTTCATTCATCAGATTACATTGGAAAATAATCTGAGAGTTATTCTTGATGCTTCAAAGTCAGTACCACCTTCAGTAGCATGTAGCTTATGCACTACATAAGGGCAAGGGCAGTATCTGTCTATCTGTCTACACTTAGCCAAATGCAGTGTGTGGTAAGACCTCAATAAAGACTTTCTAAATGAATGAATGAGCAAACAAGTGAAGGGGTGACTCATCTCTGGCATGGCTGAGAAGACAAAGCACGCATAGCGCAGTTAAGCAGAAAAGAGACATTCCAGTGTGCTCCCTAGAACAGCTGGCCTTGAGGAAGAAAGTCAAAGTCCCACCTACAAAGCCACAGAGCAGTGACATGAAAACTGAGGCTCCAGCAGCCCCTCCATATAGGCAGGTCTGGAGATAGCCAAAGAAATCAGGGCCTTCCCAATGAATAAAGGACATTTGGCAGGGGGTTTAGCTTCCTGGAACCACACCCTACTCAGCTTTACAACGTGGCCTCTTTGCTGTAAAAGCTGGAAGGGGAATTACAGAGACAACAAATCTAGGTCAGCAAGAACCATGGACAGACTAAGTAGGGAGTGGACAGCCTCCCTGAGTGCCAATTAAACTAGAGCAATGACCAGTTAACAAGCACAACTAAAGAATAGGCTGAAAAAAGTCAGGCTTATTCCAGAAAGTCTAGCGGCCTAAACACCATCCCAGAACAATAATAGCAGTGGGAATGCCATTGACATCAATTTATACAGCACATACTATGTACCAGGAGCTACTTTAAATATTCCTTTCTTCTCACACTCTCTCTCTGTATGTATACATGTATATGATGTCTGTGTATGTGTGTGTGTGTGCTAGCTTCAGTCTTCCTAGCAACCCTATACAGTTATAATCATTATCATTCCCATTTCACAGATGACCTAAAAGAGACGTGGCTCTGGGATTCAAACCCAGGCCATCAGTTACAAAGTCTTCATTTGTAACTATCATGCCATTCTATCAATCATAGATCAGTGAAAGGAGGGATCAAATCCTAATTTCTGGAACACCGGGTAAGATTATGGTCCATCTGCTCAGTGTTCTGATGAGTTTATCCAAGAAGCATATTTGGAACTAAGAGAAGAAATAGGCATTATTCTCTTCTCTGACACTAGCCACGTTCATTCACTTCTGCATTAAACGTGTATATTTTTTAAGCTCTCTCTTACCTGTGTTTCTATTTATCCTAGTCTCTTCTTGCGACAAGGACTTCTCTCCTACTCTTTGCTACTACTGCAAGATTGGAAGATCTTAAGGAAAACTGGTGAATTTGGAGGGCAGAGATTCTGAATTAATGGAGAGTTAGATTGGCTCTTCTATTTCTGCCTCCTTGTGCCTTAAACTGAGGAATGGATCCAGCTAAGCACAACTTTGTAAAAGAGTATGGAGCAGGGTCCTCAATCAATGAAGCTGGGGAGCAAGAGGAAAGTGGGGACATGGGGAGCTAACATTGTGTGATGATATTTGCAGTGGTTTTAGACAAACTAAATAACACCAAAAAAAGAGGAAATGATAAAACTTCTGACAATGTCACTAACCTCACATTAACATTTTTGGAAAGAGAGACATAGAAGGGAATGATACAGAAGAGAATGAGAGACTTACTCTGTTTTGCTCATTACATAAACACAAGAATAAGGGTGGGAGATTGTTTAAGGAAGGAAGATTGCAAGTCAAAAAGGGGGAAATTTTTCTAGCCATAAAAACGCGTCAAAATTGAATCATCTCTTTTGTATGGTTTTGAACTCCAGTTTGGGGAAGAGACCTCAACCAAAGATTATTGACCACCAGAATTCGAGTTTGAGATTGACGACCATTTAATCCAACTCTAAGATTTTATGCCCTGAATATTACCAATATATTTTCTATTAAGATATAACTTACACAACATGAAAGTTACCATTTTAAAGTGTACAATTCAATTATGTATAGTATATTTGTAGAGTCATACAACCATCACCATTTTCCAATCCCAGAATATTTTATCAACCCAAAAAGAAGCTTTATATATTAGCAGTCACTCCTAATTCCTCCTCCCTCAATCCCTGGCAACCATTAATCTACTCCTTGTCTCTATGGATTTGCCTATTCTAGACATTTAAGTCATATAATATGAGGTCTTTTGTGTCTGGCTTCTTTCACGTAGCATAAGACTTTCACGATTCACTCATGTTGTAGTATGAATCACTATTTCATTCATCTTTATGGCTGAATAATTTTCCATCATATGGATATACCAAATATGGTATATCCATTCATTTGGTAGTGGATATTTGGGTTGTTTCATTTTTTAGCTATTATGAATAATCCCACTATAAACATTTACGTACAAGTTTTTGTGTGAACATATGTTTTCATTTCTCTGTGGTATACACCTAGGAGTGGAATTGCTTACTTGCACAATAACTCAATTTTTTAACTTTCTGAGGAGCTGCCAAACTGTTTTCCAAAGCAGCTGTACCATTTTACTTTCCCACCAGCAATGTATGAGGGTTCCCACTTCACATCTTAGCTAACAGTCAGTATTGTCTGTTTTATTTACAGACATCCTAGTAGATGTGAAGTGGTATCTCCTTGTGGTTTTGATTTGCATTTTCCTAATGACTAATGATGTTGAGCATCTTTCCATATGCTTATGGACCATTTGTATACCTTCTTTGGAGAACTGTTTATTTAGATTTTTGTCCATTTTTAATTGGGTTGTCCTTTTATTATTGAGTTGTAACAGTCCTTTATATATTCTGGATGATCAATATATCTGACTTTCACTATAAGTGAATAAATTTGAAACCTGGGTAAATTATCTTTCTAGGGGAAAAAATAGGAAACTTGAAATTATTTAAGAGAACCTAATATGAATAACCAAAGAAAAGATTATGAACATTTATAAAGAGCTATTTCTCTGTTCTCCCTAAGCCCCTCTCATCCTACCCTACCTAAAATTCCAAAAGGCACCAAAGCCAGTTTGTTTCAAGGGTGAATTTTGCAAACCTTCAAGGCAGAGATTTTTCCTTTGCTATATAACATGTTCCAGAGTCTAAAGAAAGGATATTTCTTAACTTTTTATGAAGGCAACATAAAACTTCACCAAAACCTGAGAAAAAAAATAGCCCAAGAAAAAAATTACAGAACAATCTTACTTATATATGTTGACATGAAAAGCTCATAAATTAAATATTAATAAATGAAATTTGTCAGTACAGTAAATGAATACTACAGGGGAATAACCTTTGGAAATCATAAGATGACTTAATAATGAGGAGTCAATATAATTAACAATGCATGTGAATAAAAAACTCAATATTCATAAAAGGCATTGAATAGAAACATTTATTTACAGTTCAAAAACACTCCTTAGGACCTGCACATTGAACATCAGTACAATAACATCTCACACCTTATATAAAATAACATTAAAACATCTGAAACTATTTTTAAAAATAGCAAAAATGTATGGAAAGAGAACTTTCATAAACTCCTGTTGGGAGTTTAAAATGGTCAAATCACTTTGAACAAATATTTGGTAGTATCTAGGAACACTGATAACCTACATACTATATGACCAAGGAATTCTACTCCAGGGTATATATCCTAGAGAAATTCTTGTACAGTTTACAAACCAACATATACAACAATTTCCATGGCAAAACTCTTTAAAAATAGAAAACAATAAATTATATTAATAGGAGAATGAATAAACATTTGTATTTTCATTTCATACAACTGTTAAAATTATCTAGCTCTCTCTATTCAGTCATGTAATTAGAACTCCACACAAAATATGTTGAGTGGAAAAAAAAGCAAAAAAGCAAATTTCAGATAGCACACACCTTAAACATTTTTATTGTTGTTGTTGTTGTTGTTGAGACAGAGTCTCACTCCGTTTCCCAGGCTGGAGAGCAATGGCACAATCTTGGCTCACTGCAAACTCCGCCTCCCAGGTTCAAGTGATTCTCTTGCCTCAGCTTCTCAAGTAGCTGGGACCACAGGCATGTGCCACCATGCCCAGCTAATTTTTTTGTATTTTAGTAGAGACAGCGTTTCTCCATGTTGGCCAGGCTGCTCTTGAAGTCCTGACAGGTGAACTGCCCGCCTCGGCCTCCCAAAGTTCCGGGATTACAGGCGTGAGCCACTGCACCCAACCTTAACATTAATGTCTATTTTCAAAACACAAAAACAAACATTATGTATTATTCATCAACACATACATAAGTATGCAAATATATTAAAATGGAGTGAAAAAGATACACATTCCATTCACATTTACCTCTGGGTTTGGAGCAAGAACAATACTGCCAGTAGGGGACTTTGTCATTCGCCGTAATCCTTTACTTCTTTTATTTCAATTGGTGTAAAGCAAAATCTTATCAATCCTCAATTCTGATTGGTGAGTGTATGAATGTGCATCATTATTCACTGTACTTTTGAGATTTTTCAGATTTCTGAGGACAAAAAAAATCTTTTCGTAAAAACAGACACCAAGTTCCTTAATATGGTGAAAATATGTATTTCCAAACAAAAATTAGTGCCATTCTTAATGGCAAAATACTAGAAGCATCCACATCAAAATAATTTTAAACAATAAGGATCCACACTATTAATTTATATGAGTCTAAAGGGCTCTAGCTATTTAATTAATTGATCAGAATTTTAAGATGTATATATATCTTTAAGTATATGTCTATAGGACTGTGTATTTGTGTGTGAGTATGTATATGTTCATGGAGTGTGTGTATGTGTGTATATAAGAATTCATATATATGAGTATGTATACGTATATGAATGTGTATGTATGTGTGTGAAGGGGTGTATGTGTATGAGAGTATGTATATGAGTGTGTCTATGAGTACAAACACCCACTAACAGACACACTCACATATATACTCTCATAAACGTATACCCCCTCACACACATATATACACATTCATATACTACGTAGCCACAGGTATATTCTCTTACATACATAGGTATATGTATGTAAGAGTATCTGTGAGTGGGTATATATATATGTATGTAGGAAGGTGTGTATGTGTATATGTATGTGTGGGTATGTACATGTGCACATATGTGTGTGCATGTGTGCATACGTGCCTAGGTATGCATATGTATGTATGTGCATGTGTACATGTATGGGTATGTATATGTATGCACATGTGCATGCAAACATATCAAATAGGAAGAAATACATATCAAGTGTTCCACATGTGTTTGTTCTGTATTTTTGGGTAGAGTTTATGCTCATTAAAATCTGAACCTGTGACTGGTGTTTCTTTCAGAATTTGGAAGTAAGTTCTCAATAATTCTTGTAGAATTAAATTTGGCACCAGAACCCCACAATTTCTACAGACCAGCAAGAATTCACAGATCAAATTTCAGGACTGTTTTTAGCTCAGTACAAGATAGTTGGTGGTGAGAATTTTAAAATAAAAATGAAACCCTAGAGATAAGTTTCTTTTAAAATGTTTACAGATATAGACATAATTATCCCCTTTTCTGGAATTCATAGCAAACATCAGGAACTAAGAGATTATAATTACCTCTAAATTTTGACAATTTCTCAAAAATTGCTAAAGTTTGTTCAGGAAAGATAGAGAAGATACGACACTGTGGATGACCTGCTTTGTTAGCCAGAAGGACAGAAGAGAACCCACCAGGTGGACTTTGCTTCCAGTCCAGGCCAGTGGGTAACTCATTCATTTGGAGAAGGTGGCATCAAGAAGCCAACAAAGGTGGGGGACCCCTTCGTGGATCCCGTATAGCAGGAGAGAGAAACGGTGGTGTTGGTGGCAGTGATGAATGTGGCCTTCTGGTCCTGTGCAGGAAAGCTGTAAACTCACAGGTTCAATTCCCAGGATAGGAGGGTGGGGTCTGGAGAAGAGCAGCATGGCCTGAGCCTGAGCAGACATGCTTAGTGATTGCATCCCACTGACAAGGAGACACAGCCATGGCTTTTGTTCTGCATGCCTGGAAAGGCAGCCAGAGCAGGAGAGCCATCCAAAAGCAAGAAAAACCATTTCCTCACAAAAGGAGAGGTTATTCTCTTATTTTCTTTTCCCCTGGAGCCTGAGTCAGGCAAGAAAGTAACACCCTAAGGTCAGATCTAAGTCAAAGAGGTGAGAGCTCCATTCGGGTTCAATTTGACAGGCTGAAAGACACTCATAGCCCAGATGGGCAATAAACCAGAAGAGCCGCAGCAGCAGAAGCAATGCCTTGTTCCTAAATATTGCTTGGAGCCCAAGAACAGTCTCTTGCATTTCAGCTCATACTCCCCACACAGCAAACCAGGCTGTGCTCTTTCTGGATGGCTGGCTCAAAGAATCATACATTACAGTGGAAACTCCCATTTACTTCATTTACTGCCACTTATAATATTTTCCACTATTTGTAGATAATGAATTCATCCTTTTCTTTTTTCTTTTTCTTTCCTTTTTGTCAAAAATTATGCAGGCCACTCCAAAGGCCAAAAATGTTCCAAAATCTTACTCGAATGTGTTCCCCTTCATTTTCTCTGATAGCTTTAATGGTTTCTTTGGAATTGCCCAAATATCAACCTAATTAACAATGCTGAGCAACAAAAATTGTTACCTTCATTCCTGAGTGCCAAGGGGCCTTTTGAATGAGGATGCTTAAAGAAGAGAGGTTAATTAAAGTCACTCCCAGAAAAATAACCACCCACCACAAAAAGTTTCTCCCCAGCACAGTCTAGCTCTGTATCATAGTTATTGACAATCTCCAGTTTATTTGAAACTCATTTAACATGCAGGATGGAAACCATGAATTTTGTCAGTGGAATTACATCTCTGCAATTGCCTCACCTAAGCCTTTCAGAAGGATGTTAAGCAGGAGTCTTAGCAGGAGATCAAAAGGAGAAAAGGAATATTCCAGGCTTGCTTTATTTCACAGAAGCCTGGTGGTTTTCTCAGCCTGTGAAGAGCCAGGCACACGTTGCATATGTGCTGCATGTGGAGAAATTAACGTTCCACTTGGAAACCTTACTTTTTACCAAATAACAGCCTCAGAGCAAAGCATGATGAACAAAGCCACAACAGCATCTCTTTCATTTTTACACCTTTCAGTCTACTGGCAAAATTGGAGCAATAAACATGTCAGCAGCTCATTCCTCTTTCTTATATTCTGTCATTGTTTGCTTTGGCAACAGCCACTATCCTAGGGCCAGGAGGAAAAGTGGACATACTGGACCAGGATAAAAGGTGTCAGCCAGCTAAGTTCATCACCAAACCCCAACTGGTAAAGGAAATTGGTATCCAATTCACGTGATTGCTACTGCTCATAGCTAAGATGCTGAGTCAGGCTGAAGAGCTATCCTGGAGGAGGTAGCAGAAAATTACTTTTGTTTCATTAAAAGTGAATCCTAATTGGCAATTCTCTACAAAGCAGTAAAGAGAAGACATTATTTTGATTGTTTGCTAAGCTTTCTGCATCTCTAGAGAGATGTTTTCAGCATCCTTCAGTGCTTGGCACATCCTTGTTCCAAGGAATCTTCTTTGTATGTTGCCTCCTCCTGTTAAGATATCTGTATAGGTGCCCCATACTTCCTACATTAAGTAATGCAGGGGTTTTCAATTTATGTAGTTCAGTCCCTTCCACATGCATCTTTTTTTCTCTTCATATTACTTTTAACTTGTGTCTTTATATTGAAAATGTATTTTTTATAAACAAAACACAGGTAGACTTTCCTCTTTCACTCAGTCTGACAATCTCTGCCTTTTAATCTGAGTGTTTAATCGATTAATGCTTAGTGTAATTATTTCTGTAATTCAGTCTAGCTCCACATGCTTCCTATTTGTTTTCTATTTGTTTCAATTTCCTTTGTTCCTTTGTTTCTGCTTTCCTGACTTCATTGGGATTGATGAAGTATCTTTTAGTATTTTTTAATCTACTCTACTGTTTTTTAACTACATCTCTAGTTGTTTCTCTTAATAGTTACTCCAAAGATTATAAAATGCATTCTTAACTTGTCACAATCCATCATGAATTAATACTATACCACTTCATATCTAATGTATTAATCTTACAAAAGTATTCTTCCTTTTACCTCCTTTCTATTTTTATGTAATTGTTATCATATGCATAATGAGTAAATCCCAGAACACATTGCTTATTTTCCTTGAAATAGTCAATGATCTTTTAAAGAGAATAAAGGGGGAAGACGTTGTATATTTACCCAAAACTCGTTGTTTCTAGAGCTCATCATTTCTTCCTGTAAAATATTGAATTTCTGTTTCCATTCAGTCCTTTCAAATAACTAGGTATGATAGAAAGCTAATGCAAATTAGTGCCTGGCTGAAGAGCTAACCCTAACATTGAAGAGCAGGGATGAACAGCAGCTTTCTTGGGATTGTGAATACATATATCACACAAGTGATTTGCAGCAGGGACTTAGGGCCTGTTTATTCTGGAGGAGAGAAAACCCAGAGGTGATGGAGTAAGCCTCAGAAGGCTGTCAAGCCAAAGGTAAAAATAATCTTCTCTGAAAGTTGGATCTAAGATCAAAGAGTTTAAGAAACTTAGAAGCTGATTTACATTCAAGATAAAGAACTAGGACTATTCAACATGGAAGAAAATGTCTTGAAAACCATCAATTCTCCATGACAGGGCTGCTCAGTCTGGGGAGGCAGCCTGACACAGAGGTTGAATGTGGGCTCTGGTGTCTAACTTTCTGTGTCTGACTCCTACCTCACCATTTACTTGAGATGCAATCTTGGGTAAGTTCACCAACTTCTTTGGACTCACTTTCTTATCTTTAAAACGGGCATGATAACAGGATCTGCCTCAAAAGTTTGTTGTGGAGGAATCACCTGGAACATGCCTGGAGCACTGTGTGGCATGTTCTGTTCTGGGTATTCAGTAAACATCAACTATTACTGTTACTGTTGCCAGAGGACTCCTCATGTTGTTTCCAATGCTAAGATTCTGTTTTACTCTGAGTCTTCTGTCTTTTATTATGCTTGAAGTCCAAAGCAGAAACAGAACATTTGTTTTCATATCACCGCTTTCTTCTTTCACTAAACCTCAATAAACACATGAGAAATACTCTGTAATTTTTGTTTAATTCCTAATCAGTACCACTGACAGGAATTACTTCTTTTATTGAAATAATCTACCAAGACAGGAACTATGGGACAAATACATCATGTCACATTCCTAGGACAATGAAAAAACACAAACCATAGATAAAAACAGACTGACTCCTTGATGCATGCTCTTGAAAACTGGTCAGCAATGAAAGAAATAAGACTTGGCCTCAAAGTTATCAGACAGTGGAAAAACGAGAACCAACTTATGATGATGGCCGATGCTATCCAGTGAATGCTTGTAGGTAATTTAAAGTTCTAAACCATCCTCATGACAGGACCCACTAACTTCATTTTACAAATGTCAATGACTGAAGTTTGGAGAAGTTTATGTTAGTTTTTCAAATCCACACCTGCAGCCACACTCTTTCCTCTTTGCATCATAACAATGCTACATCATGTCCATGGGCAGCAGGAGGGCAGGGGCACCTAGACTATGTCAAGATTTAGAAAACTATATATCGATGTGACTAGACTCAGTTAACGGAAGGTAGTACACTTGGGTATCAGCAGGCCTCTCTTCAGGCAACCAAAAAGGGGGCTGCGGAGAGAAATTAAGAATAGGGAAGTCTAAGTTTAAGTTACCCAAAAAGTAGACAAGAGCAAGGACAAGTTTAAGTAGGTGATCTGGGAAGTAAAGAAACAACAGCAAGAAAGTGAAGTCAAACAAAAGGAAAGGCAGCCAGTAAAGTGTGTTTACCAAACAAGTTACTACTGTGGGCAACTGGAGCTTAACCTCACTGGAGAGCCCTGGGAGCCAATATAGAGTCACACACCTCTGAGTTATTGGAACCAGAGAGTGAAGGAGCTGGGGTGCTTATACACTAATCCAATTTATTTTTTCTGTCAGTCAGTGGTTGAGAGCTGTCTCCGGGGGGCATAATCCCATGGCACTCCTATCTACCATGTACATGAGCAGAGTGGCCTTTGATGGCAGAAGAAGAGTCTCAAACTAAAAGGGGCAGGTGTGGGCAGTTGAGAGCTAGGCCAGCACACATTTACATTGGTAAAGGCCAACATTAGGAATTCAGCTTAATGAATATCAGAAATCACAGTAGGGTGATGGCTTAGTATATCAGCAAGAAGCTAAGGCTAAGAAACCGCCTCCATAGAAACTATACATATTGCCTAGATCAACTCGTTTACGTTGGTATTGAGGTAACTGATGGCCAAAAAAAATGCCCCTGGATGCTCAGTGCACTAAAGGCAAATTGATATTGCAATTCCCTGCACTTGAACTCCAGTACTCACATCTATTGTATCATACAGAAAACTATAATATGATGTACTTTCTTCCAAAGTAGATTTAATCCAGACAATAGCCTCCTTTAAACTACCAGGGAAGGAAAAAAAAAAAGCGTCTGAATCACAAATTCATATAGGAAAGTAAGTTGCAGAGAGGAAAATAGAGAAATAAAAAGCCACACTTACACACGTATACCTTGAAAACAATTTGGCTGTTTCTTAAAAAATGTCCAACACTGATAGACTGGATTAAGAAAATGTGGCACATATACACCATGGAATACTATGCAGCCATTAAAAATGATGAGTTCATGTCCTTTGTAGGGACATGGATGAAATTGGAAATCATCATTCTCAGTAAACTATCGCAAGGACAAAAAACCAAACACCGCATGTTCTCACTCACAGGTGGGAATTGAACAATGAGAACACATGGACACAGGAAGGGGATCATCACACTCTGGGGACTGTTGTGGGGTGGGGGCAGGGGGGAGGGATAGCATTAGGAGATATACCTAATGTTAAATGATGAGTTAATGGGTGCAGCACACCAGCATGGCACATGTATACATATGTAACTAACCTGCACATTGTGCACATGTACCCTAAGACTTAAAGTATAATAATAACAAAATTAAAAAATAAAAAAAAAGGTAAACACATATTATCATACAACCCAGCAATCTTCCTAGGTATTTATTCTAACTATTGATCTAAGAGAGATGAAAACTGACATTCACACAAAAACCTATATGCCAACATTTATAGTGGCCCTTTTATAACTATCAAAAACAGTAAACAAACAAGTGCCTCTCAGCCTCAGAATGGATAAACAAAGTGTTTATATCCATATAATGGAATACAACTCAGAAATAGAAAGGAATGAACTACGGACATATGTAGTGGTGGTTGTTGTCATCCAACAACATGGATGAATCCAGCATGGATGACTTTCAAATGCATTATGCTAACTGGAAGAAGCCAGATTCAAAAGGCGATATTGTAGGACGCAGTTATATGACTTTCTAGAAAAGGCTGAGGTTGGGGAAAGAGTTGACTCCAAATGGACAGCACAGGGGATTTTATGGGTGATGGCTATGTACTATATCTTGATTGTTTTGGTAGTTATATAGCTGCATACACTTATCAAGATTCATAGAATTGCATACCAAAAAGAGAATTGTATTGTAAATAATTTTTTCAGTGAACCAATCAAATAAATAAATAAAGCAATGGTAGGTTCCCATAGCAGCAAGGAACCTCAGTCAAAGTTAAAAACCTAACCCAGGGCACAGGGTTTGTGAAATTTCCACCGTTTTGTGCTTCAGCCATTGGCAGCAGAATCCCAGGCCCTTAGTAACTGAGATTGTCCATGATTAAGGCAAAAATATGTGCAGACTAACAGATTCTTTGAACCTCCACACCACTACACCTCCAGCCCTATGGTAGAGCCAAATCATGTGGATTGATTGCAGTCCAGTACCACAAAAATGACAATCATTCAATGAGATAAATAACAAAATGTTTAAAAGAATATCAGATTTTTTAAAGGTTGGAAACATAACTTCAGTCTGGAGACTAGGAATCACATGAATGGTAAAACTGTCTTTGAATACATGAAGTGTTTGGGACAGAGGAAGGAACATAAACTCTGGAACTCGACAAAATCGAATGTGAACTCCAAGTGTGACCCTGGCTCCATACTCCAGCTATGACTGTGGCAGACTGAATTTGGGTCCCAATTCCTCTCCCCTCCCTGGACACTGCTTTTCACCATGTGACTTCATAGTTCTGCCCCTTACACTGTGGGCGTCGTGTACTTCCCCAACCCTTAACTTTGGGCTCAGTGAAGAGATCTGCTTTGGCCAATGGAATGTGGACAGAAGTGATGAGATGTTTCTGAGGACCCACCATATCATATAAGTTTCTGTTTGCCTCTTGAGCTTTTGCCATCTGCATGAACAGAGCTTCTCTTGTGTAGCTGCTGTTACTTTAGCCTGAAACTTGAAATGATCTTACACAACATGGACCATGCCAGCTACTCTCCTGACCTAAGAGCAAGTGTCAATTATTCTTCCTTAAAGTCACTGAGTTTTGGGATGATTTTTATTCAGCATTACTGCAGCAATAGCTAATGGATACAATGTTCTAGATGAGCACTTTTATCTCCCATTTATCCACTCATTCATCCAAAACAAATTTTTATTGAACACATACAGTACGCTAAGGACTAGAGTAGATGCTAAGCCCTCTGCCAAGTGATGAGCCTAGTTATCTCTTATGAAGGTAACCCAAAGCTCACTACCATGTGGGTACAAATGAAGTCACCAATGCACATATTTTGCCAGCTCCAAACCTCCCTCTGCTTACACAAGTAGTCCAGTCCATAAGGTAATTCTTGTGAAGCTCTGAACTGATCTGGGCTGTAGTCTGACATCTCTCCCTCCACACTCTGTTTCACATTACCTCCCTTGCCTTCCATATCTCTGAAGTCTGCTTTACTGAGCTGTGCTTGACTGTGAGGATCACACAGCACTGTGGGTACTGAAGCCTTTAGCTGTGATAGGCACTAGACCCATGGGGCTATTTCAGTTTAAATTTAAATTTATTTAAATTTAAACAAAATTAAAATTCAGTTCCTCAATCCTATTAGCCTTATTTCAAATGCTCAATAGCCCTATGTGTCCCATGAATACTCTATTGGACAGCACAGATAAAGAACATTTTCCTCATCAAAGAATGAGGAAAATGGACAGTGTCCATTGTAATACTGGACAGCGTCAATTTGAATGTGTGAGTCCCCTCTTCCAGCTTGCTAATATTGCCCTTTTTCTCCCACGGGCTTATATATGCTGTCAGGGTGTCTTGTGCCAGCCTCAGTGCTAAACCCAGACCCAACAACAATGCAGACCCTATTGCAGAATCTACCTCACCACATCATTTCCTTCTTTTGGAATTAATATTCTGGGGTCTCCAGAGCCCTTTCCCGAAGTCTGGCTTCTGTTGTAACCCTTCCCCCTGCCAGATCCATTCCATTCAAGTTATTTTCCTTCTGCACAAGTTTCTAGAATTCCATAAAAATTTGTCAATACATTTGGTAACATAAAGGAAGAGACACCACCCAACTCTTTCTGCCTGATGTAGTCATACCTCAGATCCCTCTAGGCAGAGCTGCATTCGTGTAGAATTAAAATAGAAATAGGAATACTCAGGCATTGAGGTGAGGAATAAATGCAATCATATGTTTGGCCAGGTGCAGTGGCTCACGCCTGTAATCTCATCAATTTGGGAGGCCAAGGTGGCTGGATCACTTGAGGTCAGGAGTTCAAGACCAGCATGGCCAAACATATTATTTAGTAGGGTTTGGCCTACTAAATAGGCCAGGGTTTCACTAAAAATACAAAAATTAGCCAGATGTGGTGGCAGGTGCTTGTAATGCCAGCTACTCAGGAGGCTGAGGCAGGAGAATCTCTTGAACCCAGGAGACAGAGGTTGCAGTGAGCCAAGATCATGCCACTGCACTCCAGCCTGGGTGACAGAGCAAGACTCTGTCTCAAAATAATAATAATAATAATGATAATAATATGTTTAACATGTACAGTGCAGGACTTGGAGCATAGTGGATATCAAGAAACAAGACTTTTCCCTCTAGTCATCCCAAGTGTATTGAAATTGGACAAAATTTTCTGATGCTAGATACTGGCTGATTTCATTACAGTAATGCCCAGCCAGACAAGTTCATGGGTGACTAGAAGTAACTCTCAGCTAGGATCCGTGATTATCTCCCTTCAATTGCACCAAGGTCTTATCCTTTTGCCACTGGAGGAATAAAAGAAACAGAGATTCCTGATTAGAGGATCCCAACTCCAACTGGATGTCCCCTAAATGATTCTAAATGGTTCTAAAGGAATCTGCAGTTCTTCCTTTGGCTCCTTGGCAGCTGCTTTCAGAAACGTAGCATGACCATTTAAAAAATCTCAACATCTTGGACACTCCTATGTTGATCCTCCTACCTTAACCACTAGAGTAACATTCATCTGCTTAAAAAATTAACATAGATTAACATAGAAGGAGGCCTCATTGAGAGGAATAGGTCCGTCTTGAAGGAAGAATTGTTAACCAAGAACAAAGCTACAGGAGGGTTTTTGTTGTGTTTTCTTCCAAGCTCTTTGGAATTTTTGGTCTTGGACAGACAGATCAACACAGCACATCGCTCTCAAGTTTCCAACCCCAAAATATTTTTCTTAATTTTAAATCTTTGAAGAAGAAATGCTACATTTGCTTCATGATTTTTTACTATTGAACATGATGGAAAGAGAATGCTAGCTTCTGTCTCTTGTCCCCCAGTGGAAGTGGGGCCAATGGAAAAAGCTGAGATGTTGCATTTTTCTGCCCATCTATTGAGATTTTCAAAGTACACCACTAAGAAAATATTCCTATTTAAAAAGAAGTTCATCCCTGTTACTTATGGCTTTGATGACTAAATTTGAAAAAGACTTATAATTCTAAAATAAATGAACCCTCAGCCCTTCCAAGATTCCAGATCCTAAATATCCCCAGACACTTCCTCTTAGAGGAACTGGCAGGATAAATTTGTATTTGCCATTCTTCGAAAATGCTGATCACCAAACCGAGCTGCTTTGAATAGGCCTTTCAAACTCCGATGCATCTCATAATATTTTGCATGAAACTTTCCACCCATAGTATTAAAACTCTGTTTATTCTGCTTTTCTCTCTTCCATTTTGTTCTAATTTTGCATGTTCTGCATTTTATTCCATACCTTGTAACTTGTTCCTCTTCCTTCTTTTCCCTCCCTATACCTTTCCCTTCATGTGTTTCCTTCTGTCTGTGATACACAAGATCCTTGATTCTCCCTGGTCTTTTCCAACTCAGTCAACAGCTAAACCTTCTGCCAGACCCCAGAGCCACAAAACTAGGACTCATCCTTGATTTTTCATGGCCAACATCCAATCCGTTCATATGCCCTCCTGAATGCGCCACCAAAACATTTCCTGGATCCACATCCATCTGTTTCCTCTGTTCCACCCCTTGCTTCAAGCTAACATTATTTTCACCATGCTCTCCTAATTGGCATCTCTGCTTCCATTTCTGTTCTTCTACAATTGATTCTTCATATAGCAGTTGGAGTGATCTTTTAAAACACATGTAAGTTTATTTCATTCTCCTACGTAAGCTCACCAATAGCTTCCTTTGAGACTTATAATGAAATAAGAATTTCTTATAACTCTTTCTAAGGAATGGCTCTGAAGGATGTAGTCTGTTCCTACCTTCCAACCTTATCCTCTGGACTCATTTCCTATCATGTTCTCTTTGGTCTCTATAATCTAGCACACCAGCCTTTCCTCTGCACTTTGAATTTTCCTACTTTCTTCTGCCTTAGGACATTTGCATTAGCTGTTCCCTCTGCCTGAAACAGTCTTTCCCCTTAACTCCGAATGACCAACTCATTCTTGATCTTCAAGTCGGTGTTATGTCAGAGAGGACTTTCCTGACCACCAATCTCAATGTGGCTCTCCAGTCATTCTGAATCCCATCCTCCCAGCATGTATTTTTATAGTATTTATTACTACCTAATATTTGCCAGTTTTACTTCTTTGCTGATTGTCTATTCTGCTATATTGGAATGTTAGTCCCATAAGGGCAGGGATTTTTGTCTATCTTGTTCACAGCAGTATCCCCAACACCTAGAGCTGTGACCAATACACAATAAGTGACAAATAAATATTTTGTAATGAGTTACTGAGTAACTCTCCCAGAATTATTCTCTTCTTCTAATCTGTGAGGGGGAAATAGGCTGATTTCTTTGAGGAGCTATTCTTCATCTCAACCAGAGAGATAATGTTACTCTCTTTAGACAAGACAGGAAGAGAAAGAAGTTAACATTGATTAAGGGCTCACTCTGTGATTGGCACTGTGTTTAATCCTCTAAACATGTTATATCATTTAACCTTTACAATATTCCATTGAGTCACCAGTATCTTCATTTTATAAATAAAAAGCTGAGAGCTAACTCTAGTAAAAGCTGTGTAGCCTCATCTAGATTGTGTTTAAATCTCAACACTGTGAATAATGGCTGCTAATGCTCAGAGCCACCCTCTTCTCCTGAAAATTGCTCTCTTATGACAGAAACACCTCATAAGAAGATTGCATGTCCTGTGTTGTCCCCTAGACAAAAATTGACTGACACAGGGGCCCAAAAGTTGACCAACCCCTTGGGACCAATTCAGTGGTACAATTTACCCTCCAAGTCTCCCCACAGGATCAGGCTGAAGCTAGATTCCAGCCAAGCTTTTCTACACTTGCTCAGCATCCTCTCCTGCCCCTCGTGCTTCCCTCATTCTGGTGCACATTTTTTCTGAGAGCATCCCTTTAATAAATCATTGACACAAAAGTCCTTATCTCAGGCTCTGCTTCTGAGGAACTCAACCCTAAGACACTTAGAAAGAATGAATCACATACTCAAAGTCAAAGAATTAATATGCGGCAGAGCTGGAATTCGATCACAGGTCTGTGTGACCCTTGGGCTCTCACCACTGCATTGCACTTACTCTTGAAATTTTATTTTTGAGCCTTCAGGGAAGACTGCCATGGACCATTCTGGTATGAGAGTTTCTGAAATATGCCTAATGCCAAAAAAAAATTCTGCCACAGGAGTTAGTGGTCCTTGTACTCCCAAGAACTACAGCATAAAGGGGAAAAGGATACATTAGGGAAAAGAGGACAAATGGTAGCTAAGGGACTGGCTCTGTGCCTTTCTATATCCAGAAAGTCTCTGTCTACTCTGGCCTTCAACACATTACTTGAGTCCTCCATCTGTTTCTTTATCTGCAAAATGGTGATAACATCTACGGTGAAAAGTCGTGCTGCAATGTCTGCTAGGTAGTAGGTGCTCTGAAAATGGAGCTAATAGTCTCCTAAACCGCAAGTGTTGCTACCCCACTCCAAAGCTCTCTTGAGATTCAAGTCCTAGGTCTCCAAATATGTTCCTCTCATCTCCCACTCCTCACCATCACTTTTTCATGGAGGCTGGTTTTCAGTGCATGTAAAATAAGTTGGTTCGACTAGTTAGGCCAAGGCTGGGGGTTGTCAGGGAGCTGGGTGTTGAGGGGAGAATACCTCATTGGCTTTTATCTGAGGCATCTAGTTCTGCCTGAGCATGCTACTGGGAGATAGGCTGGTATTCACCTACCCCAAGTGATGCTACAAGAATGAAGACAATTACACATGGTCCAACTATGCAGAAAGCTATGATGTGTCTTATAGACATATAGCTTACCTCCCTTGACATGAGAAAAGGAACTGAGCATACTTCAAACTTATTTAGTGCCTCTTAAATGGCTGGCTGAGCCATAAAAAATATCACCTTCAATGTCATAGTTAATATTCCCTGTGCCAAGAACATACAATCATTATTCTGTTCATTCCTTACTACAGGCCTGTATTTTTAAATACTCCTTCCCATTTCCAGAGGAAACTAACACTTAGAGTAGTGGTCATCAAATTTTAACACCCATCAGAATCATCTGGATGGCTTTCTAAAATCCAGATCACTGGACCTTATCTCCGGAGTTTCTGATTTAGCAGGTTTGGGTCTGCAGCGGCAGAGTTTGCATGGACCACACTTTGAGCACTGGCTTAGACAACTTACATAAAATTTATAAGATTCCAACTCTTCTCTGTTTACATGGCAAAATTTCTGCTCTTTGCTATGGAAGGGAAATCCTTGCCTGGTTATCACCAGTGAAGTGCTGGACCTGGCTCCTCCTGTCACAAGAGCCAATGGTTATAATCTCTTCCCAACTTCACATTCAATTATGTCACTCACACTTCACACAGTAGCCCAAAATCAGCTATGGTGGGAGTATTAACAACATGGAAATTGGTGAACACTACAAATCAGAGTTACTATGTTCTAGAAGCCAATTATTAAACTTCTACCAGTAGACTACAGATCATGGTCATGCCTTCAGATTTCTCTGCTCATTCTCCATCCCCTCAGAAGGAATTCCTCAGTGACCAATGGCCAAGATGTGGCTAAGGAAATGGCTCCATCCACACAGTCATATGGGTTTTAACACCACATTCTTAAGTCCGTTTCTTTTCTTCAGTTTTTTGTTTAAGAGGAAAAGTGACCAATTTCAACATGAACATCTTCTCCTGAAAATCATGGTGAGCACAAAACAGCCTTACTGTGGATACTTCAGATTTGCAAGGCTCATTGTGAAGTCATCTCATGCATCCCATCCCTTCATTTATATTTGTAACATATATTTTTTGGTGACAAATATTCTCTTCCAGGCACTAAATTAGACAAAGGGGGTAGAAAAGAAAAGACAATGGTAGGCCTTGTGAAGCAAATAGTCTATCACGTGGGCTTAAGGAAAAACAAATTTTCAGATAGGAGAAAATCAAAAAGAAACCTTCACCTTGGAATTCTTATTTAGGTTTCAATTTTTAAATGGGTAATGCATTCATATACACAGTACAAAATCCTACAGGTACAAAAGGATACACAGTAAAATATAAGTCTCCCTCCCACCTTTGTCTTCCAACCACTCAGTTCCCATCTTCTCGGAGAAAAAAAAAAAAATGCTACTTTCATTTTCTTTGTTTATCTAAAGGTACTTAATGTACATACAAACAAAAACATTTTTTCCTTTTTTACACTAATGATAGCTCATAACACAAATTCTTCTTCGTCTTTCATTTTTTCATAACAACATACATTGGATATTATTCTATAGCAATACATAAAGATCTGCCTCATTCTTTTTGACCATTAACCATAATATATTTATCCAGTCCCCTATTAAAGTTGTTCATAACATTTTTCAGTTACAAACAGCACCACATTGAATAACTTTGTGCATTCATTCCTTCATCCATGTATGGGTACTTCTACAGGATAAATTTCTAAAAGTGTAATTCTAGGTCAAGGGACATTTGCAATCTTAGTAGTTATTACCAAATTGTCCTCCAAATTATTTGTAGTAATTTACAGGGCCACCAATAATGTATGACAGTTTCAGTTTCTTATCTTTTCAACCAAGTATATCATTAAACATTCAGGTGTTTGCCAGTCTGGGAAATGAAAACTATTATAGTTTTAATACACATATTTATTATAATGGATGAGGTTGAGTGGCTTTTTACAAATACAAGATTCATTTGTATCTGCTTTTTAGTAAACTATCTGATCATCTACTTTGTCCATTTTTTTCTGCTAGGTTTTCAGTCTATTCTTATTGATATGTAGGTACTTTTTATACATTATAGAAATTTTTCCTTATCTGATATGAAATGTAATTTTTTCATATGGTTATTATAAACTGAGAAGAAATCCATTAACCACAGGACCTTTCTTTTTTAGCCCACAAACTACCTCCTATACTTAAATACATTTGAAAGTAGTAAAAAACTTTGGGTTCAGGAGCCACAAACAATATTAAAAGTATTTATTTCCATCCAAAACTATAGCTTTCTAAAATTGTGGTAAAAGGCATAAGCTCCAACTAGATCACTTGACAGTAACATGTAGAATCTCACTCCTGAACCAACAGGGAAAAGAATCCCAGAGCGAAGACCATGAGAAGTAACGGAGAAGGACCAGCTTCGGTTTATTGTCTCAGCAAGTGTCAGAGTGGAATGCTAGGATGTCTTGGGAAGCTCGCTCACTTGTTTATTTTCAAATGCCTTTTGAGAACCCATAAGGAAAGCCTAGATAAGAGCAGACAGGACTAGAGATGGCTACTAGCTATGGGGATTCATGTGGGCCTTTAAAAGGGACACTCCACGCCCACCCTCTACTCTGCCCTCCAAAAGAAATTTGCAAGCTGGAAAAGGGGACAGCATGAATTATCTCCACACAAGTCCCTAGATGCCTGGGTTTACTTATAATAGCAGCTTTCTTTTGTGATTCAACAAATATATCTCTTACAAATAGGCAACTTTGTGCTTCGATGCAGGATTGCCAGCTCTGAGCTAATGCCAGAGCCGTCTGGGCTGTCCCTCACTCCAAATTAAGGTTTTCTTAAACACTGTTTTCAAGAAGTTGGGGGTGGCTCTGGTTTATTTCCGATAATCAAGTTTTGCAAAGACTTCTGGCTAAGAAAACCAACCACATAAGCCTCTAAATCCCAAGAAGGCCCAATAGAAATCTTAAGGAGAAAAGATAAAACTCTCAACAGGCGCCAATGTCCTGGGGCTCAGATCTTCAGAGCAGCGTGAAATCCACACTTCAGGGGGCTCAGAAATGGAACTCCTTAGTCTCTTTGAAAAGTGGTCATGAGACAGTATCTTCTGAAAAAACTGGCAACCAAGCCTTTAACTGTTAGCAAGAACACTTAAAATTGTACTTGTTGATCTACAATTTTATGGTTCTCCCTGCATCCTGCCACAAAGCGAAAACCCCAACAATATAGATGGAAATGAATGACAGGCTGAACCCGTGTGTGCAAATACCAAGATGTAACTTAAGAGGAGCTTGCCACCCCAAAGGCAAGTATAACACTCATTTTTGCAAGGCTGAGATAGTGTTTCCTGCTTCTTTTTCATCTCCCGTGATTCCTCACACTGGGTTTAGTGCACAGTAGGTGCACGATGGGCAAGGATGACCAAGTAGACACTCCCACAAAGTACCCCAGGTAGTTCCAGGAACATTTTACTCTTCCCTGCACTCCCAGTCAAGTCCTACCCATTCCTTAAGTCCTAGCACAGTTCGCTTACCTTCCAAGAACTTTCCAGGCTGCTTATTTCAGTTCATATTGATTTCTCTCTCTACTGTCTTCTCACCTCCTGCACTAGGGTCTGAACAAATTCAGCACTTAATATAGTTCACCTTGTGTAATCATACACTTCTTCATTTGTGTATGGATCTTGACATCACAGCTACACAAGAAGCTCCTGGAGCAAAGAAACGTTTACATTCACATGCTTCTGCAGAGAAAAAAATGAACTTTGCTCTTCATGTTCTAAGTCTTTCATGCTGTTCTCTCTGTCTGAAACATCTCCTTCCTTTATCTTCATCTTTCAGACCTCAGCTTAGCAACGTCTTCCTTTAGGAAGGCTCCTCAGATGCCCTGTATTTATCTCTATGACAGTGGCCATCACGCCATGTGGTGATTGATGGCTGCCACATGGATGGACTGTGTCTATATCAGTGAGTGAGTGCTGCATACAAATCCACCACACCCCAAAACTTAGCGGCTTCAAACATGAGTCCATGAGCTGTGCCCAGCTGTGTTTGCTCATGCATCTGTTGTCATCTGGGTGGCACTAGCTGGTCTAGGATGGCGTTAACTGGGCCACATGCCTGTGGCCTCTCATCCTCCAGCAGACTAGCTTGAGCTTGTTCACAGAACATCTGGGCAAGGTTCTGAGAGAAAGAAAAGGGGCAAGGGAGAGATTCATACAAGATATTTTGAAGCATAGGCGAATAACTGGCACAAGGTCACTTTTGCTGCATTCTATTGTCAAATCAAGGCACAAGCCTAGCCCAGATTTAAGAGTGAGGAAATGGACTCCTCTTGAGAGGAGCTAAGATAAGTCACATTACAAAGAGGCATGCTACAGAGAGGGGTGAAGAAGTGCAGTCATTTTTGCATTCAGTCTCCCATAATCTCCCTCACCCAACCATAACCTCCTTGCAGACAGATATGATGTTCTGTTCACTGTTACATCTCTGGCCTCTAGGACAAGACTAGCAGAGAGCAGTCTTATTTGTTAAACAAATATATGAGTTAACAAACAAATATATGAGTTAACTAACAAATAGTGCTGAAAATAGAGGAAATGGGGAGGAAAACCCTCAGGCTTAACCATCTATGTGCCGTGGATGAATGTTTTATTTAATCCTTTCAATTTATTTCATTGGTTCCAGTAGCACAGTCTCAGGACTCCTTACGCCATTGCATTGTCTACTTTTAAGTCTGGTTTTCTGTGTCAGGTACTATTCTAACCTTTTTTTTTTTTTTTTTTTTCTGACACAGTTTCACTCTTGTTGCCCAGGCTGGAGTGCAATGGCACAATCTTGGCTCCCTGCAACAGCCGACTCCCAGGTTCAAGCAGTTCTCCTGCCTCAGCTTCCTAAGTAGCTGGGATTACAGGCATGTGCCACCACGTCCAGCTAATTTTGTATTTTTAGTAGAGATGGGGTTTCTCCACATTGGTCAGGCTGGTCTCGAACTCCCAACCTCAGGTGATCCGCCCACCTCGACCTCCCAAAGTGCTGGGATTACAGGCGTGAGCCACCGCGCCTGGCCTATTCTAAGCATTTTATGTGAATTAGTCAATAAATTATTACACAAATACTGTGAGACAGATATTATCTCTCAATTTACCCATGAGGAAACTAAGGCACAGGGAGATTAATAGCCTCTGCAACTTCACAGTTCAAAAGTAGCAGAGGTGGAATTTGAACTCATCTAGTCTGGGTTCCAGGTCAGCTCTCTCAACCACTACATTACATTGTGCCTCAAAATGTGTGGTTTATACAGGCTTTCCCCATCCTAGCTACTAGAAAAGTTCTCTACTTCAATAGAGTTGTCCAATACAGTGGCCACTAGCCACATAAGGATATTTAAATTTAAATTCATTAAAATGTACAGAATTAAAGGTTCAGTTTCTCATCACACTGGCCACATTTTAAGTGCTCGATAGCTAATGGATACCAAATAGGACAGGGCAGAGAACATTTCCATCGTTGCAGAAATTTCCAATGGACAGCATAGATCTAGAATATTCCACTCTCAGAGAATTTCCCTTAGATCACAAGGAGAGTGAAACCTGAAGCTTTTAAGGTCAAGATATGATGTTCTGTCATATGGCCATTTACCAGCAATGTAGGAAATTGGCAACTTGAATTCTGGGGTCCTTCAACATGAGCATGTGTGGGCCACTGAGACATCACAAGTTGTTTTTCTAATGAATATCATCTGAATGTAGAATTCATGCAAGCCTGAAAAGCAACCATTTTTTTAAAACCTATGCAATTTGAGTTCTCAAAAGCTCTATGCCCTGGCCCCACATTCTCCATCTCAAAAACAAACCCCTATACACTCAAGGTGGAAAGGTCCATCTTTTCTGAATGGGAAAAACACCACATGATATGGGGTGGAGGAAGGTACAATACAGAGAAAAGCAGTGAGGAACATTTTCTTGGTGAAGAGAGGAACAGCTGGTGAGCAGGATCGAATGAGGCTTTTAGAACATCTGACTCCCAGAACTAGAGACCTGGCCAAGGATTCTTGCTTCTCTGAATTTCACTTTAAATTTGATTTCTAAGTAATTCCAAACAGCTGAGGAAATTTCAGCTACGTTATATAAATATTGCTGTTATTTCTCCACTCATAGCTTTTCATGCCATTATTTAAATCTGATGATCTGCTCTGCAAATTTGGCTAGGGTTCTCCTGAAAGCTGTTTGCTTGGTATTGAAGGTGGGTGACAACAGATGAAACGTGGGGTGATGCCTTGCTTTGTGCCTCTGTTTGCAACTTGCCACCAACGTTCTGAGAGCAAACACCAACTAGCCTACAGATGACTTGTCTCTTTTTCTATCTACATATTTCCAGAACTCTGAAACTAGTGAGAAAGTAACAGTAAGAAATCAGCCTTGAAGAGAGTCTTGGTGGTGTCTCAAAAATCAGTCATGATTTGGAAAATAAGAAAGAGAAATTAGTACAAATGGTATGCCATACCACGTGGATTGTCTTTGACGTCACCCTCTTTCATTATAAAGTCTGCTAAAAGGTGTGCTAGTTTTTATCATTTTCACAACATGATGAGTTTCCAAAAACTAAACCTCAACCCACTAATAGTGGCTAGTTTAATAATTGAACATAGTCTTTTACTGCAAATCATTCCCTTAACTGCTCAAATCCAGGTTTTGTCTTTCTTCTTCCTTTTATTATAGAAGTATATAAGTAGATCTGAACTCAGATGTTAAGAATGTAAAACCTCTTTAGAAAAAAGAATGGAGTCTGTGGAGGAAGATGCACTACTAATTTTAGGATACTGCTCAAATGCAGTTGAACAGGTTTAGAAAATCTTTGTGGTTAAATTCCCCACCTTTCCCACCAGGATGGTCATTTAATACCTGTCATATTTTTATCTAATACTATAAGCCCCGTACACCCAGACTCATCTACAATATCAGCTTTATCAGAAAAGCTAGAGCGGAATATGATCAGTGGGAAAGATTAAGGGGCTTTGCAAACCCAGAGGAAGGCATGTTCCATGTTAATTGCTAATCAGTTTCTGCCAATATGGCACCGTGACAAAGGCAGCAGGCCTCATATAACAAGAAGGAGATGGTCCTGCTTTTCTGGGGTACAATATGTGTAAAGAGAAGAATCACCCAACAACCCCAGGTGACTAATTTCTCTATAAATTTATTATTGACATAATAGAAGCCTTTTTAATGGGATTATAACTACCCAGACAGCTGCTCTGCTAGTTGAGGAGAACATGGTTGACAAAAAAGATTTAAAGGAAAGAATACAGGAAAATAGCAAACCTCTAGCCAGGCACACTTAAATGACCCCATTTGCTTGAAAATAATAGGATCATGTTGCAGATATGAAAGGAAAAGCCAATGCGCTTAAAGCAATCACTTTCTGCACGCTCCTCACCATTTCTCTCCCACTGCTCAGCTAAGGGCACTGTTCAACAACAAGTGGAGACGCCCCCATTTCCCTTGTGCCTGAAGCAGGCCTTTCAAAGGAAAGGCCACATTGTCCTTAAAGCGTTCTTTAAAGGAATTAGGTTTGAATTTAAAAGGTTTCTAACATGGACATGTTCTTTGCTTCCACTGCCAGGCTAACTTTTATAATTTACATGAAACTCTTTGCAAGTTTTACTCAAAAAAAGCAATTCTCTCAGATGCCGCTCTTCAGAAAAAAAAAAAATAAGCATATGAAGAACTGATCAAGGAAAAGAAAAATTGCCTTAAGAATCAATTCCACAATTAAATTTCACTTGGATTTCAAAGGACATTAAATAAAACGGTAGTATCTCTTCATTGTCCTCTATTAAGAAAAAACAGTGAAAAATAATATATGAGATTGTCTACATTCTTTTAAGGTTTATGGAAAATAGTGCTTTCAGATAAGATGAGAGAACATAGAGCCAAGTCTATGACATATTTCCTTATATTTATCCATAGTTTCTAGTGACTTACACATTCATTCATTTGATAACTAGAAATTCAGTGGAGAATGAAACAAAGTACAGTCCTGCCATCAGGAGCTTATACTCTAGGGGGGAATGCCTTAAGTTAGAGTCTCATGGAGCTGAGCCTGAGATGGGGATTCTTTTACGTGTGATTTATAAGGGAGGAGTCTCAGGTAATACCAACAAGACAATGAGGAAGCACAGGGCAGAAGAAACCTAGAAAGTATATGATTTCAGCTGATCCCACAGACAGCCCTGGAGTGTGAGTGACACCACAGAGGCAGAGTGGCATACCCTTGCAAGCATGCCTATACTCCACCAAACCCCATATCCTCTCCATTCCTCCAAAGTTAATCAAGGCAATAAAACAAGCACACGTGACACTGTCAAAGGCCAACACAATAGGAGGTGTTTCAGTTTTTTGTTTTTGTTTCTTGTTCATGTAATCATTTCGTACAGATTTTCTTGATCATGTAGTTCTTCTTCAAGCTCTGAATCAAGAACCTAGGTTCCTTCTGTCTTCTTCCTTCACCATTTTCACATACACGACTTCCATGATGGAAAAAGCACATGTGGAAACCCCTAGAGGGTGCTCCTGGGAGCTTTTGAGGGCCTGGAAGCAGCACACATCACTTCCACCCACACTCTATTGGCCAGAGTGCAACCAGTGATCAAATTTAACTGTAAGGGAGGCTGGGAAAGGTTGCTTAGCTCTGTGCCAGGAAGAAGTGAATACACATTTAAAGAACATCTAGATAGTCTCTACCATCCCTCCTCTCTGACTCTGTGCTCAAAGAAGCCCAGAAGAACAGACATGCAAGTGCCTGTAGAATAGAGAAGACCTTCTCCCAGCTCTCATTGACTGCACCCGTGAAAGGTAATCCATTGCCCGTAGGCATCTCCACCGCCTAGGAGCGATGGAAAAGGCAAAGGCATGGGAGTGGGAAGAGGAGAGACCTGTTGTATCCGCACAAAGCTGATCCTCTAATTCTCATTTATTTCAGTTCAGTTTCCTCATCGGCCAAGCAGGACAAAGACCCAGTGACAGCTACTCTATACATCACACTGGAATTTTTTAGAGGGAAAGTAAAGAAACAAAGAATTTATTTTTATTTAAATTCAGCGAATTTAAAGAGCTTTGGCCAAATTTACAATAATTGATTAGTGATGTAGTTAAACTCTAACTCAAAGTTTTTTTAAGTCTTACTGTTAAATAGCTCTCATAGCAGACATAGAAGCTCATGGAAGAGTATACGTCACTGCCCAAGTGTACGGTGGAATTGTCTTTTATTGCAAACGTGGGTTATCAGCACTTTTCAGAAGAACATTTAGGAGGCCACAAAGGAAAATTCTCCAATCAGCCTACAACAAGATTAACAATATTATGAGGCACAGCTAGCTCCCAGAACATCGTGATAAAGCCATTAGCTTATTCACCAGGGAATGCTGGTTACCTATTCAGAAAACAACCCTCTTCCAAAGGGAATGTTTGCAGGCTGGAGCAATCAAATGACAAGAAGTAGGATCATAAATAAAGAGTAGAATGAAATCTTGCATAAACACCAGCAATAACTTGGCTGGGTGATTCTCACCCTAGTGACACATGAGCACCACATGAAGAACTTTTTAAAATATGGGTCCCCAAACCCCACTTCAGATAAAGTAAATCAGAATTTTTAAGGTAGGGCTCAGGCATCAGGATTTTTTAAAGTTTCCCAAGCAATTTTATTGTGCAGCTATATTTGAGAGCTACTGGTTCTCCCAGTGCGTCTTCACAACATTTTTTTTCCCTCAAATACTGTTAACATTTTTATTTATGTTTTTACAGACTTTTCTTATGGGTGCATGTACTATTCTTTCAAGGTTGAGATCATATTAACTACATGTATTCAGGATACCAAACCTTGCCAATTTTTAAGTTTTTTTTTAAATTTTACTTAAAGTTCTGGGGTACATGTGCAGAACGTGCAGATTTGTTACATAGGTATACACGTGCCATGGTGGTTTGCTGTACCCATCAACCTGTCATCTACATTAGGTATTTCTCTTAGTGCTATTCCTCCCCTAGCCCCCCACCCCCCGAGAAGCCCCAGTGTGTGGTGTTCCCACCATTGTGTCCATGTGTACTCATTGTTTGACTCCCATTTATGAGTGAGAACATGCCGTATTTGGTTTTCTGTTCTTCTGTTAGTTTGCTGACAGTGATGGTTTCCAGCATCATCTGTGTCCCTGCAAAGGACATGAATCCATCCTTTTTTATGGCCACATAGTATTCCATGGTGTATATGTGCCACATTTTCTTTATCCAGTCTATCACTGATGGGCATTTGGGTTGGTTCCAAGTCTTTGCTATTGTGAACAGTGCCACAATAAACATATATGTGCATGTGTCTTTATAGTAGAATGATTTATAATCCTTTGGGTATATACCCAGTAATGGGATTGCTAGGTCAAATGGTATTTCTAGTTCTGGATCCTTGAGGAATCTCCACACTGTCTTCCACAATGGTTGAACTAATTTACACTCCCACAAACAGTGTAAAAGACTTCCTATTTCTCCGCATCCTCTCCAGCATCTGTTGTTTCCTGACTTTTTAATGATTGCCATTCTAACTGGTGTTAGATAGTATCTCATTGTGGTCTTGACTTGCATTTCTCTAATGACCAGTGATGATGAGCTTTTTTTCATTTTTTTTGGCTGCATAAATGTCTTCTTTTGAGAAGTGTCTGTTCATATCCTTCACCCACTTTTTGATGGGCTTGTTTTTTCTTGTAAATTTGTTTAAGTTCTTTGTAGATTCTGGATATGAGTCCTTTGTCAGATGGATAGATTGCAAAAATTTTCTCCCATTCTGTAGGTTGCCTGTTCACTCTGATGATAGTTTCATTTGCTGTGCAGAAGCTCTTTAGTTTAATCAGATCCCATTTGTCAATTTTGGCTTTTGTTGCCATTGCTTTTGGTGTTTTAGTCATCAAGTATTTGTCCATGCCTATGTCCTGAATGGTATTGCCTAGGTTTTCTTCTAAGGCTTTTTATGGTTTTAGGTCTTATGTTTAAGTCTTTAATCCATCTTGAGTTAATTTTTGTTAAAGGTGTAAAGAGGGGATCCAGTTTCAGCTTTCTGCATATGGCTAGCTAGTTTTCCCAACACCATTTATTAAATAGGGAATCCTTTCCCCATTGCTTGTTTTTCTCAGGTTTGTCAAAGGTCAGATGGTTGTAGATGGGTGGTGTGATTTCTGAGGCCTCTGTTCTGCTTCATTGGTCTATATATCTGTTTTGGTACCAGTACCATGCTGTTTTGGTTACTGTAACCTTGTATTATAGTTTAAAGTCAGGTAGCGTGATGCCTCTTGCCTTGTTCTTTTTGCTTAGTATTGTCTTGGTTATGTGGCCTCTTTTTTGGTTCCACATGAAATTTAAAGTAGTTTTTTCCAATTCTATGAAGAAAGTCAATGGTAGCTTGATTGGGACAGTATTGAATCTATAAATTACTTCAGGGAGTATGGCCATTTTGATGATATTGATTCTTCTTATCCATGAGCATCGTATGTTTTTCCTTATGTTTGTGTCCTCTCTTATTTCCATAAGCAGTGGTTTGTAGTTCTCCTTGAAGAGGTCCTTCACATCCCTTGTAAGTTGGATTCCTAAGTATTTTATTCTCTTTGTAGCAATTATGAATAGGAGTTCACTCATGATTTGGCTCTCTGTCTGTTATTGGTATATAGGAACGCTTGTGATTTTTGCACATTGATTTTGTGTCCTGAGACTTTGCTGAAGTTGCTTATCAGCTTAAGGAGATTTGGGGCTGAGACGATGGGGTTTTCTAAATATACAATCATGTCATCTGCAAACAGAGACAATTTGACTTCCTCTTTTCCTAATTGAATACCCTTTATTTCTTTCTTTTGCCTGATGGCCCTGGTCAGGACTTCCAACACTATGTTGAATAGGAGTGGTGAGAGACGGCATCCTTGTCCTGTGCTGGTTTTCAAAGGGAATGTTTCCAGTTTTTGCCCATTCAGTATGATATTGGCTGTGGGTTTGTCATAAATAACTCTTACTATTTTGAGATACGTTCCATTAATGCCTAGTTTATTGAGAGTTTTTAGCGTGAAGGGCTGTTGGATTTTGTTGAAGGCCTTTTCTGCATCTATTGAGATAATCATGTGGTTTTTGTTGTTGGTTCTGTTTATGTGATGGATTACGTTTATTAATTTGTGTATGTTGAACCAGCCTTGCATCCCAGGGATGAAGCCTACTTCATCCTGGTGGATAAGCTTTTTGATATGCTGCTGGATTTGATTTACCAGTATTTTATTGAGGATTTTCACATCGATGGTCATCAGGGATATTGGCCTGAAATTTTCTTTTTTGTTGTGTCTCTGCCAGGTTTTGGTATCAGGATGATGCTGGCCTCATAAAATGAGTCAGGGAGGATTCCCTCTTTTTCTATTGTTTGGAATAGTTTTGGAAGGAATTATATCAGCTCCTCTTTGTACCTCTGGTAGAATTCGGCTGTGAATCCATCTGGTCCTGGACTTTTTTTGGTTGTTAGGCTATTAATTGCTGCCTCAATTTCAGAACTTGTTATTCGTCTATTCAGGGATTTGACTTCTTCCTTGTTTAGTCTTGGGAGGGTGTATGTGTCCGGGAATTTATCCACTTCTTCTGGATTTTCCAGTTTATTTGTGTAGAGGTGTTTATAGTATTCGCTGATGGTAGTTTGTATTTCTGTGGGATTGGTGGTGATATCCCCATTATCATTTTTTATTGCATCTATTTGATTCTTCTCTCTTTTCTTCTTTATTAGTCTGGCTAGTGGTCTATTTTGTTGATCTTCTCAAAAAGAAAAAAAAAAACAGCTCCTGGATTCATTGATTTTTTCTGAAGGGTTTTTCCTGTCTCTATCTCCTTCAGTTCTCCTCTGATCTTAGTTACTTCTTGTCCACCGATCCCACAGAAATACAAACTACCATCAAAGAATACTATAAACACCTCTAAGACCACAGTGCAATCAAATTAGAACTCAGGATTAAGAAACTCACTCGAAACCGCACAACTACATGGAAACCGAACAACCTCCTCCTGAGTGACTACTGGGTAAATAATGAAATGAAGGCAGAAATAAAGATGTTCTTTGAAACCAGTAAGAACAAAGACACAATGTACCAGAATCTCTGGGACACATTTAAAGCAGTGTGTAGAGGGAAATTTATAGGACTAAATGCCCACAAGAGAAAGCAGGAAAGATCTAAAATTGACACCGTAACATCACAATTAAAAGAACTAGAGAAGCAAGAGCAAAGAAATTCATAACATCTTGTTGAGAGTGAGGGACACTTGAAAGGAAATGGGGGCGTGAATTATGCAAATAAGAGGCTTGAGGTATGAGCAGAGCATCTGAATAATGATGAGAACAGACACACGAAACTCCCACAGTAGCAGGACAAGTAGTCAGCTCCATGTCCTTTTTCCTGCAACTTCCCACCTGCTGGAGTCATTCCTGTCAACATCTCCCAAGCTTGTGTCCTCCTTGGGAAGTGTCTTATATAAATAGTTTCTGAGCTTCCATCACCAGCCTGAGCAAGGTTCCTCAGGATAGGAAGCTGATATGGTTTGGCTTTGTGTCCCACCCAAATCTCACCTCTAATTGTAATAATACCCGTGTGTTGTGGGAGGGACCTAATGGGAGGTAATTGAATCATGGGGGTGGATTTTTCCCATGCTATTCTCATGACAATGCATAAGTCTCAGAAGATCTGATGGTTTTATAAAGGGGAGTTCCCCTCTGCACACTCTCTTGCCTGCTGCCATGTAAGATGTGACTTCGCTCCTCATCCACCTTCTGCCATGATTGTGAGGCCTCCCCAGCCAAGTGGAACTGTGAGTCCATTAAGCCTCTTTCCTTTATAAATTACCCAGTCTTTGGATATGTCTATATTAGCAGTGTGAGAACAGACTAATACAGAAGCTGATGTTCTAAAATACTTTTGATGGCAATGTAGGCTAAGAATAGTCTCCATTTATTGTGCACTAACTACCTGTAAAGCACTGGGCAAAGGGCTTCACATGTATTATCTCGTTTCACACTATAAAGTAAGTAATGTGACACCTATTTTTCAGAGAGGTAAGCTCAGGCTGAAAACAAAAAATTTGCTTTAAGCTATCCAACTAATAACAGTAGAACCTAGTTTCAAACCTAGACTGCCAACTTTCAAAACTCTTGCAGTTAAACAAAAATGCTTGCTAGATATAGGGGCTTATTCAGTGTCTTGAGCTCAACCACCCTTCAGAGTTGGAAACCTACAAGGGATAGAAAGGAAAAAAAAACCCTGATATTTATTTTAAATAAAACTTTCAGGGATTACAAAGCTCAAATATTACATAAATCCATAACATCAGAAAAAAAGTAAAATTATAATAAAGTCTTTAAAAAGCCAATTGTAATCATTCTCTGATCCATGCATATCCAAAGCAATCAGTCTTTTAAGACCCTACCTGAAATATGGAAGGGGAACACAGTAGAGAGACCTAGAATTTGTTCACAAAGACAGTGAATATCATAGGCTCAGAGCTGGCCTTGGCGAAAAAGGTATACATAGCTTCCAGCTTAGGAAATCTAAACTCTGTAAAGGAAGGTAGCATATTCTAAATCCAAAAGGTATCTTTTTGTTTTTAACAAATCCAAAATATTGGAGTTTTCCTATGGAGAAAAGGCAAAGCCCCATGTGTTTAGAGGAGAGCTGATTTGACCAAGACTCAGCTGTCAAGAGCTTTATTTTTCTGGGAACTCAGGGACTAAATGAACTGCATTTCAACAAATCAAATCAATTATACTAATATTAATTTTAATAAACTACATACAAGCCAACCAAGTATGGTAGACAGGTTGTAAAAATGGTCTCAATTCTTTACCTTCCCCTGGTTCTCTACCCTTGGCTATTTAATGTTGTAGTGCCTGCCTCCTGTCCCTAAATTTAGCCCTGTGATTTGTTTTGGTCAATTAAATATCAGCAAAGGTGATGTGGGCAAAGGCTTGAAATGGGTTTCCATTTAGTCTCTTGCTCCTCAGCTTCACATATAAGCATGCCCTGGCTAAACTGCTCAAGGTAGAGACATGTAGAACAGACCTCAAATGTCCCAGTCAAGGTCTCAGACATGTGAGGAAGTCCAGCCAAGATCCGCAAAGTTACCCAGCCAAACCCAAGCTGATAGGCATATGAGTAAGCCCTACCAAGCCTGGCTCAGATTGGCACAACCACTCAGCCAAACCATAGATTTATGATCAAAAAGGTTTATTGTCACATGCATCTGAGGCTGTATGGCTACTTGTGATGTTGCATTATTGCAGCAATAGATAACTGATACATCATGTAATAGAAATTATATTTGTGACCATTTCTTGATACTCTGCAAATATTACCACAATTATATATTTTCAATAAAAGGTGTCCTTCCTCCCCCACCAACCCCTCCCAATTTCCCTTAGGCTAGAATGTCTCTCATCTCTTGAGTTATTTTTAGAGCCAAAAATTTGCTCTATGCCTTCTGGCAGTCAGCTATTGCTCAAAGACATACCTACCTAAAGGTAATTTGTTCTGTATTCCAGAAAATTAAAGTAGAGCTGAGCTTTATTTTACATCTCTTTCTTCTCCACGCAACTGGAAGCTGAACTTTTTCACAACATCAGGTACAGAGTAGGCACTCATTAAATATTATTTGAATGAATGAAGTAAAATAAAAAGTAAGATTGACCTTAAATGAGAGTAAACTCAAAGTATCTATTGGTCTCTTTTGGTTGCAAGTGATGGAAACCCCTTATCAAATTGGCTTCAGCAAAAACAAGTATTTAACTGGTTAATGTAACTTGAAATTTCCATGGGTGGCTGAATCCAGGAATTCAAACAATGCCATCCCATCAGGACCTAGTTTTTCTTTGGATCTCAGCTCCATCTCCTGCTTTGTTCATTTTTTTTTTAAGCTCTGAGTGGTACCCGTGAAGCTACAGTCTTACATCTTTCAAATAGAAAAAGAAAAGGTGTTTCTTCCCCATTAGTCCTGGGAAAGCCTTGATTGGTTCGCTTGACTCTGGCTGTATCACATCCCCATCCCTGAGTCAATCACTTTGGTTGGGAAAATGCAATGTTCTCACTGGCCAGGCCTGGAGGACATAAGAGGTGGAGGTAGTGAATGGGGGACACCTTCACTGAAAGAAAGTGAGGTGTGGGTTAGCAAAGAAAAACATCAAGATTAGAGTAAATAGATGCTGCATCCACCCAGGCTCCAAATCTACCTAATTAAACAGAGAAAGCACACATGAGGTTATAATACATGCACACTATATCTGACTCCTCTTGTGCCCTTCCTAGGGTCTCTTACCACCACCCCCACTTTCCACTACAGCATTGTTGCTGCAACCAGATGTATGTGATGTAACCTGACAGCACTTCAGCTCAACTATATCATGTACCTCTCACTTTCTATACTGGGCCTTTCTATGCCACAGTCATGCAGGATGCCAGAAAGAACCCAACCAGCCATTGTGGCACACATGCAAACGTAGAAGTGTAAGGGAACTAACTCATGGGGCATCCTTGACCATGAGTAATGGAAACCAGTGGAGAAATACTCCCTTCTTCTCAGAAGACAATCCTGCATGGCTTCTGGGGGCTCTGGACTGAGCCCTAGTACCCACAGCAAGAATCAGATCAATAATTCACCGTGAAATTGGCTTTTCTTCTTTCCCTACTTCACTCTCCCAAATCTCCTGCTCCTGATCCCTGGAATCATTTCCTAAAATAACCTGCACGCAACCCCTTGCCTCTGGCTCTGCTTTTCAATGGAATCTAGGTTTGGGTGCATGCACACATTTACACACAAAAATGTACACACACACACACACACACACACAGCCCCAACTATATGCAGGAGGTGAAAAAGAATGCAAAACTAAATAGAAAAAACTATCCTTTTCCTCTTCTTTCAGCTTAAAATCATGTTATCCCATCCACATTCATTTCTGCCCATCATTAAATGGACTTCAATAACTTTACTGGTAGTTCTATAAGAAAATAAAACTCCCAGGAAAACTTCCCCCAAAAATTCTCCTCCAGATCTCGAGAAGGGTTCTCTCTTGAATCAAGCACAGATCTTTGGGGTTACTAACCAGGAAAAAGCAATGGAAGGAGACCAGGAAACTGGAAGAGATTACATGTGACCTAGGCCTTAAAGGGTATGTAAGATTTTCATATGGAAAGAAGTGATGTGAGCAAAATCTGGGCTTGACACCTGAAATGTGAAAGGCATCACTAGTATCAGAGCTGGGGTGCAAGTCTGTCTCCCTGGAAACAGAGATCATGTCATCTCAATGACAGCACCACTGCCCTCCCAGAATGCCCAGTCCACCATAAAGTATGCAGAAATGGTATTTACACTCACATCGTTTAACCTACCAAGTAAACAAAACACTACTCTTGCAAATTGCAGAAAATAGAAAATATGATCAAAATATAGTTAATATGTATACTATATATCACAGATCAATGTTTTTTAAAGTACAAAAATTCAAAAGCTAAGTCAGCAAAGGATGAGAACAGATGATTCATTTGAAAGGATATGGAATTAGATAACACAAAGGAAACAGAACAACCTTGTTGTCACCAGAGATATGCAAACTGAACAAGATGCTGCTTTCTACCAAAATGGTAAAAAACTACCATCATTGGCCACAACCAATAATGGTAGCTGTGTGTGTTGCTAATAAGACTGTAAATTGATAGAACATTTTGGAAATACATTTGGCAATATTATCAAGAGCCTTAAATCTTTTCACTCCTTTTAATGGTATAAGTTCATCTTGGAATCTATGGAAAGGAAATAATTCTGGATGCAGAAAACAAACAAATCTGAATTTATAATTATCCTGCCCATTTGTAGCATTACAATAGCAAAAAAAAAAATCGAACATTATCTTCTAGTAAAAGAATGCTAAAGCAAATTACAGCCTGTAAATGTAGCATATTATTATGTAACCATTTAAATATTTATCAAAAATTTATCATAATGTATTATTAAAATCATGTGAAATAAAAAGACAGAAATCATAATTATATATGCAATATGAATACAATTCTTGTTCATGTTGCACATAGAAGAGGAAAAGCAAGGCATATATAAAAGTTTGAAGAAATAAACACTAAAAGCAAGCATTGTGTTTGAGCAATTGGTACTACATTTTGTTATATTTTAAAATGTTCTATAACAAGTACATACTCAATGAGAAAAATTAACTCAGTATTTTTTAAAAGATTATTGGTTAAAAATTATACCTATATAGAAAAAACTGAAACTATATAAGCCTGTAGACAAGTATTAGAAAAAAAAAAAACACAGAAATATAAGCAGTTGTTGCATTTGGATCCTAGAATCAGAGTGATTTTTATTTCCTTTATGGTCTTCATAACATCGTTTTGCAACACCACATATACACAAAGAGATAATATTGAATTGATTTCAAGGGAGGTAGTCCCTCTGCTTTATAGGGATGGATCGAAATAGATTCCTACAATAAGGATCAAATCCTTGCCCTGGAAATCATGAAGAGTCAATGTTCACAAATGTAAATTAAAGCAGGTCCTCTCCCAAGTCTGAATTAAGGACAGTCCAGAGAATTGGAAGCTTCATCCGTGATCACTCTCCAAAAATGGAAAGCCTAGGCCTTTTGCCTATCAGAATCTATCACACTGACAAGACCCTCAAGAAGCAATGCCAAAGGAGAGAAGTCCCAGCACATATAAACATATCCACGCACATAAACACATTCATTCTCAAATAATGGGGGTCAAAGGCACTCAGCCACAGCAAAGGCATGGCTATCTTAGAAAGTGCCTGGCTTCCTACCTTTGGACACAGCTAAATAGTAGTAGCTACTTTAATTTCTGGATAACAAACAAAGCTTAAGCGCTAGACTCTAAGTGAAGGGTTTGGGGGAAAGAAGGAGCTCGGGTTAAGCCAAACTGCAGTTCAATTTACTGAAAGCTTCAAAATATTACCAACTGTCTGTTTGAAATGCGTCAGCAACGGTTCATTTTTTTTCCTTTTATCAAAACACATTTAGACTGTGGTGAATGACAGCATAAATCTTAAATAGAAAAGATACAGGGAAAAAAGACCACCCGGGTAGAACATAACTGTAAATGTGTCCATAAAACTATATTTGAATTCTGATCTTATACACAGAAATGCATTTAACCTTCCCAGCAAGACGCTTTCACCAACTTCCAAAGAAAGTGTTACCAATTAAGCTAAAGAAACTTTAAGAGTCAATTTTAATTACACCAAGAGATGCTCCAATCACTTCCCAGCTCCAGCTGAAGTTTTTACTAGAGATGGCTGGAACCAATTTACGTGCTTTTATGTTGCGTCTAGACTTTAATAAGCGGTTTAAGCACGAAGCAAGCCGATGCCAGCATCAAGCAGGCTGTAGTATAGCCTGCTTGCAGAAATACAATAACCCTCAGGTCCCAGCCCCTTCTTGCTGGTATCAGGGAATACTCTCTATGATGCAGGTTCAAAAGCAACAGGATCCAGCCTTTTTGATAAGATTTTCAGCCCTTTTCTTTAGCCTTGTTTAAGTTTTCCTCTCTTTTCTCAATACCAAATGCCTTATAAGACCAGCCACTCTAGCCTTTTGCTTAGTCTTAAAATTGACAGTGGGGAATGGAGATAACTGACTTGGATCAGGTGTGCCTCCCAGGATAGAGCAGCTGGAGCCAGGTGCTGCTTGTTACCTACTGGCAAGAGTGAACTTCTGCAAGTCAGGTGAGCCTCCATATTCCACATCTGTAAAATGGGAATCCTACCTGATGTTTTGTGCGGGTGAAACACAGTCCCGTTTATAGTTGGTCAGGTTGCTAGGAGGCAGACTGAGGCCAGGATTCACGGATTAAGGAAGTGCTACCAGAAAGCACCAGGTGGGGAATGCTGGACCGAAAAGGGGAAGATGTCGAGCCAGGGTTGATATTCCCTACAAATTTCCAGTCCCTGCCTCAGCTTGCATAAATCGCTAGAGCATAAATTATACCTCAGAGTTTGTCCTGAATCAAGGCAAAGGAGCAGGGCTTTCACAGTCGTACCCTAGTTAGTCCTTGGCTACAGATGGTCAGGCTGGTATTGGTTGGAAATGTACACTCCCAGGCACTTATGGCTCTCGGCAAGGAAAGCATCTCCAAGTGCCCAGAGGTAACTTTCAAAAGGTCACAGGTTCAAGCTATTGGCAGAAGCTGGGATTGATGCAGCAAACTTGTAAAAGAATTTTGGCAGGGCACACATTCACCCCGCTTTGCAAACTGTGTTGGAGAAGTATTGTACGAGTGATGGCTGCTACTAACGTTTTTAAGTACTAGGTACCTCTTACAAACCACATCATGTGCATTAGCAAATCACTTATGAAGTATGTTCAGTTACTATCACCATTGAACAGTGGGGAAAACAGGCTCAGAAAGGCAAAATTACACTCACAGCCTTAGAAGTAGCAAAGCTGGATTGAGAACCTTGTTCATCTACCTCCAAAGGATACAGCCCAAGTTCCTACCTACTATATATCCCATTGTTATCTCTGAAGCAACTAAATTAAAAACCAAAATGGCAACCACTTTCATGGGATCCATGCACATAATGAAAATGAATGAAACTAAAAGGTTTTAGACAATTGGGTGAAACAAAACTCCAAACAAAACCCTTTGACCAACTTATGGGATCAATAGGCAGACAGTTTAAGACTCCTGAACTTTCTATGTATGTCTGACCTTTCTCATTACCATCAGAGGCTCCATAGAGACCCTGGCCAACAACCACTCAGGTTAAACATTTAAGTCTTTGGGGCCCATTTTTTCAATATATACTGTACAGGGTGGTAGGTTATAGGGAGGAAGAAAATAAACTCCTGCTTCCGTGGCCATCACACACATTCACTGGAATGTGGAAGGCATCACCTGGTTGTTGTTCAGTGCATCTGCCCTGTCTGGGTCTTATCGTCTTTAAGTAGCACAGAATGGATTGCCAAGCTTGGTAGGATTTCCTTTGTTCTTTTTGGGGGAGGGATGGGGGGAAGGGAACTTGTTATGTTGCCCAGGCTAGTCTCAAACTCCTCAGCATAAGCAATCCGCCTGCATCAGCCTTGGGAGTAGCTGGGATTACAGGCACGTGCCACAGGCCCCAGCTCTGGGTTCCCTTCTCTTAACCTGACACTGACCTAATGATAGCAGGTGACTCTGGTCATTACTGCATACTACATAATCGCTCTCAGGTAAAAAAAAAGTCTTATTAACTACTAAAATCTACTCTTTGTGAATCTATATTTTTAGAGATTTCTGCACAAAAGTGTAAGGGTGTAAGTGATAAATTTTAGATTGAACCATGTGAAATTGACATTTTTGTAGTTTAAAAACAGTTGAATATCAGCAAGTTCACATGGTTCAACACATAGGCCACTGAGAGCAAAAGGAAGAATAAAAGATTAGTTTAGATTTAGATTTGCTGAGGCTCCTTCATGGCCCTTTCAAATTGCTCAATGGTGTGCATCATGAGTAAATGGGCACAGTTGTTTGTTGGAGCCACTGCTGTCCTTCACCAGAATGGTGGATAAATGACAATAGATGACTAAAACTGGAAGCAAATGTATGATAAATGCATCTGATAGCAATAACTTAGGCATACCCTTAGGATGACCCTGTATGGAAGATGGACCTGAATGTGTGTTCTGAGCTAGGGAATCCAGGAGTTGCCAGCCCAGAGTTCCTTCCTTGTCTACAAGGAACATCTGAGTCCCTGTCCCATTCCATAGAACACTGGCCATATAGGGGATCAGGGCCCCAAGTTTTAGGATGAATGATGATTGCCAGGTGGAGGTTGTTAGTGGGAAGGCACTAAGTGGAAACGCTATATAAACTGCATGCTTTTTGCAAGCTGTTGTGGTTTTCCCACCTAGTCTGCCACCTCTGGGCCATGCAGTTATCTTGTCCAGCTCACTGCCACTGGACCGTGTGTAAGGCAGTTCTCCTGCCCAGCTCACCACCACTGGACTCTCTCCCCAGTATGTAGCCCCCAGTAAAACCCCATGTCTCAGTTCCCGGCTCTGGGTCTCTTCTTCAACCTCTTGAACATGGTGCCTACCCCAATGGAGTCCATAGAGGTTCAGCACAACAGCAAATGATCTGGAAATGTGGGGTCAACTAAACATTTTAGCCAAACATAGAGAAGAATAGATTGATGCGAGCTTCCTCTAATTGGTCTATGGAGGTGGTTTGATTCATGAATAAATAGTTCAAAGGAAGGTGGCAGAAAGAGAAAAAGATAAATCATGCCTGGGAAACTTTCAGACTGGATGATAAATGTTGAACAGAGACATCCAACCTGCCTTCCTCTCATGCCTGTGGCTGCAGCATCTGTATAAATTACACATGTCATTTACAAATTATATTCCAGATAATCCACATGCAGATAAAACTTGACAATTAAAGATTTGAAAGGCAAAATCAGGACTGTTTTCCTCTGTCACTAACAAGAGTTATAATCATTGAATTTTAGGTCTAGAGGTGGGAGACTTCTTCTAGTCCAGGGATGACACATGAGTTGCAGTGTCTATGATGAGCTGGATTGCTGGTGCCTGCCTAGAGCACTGAATGGAGGTGTCTTAGGTCTTATTTGGGCTTGGCAGGAACAATTGCCGTGGTCAGTTGGTTGTGTGTATCCCGCGCATGGGAGAACGGGTGGTCACACATGCACCACACATTTGTCATTCCTGACCTAGGCATGGAGCCCTCAAGACCTCAACTTGCTCATCTGTAGAAAAAGACACTTGAACTGGGCTATGTCTGAAAACCTTCCATGTCTAACACACTGTTTTTTTTTTCTGATTAGCTATATATGTGATATCTTTCCTGATATTCTGTCGCAGATTCCTGGTTGCCCAAAATTTTTATTACAACAAGACAGCAGCAACAATCCAATGATAGCTGCCCTTTTCTTTACTTCTTCACGTTCTGAGCTACCTCTCCTGTCTCCTCCGACCTCAGCTGAGATTCATTCTATCACGTTGTTTCAGTCATGCGATAATGATAGGTGCTCCGTATCGTGCCCTTAAATGATATCTCACAAAACTTTGTCACATCCCCATCTCTCTGAATTTGCTCCAGAAAATTAAACATCATTTCATTTGAGAATTGGGCCACAGATGAGTGTACAAACATCATTCCAATTATTTTGGAAGGGACTATTTTCAAGTCACTGAAGAAACTAGATGGGACATGTGTGAAGACTTTATGTCTCTGAAACACATAATTTTGATTAGCTTCTTCCACAGAGATACGGCAAAAGTAATGATGACAGCATCTGCTATCTGTTGAGTCCCCTGAAGCATCAGGTCCTTAGGAACATAAACTCAATTCTTACAACTACCCCTGAAGTTGAGTGTTTGTCCTGGATAGCCCATGCATGATATACTTTGAGATCCACCATACCCAAAATCCCTGTATCAGTCAGTCAAGGTTCCATCATGTAAGACCTGTTTCACTGAAAGGGTTCACTAACAAGAGTGGCAGGAAGGGATTATTTACAAAACTATGGTCAGAATTAAGGGAACCAACTAGGGATGGTGAAGCACCCAGCGTCCAGCAGAAGTGGGAAGCTGTTACCAGCTGTAGGGCTGGAGAAAAGAGCTGCTACTAAAATGCCAGGGAGTTGTAGCCAAGGTGGGGATGCTGATTAACAGAGGCTGTGGACCCTGCCAAAACCATGGCCATATGGTAAGAGACAGATGAAGAATAAATACCCTAACTTCTCTCTCCTTCATCATCTGATTGCCTTCCAATGCTTCCCATTGGCCACACCTAATGGGAACAAGACAGCACAGGCAATGCAGTTTATAGAGCTCAGCCTGCAGGGTACATAGCAGGGCAGAGAAGAGTGGAGAACGGATCTGAAGGGGCAGGTGGAGCTTACCAAGGACAGTCCCTTACTGAGCAACATAGCTGTGTTTAATGTCATATGACCCTATTGGCCTTGCCTTTGCAGATGGTTCCAGGGATCCTGAACCAAATGCAACCATCCATGGGCTGAGCCAGCTCTGAGGAAGCCTAAAATGAGCACTCTCACCAGTGGAGGGTCCCTAATGGGTGGTCACCTCCTGACTCAATGGTATTCTCTCTGTTGGTGAGGTTTAAATGAAAGACAGAGACAGGGAAAGAGTGGTAGAAAGAAGAAAAAAGCCACGTTGGGCCGGGCGCAGTGGCTCACATCTGTAATCCCAGCACTTTGGGAGGCTGAGGCAGGCGGATCACGAAGTCAGGAGATCAAGACCATCCTGGCTAACACGGTGAAACCCCGTCTCTACTAAAATTACAAAAAATTAGCTGGGCATGGTGGCAGGCACCTGTAGTCCCAGCTACTCGGGAGGCTGAGGCAGGAGAATGGTGTGAACCCGGAAGGCAGAGCTTGCAGTGAGCTGAGATCGCGCCACTGCACTCCAGCCTGGGCGAGAGAGTGAGACTCAGTCTAAAAAAAAAAGCTGTGTTGGCAGAGTAGAGACGGACATAAAGAGGGAAGATGAGACAGGAAGAAACTCTACCATGAATATGGTGGCAGAGCTTCTTAGGAAGGTACTGCTGTATCCTGTGTAGTGATCACTTGCTACGTTTCCTTAAGTGCCTGCATTCCTTTTAGTAATCCCTGGTCTCCAGGGTAACCTGAGCCTGCCTTTGATCCTTACAACCTGAAAGGCTCCAACCAGCAAAGTGCAATTACTTTGATACTACAGTTGAGCTAATTGAACAAGAAGAATTAAGAATATACCCTAGGTGACACAGAAAATAAGTTCCCACAAAGGAATCTAAACCAGGTTCCATCTGTCACAAGCCCATGGGCTCTCCATAGAGCACAGTGCCAGTTGCAGCCCAAGACAGAGTTGCCCCGATAACAGAATTCAAGGACAGTTCTCTGATTTTTCCAAGAAAATCCTCCAATGATTGTAGAATTTCCACCACTAAGAGCTGATAAATGTGTCCATGTCTTTTTTTTTTTTTTTTTTTTTTTTTTTGGCCGAGCACTCACAGTCTTTTCAGAGCCATTCATAATGGTCTGCATAACACAGGGATGTTAAGAGCACCATCTCAGAGCTGTTGGCAGATGTGCCTGACTAAAATGACTTTCTGGAATGTAAAAGAAGGATATTTCACACCAGCTTCCACTTCCTTTCCTAGGTCCCTCGAGACCTGACTGTGACCAAGGCATGCTCAGAACAATATGTGACACAAACAATATTCGAACTTGGAAAGAACAGAAAGTATTTCAATTATATGCATAAGAAAATATTTCATATTCCATTGCTTCAGCTGGTAGAAGTAATGGAACCATACTTGGTGATGTAAGTCATTGAGCTGTAATAGAGCAATTGGGAGATTTTGGTTGGCAGCTGAGGACTAGAAAATGTGTAGAGAAGATGTCAAGATCTGCAGAAGGTTTTTAAGACCTCCTGCCTCATGGATGCTTATATTCTAAGACAGGGTAAACCTGTGTCCTGCAATCTCCAAATGAACCCCTTACAGTCTCGTCATTAATCTGAAGGGCAAGTCCATTTCCACAGGTCAAGCTACAACCCAGGTGAAAACCCAGTCCATTTCCACAGATCGAAGCTAAAAACCCAGTGTAGCAGTGGAAAAAGCTCTAGAATGTTTTTCCACATTCAAACGAGGGCTTCCTTATCAAGTTCATCAAAGCATTTTTTAAAAATATAAATGTCTCACCAATTTGCCCAGGAAGAATAAATCTTCACAGCCACCTCAAAGGCTTGACAACTTTATTTTCATTGTGTGGAGCTGGGTGGGTCCCCTGAACTGGGCTTCCTAAAGGGACCCACCCCTTCTCCGCAGTTTCCAGGCCTGCCACTCCAGTGAGAGCGATCAAAGGGGAAGGAAAGTCAAGCCGCTGAGCCTCAAGGAATAAAGCTAAAACAACAGATTTGTTTCTTGGCTTCTTTCTTAAATACGGGCAGAGTGTTTAAAGCCCTGTAAGGAAACGCTCTGGGGCCCTGGATATGAGAGAGGCACATCTAAACCCTTTCCCAAGAGGAAATCTCTCACCTCGGTGGGGTAAATTAGCTCATTAAGAACAGCCAGAAGCAGGCAGGAAACCTGGGAAGTGGGAGCTTTAATTCAAAGCATAGAAAATTATAGATTTCTTTACACATTAAAAAAGCATTTATCTTGGCTGAAAATGAAACAACTTTTCAATGATCAACACATGGTTTAAATCTGCTTTACTAATTTATATCTCTCCACCCATCTGCCTAGTTGTTCAGCTACCAGGAAATTCAATTATATTCAATACATCTTCATTGAACACCTACTATGTGCCTGTGGTGCATTTATAAATTGTATAAACGCAAACAAAAAACAAAGGCAGGTGTCTTTCCTTTTGTTCAGAAGGTGATACTCACATGTATTAAAAATTGGAAGACATTTGCATTTCACTTCTCAACAAGCACTTATTTTTTATATACCAGGCATTGAGCTCAGATGGGAACACCACAAAATGGAACGTCAAAAGGGCTGCCTTCAGTGGAATCAAGTGATAAGATGTATAGAAGGGGTAACAAGTAAAGCAAGGCAGGGGATTGAACTGTAGAGAGTGAAGTTTCTCCACAAGGTTTTCTAGAGGAAGCAGGACCCAAACTGATCTTGAAGTATACAATACAAGCAAAAGTGGTCCCTAGAGGATATGGCTTTAGTCTTTTCTCTGCTGCTGTAACCACAGACAATTTCAGTTCTCTGGGCCTTAATTTCCCTCTTTAAAATGAGCACATTGTACTAGAATTATTCATGTGTTTATTCTTTCTTTCTTTCTTTCTTTTTCTATCTTTCACTATTTGGGACCAATTATCCATCTCAGATAGTCTTGACTTTTTTTGATGAAGCCTATGGGCCTTTTGTCAGACTGTTTTGGATATAAAAAAATAAAATAGATAAGAATACAAAGGTAACCAATTATATTTTTAAAATACTTCTCAAACTACTTAAAACCAAAATTGTAGTTTAGTGTTAACGTATACCTTTATTAACACTTTGTAGTGACTAGATACAGGCTTAATAATCTGGAAATTGCACAGGCTTGATAACCACTGCAATTTCAAAGAATCAAGAAGTGTCAATGATATTTCAAGGTCTCTGTAATGTCTGTCCTATGATACGCAAGGATCTGTGATTTCAATTGGTGACAAAATCACAGATCCCACTAAAACTACATTTTGTTTGTTGCATTCATGATTGAAGGAAATGCTAAGTTTCAATTAGAGACACCTTAAAATAAAGATATAACTTTTTCCATCCATGTTCACAGACCCTGTGTTAATTTTCTGTGGCTGCCATAAAAAGTTACCATAAACTTGGCGGCTTAAGATAATAGAGATTTCCAATTTCATCCATGTCCCTACAAAAGACATGAACTCATCATTTTTTATGGCTGCATAGTATTCCATGGTGTATATGTGCCACATTTTCTTAATCCAGTCTATCATTGTTGGAGAAATTGGAAATCATCATTCTCAGTAAACTATCGCAAGAACAAAAAACCAAACACCGCATATTCTCACTCATAGGTGGGAATTGAACAATGAGAACACATGGACACAGGAAGGGGATCATCACACTCTGGGGACTGTTGTGGGGTGGGGGGAGGGGGGAAGGATGGCATTGGGAGATATACCTAATGCTAGATGACGAGTTAGTGGGTGCAGTGCACCAGCATGGCACATGTATACATGGCACATAACTAACCTGCACATTGCGCACATGTACCCTAAAACCTAAAGTATAATAATAATAAATTTAAAAAAAAAAGATAATAGAGATTTATTCTCTCACAGTTCTGGAGTCTGGGAGTTCAAAATCAAGGTGTTAGCATGACCTTCTTCCCTCCAGAGATGCCAGGAGAGAATCTGCTTCCTGCCTCTCACAGCTTCTGGGGGCTGCAGGCAGGCGTTCCTTGGTTTATAGCCACATCTCTCTGATCTCTGCCTCCAATTTCACATCACCTTCTTTTTTGTGTGTCTGTGTGTGCACACATGTGTGCACATGTGTATGTGTGCCTAATCTTTCTCTCCCTCTCTCATGAGGACACTTGTGATGGCATTTAAAGCCCACCCAAATAATCCAGGATAAGCTGGTGCTCCAAAGATGTTTAACTTTTTCCCACATTTCTCCATATAAGGCAATGTGAACAGGTTCCGAGGATTAGGACGTGAGCACATCTTGGAAGACTCATTTTTAAGCCTACCTTAGCCCCCCTGAATTCTACTCACACTTTGTAGATAGCTATGGACCCCAAATGAAGAACCCTCGTATTTTACAGGGATTATATCAAGGTGCCCACAAGTACAAATATACCTATAAGACCAGATAATAGTAAGCGCCATACAGAAAACTAAAGCCAGTAAGAGAAAGAGACTAGGGAAAGAGGTGATAACTGAACAGGGTGAATGAAGCAAGAGACTGAGCAATTTGACTTCACTGTCGAAGTCAATATTCTAGGCAGAGAAAATGGCAAGTGCAAAGGTGTGCAGTTAGATGCATGCTTGGCATGTTTGAGAAGAGGCCAGAGGCCAGGGTGTATGTATGGATGAGCAAAGGGGTGAGTAGTAGGAGATGACATGTCAGAGGTAGTCCTCAGGCAGATCATGATCCCCAAGGGATTTGTAGACCATGGGAGAATTTGGGGGTTTATATCAATGCTTTGCAAAGTCCCTTGATGGTCCAAAGAAGTGGAAAAGCATAGTGCAGTGTCTCTTCTAGAAGGATCGCCCTGGCTGCTTAGGGTGAGTTTGTGTGAGAAGGGGAAGCCCAGGAGAGCTGGCAGGCCCATTGGACAACTACTGCCATCAGGATGGGCAAGAGGTGCCGGTGGCCTGGACTAGGGTAAAGAGTGGAAAGGAAGAGAAAGAGTCAATGTGGGAATACATCTGGAAGGTAAGGACTTTCTAAGATGTCTGAGACCTCAAGAAAAGATTGGAAGAATGTGGATCAGTGGTACGGTAGGGAGAAGAAAGGATGTTTGACAAAAGGAACACGGGAGTGTCACCCCCTGTTAAGCCTGCCCATATAGGTAGAAGTGGCGATGAGGGATTCAGCTGAGAATGAGGAAACCCAGTGTGCCTCTTTGACTGCTGGACTGTGATCACACAGAACAAGGCACAGCACAGAGAAGACAGAACCAGGAGCTTGTGCAGCAGAAAGAGAAGACTGATGCCCACCAAGGCAGACTTTGTTCTGTTGTGCCCCCTTCTTGACATGGAGTTTTAAGATCTTATTTACTTGTCCTTTTCCGTCTAGAAAGGTAAATCCTATAACAGCTGTCTTGCTTTCATTGCTTAAAATCACTTGAATAAAGGGATACATTGAATATATATATATACACGGGAGGATATATATATATATATATATATATATATATATATATATATATTCAGGGTACTTTGTGGGTTGTGTCCCCCAAAAGTCCTAACCCCCAATACTTGTGACTGTGACCTCATTTGAAAATTAGATCTTTGCAGATATAATTGATTTAAAATGGAGTCACACTGGATTAAGTTGGGCTCTAATCCAAAGACTGATGTCCTTATAAGAAGAGAGAAATTTGGAGACAGTAACCCATACAGAGAGAAAACAGCCGTGTGACAATGAAGGAAGAAATTGGAGCAATTGGAGTCATACAGCTGCAAGCCAAGGAATACCAGGAATTCCCAGCAACCACAAGACACTAAGAAGAAGCAAGGATGGGTTTTTCCCTGAAGTCTTCCAAGGGAAAAATGGCCCCACTCACACCTTGATCTCAGACTTCTATCCTCTTGAACTGTAAGAAAATAGATTTGTGTTGTTTTAAGTCACCCAGGCTATGGAAATTAGCATGGCAGCCCTGAGAAACTAATGCAAAGAACTTGCATGAGAGAGAGAAAGTGACACGATGGCCAAGCTGTGGGACTTGAGACAGACTCCTGGTTCCCCTGCTTGTTTGCCACATGGCAATCCATTGCCCATCCATGTTGATAGGAGGTGCACAAAGAAAAGTCTCTCTGCTCACATGCATCTCCTCTGACATAAACTGTCACCCCAAATTCCCATCATCCCTGCTTTGACCCAATACATGTAAGAAAGGCCTCTGTTCTCCAGGAGGGGCTCAGATATGCATGACACCATGACAAATCCTTGTTGTTAGCTTCTTTTCACTTTTCAAGCCATCGAGTTTGGCTCTGGGGGAACAAGACACAGGATAGGTGAATTGCATTGAGAAAAGGTCAGGAAACCTGTGGAATGTGGGGAGTTGCAGGAGAAATTCCATAGTGGCAACTTCTTGGTATCTAATGATCTGTGTGGTAGCAGGATGAAGTGGGGGTGGGAATGAACTTAGAAGACCATGATAAGGTGTGAAGACAGTGGAAGGGCTCAGAGGAGGGTTGCCATTTATCTCAGAGTAGAAACACTTGACAGCCCACTTGAGGCAGGCGTTGTTCCCTTATGTGGCCAGCTGACACAAGGCCAGGAGCAGGATTGGAAACTTGGGGCTTCATCTCAGCTCTGCTATTGGAAGGGATGGAGTTACTGAACACATTTAATAGCATATATGTGGCCTCCCTTTTTAAAGCCCTGATGACTAAAAAGCATTTTTTAATCAATAATCCTTAGTCAAAATTAATTGTTGGATAGGGAAAAACAGAGGTTAGTGTGGCTGTCACCAGAGAGGGACCATCAAGATTACAAACTCCAACATTACTATTTTGATGTAGACCACTTTATAGATTGTGTCCCAAGGGCTTTGAGTTTTAAGGTTATCCCATTGCACTGAGGTCCAGAAGGCCCACTAATTTACATTGCTTGAGCCTAATTTACATTGTTTGTGCCTATTGAACTTGAGGCTCAATATTAGTCAAACTGGACTGATAAAGTATATTGGCATTTTTCTCCCTCACATCTAAAAAATAATTTAGGAAAATGAAGAAAAATAACATCTAGCATATTCAGTATGCTAATTTTTATATCAGTTTTCACTTATTAGCTCTAGGCAGAGAGCCCTTGTGGGTAATTATGTTTTAATATAGTACCAACCTCTTTAAAAATGGTACCATGTGCAATTAGGAGTTCAAAATGACCTTGTTTGATGAAGTTTGATAAAATGTCTCTATTTGAGAAAATACTACAGCAGTCTTCAAGTGTAAGACCAGTGGGCCTCATGTTGCTTATGAAAATGGAATAGAATAGGCACATTGAAGTAAGATGTGCTTCTCTCAAATGATTTAAATTATAGATAAACACCTCACATCTTCTGCCATGCTTTTGATTAAGCAAAATAAGGAGTGTGAGCATCTGACAAGTTGAAGGCACATGCCCCTCTCGTTCAACACTCTATCCAGTCTGTGGATGCCATTCCTACATATGAAATGAGTTCTAATCAAAGACATGCCCATTCCAATTTGAGAAAAACACCATGGTAGTTTATAGAAAACTTCCTTTCTGCACTGACCCACAACCTAAACAAAAGGTCAAAATCATTTAAGTTGTTTCAAAATGAACAGTTGTGATATAAGCCAGCAACGTGGTGTGGATGAAAGCCCACACAATTCCTTTGTAAGCTGCAGAGCTAAGTAAACACTATGAAAGCCTGCTATTGTTTACTCTGATACCTTAGTCAACACTTTGGAATCATTAGCTTTGGGCCCTTGGGTAAAGCTGTTTTTAAATTCTCCATTTCATAGTCAAGGTCAACTTCTACTATAGCCAGCAGACTCAGAACCTGAAGGCCACTTCTCTCCTCACATACACATGTTCACTCTCACAGACATCAACAGAAGGGTCTCCTGAGACCCAGAGGCAGGGTGGGGGTTAGCTCCCTCTCTCCTCTTTTACCTTAAGCTGAAATGCTAAGGAGTCAGAGTTTAGGTCTATCAAATACGGAAGCCACAAAGCAAGAAATAATACGTTTGAAGTGAACAGATGGATACCAAATTTTTTGGCCACAGAAATTTTAGCAATGTCAAACAGTGTTAAATTATCTTCTCACCAAACCATCCAACTGAGATACAAAACCCTCGGCTTCAAGTATCACTCTTTATGGCCACAGATTATCAGTGGGATTTAAAAAACCAATCACCAAAACGCATAGCCCTCCTAGCCTCTATATTTGCACAAAGACCATATACATAAATCTTGGTCTAGAAGGCAGGAGGCTTCAGTCCCAGTCATCCAGCCACTGACACTACCTAGTAGGATGACTCCTATGAATCACTGAAGCTCTCCAGAGATGTGTTTTCATTTCTTTTTTTAAAAAAAGGATAACAAAAAAAGCTGAAGCTTTTTCTGTGATGTCTAATAACTAAATGACAGAATCTAACTGCATAAGTCCACAAGCACAGCAAGAAGAAACTATAAACTTAAAATAAAATAAAGTATCTGGGATAGTATTATCTTCAATTATGAAGTACAGGACATTAATCATTAACACCACACCACTGGCAAAGAGAGGTAAATTAAATACTAAGGTGACTCTCTGGGCTGTGCCTAAGGTGCTGACCCAAGCAGCTAGGCTGGTACAATACCAGTGCTGACAATTAACTAGATATGTAGCCAAGGCCAGCCAAACCCAAGATGCCTGGGATTAGGGAAGGGAGGGGGCACACATACAGAGCAAGTCTAGAAATTCTCCAAGGTCAAGACTCATGTCTCAGGCCCTGTGACAGGGCAAAGAATACTGCAGTCAAGAGGTCCCTTCATTTTCCACAGGCTGGGTTCATTTGCAAGTACACAGGAGCCATATACACAGAGGATTGGTGTCCTGCCCAGCCCGCAGAAGCCTCCTCAACACACAACACCCTCCCTGAAGCACAGTAGTTATAGAATCACTTAAATGAGACTTAGACATCATATATAAAAATCCTTCCAATGATAAGTCTCTTCCAAGTATTAGGAAGAAAGCAATGCACACCTGCTCCACCCCGTCATCCCCCGGCCCCACCCCTCCCTCCCCCCCCACACACAGAGCAGTTTCTGTCAGCTTTGACTGCTCATTCAGAATGGCCACTAAGAGTTTAGCCAGCTCAGATAAAAGTAGTAACCCAGGGACTCTGCTGGCAAACCCTCAATGGGTAGAAATTCTGTGGATTATTCAGTCATCTGCCAAACCATGGAAGTCAGACACACTTTGTGGATCTGTTCCAAGCATACAAGTTACAGCATGCTACTTACCCCACTGAAAGGCATTGGAACAGATTCTTATGATTGATTGGCCAGTTGGTTCATTGGTTGGTTGGTGAGTGGGTTCATTGGTTCTTTTAAGGATTGGTTGCTTAGTTAAGCTGTTGTTTGGGTTTCTTATTTTGCTTTGCTTATTAAGAATTGACTAGACCATCTAATGTATAAGGCTTCTAGAAAAGAACATAGAATAACATCTTCCTGAATTTGGAGTAAGCAAAGATTTCTTAGAAAGGGCCCAGAGGGCACTAAATATAAAAGAAAAATGGTAAATTGGACCTCATTAAAATTAAAATTAAAATTCTCTGCTTATCAAAATACATCTAAGAGAATAGACAATGAACAGATTAGGAGATAACTATATTTGAGGAAGAATGTCTATCCAGAACATATAAAGAATTCCTACAATTCTATAGAAAGAACGTCCATCCAGAACATATAAAGAATTCCTACAACTCTATAGTAAAAAGATAAGCAAACCAATTTTTGAAATGAACAGAAGACTTGACAGACACCTTACATATAAAGGCCATATATATATGAACAATAAGCACGTGAAAAAGTGCTCAATATTATTACGATCAAGGAAATGCAAATTAAAACTACAATGAAATGCTATTTCACACCTATTAGCATGGCTAAAATGAAAAATATCAATGACACCAAAAGTAGGTGAGGCTGTAGACCAAATGGAACTTTCATACATTGATGATGAAAGTATAAGTGATACCAACACTTTGGAAATTATGTGGCACTATTCACAATAGCAAAGACTGGGAACCAACCCAAATGTCCATCAGTGATAGACTGGATTAAGAAATGTGGCACCTATACATCACGGAATACTATGCAGCCATAAAAAAGGATGAGTTCATGTCCTTTGCAGGGACATGAATGAAGCTGGAAACCATCATTCTCAGCAAACTATCACAAGGACAGAAAACCAAACACCGCATGTTCTCACTCATAGGTGAGAATTGAACAATGAGAACGCTTGGACACAGGGTGGGGAATATCACACACCAGGGCCTGTCAGGTGGTGGGGGACTGGGGGAGGGATAGCATTAGGAGAAATACCTAATGTAAATGACGAGTTGATGGGTGCAGCAAACGAACATGGCACATGTATACCTATGTAATAAACTTGCACGTTGTGCACATGTACCCTAGAACTTAAAGTATAACAAAATAAATAAATAAATAAATAAATAAATAAATAAAAATATAGGGGAAAAAAAGACACTTTTTTAAAAATGTAAACATGCATTTACCCTGTGACCCATCAGTTCCACTCCTGGGTATTTATCCCAGCTTATAAAAAGACTTAAACAAAAATGTTCATAGCAGCTTTATAAACATAGCAGTGTTTATAATAGCTAAACACTGGAAACATCCAAGGTATCCACCCACAGGACAAGGGAAAAACAAACTGTGGTATATTCATACAATGGAATAATACTCAACAATAAAAAGCAATAAATTATTGATACATGCAACAACACAAATGGATGGATCTCAAAAACAGTACGTCGAGTTAAAGAAGTTGGATGTAAAGATTTTACACCACATAATTCCAATTGTATGAAGCTCTAAACGAGGTCGAATGAATCTATCGTGATGGAAATCAAAATAGTAATTGCTTCTGGCAAGGGGAGGGAGACTGTCCAATAAGAAACTCAAAAGAACTTTCTGGAGTGATGGAATTGCTTTGTGGGTTACATGTGCGTATACATTTGTCAAAAATAATTGAAATCACACTTAAGATCTGTGGATTTCACCGTAAGTAATTTATATATCAGTTGAAATATACGAAAAAAAGAACAAGCCGTTGCAGGGAAAGAGATGATGACATAGAGATGAAATGACGATATTCCAATCCTCAAGGACTCTTCAATGATGGGGAAGACATCATTTCTCTGACAAGATCAAAGGGTGTAGAGGAGGAAAGGATGGAGTTATTGAACACATTTGACAGCATATATGTGGCTCCCTTTCTAAAGCCCTGATGACTAAAAAGCATTTTTTAATAAATTGAATACATAATCCTTAGTCTAAATTAATTGTTGGGTAGGGGAAAACAGAGGTTAGCATGGCTGTCACCAGACAATGAGCACCAGGATTACAAACTCTGGCTGGGCGCTGTAGCTCACACCTGTAATCCCAGTGCTTTGGGAGGTCGAGGTGGGTGGAGCACCTGAGCTCAGAAGTTTGAGACCACCCTGGGCAACATGGTGAAACCCCGTTTCTACTAAAATGCAAAAAATTTAGCCGGGTGTGGTGGTGCACACCTGTAGTCCCAGCTACTCAGGAGGCTGAAGCACTAGAATGGCTGGAACCCAGGAGACAGAGGTTTCAGTGAGCCAAGATCGTGCCATTGTACTTCAGCCTGGGTGACAAGAGTGAGACTCCATCTCAAAAAAAAGATTGCAAACTCCAACATTACTATTTTGATGTGGACCACTTCATAGATTGTGTTCCAAGGGCTTTGAGTTTTAAGATTATCCCATTGCATGGAGGTCAAGAAGGCCCACTAATCTGTGTAAGGCACAATCTTCCTGAAGACCTTGAAAATATCTTGCCCATTGTCCTGTTCCAATGCCCAAATGCCCACATCACAGATTCTTTTGGGTTAAAGTAGAGATAGACACTTAAAGACCCAATACCCCACATCTTCCCTGTAGCCCATCTCTAATCCATGACATTTGAAAACTTGGTCTTCCCTTCGTAGACATTCTTTCTCAAGTGATACCCTTCCTATCCTCCCACAAGCTGTCCAGCTTTATTTCCTGCATCCTAAAAGACACATATCAGCTGATAAATTCAGCTCTCTTCTCAGAGACTTAATCCAGAGTATTAGATGGAACCTAAGAAGGGAGAGCTGGTGTATTCTAACATCAGGCTTGGGAAACCCAAAGGCTAACAGAAAGAGCTAAAACACTCTAATTCCTAAGCTTCTAGATGACTCTCCTGTAGCCATTGACTGTTGACCATTAAAACATCATGGCAGCACCCTCTTTGAAGGTTCAGAGTCACTGAGCACCCAAACATGCCACCCTTTTCATACTTCCCCAGGTCACCCTGTCCCAATTCATACATAGCAACAAACTAGCCTGACCAAATAAAAACAAGCACGCTGCAGCCCAATAGCAGATCTGAAAGCTTCAAAAATGAAAAACCACAAGTGCTGAAAGACAGTTACATATTTAGCCTTTTCATGAAAAAAAAAGAAGAAAAATATCAAACCTGAGAATAAATCCACCTGTGGGTCCCTATCTCTACTGAGGTCACCAAAAACCCCTCCCTCTTTGTTTGCAAACTGTTCAGAAGCTAATGAAGGAAGCCAGCAAATAAACCAAGATTAATGGCTGATTTGTCATCTGGGAAGGGAAAGGTGAGCTCCACGCCTCAGCCAGAGGAAGCAAACCGGAGGAGGTGGGGGCTGATTTATGGGTTTGGGAGCAGACTAATTAGAGCCTCATGGCAGGTGATAAGGGGGACCAAAGGCATCTGGAGAAAGCAAAGTGAAAGAAGGCAGGAACCCGGCTGAGTACTTAGTGCAAACTGCAAGCTGGAGAGGGCAGGGGCCACAGAAACAAGCTCCAGACGTGAAACAGACCAACTTTGAATTCCAAGAAAATTGCGTTTTGGAAAGTTCCCAGAAGTCACCAAGAAAAGCCCATGTTCCTGCATCTCAGATAAGGTCTGGAAACAAAGTCCTTGTGGCTCAGTTTTGAAGAGCTGCCACCATGCAATTGCTCACACCAAGAGGCCAGCATGCCAGGGTCACCCAGCCCGCCCTCCCGTGTCGTTCCTAGCCCAGCTTGCTTAGTGCTCCGATAGGTCGGTTGGTTGAGTAGAAATTGTCACCAAGATGTAGCCTTCACTTTGAAGGTCTGCACACACTCCAGCCACGTTTACTTCCCACAGATTTCCTGCATGTAGGGAGGAGCCATCAGGGTGGTTGTGGGGCTGAACCTGGAACTGGAAGAACCAGCACACGAAGGAGCGAAGACCCTCCATGCATCGTTCCCTTGAGAGAAGCCCAGGCTGGACAGTGCAGGGGTGGCCTCTTCAGACGACAGGCACTGTGTTCAGGGTAGGAACTCAGAAGGTCATGGACTGCTGGAGTATGTCTGGGGAGAAGGAGATTGAGAGGAGAGGACACCCTGCCTTAATTTTCCTGAGAAGAGAGCTTCCTTTTTCCAGAACAGCTGTACCATTTGCAGTGTGTGTGTGTGTGTGTGTGTGTGTACACGCAAGTACTCAATCTCCTCTCATATCCTCTCAATCTCCTCTTACATCCTTCGAAGGCTAACCCTGGGTTCTGTCTACCTTTAATGGGATGTGTCATTAGATGTAGCAAACAAGCACAACGTCCCTCAAGCACAACGTCCCTCAAGCATCTGCTCAACACAGCATTTGGGCGATGAACACACAAAAAGCTCACGCTTCACTACTATGCAATATATCCATGTAGTAAAATGGTATTTGTATCCCATAAATTTATACAAATTTTAAAAGCACAGCAGTCTTTTTCCCTCTCTCATTTTAAAAATGTGAACAAAGAGGAGGCAGAGAAAGAGACAGAAAGAAAGGCAGAGAGGGAGGCAGAGGGAGGGAGGAAGACAGAGAAAGGGAAAAAAGGAAAGGAAGGGAGGGAGGAATAAAGAGAAAAGAGAAAAGAGGAGAGAGACAGAGAATAAAAGGAAGCAAGAGAGCAGGCAGCTGGTGCAAGAAGTAAGGGTCTTTTCTCTCATTTTCCTGTCTTTTAATAAATCACTGTAGCGGCCTGTGACCGCTCTCTGTTATCCCTAAATGCTCAAGCAAACAGCTTTTCTTTGAGACTATTCAAGTGGCTGCCAGGGAGGCTGGAGCTGAGCAAGCAATGCGAGCCCCCGGCCTGCCCGCCTGTAATTCAGGTAGAAAAGCAAGCATGAAGTCAATATTCATGGTGCGGGTAAGAATTGCCACCACACAATGAAATGGTAATGAGCCGACTCACAAAGGAGACAAGCCGGATAATCAGCTTTTAAGGAGGTGCTGGGGCACATGAGGCTGCCAGGGCCTGAGCGGGCGCCCCGGCCATGGGCCCCCACCATCTGCGGGCATTGGCAGACGGCCGGCGGGAGCCAGGGCGGGTCTCACCAGGCCCTCTTCCCCTGGCCCTGCCTCTCCATTTTGTCATTCTGGGGCCTCAAGGAGCCTAAACTTTGAGGACAAAAAGCCACTTTGCAGCCACTGCCTCCTTGCTGGCTTTCAGATGAGTCTGGGGTGATGGCTGGCAGGCAAACGGGAAAACTGGAAACGTTGTAGCTGTACCTGGTGTACATGCTAAATGCACGCAGTGGTCATTACCTGACTAGCTCCAGATCCCTAAGCAGGAAATCTTACCCAAAATCACAGACACTGGGGAGTGGAGTCAGGCACTGGGTATTTATGTATGTCAGTAAATTCAAATACACAAAGGGATTTATTTTTATTTCTTCTACAAGATTCCTCTTAATACACCTTTTTAACAGGCAGATATTTAATCTCTTCATCAAAATTAGAATAAAAGAAGGGTCAAAAGGAAATGAAGCCATCAGATGAACGGCCACGTGCAAGCTGCGTTTAGACAGCCGTGGGATTGTTCCAGGGTGATTGGTGGCCCCGGATTTGAAGATTATGTTTTTCATTAGACTACAATTTGATTTCGTCTATGGTGTTGTCTACTGATGTCTGTGTTGAGATCGACTCAAACAGGCTTTCCACAGTTTCTCATTATTCTAGAGTAAATCTGTTGTCTTCACCACCATCATCATCATCTGTATTTGTACCTCTAGTCATTACAAAATTAATTTAGGTGACTGTACTGGTCTGTTCTCAAGCTGCTAATCAAGACATACCTGAGACTGGGCAATTTATAAAGGAAAGAGGTTTAATGAACTCACAGTTCCACATGGCTGGGGAGGCCTCACAATCATGGCAGAAGGCAAAGGAGAAGCAAGTCCCATCTTACATGGTGGCCGGCAAGAGAGAGAGCTTGTGCAGGGGAACTCCCCCTTTTAAAACCATCAGATCTCATGAGACTTATTCACTACCACAAGAACAGCATGGGGAAAACTGCCCCCATGAGTCAATGATTCTCCACCCGGCCCCACCTTTGACACGGGGATTATTACAATTCAAGGTGAGATTTGGGTGGGGACAAAGCCAAACCATATCAGTGACCTATGAAAATACATACCAAAAACCAAGATAACATGCAATTTAAAATGAAAAGTGAAAGGAAAATGAGGTAAGAGGTGAGATGAAGCCCAGTGTCCTGTATCCTGGCCCGAGCTGAGCTGAGAGCTGGTTCATGGCTTTCTAGTAACCAGTTCAAAAAGAAAAACACAATCCTTAAAACCAGTGAATCTCAACTCAGCCCCAGGGTTTCTGATACATGTGGTTTGGGGGTGGGGACCCACTCATTTTTATGTTTTAAAGCTCCCTGGTGAGATAAAAATAGACCAGTTCCTCAGGACATAATCATTCTCGATGTTCATAGGAAGAACATTGTGTTATATGGAAAAAAAAACCCTCTCAGCAACTCCCTTACAGTAAAAGCAATAAAGGTGGTTATGTTAAGACATGAATAAAGCACAGGAGATCAAGGAGAAGGGACAAGTACTCCAGGGAAAAGAAATAGGATGGGAAAAGAAAAGAAGTATACAAGCAAATCATGAAACATTTAGTTGTTGGTGAAAACATACACACAAGTGGAAGGAATCCAGCAAGCTGATGTAAAGGGGGTTGTGGAGAGTCCTGAATGCCCAGCTCAAGGCGTGAGGTTAAGAGTGCAAAGGGAAGGGAAAGTGCAGTTGGCTGGGTTCAAATCCCAACTCCCTTGCTTACTAGCATGTGGGACCTTAGGCATGTTGCTTACCTTTTGGGGCCTAGGTTCACCCATCTGTAAAATGGGCTAAGAAAAGTACTTACCTTGTAGGCATAAATGAGATAATCTATGCCAAGTGTCGAACATGGCACCCAATACAATAGTGCTGTGAACTGAATGTCTGTGTTCACCCCAAATTCCTATGTTAAAATCCTAATCCCCAAACTGAGGGTATTTGGAGGGGGGCCTATGAGAGGTGATTAGGTCATAAAGGTGGAGCTCTCGGGAATGGGATTAGTATTCTTTTAAAAGAGGCCTGAGAGAGACCCCTTCCTCCAGGGGAGGTTACAGTGAGAAGATAGCCTATGAGGAAGTGGGTCCTCATCAGATGCTGAAACTGCTGGTGTCTTGGTCTTAAGACTTCCCAGCCTCCAGAACTGTGAGAAATAAGTCTCCATCATTTATAAGCCGCTAAGTCTATGATCTTGTTATAACAGCCAAATGGACTAAGACAATTAGCTAGTGTTATTATTTTCATTATTATTGCTGTTACTATTTTCTATGCAGTGAGAACAAGGGAATAATATTATTTCATGGAATGGCTCCAAGATGTACTAGACTTTATATATATATATCTTATTTAATATGGCAACAACTTAGTGTAATAGGTATTATCATTATCCCCAATAGCCAATTTGATCTTGGTGTGGTTAAGTACTGTGCCCAGGTTGTGGAACAAGGAAGTGGTCAGACTGAGGTTCAAACCCAGAAACTATAGAATATTCCAATGATAAACTGAGGCCAATTTGCAGTAAAGCAAATAAAGCTTAGGCTTCACAGACATCTTCACTTGCCCAGGATGCTCCAAGGCTCTAAATCTAATTTTGCATTTGTACTCTGTATTTTTTTTTTAAGTACAGATCCCAAATTTACTCAGTTAGATCCACAAAACCTGGACCTATCTTGATGATAATATATATGAGTAACATGGTCTGATCAGAACTGTTCCCTAATAAGGGAGGACCAAGGGTAAAGTTACAGGAGGAAGGTCAAGAAGAAATGAGTTTTGTGGGTAGAGACAAAGAGTTCAACCTTAGCCACATTGCATTAAGGGGACCACAGAACAATCAAATTGGAGTATTTGTAAACATGGTTCAGGAGAGCAGGTAGTATAAGGAGATATAGACTGGGAATAATGGGACCGACAGTAAGGGAGAAATTATTACCCATAAAGACTGTTCTAGAGCTATGCTGTCCAATAGAGAAGCCACTAGCCACATGTGTCTATTTACATTTAACTTAAATAAAATTTAAAAGTCAGTTTCTCAGGCCCATAAGCCCCATGTCAAGTGCTCAATGACTATATGTGGCTAGTGGCTACAACAAGGAACAGTGCAGGTACCTTTGCAGATAGTTCTGTTGGATATCTCTGGTTCAGAAGGTAGAAAGTGATTAGGGACAGATTCACGGGAAAACATCTGAGGGACAAACGGAAAAAGAAGACAGGGAATAAACTGGGGAAACTGGGCCATAGAATCAGGAAAAGAACCAGGAGATGGAATTCTCAGCAAAGAGAATTTCAAAATGTTTATTCACCAGCTCGGCAGTTAGCAAAGACCTTGAAACAGCACCGTTCTCTTACAGCCACAAATACTCCCTGAACATGGCCCTGCCCAGAGAGGAAACCTTGAGAAGGACAAACGACAGCAACAGTTAGGGAAGCAGGTGCCCAGAGGCTTGCTTGCCCTCCCTTCCATCAGGAGAAGCCTTTAAAATTGTACTCAAACAGACAAGGCCCACGCCTGCCCATGCCCACACGCACCTCTCCAACAGGCAGCTGCCTGCATACCTACGCAACTTCCTGTTTGCTTGTGCAATTACCTACAGTTCACATAAGAATGCATGTTCTGAGCGCAGCCTTTTCTGGCCCACACATGTATGTGCATATTTTGAAGGTGCAAATGAGGCACTGAGCATAGTTTTTTAATGTAGCCCTAAGGGGTACATTATTCTGATCAGCACTAACATAGCCGTCCTACATTAAGGCGTCGACTTTAGGTCCCACTGGAGGCCACAGTGTTAAACAAGCAAACAAACCTAGTTTCCCCGTGTGGCCCAAAGTTTCCCTTTGCCCTTCACTTCTACCTCCTCCCATTAAAGTCTCACTGCCTGCCAAGCACCCACCTCCTCCTAACTCCAAGTCTTTCCCCAGACTCTTGCTCATACCCCAGGTATTTATATAGGTATCTGTGTGTGTCTCCCCTACTTAATCATGACTTTGTCTTTTTAACCTTTGTCTGCCCCATACTATCATGCATCAACTTTTGAAATGTGTCCCAGTGCACTTTCTTTGGGAATGAGTTCCTCAGTCACAGAGTCTGTGACTGCAGCAGAGTCTAGCTAAGTGCTCAATAAGCCATTTTCCTCTTTCTCCTAACAGCTGGACCACATTTCCCAGTTTCCCTTGCAGTTCTGTTCAACCAAGTGACCAAGTTCTAGCCTTGGAAAGGGTCAGAAGTGATATGTATGACACCTCCAGGTTGAGGCAATTGAGGACAGATATTTCTTCTACATATTTGTTCTCTCATCTAGTGGATGGAAACGCAGGACCCAATCAAAGGCTCTGTGGCTTTGGATACCACAGCAACTAGACAGAAGGAACCTTGGTACCTGAATGGCTGTGTGGAGCAATCTCTCTCACTCCCCTGCCCACCTCTATTGGACTGTGATACAAGATTGGACTGTGAACAAGAAATAAACATTACGGTGTTTAATCCTAAGATTTGAGATTTGTTTATTAGAGCAATCAGGCTACTCTGTTGTAAATTGATTGCAAAATTTCCTCCAATTATTTCTCTTCCATGCAATGTGATTTAGCAGTTTCTTCCATCAAGTGGTGGTGTTTATTTTCCATTCCTTGGACCTAGGTTTGGCCATGTGCCTTGAACTGGCACATGAAATGTAGCAGAAGTGACAGAGCCAGTTCCAAGCCTAGGCCTCAAGAGACCTTGCAGGCTTTTGCTTACTCTTTGAGATCTCAGTCTCCACCACGCAAAGAAGCCAGACTAGTCTGCTGAAGGTTGAGAAACAACATGGAGAAGAGTGAATTGTACAAGCAGACCAGAAGTTAATAAATCAAGCCAAGCAGAATCAACCAAACTCAGACTAGATCAGCAGAACTTCCTAGCCAGCCAACCCATAGATTCATGAAAAATAATAAGTGGTTGTTTCATGTCACTAAGTTTTGGAGTTCTTTGTTACACAGCAAGAGATAACTAATATGCCTGACTAATATAGTAACTATTTTAATAGATTATTATTCAAGCAGTGATATTTATTAGACCCATACTCATTAGTCTTTTAAGAAACATCTGTTGTTCTTGTTCCCTAACCAAACACTGGTGGCAGGTGTAATCAGAAAGACACTCCCACCCCCCACCACCACACACACACACACACATAATCCTGGGCTTTTCCAAGACACAGATGTGTCCTATCTTTACTCTGTTGTCAGTTACAATTATTTAGTGTCTCCCAGTCATAGCCAACAGACCCTAATGTTGTCTAAAGTTTTACATTCCATTAAATATTTCAGTGGATTCCATATTTTTGCTTAGGTGGAGAATTTGTTTTGAAATCTGCTTCGAAAACTGCCTATTGCTTTTATTTTGTATGTCAGATATTTTATAAATAATCTCTGGCAAATTCTCCTAAGAAAACTCTAGTTGAGGCTATGAGTTCCTTTTGCTACATCCCCTTAGGCAACAGCTTCAGCAGCAGCTGGAGTGGGTCATGATTGCTGAGGACTTCCTCTCTTCAGCACATACCACACAGTTCTCACCAGCCCACACACAGGGGCAGCCGCCAGATGGGGAGAGGGAACATTAAATCCCCCAGGAACAATCTTCAGCATTGGGTGATGGGAGTAGATGGAGAAATACCTTACTCCTTTGGGGAGTTTTTTAGGGCATACTCCTGAAAAGCATTCCACATGGTTACTCAAAGGATCCCCTAGAGAATTGATCCTAGTTCCATGTAATTGTAACAAACTCAATAGTTTACCTTTTTACTGGCTTTCTCTCTATCCCTGTCTCACTCTTCTCTGCTCCCTTACTTCGTCTTCCAGGGCTCAAGAACCGGTACCCAAACTACCCCTACCTAAGTCCTTACAAAACAATACACATAATTTGTGTGTATGTGTGTGTGGCCTTATGGCTAAACTCATGCTCTTTCTCAACAACCCCCCATACAGTAAGTGGTGATTTTAACTCAGATTTTATCTCAAGGGCCAATTCTCAGCATGGCGTTGGTTCACAAAGTTCTTTCATTCTTTATTGAATGAATGAATTCGTTAACAAAAGAGAAGCTTGACCTGGTAGTTTTCAGATACAGTCATTCTTGCCCTGTTTTTATGAATAGGTGGGTTTCTTACCTTCATTCATTCAAATACTTAGTATTTACCATGTGTTAAGCACAGTGCTAGCCGCTATGAATATAAGGACAAATAGGGTCCTATCAGACAAATGTGGTGTCGATTGCACTGACTTTATTTGTTCATTCATTCATTTATTCACATTCCAGGGCACAGACCTTCAGATCTAAGATTGCCACTTAAAACCTAACCCAGAGTTGGCCTGGAAGGAAGATAAAGCTAGCAAAATGGGGACCAAATCTGGTTGCCTAGAAGACACATAAGGCAGGTGGCCTCTGTTTTAATTCCTCATGTGGCACCCTGACCATGAGTGGGCACAGCTCATAAAAAAAGAGCACTAAAAGCTAAACTTTACTTCAGCCAATACCTTCCCCCATTAGTATATTGCTGCTTTTCTCTCCCAATACCTGAACCCCTTCCTCCTCCTTCAGCCACCATCTGCACATCATTCTAGGAAGCTTTGTTCTCTTCAAGATCTTCAAGATGGTCACAAATGACTTATTGCAAAGGTTTTTCTGCCCATAATATTGACATTTTCAAGATGGATTCTCAAGACTCAATAATGGTGGAATTTTAGCTATTGAAACAAATAACCCAAATACTCTTCAGGCTGTACCTGTATCATAACACCTACAAACTTCAACAGCTGACCTTATGATGGAGAGTGTGACAGTGAAAGATTGACGCAATGATGAGACACCTCTCTGCTTCCTACACATGCTTCAATTCTTGTACCTTGAAAGTCTGTTTCTTCTCCATGTGACAGCTAACAGTAGATAACGGCTATCTGTCTTATCTTGACCTCACAGGGACATGCGAACAACTAAATAACATCCAGAGAAGCTGAACGTCCTTGAAAAAAAAGACCTTAGACTACTAGGAATAAGGCACAGAAATATGTTCTCATTAATTCAAATTTGTGCTGCAAATTTGTTTTATTTCAACTAAATAACTGAATATTCTTTTATCAACCTTATTACTAATATTCAATGCTTGTTTCAATATTTCATGCAATTTTTTAATCAGTTCACTTTTATTTAAATATCTTTAAAGAGAAATGTTAAAACTCTGCCCTAAATTGAAAACCAGTGACACTTGTCATAAATAGACATTAATGTTTAAAAGTACCTAATTAATTAACCTATTAAACTAAATGTTAAATAAATGAAACTCTTTTTGTGTATCATCAGGGATACACATTTCATTCTTTGGAAACACTACCCTAAAGGAAACAAAAATAAAGGTATTTATAGTAGAACCACCTAGAATGGAAGAGGGAGGTACGAAAACAAACCCAAGCTTTCTCATCAGAGTAATTTAGGTTAATCCATTATTTATTTCACCCTTCTGGCATGCCTCAGGGAAGGTGAAGTTTCATCACCCCACCCAATCCCCACCATGAGGTCTGTCAATACTTTCATCCACACTCATGTTTAGAAGTTTATGACAGCTGGGCAGGAGGTTCTGTAATGTTAGGACACCAGCCTTGGGGTCACAAGAAGCTCTTGAAAATGAGATGGGAGAAGACATGGCTTTACTCATTCCAGCCACGGATTTTTCCTTGCCCATTCTTGCTCTACAGTCTCTGAAAGAGTCCTTCCTGTCCTACACACACTCATTCCTAGAGCATGAGAAACAAGTGGTCTGAATAGAACCCTGTACTTGCTGTCTTCTAGCAGGTGGTAGTTCTGTGTTGCAATCAGGCATCAGCAGCTCCCCAGTTAGTGACTCCTTCTCTGTATCAGTAAGCTATTTCTACATAACAAGTAATGAGGCTTTAATAAATATAAAGAATGATTTGTAATTGATCTGTTAAACTCTGCTATTAAAAGGGTGCTTCTCAAGTCTTTGAAATTGCTTTTCAAAATTTGTTCTCTTTAGACATTTAACCAGCTCTCTCTACACAATTTATTAGTCAAGATTTATTTCGTAAATGATTCCTTCAATGGTCTTTTTAAAAGAGAAAAAGTCTGAGCACAGGAGCTCACAGTTATAATCCGAGCACTTTGGGAGACAAAGGTGGAAGGATCACTTGAGGCCAGGAGTTCAAGACCAGCTTGGGCAACATAGCAAGACTGTCTCTACAAAATAAAAATAAATTAGCCAGCCATGATGGTCCTTGCCTGTAATCCTAGACACCTGGGAGGCTGCGGCAGGAGGATCACTTGAACCCAGGAGTTTGGGGTTGCAGTGAGCATGACTGCACCACTGCACTCCAGCCTGAGTGATGGAGTGAGACTCTGTCTCAAAAAAAAAAAATAAACAAAAAAGCAGAAAAAGCAAACTTTAACCTTCATCCATTACAAATATCTCAGAGTCTATTAACAAAGGCTGGTGATATTTCAGAACTAAGATGGAAAATTACCTCTGTGGGTTCAGAGACAGAAAAGGAATTTGATGATTCTGAAAGCTTCTACTTAGTGTACAGTCTAAAGGCACTGCGGGGAATCACAACAGCCCTTTAACAGTGGTGTTTTTCTCTGTAATTACTGTTATGTCTGATAACAACATGTCTTTATCCTTTGTGGAATGAAACAAGGTATAAATATAAATAACATCCTCCCATACATTCACACTTGAAAAAAAATTGAAGCAGGTGTTTTTTAAAAGCTATGTGTTTGATTTAACGTTGTTTAAATATTAGCTCACAACAACTAAGCATTACACCATTGTATCGATTATTTGAATTGCATCTAGTTTTTCCACTTGTTTGCAAGGTCTCCTTGAGTACTTCATTTTTGTCTGACAGTATTTTTCAGTGGTTTCACTCAAGGAAGTATCCACTTGTTTTAAGCAGCAACAGTGCTTCCAAAATTTTAGTATCTATACAAATCACTTGAAGATCTTGTTAAAGACACAGTTGCTTTTCAATTACTACTACCAGTGTAGTAGGTCTGGGGTCAGGACTGAGATTCTGCATTTCAGACCAGCTCTGAAATGAAGCTGGTGATGTAGGTCCACACAAGAGTCAAGAGTGGACTTGTGCTGTTCTTCTAACATTTAAAATTTTGCTAAGATGGAACATGATACAGCACGTGATGATCAGGCTGGAAAATAGGCACCAGCTTATATCATGTCTATTAATGTCATTCACTCTGTGGTCAGCAACCTGAACTCAACCCGGTGTAATGCCAAAGGTGTTATCACCTGGCTGGTCTTTTGCTGAACAAAAACAAGACACCCATTTGTGTGGACACAGCAATCGGGAGTGCTGAGGCATCTTCACTTCAATTCCCGTCATCTTCTAAATTTGCATCTAAATTACTTTCCATTCTAAAAAGGCTGGATTCTTCCACTTCTCTTTGTAATTCTCTTCCCTTTCTTTGCTCAGACCTGTTATCAAACTGCCATCTTGTATACACATTAACCAAAACTAAATAATGCAGGTGATATTGAGGTAGGAGGCGGGACTTGACTCCAGAGGCAGGGCTTGGACACTGGACCAAATTGAGGACTAGCTAAAACAAAAGGCAAAAGCAGCTTTCCATAAGACATGCCCACCAGTGTCCCATGTCAGTTTACTACTGCCATGGCAACACCAGGAAATTACTGCCTTTTTCCATGAGGAGGATCTGACAACTGGGAAGTTACCACCCTTTTCCTAGAAACCTCAGCATAATCTGCCCCTTAATTAGCATATGATTAAAAGTGGGTATAAATATGCCCAGAGTAACAGCACTGCCTCTGAGCTGCTACTCTGGGTACACTGCCTATGGGGTATCCCTGCTCCACAAGGAGCAGTGCCTCTGCTGCTGTACATTGCTGTTTCAGCAAAAGTTGCTGTATAACATCACCCACTCACCCTTGAATTCTTTCCTGAGCAAAGCCAAGAACATTCCCTGGCTAAGCCCTGCATCAATATCTACAGATCCAAGGCTTCATGGTAAGGTGTACACGAGCTGGATTTTTTTTATCAGGTGTTTGGTCCACCTTTTCCACTTGATAACGATCCCTATAGATGGGGCTGGCCTTCTATTGGACAGCACATACAACAAATCAGCAGGAGAGTGTTTCTAAGGAGGTGGAGCCTCTGAGATTTCGTTTGAGCCCTTAAATGAGAATATCTTCCAATTTCGTGATCACAGTGTTTGGATCAAGGGGATTTCTTTAGCCATTTGTCTACCATCTCAGAAACAGTGCGGTTTAATAGCTTGCTACAAAAAGTGCAGTCTGTGAACTAATAGAAAGATCCATTTTCCTGGCACGGTGGCTCATGCCTGTAATCCCAGCATTCCCAGCACTTTGGGAGGCAGAGGCAGGTGGATTGCTTGAGTTTATGAGTTCTGGAGAAGCCTGGGCAACATGGTGAAACCAGACTCTACAAAAAAAATACAAAAAATCAGCCAGGCATGGTGATATGTGCCTGTGGTCCCAGCTACTCAGGAGGCTGAGGTGGGAGGATTGCTTGATCCCGGGCAGCAGAGGTTTCAGTGAGCCAAGATCACGCAACTGCACTCCAGCCTGGGTGACAGAGCCATATCGTGTCTCAGAAAAAAAAAAAAAAAAGGAAGAAAAAGAAAAAGAAAGAAAGAGAGAGAGAGAGGGAGAAAGAAAGATCCATCAATCGAATAATAGGAAACAAGGTTCTGGCTCCAATTCTGACCCTCTTAGCTGAGTGAGCTTGTACAAGTCATGTCGTCTCCTAAGCTTCACTGCTATTCATTACAAAAATTAATTTCCAGCTCTAACTTTTCTGCCAGCTCAGATATCCCTTGACCTGAAATGCCTCCAGACCAGAAGCTGCTCACAGCTATTGACCCACACAGCACAAATAGCCCTGGGACCACAGCCACTTCTGCAAGTGGACCTGCGGCCACATATTTCAGGGCAGGAAGGTCTGAAGGCATCCTATGCCAGCTCCCTCATTGAGCACAGGAACAAATCAAGGCCCTGGAAAGCAAGATGACTCCTCCAAGGTAATTTGGCTCTTCAAGGGCAGAACAAGAACCAGAACACAAGTCTAATTCTCAGTCCAGCGCTTTGCATAACAACCCATGCACTCAAGAAACCAGGCTTAGGGAGGCCACATCAGGATGAAAAGTTCCCCTCTGTGCTGGATGGCATGGACCTCCTTATGGAACAAAAGTGTTGGAATACCTGCAAGGCCACAGAAAGCAACAGATAGTCCATCTTCTCCACATTTATCCAAATACACAGGAAGGGCTTTATAAAGATTTGTTGAATGAGAGAATGAGTGATTCCTTTGCATTTTATTTCAGAGATGCATTTGTTGGCTTTTAGCATCTCTGAGTGTGTAAAAGAGGCTTTAGTGCCCTTCCCAAATTCCCTCAGCATTTATCTCTATTCTCAAAGGCTGCTTACTGCAAACATGAGACTCTCTTCCTAAGGACTTCTTCTCAGGCCACAGTACATAATCAGTCTGAGTGCAGGGCATCTCAGAAGCACAGGAAAGTTAGTATTCCTAGAGAAACCCTTGATCAATGATGAATGAAGAGTTGATGATCAACATCTTAACTTCTTCACTTCTGGGACAGGACAGCTCTAAGGCATGTTCTACAGAGTTCCAGAGTGCCTCAGCAGGACTGGGCTCTAGCTACCCGCACTCGTGATTGGCTTGATAACATCCGCTTTCTTTCTTCCTTCCCTTCCCTATCTCACTTTCCTACTCCCCCTGGAATCCCCTCCCAAATACACTCTTTGTACCAAAATCATTATCTCAGGATTTGCATCCAGGGAATCCAAACCAAGGTACAGTGGTATCAGCTTCGTGGAAAAATAGAACTTTCAAGAGGTCTCTCAAATTCTTTTGGATGCAAAAACTGAATTTTTATCTGATTCTGTCTTTGAGTTTCCCCAAAAACACCTGCTAAGAAAAGGATGTGGGTACAGGTAGTTTATTTGAGAAGTACCTCAGGAAGCAGAAGTGAGAGACTAGAGGAGTGAGACAGAGAAGGGAAAGACAGCCAATACAAAGTGTGTTCATGAGTCAGTTGCTGTGGGAAACTGTTGGCACAACCCCACTGGGGAGCCCCTGAGAGGCCGTAGGGAACGCACCTCAGAATTCTGCAATGGGGGGCAAGAAGCTGGTATTCATTCACTGACAACCCTCCTGGGGCCTCAGCTTCTGGGTTTCCTAACATGCCCCACGAGCAGCCCAGCCACATCCTAGAGATCATGGAAGCTCCCAGTGTTCAGGGGAGCTGCCTGCATGGGACCTCCAGGGAACCAACAGCATCTGCCATAGATTCTGCAGGATTTTTACTGATCAAAATGCTACTCTGTTCAACAAATGATAATCTTGCTGCTCCCCAAAAAAACTATGTTGAGCCTCCTCAGTTCTGAGCTTGCTTTGTTTTGGCTTCCTTGAAAGATATCCTTGAACTCCATCAGTTCCCAATGCAAAACTTCTAGATAAACTGAAAAGCAAGAAGGATGAGAAATGGAACTACTAGGGTAAAAAAATGAGCCTGAAACCTTCCAACCTCAGTCATGCAACAAACACAACTGGAAATGTTCAGCAGTCATGTCAGTACCATGCCTGCCCTGTCTTCAACACCCTCTCCCGGCCGTCACACCTCACCGTGGAGTCCAAGCTGCAGTCAGGCTCATGGGACCGCACAAGCCCTTCCTTTGATGCTTCCCTGTTCAGTGTTAACGAGACCGCCTGATCAGGGGGGCCCCCGAGGTCAAGGCTCTATCAGGAATAAGGTTTCTTAAGTGCCATGTGTGAGACACCATCTGACACTGTTTATAGATCGATTTAGCCCCTTATTGACCATGGGACAGAAGTTAAAAGCATTGCTTTTGGAGCTCAAATGTGTTAACTTCTGAAGTGATGTTTGAATTAGGGTTAAGAAGGGCCCAAAGTTTTGATCTGCTGATTAGAGAAAAGAAAAAAAAGTAAAAAGAAGAAAGGACATAAACTAAAACATTTTTTTTCAGAAAGGAAATCAGATTCTTTTTACTAAAACCAAGAGACCAGCCCATGATTAATCTGTCAGCTACAGAGTTGACATTAGATGTTCTGTAGTCACGGAAACATCTGAATTCTTCAGCTGCCAAAATGTGGATGATCTATTAAAATGCAACTGCTGGTTTTGAAGTAACTCACCGAAAAAAGTAGCTTCCTTCTTCAATAGGTCAAGGCTAGAAAGAGAAGTATCCACTGGGTTCATATCTGGAACAATCACCTTTTTGCCAACTGTAAGTCAAATAAAGCACATTCCTTGCCTAAAAGTTGACATTAGTAAGACAATAGTTGTGCAGTAAAAAGACACAAGCAGCCCCACAACTCATGCTGTTAGAATTAGGCCTGCATTCCCTGAAACGTCTTTGGATTTATAACACAAAAAAATCTAGCAAATAAATTCCCCTCCCTTACACGAGCTCTGTGATAAAATGCCTGTAATCTAGGTATTATGCAGTGAGGTTGACCATTTTTAACTGATGTGTTTCTTATCTACTATGTGGCATAATAGGAAGCAGTGGCAATTAAGACAATTAGATATGAATAGGAAATAGTTCTTCTGATTAGAACCAAAGACTGGGCATGCTGGATATTCAACAAGTGGAAATCGGTGTGTATGGTATGTTATGAGCTGACACAGACACACTTCTGCAATGCAATCATGATTATTGCATTAACAATGACCCAAGGCATGACACAGCCCTGGAGTCTGTTTGGGTCATTCAGAAAGAGCAATTGAAGTTCAATAGGATTTGAAAAGTTTAATAAATTCTATTGTATTCTGATTCTTTTAAAATTAGTAAGGTGAATTAAATATGGGTTAACTCTCTATTAAGCTAAACATTTGATGATCCAAAGGCTCATCAGAAAATAGTTGACTGTGGAAATTATCATCCCCATAATAAATAGGCCAGAATCCTTAGAAAATTAATGAAATGATGTCCATAAGTAAAATATCTAGAAGAAAAAGTATTGTGTTAATATGAACTGGAAAGTATTTATAGGCAACTCAAAGTATGTTCTAAAATTATTTTGGATCCTATTAAGAACATAAAAAAGCAATAAAGATCTAAATCTTTTAAAAGCCTCTGGATTAAATGTAATATAGGCGCAGATGTTTTGCCAGAGCAAGACCTTTGCTAACGATGGTTCGTGCAGTCTTTGTATCTCCTATGAGTCATGTCATATAAAGCTTTTAACTCATTTTGAGCTCTGGAAATAACAATTGAAACTTTTATCATTTACATAATTGTTTAATAAACATTTGTTAGATATCCACAATGTTGACGTATCAGTATGCAGGCCCAGAGAACTCCAGATAGCCCCACCTTATCCAGGTGGCAGGGGTACATTCCAAATGATTGAAGTATGCCCAGATGGTCTAAGCATATTTAATAGCATGTATGTGTGGCCGGGTGGAGCACAGGAATGACATATATACATCATTATAGAAGGGGCTAGAATTAATATCTTTCACATCTTAGACAAATACCTGTGGTTCTGTAAGATGATAATTTGAACATAGACCTTGACAGCTATCTGAACCACATTCTCTGAGAGCCACTAAAAAGCCATTCATTATTTAATAGTTTAGTCAAGAATCATTTCCTGAGCATCTATCAAGTGCCAAGAACAATTCTAAGTGCTAAATTACATTAGGGAACAAAGACAATGTTCCTGGTGCCTATTGTTATAGTCAAGGTAAGTCTGAAAAATTTTTAGAAACAGTTTTTGATCCATTTTTATCACACCTTTATAATACAAAGGCTTAATACTGAATAAAATGCTTTAATGGCAATCTCATTTGATCTAGGCTGAACTCTATCCCTGAGAAAATCACATGAATTGAGAATTGAAGGAAGTCAATTTTCTCAAACATAGTGAGAAAAATTGTCCATGTGAATGAGGTTTTGATAACTTTTCTCTGGTGCTTTAAATGATCTATTCCAAAAGTTAAAGTTAAAATTGCTTTTATTAGAGTTTCAGAATCAGTGTTTTGAGGTGAGCTATCAGACATGAGGCAAAATTATGTGTGTTAGGAGCAGAAGTTGTTAAACCTGACAGCCAAGCTCAGAATTTGCTGTTCTTGAATTTTAAGCCCAGTTCTTGGCCTATTGAAGCACTCTGTCTGTACTGTTTTTTCTCTCCTGGATAGAAGGAACCTTAATTTCTTCATATTTCAAGAGGCCCACCAATACAAAAATTAAAAAGATTATGCAGATATATGGGGCCACCTTGGGAAGGCAAACAGAGAGGTAAAATAAGCATGTTAGACAGGATAACTTCTAAACATTCTGTCTTGGCATAAAATCTGTAATTTGATGTAATTATTAGTTATCTATTATTAGCTAGCTTTAGATACTGCTAGCTAATTACATAGATATATAAGACTCTGCCTTTAATAGCCTGATAATAGAATTCTAAAAATATAAGGTGATACATGAAAGGTAATAAAACAATGCAAGATAATGTTATAAAAGGAAGAAGGAAGGGAAGAAAAAGGAAAGGAAGAAAAGGTGTGTAGGGAGACCATTCTCTCACACTGAGGAAACAAGCAGTTTGTTAACATTAATCTCTGCCATTTATTTACTCCTTGTGTGAAAATTAGCTCTTTTAAGTCACTGGATATAGCAGACACAGTACTCTCTGCCCACCTGAGTTCACCTCCATGTGCAGCAGCCAGTTTTCATGCAGGCTGGCAGCTTCCGCCTCATGCACTGACACCTCCCTCTGCTTCTCAGCCTGATGGCTTTTTCTAGCGTCATACACGTTTGCTCAGTCCAGCACAGGACAGCCCAGGACAGCTCAGAAGCACTAGGGGTTTAACACCTCCACGGCAATTCTTAACCAATGAGAAACAGAAGTTGATAAATACGCAGGGTTCCCTGACTTGTGTGAGGTGTGTTCCACATGGTTTCCCAGAGGTCCCCCAGCAACAGTGAGCCCCACCACCCACAGCGGTAGCCGGAATTGGCTTCCTTCCCTCTCTGTCTCACCCTTCACCACCCCCTCACCTGGGTTTCTGGGGTCACCTTCCAAATAAAGTAACTGCCTCAGGGCCTGCTTTGGGGGGAAACGAAACCAAGACCAAAGGGAATGATAATTTAACAGCAGTCATTGCTAGAAAGGTTTCAATTCAACTAACCCTAATGTCTCCTCCTATAAAAGTCATTTTCTCCTTTAGTAAGTCCTTGGCAATATAACCTTAACCCAAACTCAGCATTCCCTACAGAGAAAGTCAGTGCAATGTCTGTAACTTTCCTTACCAGCCCTCTTTCCCTGCCTTCAACCATCTCTCTTATTCTCCTCTCCAAGCGTCCCTCCTCCCAGTAAATCTTCGTATTTTAACATAAAGTGAAATTATGACTGTTACATAGAAAATGGAGAAATTTGAAATGGTTCATGCTGAAAATTTTTTCCCAAAATTGATGTAGTTTCTAATGATACCAAGTAGTAAAAACAACAGAAAGCAACATCATGGTTTCTCCTCATATTGGCCACTTTCCCTTCCCAACTCATCTTCCCAGGCTCTTTCTCCTGTTTTGATATTTAAAAGGCTGACACAAATGCCTTCCTTCAGTTCAGCTTTTCAGAAAAAATTGATAATAACATTGGCAAAGGTTTATTGAAAGCTTAAGAGTGTTTTATGTCAATTAACTAACAACTTTCATGACAGCCTCATTTTTATCGTCCCATTTTTTTCAGCCTTATTGAGGCATAACTGATAAATAAAAATTATATATATTTACAGTATACAATGTGATGTTTTGATGTATGTATACATTGTGAAATGATCACCATGATCAAGCTAATTAACATATTCATCACCTCACATAATTACCTTTGTGTGTGTGTGTGTGTGTGTGTGTGTGTGTGAGAAGAGCTTTTAAGATCTACTGTCTTAGCAAATTTCAAGTATACAATACAGTAATATTAACTGTAGTTACCATGTTGTACCTTAGGTCTCCAGAACCCATTCATTTCGCATAATTGAAATTTTGTCCACTTTGACCAACATCTCCTCATTTCTTCCATCCCCTAACCTCTGGCAACCATTCTACTTCTGCTTCTATGAGTTCAACTATTTTTAGATTCCACACATAAGTGAGATCATGTAGTATATCGTTTTGTGCACGACCTTCCGTTTTCCTCTAGGTTTAATCTTATGTTGCTGCAGATGTCAAAATTCCCTTCTTTTTAAAGGCTGAATATTATTTCATTGTCTCTGTGTATCACATTTTCTTTGTCCATTTATCTGTCGATGGACACTTAGGTTGACTCTGTAGCTTGGCTATTCTGAATAGCGCAGTAATGAACACGGGAATGCAAACATCTCTTCACAATCTTGTTTTCAATTTATTGGACAAACATCACGAAGTGGGATCCTGAATTCTATGGTAGTTTTATTGTTGATTTTTTTGAAGAAGCTTCATAGTGGTTTCCATAATGGCTATATTAATTTACATTCCTACTAACAGTGTACAAGGGTTTTCTTTTCTCCACATCCTTGCCAACACTTGCTATCTCTCTTCTTTCGGATAATAGCCATCTTAACAGGTGAGAGGTAATATTTTATTGTGGTTTTTGACTTGTATTTCTCCGATAATTGGTGATGTCAAACACTTTTTCATATACCTGTTGGCCATTTGTATGTCTTCTTTGGATCAATGTCTATTCAGGTCTTTGCCCACTTTTTATTTGGGTTATTTTGGTTTTTGCTATTGAGTGCTGTGAGTTCCTTATATATTTTGGATATTAACCTCTTATCAGATATATGGTTTGCAGATATTGTCTCCCATTCTGCAGATTGTCCTTTCACTGTTTATTGTTTCCTTTGCTGTGCAGAAGTGCGTTAGTTTGATGCAATCCCATTTGTCTATTATGAATTTGTTCCTGGTGTCTTTGGGGTCATATCCAAAAACAATTTTGCCCTGACCAATGTCAGGAGCTGTTTCCCTATGTTTTCTTCTAGTAGTTTTAGAGTTTAATGTCATAAATTTGTATTTAATTCAGTTTGAATTGATTTTTGTATATTGTGTAAAATCCGGTCCAATTTCAGTCTTCTACATGTAGACATCCAGTTTTCTCAACACCATTTATTAAAGAGACTGTCCTTTCTTGGCACCTTTCCCAAAGATCAATTGAATGTAAATCAGTGTATTTCCTTGATCTGTTTTCTGTTCCATTGGTCAATATGTCCATTTATATGTCAGTACCATGCTGTTCTAATTGCTATAGCTTTGTAGTATATTTTTAAATCAGGTATTATGATTTAGCTTTGTTCTTGTTCAAAACTGCTTTGGCTATTTGGGCTCTTTTTTGGTTCTATATGAATTTTAGGATTGTATTTTCTGTTTCTGTAAAAAATGCCATTGGAATTTTGGTAGAGATTTCTTTGAATCTGTAGATTACTTTGGGGGTATGAACATTTTAACAATGTTACTTCTTCCAATTCATGAGCATGAGCTCTCTTTCCATTTACTTGTGACTTCTTCAGTTTGTTTCATCAATGTTTTATAGTTTTCAGTGTATAGATCTTTTACCTTCTTGGTTAAATGTGGGCCCATTTCTTATACTACTGTAAATGTGATTGTTGTCTTAATTTTTTTCAGACGCTATTTTGTTAGTGTATGCAAACACAACTGATTTTTATATATTGATTTTGTATCCTGCGACTTTACTGAATTTGTTTATTAGTTCTAACAATATTTTGGTGGAATCTTTAGAATTTTCTATTCATAAGGTTATGTCGGCTGGGCATAATGGCTCACACCTGTAACCACAGCACTTTGGGAGGCTGAGGCAGAAGAATCACTTAAGCCCAAGAGTTTAAGACCACCCTGAGCAACAAAAGGAGACCCTGTCTCTAAAAAAGATTTTAAAATTAGGTAGGCATTGTGGTGTATGCCTCTAATCCAACTACTTGGGAAACTCAAATGAGAGAATCATTCTAGGCCAGTAGGTTGAAGCTGCAGTGAGCCATGATTGCACCACTGCAATCCAGCTTGGGAGATCCTGTTCTGTAACAACAAAAAAGAAAAAAAAGATTATGTCATCTGCAAACAGAGATAATTTTTCTTCTTCCTTTCCAATTTGGATGTCTTTTATTTCTTTTTCTTGATTAAATCACTCTGGTTAGAACTTCCAGTTCTATATTGAAGAGAAGGAGCAAGAGTCAGCATCTTTGTCTGGTTTCTGATGTTAGAGTAAAAGCTTTTAGCTTTTCACCATGGAATATGATGTTAGCTGTGGGCTGATCTTGCATAGCCTTTTTATTTTTATTTTTATTTTTATTTTCATTTTTATTTTTATTTTTATTTTTTTGTAGAGATGGCAGAGTCTTGCTCTGTTGCCCAGGCTGGTCTCAAACTCCTGGCTTTAAGCAATTCTCCTGCCTCAGTCTCTCAAAGTTCTGTGATTACAGGCATGAGCTCCTGTGCGGGGCCATATATGGCTTTTATTAGATTTAGGTGCATTCCTTCTATCCCTAATATATTGAGAGTTTTTATTATAATAGGATGTTGTATTTTGTCAAATGCATTTTCTGCATCTGTCAAAATGATCATATAATTTTTATTCTTCATCCCGTTAATGTGGTGTATCACATTTATTGACTTACATATGTAGAGCCATCCTTGCATCCCAGGGACAAATTCCACTTGATTATCTTTTTATTGTGCTGCTGAATTCAATTTGTTAGTATTTTGTTGAGGCCCACTGGAACCTGGAGTCTGGTCTTGGGACAGGTCTGGAGCCTGGATCTGCAGGGCCAGCCTGAAGACTGGGGTGGGCCTGGAGCCTGGATCTAAGAAGGCCACCTAGGTTTTACTGAGATAGGCCCTGTGCTGGAGTCAGAGAAGTCAGGTGCTTGCCTCACTCTCCATCCCCCATGCAAAGGGGTAGGAGTGGTGCAGGTAATATGAAACTGTCCTTCCTGTTCTCCTGGGTGCAGCTTTTCTTATTCCTGTGCTCCACCCACGTGCTGTAATCTCTTACTTAGATTCCTCAGCTTTTGTGAAGTTATCTTTGCATATGAATAATTCTTCAAATTGATGTTTCAGTATGGAGACAAGCACTGGAAACTCCTATTCTGCCATCTTGCTGATGTAACTCTTTCCATCATCCCCATCAACAGATGAGGAAACTGAAGTAGCTTGCCCAAGGACACTGTCTTAGTTCATTTGTGTTGCTATAAAGGAATACCTGAGGCTGGCTAATTTATAAAGGAAAGAAGTCTATTTGGCTAACGGTTCTGCAGGCTGTACAAGAAGCATGGTGCCAGCATCTGCTTCTGATGAGGGCATCAGGCAGCTTTCACTCGTGGCATAAGGGGAAGAAGAGCAGGCATCACATGCAAAAGATGAGGAAAAAGGGAGGAGGAAGGTTCCAGGCTCTTTTTAACAATCAGATCTCATAGGAACTAAGAGAGCAACTGACTCATTACTTTAAAGAGAGCACCAAGTTATTCATGAAGGATCCATCATTAAGACCCAAATACCTCCCAATAGGTCCCACCTCGAACACTGGAGATCACACTTCAACATGAGATTTAGAGGAGATAAATACCTGAACCATATCAGACAGTCAACTCCCAAGTATTAAAACTGGGATGTAAATTAAGGCAGTCTAGCTGAAAATGGACATTTAATTCCCATGTTAATCAGCCTTCTCTGAGGTGATGTTTATTACAAAACTAACACAAAACACAACAGAAAACCACAAACCTTGAATTATCCCTCAGAAGATAAAAGGAAGGGAGGGCTACATTGACACAAAAGAGCTCAAACCAGCATAGAGAGGCGAAAAGCTGGTTTGGACTGAGCTGCCACCCATAAATTACCACGATTCCCAAGACTGCACAACAACTTCTTCTGACTAAGGTGCATTTAGAAAACCTGGTAAATACGTGCAATGGCACGCCATCCTGGGTTACACTGATGTCTTCAAACAGATATTATTAACAATAAAAAAACCTCTCAACTCAAACTGCTCCAGTGACAACTGAAATAATTGTGCTAACTCAAGCTTTCTGGCCTGGCCACACGGCTGCTTCAGCTGTGAGGTATTTTGGAGAATTGCAAAGAAAAAGGCAGTTCTAGGGCAGAATCCACCTGATCATACCTCGCAATTTAGTTATCTCTAATCAAGGCAAAATGTCAAAAAAATTATTTCATATCAAATCACCTCTAGGGAAGCCACAATGCATTTAGACTCACACCAGAAAACTGGCATTTATCAAATTAAAAATGCAAAAAAAAATCTTTAATTACTATTGTGCTGGTGTCAAATACATAACTATGAAATTCTTCAATCATGACTTGCCTTAGGGTTAGATAGTAAAGGTATTAATTGACTTTTCATTTGCTTAACTTATCACTTCCAAGGCAGCCACTAGTAATCCTGATTACCTGCCTTCCCCACAAGAGAAATAAGAATGGGACAAGAACTAGCATATAATTGGTTGAGGGCTCTGTTGTTGTTGTTTTTTGTTTTTGTTTTTTGTTTTGTTTTGCAGATCTGCTTATGCTTGTGCATAACTACGTAAACACAAAAACCCAGGGCTCCAGATGTAAACATGCAATTACAGTAATGAACAAGAAAGCAGAAAGAGTGGAGAAAGACTAGGCCATACTTATAGTTTTACTTATTAAGGAAGAATCAAGAATATCCATGGGATTACTGGATATCTGCCCCATGAGTGGAGATATCAGTGGCAATGGAATGTTTTTAAGGGAGGAAGGAATTCAAAATACACATCTATACACAGCAAAGCCTGTTGATCTTGTCATAGTGGGTGGCAAAAGTTGACAAAGAAACCTGAGTCACTGAATATCTTTTGTTTGCCAGTTCCATATGATTTTCTTTATATGTGTGGGTTTCATCTGTATAGTTTGATATAAACTAAAAGCTACAAGTACTTTAACTTAGCAAGAAAAAAAAAAATCAAGACCCCAGATTCCAGTTCTCCCATTCAAACATCACTTTCCCCATCTCTCTGCAAATACAAACAACTTCACATTAAGGAAAGTGAGGTTCCCCAATTCACTGTTCATGCATGACATCATACCCCTGTCATTATTCAACTCTCAGTATATGAATAAGCTACAGCACAGTTTACAAGCACAGAGCAATCCATTTTGTCAATGGGAACATTGAATTGTTTCTCCTTTTTTACTTCCAAGAATAGGGTAATTCCATAAACAAGAATGCCTGGGAACACATGCAAATTTCCAATCAACATTCATCTTTGAAAAGTCACAGGGTCTCTCGTCAACAGTCCAACTTACAAGGTATCAGGTTCCACTTACCTTTTTTAACATCTAACAATTAGCCAGAAAGACAATCCATCAGGACTCCTATACCACTGTGTACTGGAGGAAGCAACAAGTGCAGATAGCTCTTAACCTTGCTCTTAAAGGCCATTGAGAATACTCCTATTACACCCTCCAAAACATCTTTTTGATGATGACTGTTCTACTGAAAAAAAAAATGTTTTCTTTTCTCATTCTGCCTTTGAACTATGATAGAAGATATGTTTTCCTGATGTCATGGCTATTGCCAAAGAATAATGATAATCCTTACTCAATCCAGTAATACCTTGTATATATATAACACCTCTGCATTCCAAAAGCTCAAAACATTTTTATGAAACACTAGCTCTGTCTAGCACTTCCATCCTCAGCAAGGTAAATCAAGGCATATACATAATCCTCACATACAGAATAGGAAAATGGAGACATTCAGAGTTAGGTAAGTCAGTTCTCTAAGATTGCACAATGCAGTTGACGATGAGGTCAGAACAATCTGCATCCATTTACTGGGCTGCCTTCTATTCTCCTACTGAGATTCCAAAACACATAAACAAACAAATCTGACACACCTTTGAAATGAGAATAATAACGGTTACTTAAGGAAGAGAAAACATTTATCTTACCATCTCATAAAAAAAGGTACTATTTAAGGGCCTTTTTAAAAAGCCCAGGCCTCCCCATTTTCAGGTGAGTAATGGCAGTAACTTGGAGGCTCACCACCAATAGATATGTAGGACGGGGCTAAGAGTTAGCAGGAAAGGTATGGATCAAGTTTTAGCACGATAGTGTTACCTCCAGCCTTGCTAAAGAAGGGTACTAAAGGTTGTAAAAAAAACTACAATTCAGCCACCATATCAGACACTCTATGCCTGATTTCTCATTTACTCATACATCAACCTATAAAGAAGATAATAGCATCCCCACCTAACAGATGATAAAAGTGAGGCTTGGGAGATTAACTTACTTGTACAAGGATCCCAGCCAAAAAGTGGCAAACTCTAGGTAGTCTTAAAAGAAGATGATCTGCTGTTCCCAGAAGTATCTACCTGCCTTCAATTCGGAGTAAGGCAGAATGATGTGTCCCAAATAAGAGACCTTGAGTGGGTACATGAAGTTGAATTATTAGAAATTGTTAATATTCAACTGCTTTCAACTCACAAAACGGATATGTCACATGGTTCGAAGTATTACTTTGGGGGTCCCTGAGATGTTAATGAAGGGAACAAACTCTCAAAAGTATGAATACCAAGGGCAAAGTCAGAAGCTGCCTTTGAAATCACAACTGAGGGCTTCAAATAAAAGGGGCAGGCTGATGGAGAATTGTAATTCAAAAAATGCCCCAGTACATAATAAGCTTAGTGAGAAAGGGTGTGTTCCCACCACTGGAGCAGAAACTTTCTTTCCCAGCCCTTCTAGGATTTTGCCCTTTCCATTCATCCTTTCCGATCAAATTCATCCTTTAGGTAAACACAGGAGGGATTAGAGACCTTTAATTGGCTTTGAGGAAGGAATGGTAATCTGAGATGCCTGGGCAGGAACTATCTTGTGTCTTGTGGGAGAGAAGCAGTGAGAGAAAGAGGAAAGGAAATATCTGCAGCCTGACAGGCAGTTCCCAGCCAAAGAGGAGAGCATTCAAGAATAGGCAAGACTGTTAAACCATTCACCCGAATTTGTCGCTGAGCTACCAGCATGCAATTTTGAATTTCTGTTTCCCCTCTAGCTCTTCCTGTGTGAAGTAGAGAGGTTCAATGGCATCCCACAGTCTAGATCAGTGGTCTTCACACTTTCACATGCATCAATATCACCTGGGGTCTGGCAAGGGTAAGGGATGCTAAGACACAGGTTGCTGAGCCCCACGCCCAGAGATTTTTTATTGAGGAGGTGTAGGGTAGGTTTTAAGAATTTGCTAACAAGTAACTGGGTGATGTTAATGCTGCTAGCCAAGGAGCTCACTTTAAAAATCAGTAGCCTAGCTTCCAGCTGTGTGCAATGCATTGAGTCTTTCTGCCATGTAATGCAATTACCTGGACTGTGTTTGCACATATGGGAACCACACATGATGCAACAAGGATGATGCAAAGAGATGATGCTGCCCAAAGGATTGTGACAGTGGGTGCTATAATGTTGGCTTTGGTGCAAAACAGATTGCAACCCAACTGAATCTGTGGGATTAGTATTAATGATAATATCTAACAGTCATTGACTAGTTAGTATGTGCCAAGCAGTATGCCAAATCTCTACCCATGTTAACTTTGAGGCATAAGTACTGATATTACCCCTGTTTTATAAATGTAGACTCTGAATCTCGTTGGATTAAGTCCATCATTGCTTAGCCAGATAATCGGGAAGGTGGAATTGAAACTCATGACTCTGACTTGCCACAGTGCATTGTACTTCCTGAGCTCCAGAAACAATAGATCAGGAAAAGAGAAGTCTACCTCCTGCGTTCTTTGATAAAGGAATAAATATGGGTGACTGGGAGGTCATAGTTCTTTCTTTGCTCTACTTGCTCATGTCTTCTCTGGGTAACTCAAACATTCTTCTCCAGCCCCATTCTCTCCTCCACCTTATCTGCTTTATGTGTTAAAATGCACGAGGCAGGAGAAGGGGGTGTCCCGCTGCCAGAGGTGGTGGCTTAGATTTACTTCTCTTTCCCTGTTGAAACAAACAACTAATCTTCCACGGGAACATCACCTACTTTATGGGGACTCCGGCACAGGAAATGTTATTATGGTTTTGGGCTCCAATGGGAGTTAATTGCAAGGAATGGGACATCTTGAACAGAAAACCTTCTTGATTTTATGACATCCAATTCTTACATTTTCTATCTCATCTCTTTGATGGTGGGAGGAAGGCAAGAGGTGGGAAAATGGAGCTACAGAGACATTGGGCTCTTATATGAATGGAGGATTACTTTCATTGTTACCACTCTGGCTTTGATATGCTACTTAACTAGTCTCATAACTTGCTCCTTCACTCTGACATTTCCAACTTAATAGTTTAATCCATGACCTGGCTCCCAGGCCTGGGACTACACATTACTAGTGTAGGAGTTGATGGAGCCTCCTATCTCAACAAGAAGAGGGCTGAGCATATCTCAGAAGTCAGGCTTCTGACATACAAAGTTCACATGCAACCTCATGGACCATATCATTGGCTAGGGATAGATCTTCAGGAACACTTGCCACACAATGGCCAATTGTCTTGGGGTCACCATGTTCAGAAGAGTTTTGTTCTATTCTACTTCGGTCCTGTCCTATGCCTTGATTTTACTGAACTTGAGTACACAAAAATGTGGCCACACATCTGCTTACAGTGATGACATCCTACGATCTCTAGTGAGTAACGAGTGAGGTATTAGGTCCCAACCAATCGCCTTTCATTCTGACCATTTTCAAACCTGTTCAGATATCTCTGCATTAAAATTTTATGTACCCTTTGGCCCAACAATAACATTTCTAGATATTTATTTTACAGATATACCTGCACCTGTGTAAAATAAGACACTATAGCATTACCTGTAATATCATAATACTGGAAACAATCTAATCCATGTGATCCATCAATAAGAAACTGGCTAAATAATTATGGTCATCTATATAATAGGATCACATGCAATCATTAAGAAGAATGAAGCAATCTACCCATACTGGAATTGAACAAATCATCAGCATGTATTATTTAAAAAAAGGGGGGAAAATATTATAGTATATTATGTACGTAGGTAGAAAAAAAGAAAAGTTTTACCGTACATGTATATGATGGAAATAGAATATACTTGAAGGAATCATGAGAAAATAGTAACATTGCTAGTCACTTCAGGAGAGATATTAGATGATATGCCCTAAGTATAGCCGGTACTTACTCATCATTCCTGAGAGGCTTTGAAATTGATTATAGACATTATTCCATGCAGTCTGAAATAGAGTCAAAGAGGAAAGGTAATGATATGGAATAAATCTCATGTTTATTCTTGCCTCCTCCCTGCCTCAAATGGAAGATCCCCCATCCCCAGCCAGGTCCATGCATGCTAGGGAATGCCATTCACATACACACCATTCATTCCAGCTTTTATCAAGCCCTCTTCTCAATATTCTACAGCAGAATTTTCCTGTGGAAACTGCTGGCTTTTAAAAGATATAGACACAGCCAGGCAAAAATGCAAAGTCGCAGCCGGCCTTGGGACAGGCCTACCAAAGATGGCAGCACCCTCACGTGAACGTAGTTGGACAGAACGAAGATTCGAGAGCCACATTGCCTAAAACACAGAGCTGCTGGAGACCTTGCTCTTCTGTAAACAAAATCTTCAGAAAAATACAGCAAGCAGATGATATTTTCCCTAAATAAAGTGTTATTTCTCAAAGTGTGTTGATTGTATCTCATTGTAAGAACCCCTCTGTATTCAAGAGACCTTGACCACTTGCTACTTCACTCTCTTCCATGTGAGCTGACTCTCCTGACTACTCTCCTACCTCTCTCCCTGCTTCTTTACAGTTTCCTCTTGGCACAATCTTCTTCCTAATCCCACTTGTGAATGCTTGTTCTCTGTTTCCTTCTTGTCTCATGCTACAGATCTTCCTGGATTCATCTGTTCCTATTTGTTTTATTATTATCACCTGTGTACCAATGACTCTCAGATGTCTTATCTTCATTTTTATTTTTATTTTTGAGACAAGGTCTCTGTCACCCAGGCTGGAGTGGCACAATCATAGCTCACTGAAGCCTCAAACTCCCAGCCTCAAGTAATTCTTCTACCTCAGCCTCCTGAGCAGCTGGGACTACAGGCATGAGCCATCATGGTTGGCTCTTTTTTTTTTTTTTTTTTTTTTGAGACAGGGTCTCACTATGTTGCCCAAGTTGGTCTCAAACTCCTGGCTTCAAGGCATCCTCCCACCTTGGCCTCCCAAAGTGCTGGAATTACAGGTGTGAACCACCATGCCTGGCCCCAGATGTCTTAATTTGTTCTGCAATCTGGAACCCAACTTTCAACTTCTTATGGAATATCATCACTTGGATGTTCCCCAGGTACATCAAAATCCACATTTACAAAATTCTGAGCCTATCATTTTTCTTATCCTCCAATCAACTTTTTTTTTTTTTTTTTTTTTTTGAGATGGAGTCTCGCTCTGTCCCCCAGGCTGGAGTGCAGTGGTGTGATCTCAGCTCACTGCAACCTCCACCTCCCAGGTTCAAGTGACTCTTCTGTCTCAGCCTCCTGAGTAGCTGGGATTACAGGCGCCCACCACCACATCTGGCTAATTTTTGTATTTTTTAGTAGAGACGGGGTTTCACCTTGTTGGCCAGGCTGGTCTCGAACTCCTGACCTTGTGATCCACCCGCCGTGGCCTTCCAAAGTACTGGGATTACAGGCATGAGCCACTGCGCTCAGTAGATTCCTTTTTTTTTTTTTGAGACAGAGTCTCTGTCACCCAAGCTGGAGTGCAGTGGCACAATCTTGGCTCACTGCAAGCTCCGCCTACCAGGTTCATGCCATTCTCCTGCCTCAGCCTCCCAAGTAGCTGGGACTACAGGCGCCCGCCACCACACCAGGCTAATTTTTTTTTGTATTTTTAGTAGAGACAGGGTTTCACCATGTTAGCCAGGATGGTCTCAATCTCCTGACCTCGTGATCCGGCCGCCTCGGCCTCTGAAAGTGCTGGGATTACAGGCGTGAGCCACTGCGCCTGACCAGTAGATTCCCTATTTTAGGGAATATGCCCATCACCCTCCTAGCCACCCAAGGCTGAATCTTAAAGTCATTCTTAGCTGATGCTTCCTCATAAACGTCACATCCCATCTGTCAACAAATCTTAATACGTCCATCTCTGAAACATTCTTCTAATCTATACCACTTCCTCCATTCCCAGGCCCATCATCTCAGTTTAGGCCAGCAGTCCCCAGCCTTTTTGGCACCAGGGGACTGGTTTTGTGGAAGACACTTTTTTTTCCATGGCTGGGGGTGGTGGGGGCAGAAGGCTTCCGGATGAAACTGTTCCACCTCAGGTCATCAGGCAGTAGTAGTTCTCACAAGGAGCGCGCAACGTAGATTCCTCCAGCGCAGTTCACAATAGGGTTTGTGCTCCTATGAGAATCTAATGCCGCTGCTGATCTGACAGGAAGCAGATCTCAGGCCGTAATGCTGACTGGCCCGAAGCTCACCTCCTGCTGTGTTGCCCGGTTCCTAGCAGGCCATGGACCTGCACCAGTCTGTGGCCCGAAGGCAGGGGACCCCTGGTTAGTCATTATCACTGCTCAATATTTTATTATGACAGTGCCCTACTGCTGTGTCTGCCTCCAGTCTCTGTCCCCTCCAACCTTTGCCATTCAATAATGTGGCTTTTTTGTTGAAGTCTGTCTGATGATTGAATAATATGGAGATGACATTCCAAGCTCCTTACATGATCTGCAAGGTTCTGCATGATCTTCCCTTTCCTACTTTTTCGCTTCAATGCCTGCTTTTCCCCTGCCTCCACCTGTATTGAATTACAGCCCAGCCTGTAGCCCACTATCATGTGCTATTGCTCCTGCCTATAATGTCCTCCCTGCCTCATCTGCCTGCCAGACTCCTGTGCATTCTGCAAGCTTCAGCTCAGTTCTGACGTTCTCTGGAAGTTCTCACCATCGTTTTCTCCAGGCCAATTCCAGCTGAGTTAGCTACTCTCTCTTTATTGCCATGATCATGATTCTCTCTGTTTTCTTCTATTTTTCTATTTAGCTTCACATTGCAATAAACATTAGAGGAACTTATCTCCTTTTTAATCTATCTTTTCTTCTACTACAGCTATAGATCCATGAGAATGAGGACTATTTTTCACTTCTTTTTCTGTCTTTAGGGGTTACATCGTGTCCATCATACAATGAAGACCTAGTTCCTGATAAGAAATTAAAGATTAGGTATCATTCTTCTGACTTCTAAAAGAGTATTCTTTGTAATATGCTTACAATAATAATGGACCAATTGGTTAAAAGAGGGGGAGGTATATTAACAAAGTAGGTAATCTGTAAAAAATAAGATAGCTCTTCACACTATACAGAAATATAACTGTACAACTCTCTCATGATTTCAAAGACCCTGTAACTGGAACTGTGTTTCAATAACAGAAATAATTCTTATTTAAGTGTCTCCTAAGAATTAAGTTATTCATTCAAGTATGTATATGTGTCAACTTCTTATTACTGGGTAAAGCTGGAGATTCCCTTTCAACCTAGATGAATTTACTGAGGTTATTTCGGGGATGACATCTTTAAGAGTTCTCAGATTTGATTGCAATTTGTAACAATTACTGCAATTCTAAGAGTCTGATCCCCGGTTCTCAGGAAAATTTCTCAGCTGACAGGCAGGTTTGTCCAGAAATGTCTCAGTCCTTAGGAAAAACTAAGGAAAACCTTCAATTGTCTATCAAAAAACAGGTGGAACACCTTGAGTAGTTCTCTCATTCCATACTATCTCCTCTTATTTCACCTTCTTGGTTTGACAATGAAATGTGGGGATGAGTGATAAATCATATTTAGATTTACTGCAATTTTTCAACATTATTATTTCCAGATTTCATGCCACAGGACTAGCCTATAGGGGAGACTTTAAAGTAAGGCTATTTGGAGGCCTAAATAATGAAACCCATCCAAGTGGAGACAAAGATTGAACCACATTATAGCAAACACAACTTTAAAACAAACAGAAGCTGCCAATAAAGAGCTCATCTTGTTGCAAAAATTAATTTGTACATAGATTTGTTTACAGCCTAAAGTTTATTTTTCCATAGAATCTAAGCTATACATTGTAAGTCTATTCCCATCTGCTTGTAATGCATATTTAGTGCGCCTACAATTTAACACTGATAAAACTGAAGAATCAACCCATCTGTCACATCCAACACGATGTCTGTGGGAAAAAATATAAGTCTAATTTCCAACAAGCAAAGTATCAGATTTTCCCACAACTCTTGCAGAGAGAGAAACCATGTTTGAAGAGGATAGGGAGGAAATCCCCAAGATGGGGCAAAGGGGAGTTTGCATGAGCTCTAGCCTGCTAGGCTGGAGAGACTGTTTCCTGCAGCCAGTCACATCCCAACTGGGCATTTGTATTTCAGGAGGCAGCTTATAGAGCTAAAAGGAAATTCCACAACATCAGACAAACCCAAATTGAGGGACATTCCACAAAGTATCTGGCCTGTATTCATCAAAAATATCATGAAAGACAAAGAAAGACTGAGAAACTTCCAGATTAAAATAAAAGAAAAAACAACTAAAGACGTGTTAACTGAATGTAGCATGTAGTCTAGGACTTTCTTTTGCTATAAAATATTTATTTTTGGACAGTCGGGGAAGTGAATGAAGTCTATGAACTGGATAATAATATTATGGCAATATTAATTTTTTGATTTTGGTAATGGTACTACAATTATACAAGAGACTGTCCTTGTTTTTAGAAAATATGCACTGAAATGTTTAAGATATCATGTCTGCAACCTATTCCCAAACAGTTCTGTGGGAAATATGCATTTTATATATATATATATATACACATATACCCAAAAACTGTTACATATATGTATGTGTGTCTATATATATATTTCACATATATATGAAATAAAGAGGGAGGAAGGGAAAAAAGAATTGGCAAAATGCAGAATGTGAGTATGAAGCATACAAAAAAATCATTTGTACAATTTTTGCAACTTTCCTATAAATTTGAAATTATGCCAAAATACGAAATATATTTTTCAAGGAGAATCCATCATGTTATTATAATTCTCAGTTATGTGTTAGGATTCTCAGTCATGTGGTGTTGGGGCCTAACTTGCTTTTTAAAAACTTTTGCCAGTTGAATAGCAATCAAGCAATGCTCCAAGTCCTTCACAGTGTGAGGTCCTTGCTTTGAAAGAGTCTTTGCCTCTGATTCTTCTTTGCTGAGATGGCTCCTAGGGGGAGGATAGAACCGACCTACCAGCCTGTAGTCACCTCCAGAGACCCACCATTGTGAGTATTCTAAACAGAGCTTCCCATTCTGAAGGCATGAGCAATATTCAACACTTTCACTCAAAACTTTGGTTGAGCCTGTTTAATTTGGCTTTCCTTTAGTTTTACTCTGCTATGCTTGGATAACTGTGTGGATCTATTTACAGCTTTCCCTGTTGTCTGAGAATGTGGCTTTGAGACAGTGTCATAAGCCATTTCCAACATAGATGCTAATGATTTCTTTACATTAGCTGCCCCCCTCCACTTCTCCTGAAGGTCATCTGTGCCATGGGACGTGGGCTGGTCCTCTTCATTCCAAGCAGCTCACCCAGACTGCTTCGCCTGGCCTTTCTTCCGGCAGCTATCATGGTAAAAGACTTGACACAGCCTTGTTCAGGCTTGTCTGTGTGCCAAAATCAACATACAATACGTACTTCTGGGTTTTTTAGAGCTGACCCCAAAATATCTATTTACCCAGACATTGACATTCTCATGAGTAATAGGCAAAGCTCCGAGGACATGCTGTTGGTGGCAGAGCAGAATTCAGAATTCCACTCTGAATTGTAGAGTTGGACGGGGACTTGGAGATCGTCAGTTGCAACCATATCATTTTAGGATAGAGAAAATGGGGCTGTAAGGGGTAAATAACTTGCTCATCAAAACCGGGATTAGAACCCAGGTACTCTGTCACCCGGATCAGTTTCTTTTGATTCTACCAAAGGAATGAATGCACTTGAGCGAAATGGCCCCAAGAGCCTGAGTTATTAGGTGGGTGATGGTGAAGGCAGCCTCCCAGATACATACTTTGGGATTAGAGACAACAACGTTTCCAAATCCTTTTTCAGATTCCTACACGAAGAAACCTCAAACCCAGGATTCAAGCCAAAAACAATGATTCTCAAGTTCCTATGAAATCCTGGATGGATGTTGAACTGGGAAACGTACTAGCTGACTCCCGTGGCAGATGCGAGCCTCAACAAAGCTCCAGGGCTGGCACTTCAAGGGACTGGAGGTGTGTGTTTGAGTCTGAGTCACATGCAGTAGGCCATCTGCTCTTATCAACAGGATGAGTGAGTGCAAAGGAATATGAAGACAATTTCTGAAAAGCAATTCGAAATTATATGCCTCCTATTAACCCAACTCATGCGTTTCTCACAGCCTATAGAAAAGCTTACTGAGATGCTTTACAGAGAAACTTCCAGAAACTTACAGAAAAGTATACAGGAACAGGGATATTTCACTGTCTCTTGGGCCTAGGACAATACAAGGCAGTCAACACTATTGACTCATTCATTCGTTCACTTATTTGTTTCTTTATTTGCATGATAAATACTTACTGATTTCTACTTCGTATTAGGTGTCAGGCTGTATTACAGCAAGGTGCCACCCTCAAGGAGCTCACAGGGCTGGTACAAACCCTAAGTAACATATGTATTATAAATATATATGTGTGTGCATACACACACACACAACTGAGTTGCCTTTTTAATATTGTTTGTAGCAGCTCTAACAATAAAAATGGGCAATTCAATTGAATTTTGACCAAAAGATACGCATAGGCAGTTCAAAAAAAAAAAGAAATGAAAAGGCCAGCTAAACACATGAAAGGGTGTTCACGTAGAACACCATACTAGAACAGTCTAGAACAGTGAGATACCATTTTTAGATATCAGATCCGCTGAAATTTAAAACACTGACAATATCCAGTGTCTACAGGCTCTGGAGAGACAGACTCTTTCAAACACTGTTGGCACTGGGAATATAAATTGCGATACAATTTTGAGAGCAGTAGCTATCAAAATTTTTAATGCATGCACTCTTTAACCCTCTATTTCCGCTTGCAGACATCCATCTCAAATCCATCTCAAGTGGACATTAATTCCTTTCCTTGCCACACAGCGTTCCTTCCTCCTTCCAGTGACAGGAGCAAGGCTAACACTGGGGAATCACTCCCCTTCCCCATGTCCAGTTTATGTCACAAGGCATGGCATATGCCTAGTCCTAGCCTATGTTTCTCTTTTTTTTTTTTTTTTTTTTTTTTTTTTGAGAAGGAGTCTCGCTTCGTTGCCTGGGCTTCAGTGCAGTGGTGTGATCTCTGCTCACTGCAACCTCCACCTCCTGGGTTCAATCCATTCTCCCGACTCAGCCTCCTGAGCAGCTGGGATTACAGGCGCCAGCCACCATGCCTGGCTAATTTTTGTATTTTTAGTAGAGACGGGGTTTCATCATGTTGGCCAGGCTGGTCTCGAACTTCTGACCTCAAGTGACCCACCCATCTCAGTCTCCCAAAGTGCTGGGATTACAGGCACGAGCCACTGCACCTGGCCAGCCCTGGCCTATGAATGGATTACATCCCCCAGCCACAATAATTAACCTAGAGGTGGGCTTTTGATACAATTTGGGAACATTTCCTTGGGCAACCAAGAAAACTGCCCTCTGTTTTCCAATGGCCTTGGAGTTCTGAGGGTAGAAGCCTGGAGCTCCTGGCAATGAAAAGGAAAGACCTGGAGAATGACATGACATGGGGGACGGGGGGCGGGGATCAGTCCCTGTGACACTTCTTGAGCCCTTGGTAACTGATTCTAAAACCAGATCCACCCTTTCACCACACAAATTTGCTTTTACTTAAGCTAGTTGAGGTTGGGTTTTCTTTTTTTTTCTTTTTTTTCTTTATTTTAAAACAGAGTTTCATTCTTGTCACCCCTGCTGGAGTGCAGTGGCAGGATCGCTCACTGCAACCTCCTCCTCCTGGGTTCAAGGGATTGTCCAGCCCTAGCCTCCCAAGTAGCTGGAATTATAGGCACCCGCCACCAGGCCTGGCTAATTTTTCCATTTTTAGTAGAGATGAGGTTTCACCATGTTGGCCAGGCTGCTCTGGAACTCCTGACCTCAGGTGATCTGCCCACCTCAGCCTCCAAAAGTGCTGGAAGTACAGGCGTCAACCACCATGCCCGGCCGAGGTGGGTTTTCTATTGCTGAAAACTAAAAAGCTCAAACAGACACACTCATCTACTGGATGGCCGGCACATGTGTGCAAGATATATGCACTCAGTCACTGCGCATTTTTTACAACAGTGGAAAAAGTATCAGGACCCTAAGTGTTCATCAATAGGAGAAATGTTTCAGTAATTATAGTATATCACACTATATTATGGAATCTAAGGGTATTGTATTATTGAAAAAAAACAAGTCACAATGCAACATGTATAATGTGATTTCATTCATGTGAAAAGGACTGTGTATAAGGATGTGTTCAAATTCACTTATCATTGTATACACAGATTGGTAAATGTATTTACATTTGTATATCTACATACTTTTAAATGTGTAGATATAAAGAAAATATTTAGAAGTATGTATACCAAACAGTGGTTAGTTCTGGGAAGGAAAGTAGACCAGGATGAGAGAGAGAAGGGAGGGGAATAGGTGATGAAGGAGAAACATTTTATTCTTTCTTTTCCTGTGTTTTCCTGTGTCATTTTAAATGTTTGTTTAAAAAGAAACAAAGGGGAATCCAGACACAAACAATGTCTTATGCAAAGGTAAGAAAATGCTGAAAGAGAATACTGAAATATTTTACGTTAGGTTCCTCCAAAAGCCAACCCTGAAGCAAGGATTCCAATGTGAGTAGTTTATTTGGAAGGTGATTCACGGGAACACTGGTAGGGAAGTGAGGAAGTGAGACAGGAAAGGAAGGAAGCAAATAAAGGATGAATCAAGCCCGAGTTACCACCGAGGGCAACTGGAACTTAATCCTGCTGGGGAACTCCATGAAGCAATGTCAAACACGTGCCTCAGAGTTATCTCACCCAAGGGAGGAAAGAGTGGAGGTATTTATACACCCACTCTTGGAAGTCATTGTACAGGGATGCTTCCAATGGCCATTAACTTCCTGGCACTTGAAGCCTTCCCCACACATGGGCAGAGTGGGTTGTGTCGGTCAGAGAAGCCCTTGGGCAGAGTGTCAGGTGCTGGCAGCTGGAATTTGGGCCAGTGTTCATAAAAATGCTAAGAGTTGAGAGAACATACAGAGGGCACAAAGATCATTGGCTTTGAGTGTGTTCTTCCAGGACTGATAAGGATCTTAGTGTAGATGGGGACAGATGGTGTCAGGATAGGTAAGAGAAGAGACCTGGAAAGACCAGGGTGAGGCTTGGAGGTTGAGATGATGAAGAGATCTTTTCCACCATGTTAAGAACTTCTTGACAATGGGAAGCTACCAGCCTGTGTGAGTCAAGAGGTGATTAGATTCATACCTTAGAAATTCATTTTAGAACAGTGTGTCTAATTAAAGGGGTCTGGTTGTATTCAACACATTCACATGTAAAGGTCCACTAATTGTGAGTGTCACAAGTAACATTCACCCCTTTAACAAATATCTGTTCAGCACTCTCTATGAATATCTATTAAGCCCCAAGAGTATGTTTTCAATACTTTTTTTTGAGACAGAGTTTCACTCTGTCACCTAGGCTGGAGTGCAGTGGTGCAATCTCAGCTCACTGCAACATCTGCCTTCCAGACTCAAATGATTCTCCTGCCTCAGCCTCCTGAGTAGCTGGGATTACAGGCACACACCACCACGCCCGGCTAATTTTTGTATTTTTCGTAGAGACGGGGTTTCACCATGTTGGTCAAGCTGGTCTCGAACTCCTGACCTCATGATCCGCCCGCCTTGGCATCCCAAAGTGCTGGGATTACAGGCGTGAGCCACCGCGCCCGGCCTTCAATACTTTTTTCAAACGGAGTTTACAAATGATTTTTCTTAATGAAATACAGATAATTCCCTAATCATCACATGAAATCTGTTTGATTTGCAGTCCCATGTATGCTCTTGACTGGGGAACATAGGTGAGGAGCTCCAGCCGTGGGGAATTGTGCTCATAGATGATGCTCTTTTCCTGTTAGCTGGCACATGAACTCCATCTGTCAGCATTGAAATTGTTAAGAAATGGTGTTTATAAAATGAAATTAGAGCACACACTGAAGTCAATTGGGACCACTGGGAAGTTTGTTTATTTGTTTGTTTTTTCCAGACATTCAAGAAAGAAATAATGGCCTTGAATTCAGGCCGAATTTTCAGGTGTCGAAGGGAGGAGCTGAATCTGGGCTGGCCTTTCTCCATTTGTTGCTTACCTTACCAGATCCCTTTTGCTCCCCTCTCTGCACTCTTTGTACCCCAGGAGCCTGCCTCCTATCTATGGCCTACAGCACTGAACTCCTTTGCCCTGTGATTTTTGGTTGGCCTTTGCCAACTGGAAGCACTGGCAGGAGATCAGAGGATGAAAAGAGGGACAGCAAATGATGGTGGCGATTGTCTCCCTGGCTTTCATCCCTCACTGCCCCTACCTTTCCAGAGTCCTGGCAGTGGCTGCATCCCCTGTTTTAGCTCCAATTAGGTGGCCCTTCTTCCACAGCTCCAAGCTTAGAGATCAGGTACTTTTGGGAATTCCACTGCCGCCCCTTGCACCTTATTTTCCTAAGGATGGTAAAGACATCCTGCAGCTGCCCTTGGGTCTTTTGCCACTGTTTTGTGTTTGTTTGTTTGTTTGTTTGTTTTGAGATGGAGTCTCACTCTGTCACCCAGGCTGGAGTGCAGCAGCTTGATCTCAGCTCACTGCAACCTCTGCCTCCTGGGTTCAAGTGATTCTCCTGCCTCAGCCTCCTGAGTAGCTGGGATTACAGGTGCCCGCCACCATACGGGCTAATTTTTGTATTTTTAGTAGAGATGGGGATTCAACATGTTGGTCAGGCTGGTCTCGAACTCCTGAACTCAGGTGATCCGCCCGCCTTGGCCTCCCAAAGTACTGGGATTACAGATGTTAGCCACTGCATCCAGCCTTGCCACTGTTACTTAGTTTCCTCCTCCCTATTCTGAAAGCCAACTGTTCATTAAACTCTACCTTTTGGCCCTTTGAGTGCTTAGTTTCCTGCAGGAACTATAATTTCTACAGAGAATAAAAGAACATTTCAAAGGTTACATTAAGCCTGGCTAGATTTCGTGATCAACTAAACATGTGCATGGGAGATTGGGAAGAAGGAAAAGACAGAGACTCCCCACTTTCTGGCTGGAACAGGGAGACAGATAGTTGGCAGTGTGAGGGATGAAGCCACACAGGAATGAGCAGGTGGAAATGCTGCATGATAAGGAGTAGGCAGAATTGCTCACAGGTGAGTTGGCATTTTGGACATGTTGACTTGATTCTCCAAGCTGGAGATGCTGCCACTTGGACAGAGGAGTTGGAGATAGAGTGGAGGACTGGAACCGAGATTGGAGATAGATTTGGGAGAATTGAAAGCCATTAAGAAAACCTCGGGCAAACCTTGTGGCTTACACCTCCTTTCTTTTTCTCTGCATCTGCTTCTCCTCCAGCCCCACCCAAATCCTCCCCCTTCAGCCCAGATTCCCCACATCCCCACATAAGGTTACCTTTTCGGCATGGTATCCAACACTTTCAAATCTTGCCCTTTTTCATCACCAAAGATTTTCTGGTTTACAATCTTTCCAAGCCCAGAATATTGTTTTCCAAAATGGCAATGAACTCTTTTGATAAAGTACCTCCTTCTAATATAAAAATAAACTCACATATTACTGTTCCAAGAGAGGATTTGTACATTTTCAAAGGACAATGGCCAGACTACCAATTGAACAATGACTGAAGTCTTTATTTCTCAAAGTAGGATCCCCCTGCTCCTGAAAAGACAAGAGAGTATTCTGCAGAGTGGCCAGGACTGTGAAAGAGATACGGTCCATCCTCCTGAAGCTTCATTTCCACTCAAAGATTTGCAGATGGGTGATAATTTTATGTTACATAAAACATGAATATATGATGGAAAAGACGCAAAGTTCCTACCAATTTTTAAGATAAAACATAAACCTCCAAAGGATTCCCTGCTGAAAGTTCACATTGAATTTGACCTGCTCATGAGGATGCTTAGTGCGAAAGAGGGGCTAAGTTGGAGAAAATTGTCTCTCCAAGGACTATTCCAAAGGCAGGAATTTCTGGACATTGGAGAGCAACTATTTTAGAGCCAGCAACTCTCATGATATTCCCACAAATCTTGCCTCTTTGGCCCTCCCAGGCTCCATAGACAATGCCTGTGTCTTAAGTGGCAGTCCCTTGCTTAGTTGCCTTCCCTAACTTTGGAACTTGGTGCATAAAATACCTTTCAGATGATGTAAATTCATCTACTATAAGTCTTCTTTAGGTTTTTCTGTCATACACTGAATTTTAAGTATAGCATATTTGCTTTCTTCCTGCAGAGAACATATCCTGATTCCAGGAAAGTCTGCCAGGGGAGAAAAAAAAAGTGCATACACCAACTTCTTGAAACATTTGGCACCTGCCACAATCACCAATAAATCTAAACTGGACAGCTTGACATTTCCTCAAACAAGACCCCACCTCTTAAAGAACATTTGTCCTAACATGAAAAACAATAAAAGCCCAGCTGATAGAATGCAAAACATTCTTCCTTGTCTAACTGCAGAAGCAAAAACAAAATAATTGCTTGCTTAGGCAGTGATTTGAGCCATTCCACAATCCATGAATGTTATGGTCCTGTTCAAATGGCATCTGTAATAACCCTCAATAATTTTCAAATTGGAAGAATTTATACACTGTGTCAACACTCTTTTTTTTTTTTCGAAACCTACCTGCCCAAAGAAAACTGCACTCTGATCTTCTTAAGCATTGTATATGCCTGAATGAGGGCTGTGGAACTCGTTGCATCCTTTTCTACTTTGTAAAAACACAGTTGTCAGTTCCGGCTTTAGAAACAATTCAACTTATAAACAATTTAATGGAGGTTTCCTGTCTCCTCCTTTCCCCTTTAACATGGAGCCTTCCTCCGTTGTTTCCAAAGGAGGACCTTAGCTTCCCCACCAGACCCCCACGCCCACCAACCCTCCTCCCTCTCTCTACGCAAGGGCTGCCAAGATCTCCCAAAAGGAGGACAGGATATAGCAGAGCCTCTTCCAGTTTCCCAATCTCTTGAGCTGCCTCTCGAAGGGCTGAAAGTTTAAGCCTCAGCAGCTTCTGAGCATATTCGTTGCAGTCAGCCACTTGGGAAATCCAATAGACCTTTGCTTGGAACATTGTTCTGCAGGAAAAATGCATCCCAAGTTCCAGGGGACTTTGGAACAGAACATTTTCACATGATAGCATGTGATCTACACAATATGTTAGAGTCTGATGCATGGTTTCCATGGACCTACAAGATTTCATGGGAGTTTCCTAGCAATGTCACTAACAATTAATCTAGGGGCCTTTGGGAAAGACTACAAAGACCATCCATTTACTTAAACCATTATTAGCAAAATAGAAGCCAAAAGTTAATTCTTTGAATTTCATTTTTGTTATTTTATAATACATCAGAAATAGTCACATTGAAAGAAATCAGAACTGTTTGGGACTTCTTTTACTTCTTTCATGGGTTGACATTGTTATTTTGATTTCTATGTAGACAAACCAAGCTTAAGGCCTATTAACAATACTAAGAAGGCCTTGATATTAGACAGAGAAGAAAAGTATATTTATGCAAATACCAGCCTTGGTTTTGGTACTAAACTGGGTAACATGTGGGTGTCTGTTTTCCCATGAGTTAGGTTTGCCTAGGGCTTCCTTCCAGTTTAATGTTTCATGATTCCAATCATTTCTTCCCTGTCTTCATGTACGGTTCTCCAATGGTACCTTCCTTCCCTGGAGGAATCTTTGCCAAGAAGACTTCTGGTATAGCTACCAACATAGCTGTGCCACCTGGTTCCATAGATTGGCATCTCCATCACTTAATGAAGCAGAGATAACATGGAGGACCTCAGTCAATACTATCTACAAACCTCAGTTGATATCATTTGCAAAGCTCCCTGGTTCAGTATTAACATTCACAATATTTAATTAGGCACCATTGAATTTCATTTACCAAATGTCAAGCAGATGACAAAATTCTCCCAATTTGATAAAATTTGATAAATTTTAAGTTGACACTAATTCACTCTTATTTTAGAAAACAGCAAGACATCTTAGATTTTGAAAACTGGAAAAGTCAATATCACCAAAGTCTGTTTGTTGGTATAAGATAAAAAATGGAGTTAATTCTTTTTGTTGTCTGTTCTTTGTGCCTCCTTCTTTTCTCTCTCTCTCTTTCCCTTCCTCCTTCTTTCCCTCCCTCCCTCTATCCCCTCTCTCTCACACACACAAACGCAAACAAATATATACTCACCATCCCTTCAATGTGTGCCGAAGGTCTCTTTTCAACAGTCAAAGCATGTTGAGCATAAAGCCAAGTCCTACTTGGCAGGGAGGTTTTTATTCCAAAGAACATTAGATTAAACAACCTGCTAAGTCAAAACAGCTTGTGTGAGCTTTAGAATCAGATAAAACAAAGGGTCAGCTAAACTATGGCCTACGAGCCAAATATGTCTTACCACCTGTTTCTGTATACCTGTAAGCTAAAAATGGTCTTTACATCTTTAAAGAGTTAAATATAATTTTTAAGTATAATATTTTAAGACACAAAAATTACAGGAAATTTGAAATTTCAGTGTTCATAAATAGTTTTATTAGAATACAACCACACCTGCTTTCCTCTATATTATCTGTGGCTGCTCTCACACTACAACAGAAGAGACTAGTAATTGCAACAAAGACCATATGACCCACAAAGCTGAAATATTTATTATCTGCCCCTTTACAGAAAAAGTTTGCCAATTCTTGCGATAGGCCTGCACTTTGATTTTGCCATTGAACATCTCTGTGGCATTAAGCAAGTTTCTTACCCTCTGTGACCTCAATTTTTCTTTCTAAATTAAGTCATGATATACAACTTGCAGATATCTACAATGATGCTTGGCACCACATATATTGGTTCTTCTGCCACATCTCTTTCCCATGTCTTTCTCTATGTAGCTGTCAGAGGCAACAAGCCAACAGATGTTGGCACAGCTCAACTTGCAAAGAGGGCAGACCACATCATATCTTGGTTGCAAGGGCCTGGGCTGGGCTTCTGGGTCTGCTTTAGTAAAAGTTATTTTTGGCCAGTACCTGGACTTTTTATTATTTTCCTTTCAGTGGAGGCAAAAGTGGATATTCACAAATTTGCATCTCCCACTTTTGCTAGTATACTCCTGGGAAACTCTTGACCAAGAGAAAATGTGTTTTAGTTGTTAAACTGATAAAATGTATAAAAATATGTCAATAAGCACTGAAAGTTGGAGGGTCTGGGCAGCCCACTCCATGAAAATTAGAATTATGTATCCAATATGCAATTACTGCAAAGCATAACAACTCCCACAGTGAGAACCCAAAATCACAAGGTCCTTGGAGACTTCCCTGCTGTTCTCCGGATCTCTCTGCCCACTGCATTCAAAATTTCTTTTACCACTAAGTCAACTCAACAAGGAAAATGGTACTCTGAAACCAGCTGAGCAGATGATTTCTACCTCAGAAGGAAACCACTATGTTTAGAGAAATTAAAGTACAACTCGGGTAGTTTTCTACCTAATTGGGAGGCGGCGTGTTCCTGTGGAATGAACTTTGGAAGAGGCCTGGGTTCAGATATCAGTGTGCCTCCTACAGCTCTGTGACCTTGCCTATCTGGCTCTCTGAACCTTAGTCACCTTATCTGGGTAACGATGGAAATAATTTTTACCCCATAGGGTTGATATGGGATAAAATAAGATGACTTATAAAGCATATCATGAGCTTATGAGCAATGTCTAGCACAGAACACTGCTATCCTGACTTCTATTCCAAGTGGAATCAGGGGTTCAGGATTGCCACCATACTGAATACCTGCCAGTGGCAGGAACTGTATCTATATACAAGATTCTAGTTAATATTTGCAACAGCTCTGTGTAGCTGACATTTCTGGCTTCATCTTTTAGATGAAGATATTGATTAACCCATTCTGAAATAATGATGGGAAAGTGCTATTTTCTGTATGAAATGTATAAATTTAGGGACTAGAGGAATTGTCTGTAGCTGGCTGGTTCTGCTGGCTAGCTTTGTTCCATAAAAATTACTAATGGTGTCCAGGGCTGCAAAGATGACAAAAATAATTTATTTAATCTTGCCAATTAAAAAAAAAATTTTATTAAAATACAATATACAGAAAGTACCCTTAAGCATACAGTCCAATGAACTTTCACAAACTGAGCACAATATTACAACCAGCACCCAGACTAAGAAACAGAACCTGACTAGTACCCAAGAAGTCCCCGAGAATGCTTTCTTCTGGTCACCAATACTAATTAGTATCCTGACTTCTATTGTTTGTTTGTTTGTTTTGAGATGATGCCTCACTCTATTGCCCAGGCTGGAGTGCAGTGGCACCATCTCTGCCCACTGCAACCTCCGCCTCCCAGGTTCAAGCGATTCTTGTGCCTCAACCTCCCAAGTAGCTGAGATTACAGGCACCTGCCACCACACCCAGCTAATTTTTGTATTTTTAGTAGAGACGGGGTTTTGTCATGTTGGCCAGGCTGGTCTCGAACTCCTGGCCTCAAGCAATCTGTGCAACTCAGCCTCCCAAAGTGCTGGGATTCCAGGTGTGAGCCACCACATTCGACCTGCTATCCTGACTTCTAACAGCACAAATCAGTGGTGTTTGTTATACAAACTACAGTCATAGAGTGTGTGTTTTTGTGCATGCATCTTGCTTCTTTTGCTTAACATTTATGTTTATAAATAAGATACATCAATATTGATGCATATAATTTAGAATTATATCATGCACTCTCAATACTGTATAGCATTTTGCAAACATTCCAGAATTTATTTATCCAATCTATTGCTGATGGGCATTAGAGTAATTCCAGTTAGGAGGAGTTTGAACATTCTACTGCATGTCTTTTGGTGACTGTTTTCTGCGTTCTGTTAAGTACATACCTACAAGTGGGCTGGTTGAACAATAGCATAGCTACTTTCAGCTTTAGTAGATACTAGCAACCATTTTTCCAAAAAGGTTGTGTCAATGTATACTCCCACCAGCAGTGCATATGAGTTCCAGTTGTCCCACTTCCTTGCCAACAGTAAGCATCTTCCATCTATTTCATTTTTGTCATGCTGGTGGGTGCCTGCTTGCATTCTTATTTTTGTCCCATATACCCAAAATATTCAACAACAAGAATGAAAGACAAGAAGTGAGTACAGGACGAGCAAATTGAGGGAGTATCACAAAGACTCCAAGAAAAACATGGGGGCCACAGCCACATAATTACCAACTAGAAACCATCATTATCAAATGCATATCAAATGCATGTGGAATTCTAGTGCTCAATGACTCAGCCCCTTGCCATTGGTGTATTTAACGCCAATGGTGTATTTAAATTAAAATTCTATAACAGATTCCCGATTTTCCATCATCCCACCTTTGCACTTCAGAATTGCATTTTCTTCCCACCACTTTTTGGGTCTCCCAGAAGAGACTTAATGAAATTTGTTGTCAAGGAACAAGTAGGAGAAATAGGAGAAGACTGAGCTCTGGATATAGTAACAATTGATAAACATAAATGTGTACTTCAAAATGGGAAGGAGTGGGGAGGAAAAGACCCAGGGTGTCCCCAACACATCCTGTCTATAGGGATAACATCACCAGTTGGATACACGGTAATAGTAATACCTTGCCATTGCATAGCCTTTTTCAATTTATAAAATGCTCTGTGAATCTATGGCATGCCTAGCAAGAAACAGATCCTGTGAAAGCAAGGTGCTGGAGGGAGGGCTGCTGCATATCTGGCTTCACAGCAGAACCTTTACTGCGGTAGTGGAGTAGAGGCTGCCCTCAGTGAATGCGGGTTTAGGACAATAACAGGAGGGGCTCATGCTTGCTCTCTCTCTCTCTGTCCCTGTGTCTGTGTCATGCCATCTGACCCTGGGGTGATGCTGAAAATGGACCTCCCTCCCTGACTGTTCCCATGCAACATACACCCCTACCACCTACAGCAACCCAAAACAGTTTCACTGCTGAATGTCTTTTAGCATGTGGCCTGGACTCCATAGCTCTTAATAATAGCCAATGCTTACTGGATGCCCACCACATACTGGGGAGTGTGCAACACATTACATGCATTATTTATTTTGATTTGGCTTAATTCCCATAAAACTCAGTCACACAACAGATAATTCACAAGGCTCAGGATAAATCCAGCTCTCCCTCTCTACCCAGAAAACCATGTGATCTCAGGAGGACTTTTCCCTCTCCAAAACACACCCATGCCTGCTAATGCTTAAGGTCCCACAGTTTCAGCTTTATTCCTGTGTCAAAAAGGGTTTGTACTTGTTTGATGCATTAATGTTTGTAAGGCACATTATCAAACATTGACACCTTAAGGGAACATGTTTAGAAGAAAAAAGACCTTTTTAACCTGAGAGCCTGGGATCATGAGCTTCTGAAATGTCAGGAACGTGAACTACAGAACAATTATCTCTTCCCTTTAGTGTTTCTAAATCCACAAATATTTTTGTAGATTTCCTTTGAGACAACTCTCTCAGACTCTGGGGCAAAGACTAACTCAAAAGGTGAGGATGAAACAGACATCAAATTATATAAGTCCCAACATGATAGAACAAAAAAGTTCCCTCTCATTGTGTACTTGGAGCTAAGTTTAATTATTTTACCCAACAACATATTAACCTCCAAATGGGTATGGTTTGAGGAAAAAAAACAGACACTTGAAAAGGTCTAGATATTTCATAGTTGACAGAGGCATAATGGGTCCTTACAGCCCACTGGGGTATCACTGAGATAGATGGTGATGGTTGACACCAGGCAAAGGACAAACTCAGCAGTACCACCCAGCCCCAAGGCCACCAAGATAGGAAGAGCGCTGTCTTCTTTCACCTTTCATCCTCCCCTTGCTCTATTCTCTGGTCTTAACTACCTCCAAACCATTTTCTACAATGTAGACAAAGAGAAATTTCAAAATCTGAGTGATTCATTCCCCTGTGGTTACCCCTTTGTTCTTGGAGTAAGAATTCAAATGCTAACAGATACAAAAGTATAGTGAGAGAGGAGGAATAAGTACTAGTGTTCTATAGCACTATAAAGTGTGTGTAATTAACAATAATTAATAATATATTTTCAAATAGCTAGAAGAGTGGATTTTGAAGCTTCCAACACAAATAAATGATCAAGGTTTGAGGTGATGGACATGCTAATTACCCTGATTTGATCGTTACATATTGTATACATGTGTGGAAATAACATACTATACCCCATAAATATGTACAGTTATTAAGTGTCAATTAAAAACAATGACAAAGCAAGATAAATATTCTAAATGCTTAACAACACCAACAATGACCTGAGGAATCTGGCTCCTCCCTACTTTATTTGACCATCTCTCACCAGTGCATATGTCAGTCATTTCAATATTCTTTTAGTTCTTCATACATGGTGAATCCTCACCCACATTCAGGCCTCCCATCCCACCGTTCTGCACAACTGCCTGGAAAAATAATTAAACTTAATTCCTGCTCCCTGTCACTGAATGAAATTTGACTCACTCCTTGGATCTCAGATTAGATTTCTGCAAGAAACCTTTGTCAGGTCCCCAAAAGTGAATAAGACCCAAGTGTTCCTAATGCCTTCCCTTGCATTAACCTCATGTCCATTGACCATAACTGCCTATTCGTTTATCTACATCTTTGAATGTCTTGTTCATTGGTGTATCCCATGTCCTAGTACAAGGCCTGCCCCACAGTAAGTGCTAAACTATTTTTTCATGTTGAATTAATTGAATAATTTGTTTATTAAACTAAGATAATTTCTTTTAACCAAATAACAGATTGCCAAATTGCCTTCAACCTTCTAAGATAAGCTTGCCATTTCTTTTTGAGGAAAGAAAAGAGAAACTTAACGGAGAGAAGAAAGCCTAACACTCTGCAAAACTAAATGAATTAATTCCATTTAGCCAACAAGTAAATACAGGATTAGGAGTCAAACAGTGACAAAACCTCCCTTCCTTGGCATGTGTTGAATGCATGACCAGCTCTGAAATATCTTCTATTTTCCCAGGCTGCTTTTGTTGTTTAATTGTTCAGCAAAAAAAGAAGGAAATTCAGGCACTCCCAGGTCTCCCTCCCACGGAAACCTGTTTTACTAGCTGCATTTTATATGGCTGCAGAAGGCCCCAGAAGGAACTTACGGAAAAGAACAGGGGCCTAACAACCATGCATCCTTCAGCTCCAGAACACACATTCAAGCTTGTGAGAGACTCTGGCTTGGGTGTTTTCCTTGTGTTCCTCTCAGAGCTGCTGCATCATTCATTGAACTTGTATTTTGGTACTGGTACAAAGCATTCCCTTTATGGTTCACTCCCAGTCTTAAACCTTACATGTGACCACATGTAAGTGTGTATTTTTATGGTCCTATAATCTCAAGACTTTTAAATCTCTGTTGCTTAAAAGCATACAGTGAGCTGAAGCGGAAAGCTCTGGAGGTTTCTGATCATCTAGAAACAGTTGATGTGCTGGTTCTAAGTGGCTTCATGGCTTCAGTTCTTTCAGGGACTGGACATAGCAGAGAAAAGGCCCTGACACCTAATTAATTCTTCAGGGCCTTCAAAACAAAAATTCAAAGTGATCAGAAAACATGCAACCTGTTTCTATGTAAATGCTTCAGCTGTAGATACCTGTATCTGCTTGCCCACTGGCAGGCTTCTTCCCTAGGGCCTGCTCCTCGGCTGTCTCACGGTACATCCACGGAACTGATTTTCTTCCCTGAGCTTACAGGGAAATCCCTGGGTGGCCTTAATGAAAGGTGGGATTTTAAAAAAATAAATTTTATTGTGCGTATTTGAGTTTTACAACATGATGTTATGGGATACATATAGATAATACAATGGTTACTGTAGTAAAGCAAATTAACATATCTATTATCTCACATAGTTTTTTTGGTGACAAGAGCAACTGAAATCGGCTTATTTAACAAAGATCTCTAATTCAATATAATTGTATTAACTTTAGTCCTCATGTTGTACATTCAATCTCTAAACTTATTCATCCTATATATCTGCAATTTTGTTCCCTTTGACCTATGTTCCCCCATTTGCTCTCCACCCTTCTTTTCCACCATGGTAACCACAGTTTTATTCTGTGTACTTGATCTCTTTTTAAAAATATGTTCCACATATAAGTGAGATCATGCAGTATTTTTCTGTGCCTGGCTTATTTCACTTAGCATAATGTTCTCCAGGTCCGCCCATGTTATGGCAAATGGCAGGATCTCTTTTTTAAGGCTGAATAATATTCCATTGTATTATGTATATACCACATTTTCTGTATCCATTTGTCAGTCGATGAACATTTAGGTGTTTCCATGTCTTGGCTATTGTGACTAGTCCTGCAATAAACACAGGAGTGCAGATATCTTTACGAGGTAGTGACTTCATGTCCCTCAGGTACATACCCAGAAGAGGGATTGCTGGGTTTTACAGTAGTTCTATTTTTAATTTCATACTGTTTTCCATAATGGCTACATCAACCTACATTCTGAAACGTGGGAAATTTACAAGGAAAATAAAAACAGGAGAGAGGCTCAGGATGCAGGAAATGTGTTCTCTTTCTGTTCTGCAGAACACATTTCTTTTTCTCATCTCTCTTTCTTCATTCTTATGATGAATATTTTGTGAATCCAGAGCAAGGTCTGATTTTATTCCAAAATTAGCACCATTTTTCTGGCACTGAACACAGGGGATTATGTATCAAAAGAATATTTGCAAATGTGAATTTGATGAAAGCTACTGCATCTACCTCTCTATTTTGACCTCATTAAATAATTTTCTATACCCAGAACACTTGAGATGGTTCTGCATTATACAAGTTTAATTCTCATATGCATCGAATATTTGTTTTTTAATGCCAAATTGGTCAGTTATTACTTTTTGCAAAATCTTCTTTGACTTTTGTTTCTCCTTTTTTTTCCTTTTTTTTCTTTTTTTGGTTTTGAAAAAAATCATTTGTTTCCTAAAGATGGTCATACAGAAGAAAATAAACCCAAGGCCCTCGACATTTCGGTCAAGGTCTTCACTTCCAGTTGAATAAATTCTGCATTCAAGGGCCCCACACGGAAGTGGGTGGGAATAGTTACATTTCTAGCCACTCTGCATCTCTAGCTTTAATTTATTTGCAGTGAAAATTCCCAAGGTTTTGTTTCATTTTATTTTGTTTTGTCCATTTGCTCTCTCTCTGAACTGTACTTGTGCCAGCAAATCATTTCTGACTCAAGTGAACAATTTTACAGACAGCCCTGTTCATTTCCACTTGTTAGATTTGGCCCAAACTCAGCGGTCATGGCCTTTTGGATTTTAAGTCAATCTTAAAGTCAATTTAAGTCTCTTATCTAGAAATTGTGTTCCCTATCAGCTTTGTGTCCACAACATACTTGATGATCATATTTTCAAATCTTCCTCTGAGGAGCTGATTACATTGTTGGTAAGGGTTGGTCAAGAAACAAGTTTTGGCATTACTATTATGATTAGATTTTGAAAGATTGGGTTTTTATTGATGCAGGTCCTCAGGTGGGCATTAGGAAAGAGTTTTGACAGTAACAAGGGATGAGAGGTGATGGAGGTGTTACATTTCCAGCACTTGAGTTTTCTAAGAACTGGCTTAGAAACAGCAATGGCTTCTGATGAAGTGAAGCAGGAACTAGCTAAAGGCTTATGAAATTGTTTTGTTTGGTATCTTGGAAAAGAAAAATGATCCCTCCTATAGCAACATCTCTATTTCATATGTCTGTACTTTAAAAGAGTTGGCCCTGAAAAAAAAAATCAGTCTAGTAGGAAGCTGATTCTATTTTTTTTTTTTTTTTTTTTTTTAGACGGGGGTTCTCTCTGCAAACTCAGCCTCTGGAGTTCAAGCGATTCTCCCACCTCAGCCTCCCGAGTAGCCGGGACCACAAGCGTGCCACCACACCCCACTAATTTTTGTGTCTTTAGTAGAGACCGGGTTTCACCACATTGCCCAGGCTGGCCTCAAACTCCTGAGTTCAAAGCAATCCACCTGCCTCAGCCTCCCAAAGTGCTGGGATTACAGGCCTGAGCCACCGTGCCCAGCCAGAAGCTGATTCTTATTCACATTTTGGGGGATTGCTGTAGATAGGTCTCTACCAGCTGGCCCCACGCATTCCAAGAACAAGCAGGCAAGCCTCTTTTCTCTTTCGCGGAGGCCCAGATATATCTCAGAGTCTTACATCACCTTCCAAAGCAGCATGTAAAATCTGAGGTAGGAGTTTTATTTTTCTGCTTATTTACATATACCTAGACTTGAGCTATAAAAATACTGAAGTAGATAGTCAAATGTTAATACAAGAAATTTTCAGATCACAACTCTCCCTCTCTGTTCTCGAGGCTCCAGCTCACTTTGATGAGTCTTACAGTACAACATGAAATGTATGATTTTGACACCTGTGTAACATGGAGGTTTCCTTTCAATATTGTGTGTATTTATTAGGTGTTTGAAGCCTTGAAGGTATAAATAACTATGCTCTTCTGTACTCATGGGATGCGATTAAATTACATTCATGCATAAAATAATTCACATTGTGCCTTTTTCTGTGTTGTTAAATACTTGAAATCTAATCAGAACCTTCAGGAATTACCACACCTATCTTGCAAGGACATTTAGATTGTGTGCACATTCATAACTGTCACATTCCCATGGCATTTATAATGAGAATGTAAATAAATAATGAGAGAAAGAAATTAAGCAAGGTAATGAAGTAATTATAAAAACTAAGCTAAATCTCAAGAAAATTAAATTGTGGATTTCATGTTAAATATTGAATCTTCTCTTTAACAAACTTTTCCATACAGTCCTAACAGTTGTTTCAAGCAAGATCATTGATTAAAATTAGCAGGTGAAAGTAAGAGGAGAGACAAGATTTTTATATATTCTCAAAGCATATCCCCACAGAATACTTACTGATTACAATAGGAGATGTGTAATTTTATAGTGGGGAAACTAGCGGACACTCCGTTAACCAAGTGATCAAAGTTAATATCACCAGTGATAAGATATCAACACCACATGCCTCCTGATATGCTGCACTGAGAAGGACACAATATCTCCTCCATGGTATTCCTACTAAAAGTGCATAACCTGAGAAGAATCATCAAAAAGATCAGACAGACCTAAAATGAGGAAACTTTCACAAAATCACTGGCAAAATGTTTAATGTTCAATGTCACAAAACACAAAGAAAGACTGAGGAAATGTCTCAGATTAAAGGAGAATAAGTAGAGGTGACAACTAAATGCAACATACAATCCTACATTGGATTCTGGACCAAGAAAAGGATATTAGTGAAATAATGTAAAATCTAAGTAAATACTATAGCTTAGACAATAGGATCGTATCAATGTTAATTTTCTCACTTTGATCACTGTACTATAATTGTAAGAAATATTACTATTTGGAGAGTCTGGATGAGGGCATACTGAAATTACACAATATTTGTAACTTTTTTATAAGTCTGATATTATTTCAAAGCTAAAACATAAACATTAAAGCCAAAATAGATGAATAAATGTGCCCCTATCTATGTCCCATCTGATAAATTGCTAAAGAAGAAAAAAGAGAATGGTTGAGAAATCTAAAGTTTGAGAATTACTGAATTAGATGACATATAAGATCCCTTTCCATGCTACAGTTTTACAATTCCACAAATTATGAAATTTAGAAAACCACAATGTGTCAGGATCAATTGCTTTGAGAAAATGTGCCATCAATTTAACCATTAAGAGATAACTTATTTGAATTTCTTACATCTTTATGTTCACACCAAGGAAGTAGAATCAGCTAATACTTTCATGAGAGACATCAACTACTTGAAATGAACGTGCTTCTTGTCTTTTCCACTAGTAAGTGCATGTACACATGTATATAATCAATGCATCCCATTCTAGATAATACATGAAGTTGATAATTTAAATTATCCTTACTCATTGTAACCTAGCTTGGTCTGACACCCAGCTTCCCAAGGTTCACAGTTGGGGCGTTCACAGATTAAAAATTTCATTTCAAATTGCCTTAAATATGCAGGAGATAAACTTGCTGCTATAGGTATAGAAAATAACATGAAATATATTCTGTGGAGCTATTTAAATATAACCCACATCACTGGGCCTCCATGTTAATTTTTTAAAATAACAACATTCACTTAACTTGGCAATGTCCACACTTTAAAATGAAGGTAGAAAAGTATATTTGAATTTGAAAACAAATTCTCTAGCTAAGACTAGCCTCGGGAATTACTTATCATCCCTGATTCCTACATGTTGAAACATTGTTTTAAGAAAGTATTCCATGTTGTTTTTACCAAGGGTTCTTTCTTCTCCTGCAGAAGAATGGTGAGAACAGACTTAGAGACAGCATCTTGGGGTTCCGGCTTTTTCTCTGCCACTTGCCAGTGCTGCCTCAATTTCCTCAGCTGTAAATAGAGAAGACTGGGCAAGAAGGGGACCTTATACTATGTATTATGGACCCCTTGGCAGTGTGATAAAGACTATGTCCTGTTCTCAGAATAATGCTTGTAAGTAGATAAAATATATAAAGTTACTCAAAAACCTAATGACAGAAAACACAGTACTCAAAATAGTTTTAAATGTGTGATATAGTAATATATGTATTTTCTTTAGTAGCCCATTAAAGAAGATCTAGCAGTGGGTTCAGTAACTACCATAATTTCACAGAAGTGATGGGCAGAGGTGATGTCTTGACATATCTACACTATAATATGATATAAAGACATCTTTGATTTCCACTGTGTCAATATCATGGGTATAGCTGATGTTCTTATGATTTTTTGTCCTCATTTGAAATAGAAAGAAAGAGTATATTTCAATTAGATGTTAGTGAAGACAAAAATGTGATTATTTTCCCATCCAAGTTCACAGAATCCCCCTGGATTCTCTCCAAGTATCCTTTGAGTACAAACCTCTGGACCAGATGACCTCGCGGTTCTCTCTTCCCCCCTCGAGCCAGTCATTTCTCTAATCTTCATTGGCCATCCACCTTGAGGACCCGAGTCCATCATGTGTATGTGTATGTGCCTCCCTCTGGGGACTGAAGTTTAACAAGATATCAAAATATTTCATTTGCGAGTCTTGGCTGCTGTACAGCACTTAGCAAAGCAGAGCCAGTTTTCCTAGTTGAGATTGGTCAACACCAGGTTCATTTGTCTAGCATTTCACAAAATATTTTCCCACATTTGTCCCACTGCAGTTTGAAGGCTGTAACTGACAATATAAATGTGCCCTAAGATGGAAAGTCCGACCCCATTTCCCTGAGTGATCTCCAGGGTTGGCCATTACCATGCAGATGCCCAGAGTCAAGGGATCTCCATAGATCGGCTAATTATTCCCCAGACTTTTCCACCAGCAATAAAAATCCCATTTGTTGCAGCTTGTTTGTAGAACAGCCCCCATTTCCACAGTGGTGGTATTAATTAGCAAAAACCTGTGAAAATGACCAGAGTTTATGTGCTTTAAGGGGAGGGAAAGAAAGGAGCCTGGGTCACTTCTAAATATTCTTATAAATTCCCCTATAGCAACCAGGAGCTTAAAGCTCACTTGTCTTAGATACTGTGACTTTTAACGCTTGTAGTTCTAAGTGGGAATTAGTGAAGCCAATTAGTGAGTTCCCATTAGAATAGTGACTTGGTGAAGCCTGAATGCAAATAGATACATTTCTCAGATAATCAATCACCATTCCCTGATGATCTAGTGGCGCCTGAAACTGAGCCTGGAGAGATCCTGGAAGCACCATTCTTAGAGGAAAGATACCTGCCAGTGGGGAGTTGTAGAAACAAACTATCCCTCCAGGGTTCCAGAAGATATTCCAGATGATGACACTGGGCACTGGGGACTGGAGAGTGATGAAGGGTGTCCCTGTCCTCCAGCCCAGGAGGACACACAAGCTTTAACCTCAGAGACATCTGATATACACAAACAGGGATAGAGGCTGAAGGAGAAGAACGAATGAAGCTGTAGACGTTTTCGTCAGTGATCTTATCAAGTTTTCCTGTTGGAGCAGCTTTGTTTCCTATGTTTGTTTGTGTTAATTTTTAAGTGGCCCTATTTTCTGTTTGTTACAGGTTAGCCACAGGAGAAAATGGTCTGTCCTATGCTTAAAAACCCAGTACTTAATCACTTGCTAAGCAAGTGTGACTCTAGCTTTACTTCTGAAGGGTTAAACAAATGGATAAAGGGCAATAATTCTTCCCTCTCTTCACTTTCAATGAGTGTTTCAGACTGTTTTACTCCCTAATTTCTACCTCGAGCCAACAATCACTGCTGACTTTAGCTAAGAATTCTATTTTTTAATATTTTTATAGCTGCAATGTGAGTTTCCCATGCAGTTTTTATTAACTCTGTTTCATTGCAAGGCCTTGCAAGCAAAAACGGCCCTTATTTTTATTTGGAGAAATCTATTTCGGTGACAATCTAGCCTCGGGGTAGCTATATGTCAATCTCTTTGCTTTTTTTCCTGTTGAAGCAAGCATGGGAAAGTTGCAAGACAAATGCCACACAGGGCAGGGCTGAAGGAAGCAGCATACCGATCCTCATCTCTGGCCAGCTCAATTCCAGAAAGTGAAAGGAAAATGAATGCCGAGGAGGTGCAGCTGTGTAAGGTAGAAGAAAACTTCTGCATGTCTACCGACTTTCATTCCCAACAGATGAAAAGCCTTAAATTCTCACCACTTATCAACTTTTTTTCCCAGAAATGACATTATTTGGGATTATGCTGGGAGGCTGGAGTATAATGTTTACAAGAAGCAGCATGTCTTCTTAAAAAAGAAATGGGACTAGGTGCCTGGTGATTCTGGACTGCAACCCCATGGCATCCTAAATTCTACTCACTGTGACCCCTTTGGAGATAAAGCCAAAACCCTACCCACTGTGACCCCTTTGGAGATAAAGCCTAGTCCTTCTGAGGTGTTCCACAGGGATTATCAAAATTCAAACCCCAGCACCCTACGCTAAGAAATGGCAGTATGACAGCTGGACCAGTCCTAGGTGTGCACATCATGAGGCCAGGTTTTCTAAACGCACACAAGCTTGTCATCTGAAGCCTCGGCTGCTTGATTGAAAACAGTATTTGGATTCCCCAACTTTAAAGCTAAATTCTGAAAACAAATAGGAAAATATAACAGAGAGCAGGGGAAGTGTGAATATCTTTGAACAAGTCTGACATCGTCCAAGATTTTTACATTATTTCACTTAATCCCCCCATCAACACTACCACGTAGACATAATACTCACCTTTTATATATGAAGATAAGGTTGGCAAGAGAATTAGCAGCCAAATAAGCAGGTATAACTTATATTCTCTCTTTCTCTAGCACAATTAGAAAAAGACAAAGTTGGAAGCCACCCTAGAGTCCATCTGGTTTTACCTCTTGTTTTTCAGTTTATGGGCAATAGAAGAGGGACAATCCACCCCCCATCTGTTTTTGTAAATGAAGTTTTATGGAGACACAGCCACACTTGTTCATTTACATATTATCTATACTTTTGCATTGCAAAGACAGGGTTTAATAGCCACAATTAATATCATATAGCCTACAAAACCTAAAATATTCATTATCTGTCCCTTTACACAAAATATTTGCCAATTCCTGCTAGAGAGCAATTTGAGAAGAACTGACATCTTAATGATACTGAGTTTTCTAAACCATGCACGTGGCATAGTTTTCCATTTATTAGGTCTTCCATGACTGAAATGTTTTGTATTTTTTGTGTACAAGTCTTGTACATTTTGTTAGAAATAAGTTTAAGTATGTTATGCTTTTTGATGCTACTTTAAATGGTATTTTAAATTTTATTTTCAATTGTTTCCTGTTAGATACACAAATACAATTGATTTTGTATATCAACCTTGAGTACTGAAATCTTGCTACACTTACATATTAGTTCTAGAAGCTTTTGTGTCAATTTCTCAGGATTGTTACATAGATAAAAATGCCATTTGTGAGTAAAGAGTTGCATTCTTCCTTTCAATCTCTATGCCTGTTTTTCTTTTTCTTGCCTTATGGCACTGGTGTGAACTCTAGTACAATGTTAATGGAATTGGCAAGAGTAAATATTTTTGCTTTTCTCATGATCTGAAGGTGATTTAATAGCCACCATTAAGTACAAAGTTAGTTGTTGCTTTCTCCTTGAATTTTGAAGTCCACCCTTTCATTTCTTTGTGTCTAGTGACAACGATTTTTTTTTTACAGAATGAATGAGAAAATGGAGAGCCTAAATAATCTGAATGTTTATTATTGAGTCCTGCCATATGTTCAAATTTTCTAGAGTTGACTGGTTTGACAAGGCAAAAAGGAGATGGGGGTGGTGAGAGAAAGTAGTACAAAAGTCCGCCTTTCTGTGCTGCTAATTGTTTGAGAGAAAGTCTTGAGTAAGAGTGTGAAATGGCACAACTGCCTTGGAAAACTGCTTGGTGGTTTCTTATGACATAAAACATACACTTTCCCTCTGACCCAGCAATTCCACTACTGGGTATCTACACAAAAGAAATGAGTGCATCTGCCAACAAAAGTCTTGTACATGAACTTTCATACCAGTTTTATTTGCAATGGCCAAAAATAAGAAACAACTCAAATGTCCATCAGCAAGATTAGATGTTTTAAAGTGTGGTATAATCATACAGTGGCATACTATTCAGTAGTTAAAAGGAATAAACTCTTGATACACACAACAATGTGGATGAACCTCAAGAAGATAACACTAAGTGAGGGAAGCCAGACTCAAAGTAGTGAATATTGTTGGATTCCATTTATATGAAATTCTAGATCAGGTAAAACCAATCTCTAGTGATAAAAATCAGAACAATGGTTACCTAGGGTGGATGGAGGGGGAGGAATTGACTAGAATGGGGCAGAAAGGGACATTCTAGGGAGATGAAAATGTTCTAAATCTTGACTCTAGTGGTGGATCCATGGGAGTATATATTTGTCAAAACTCAAACTGTATAGTTAAGATCTGTGCATTTCACTGAATGTAAATTATCCTCAAAAAATAAACTTAGAAAAAGCAAACCTTGCACCCCAGCCTGGGCGACAGAGCAAGACTCTGTCTCAAAAAAAAAAAAGAAAGAAAGAAAGAAAGAAAAAGCAAACCTGCAGAGCAAATGCAGAACATTAATAAATTAGTCTTCATTTATTTGATGTACTTTGACATTTGTCTGTTGTAATTTCAGATACTTTGCCCCGGGTATGGAGAAAATCTGCTGAAGACCAATCAACGGTACCATGGAATAGCTTTATAAGCAGGAGTTCAGTCCCACAATCTCTACCGACAGACATCCCGCTACTAATAAACATACACACTAAGCAAAAACCATTTGTGTGTCAAGCAAAGAAGCTTCAAAACTGGTTCCATACACCTTTTCCAACTGAACTGCAGGCTCCTGAGCCCTCCTAATCAGAAATTTTGGGGCCACCACTGTGAACCTCAAATCACTTAGTCAGCCAGCCACTCAGACTGAAAGCATCCCTTTCCATCCACTTGCAAAACCTTGTCCACACTCTTAGCTTCCTGGGTTCACACACACGCCCCACCTACTGCTCTAAATCACTGGAGTAATTAACTAAACAAGTAAATGCAGTCCAGACATCACACTTACAACAGTACCGGAGATTTAGCAAAAGACCAGGCAACATCAGATATCACTACACTTACCACTTCTGTCTTCCCTTTAGTTCTCCTTCAGTCCCACTAGATACTGAGAGATGTCTGCTTTCTCAACTGTTCTAGAATTTCTGAATGGGCTGCAAGAGCCTCCCCAGGAGATAAGAGACCAGAGAGCACAATTTTTATCTAGAGAGGCCTAAATCCTCACCGAGTTCACCACACCCTAGAATTTCAGAGGGCTCCAGAACCATAACATTTTTTCCTTAAACCAAGACGCAGACCAGAAAAACTGGGTTTCACCAAGTTCATCAGTCTGTCAGAACCAAGTGAGGCCTTTGCCCTTGCTGCACTTGCTTCCCAGGACCAACATGCAGCCATGGTATCCAGCGGGTGCTCTATAAATGCTTTCATAAAATGTGCACTAGGGTAGGGAGATGGTGACTCTCTTTTCAGGGTACTGAGAAGTTCAAAGTGTGCAATAACAAATTCGCTCATCTATACAAATTAAAATTGGTTGACTCATAAGAATTTTCTTTTGAATTTTTACAATTAGTTTTTTTTTCCCTGTAAAGAACCCTTTGCTTTCCTGGGCTACACAAGGGCACACAGGCAACTGAGTTGAAATATCTGCTTTTGTTTCTAATCCAGGAAAGGTAGCATAACAGAGGAGAAAAAGCAGCGACTTGGAGGCCAACCCACCCTAGCTTCTGACCAAGAACGTGTTACTTAAAACCACTCGGTATCTAAAGATAATAATTGCTTACATTGCAAGGTTGGGAGAGCCTGGGACCGCGCCTGGCATCATGCATGGCACATATCTGGATCTCAATGATTAGATGTGTTTTTAGGAATAATAGAGCTTCCCTTTCTCTAGGCACATGGGAAAATTGGCCCTGAGTCCCATCGCCCCCAGTCCATCAGCCTCTGCCCCATTCTAAATGTATCCCAGGGTCAAGGGTTCAGAAATGAAGTAGAACATGAGGGCTGTCTTAAGCCAGAGCAATGAAGTCATGTCCTGGTCCAGCGTTCACTCAGGCCTTTAGGGAACCAGAGAAGAATGATGCTTCGAGTGTCTGAAGTAAGCAAACAAAAGAGGAGACAAGCAGCCTGAGCTCCAAAATTCAAACCTAGACCCAGCAACCATTCCAAAACAGCCTCAAACTGGGGCACCACGAAGCATTATGTAACCAGAAGGCTTCTTTATTTATTCCACTGGCAAACATTTCCTGCTTGGTTTTGTATAAACACGGGTGCAGAATTTCCTAGCAGTCGTATCTTCTGTGGGGCCAGCTATCATTACCCTGTTTGGTTCTGAAGGCTGATCTCATTGTTTCAGCAGCTCGCTTCTCCTCCTCACACCAGACGCTTTTGCTGGTGAATTGCCTCCATTTAGGGATGGGGTTTGGTTAAACACTTTTGGATTTACAACACAACAAGATTTAATTGTCCAAAGGAGTATCCGCAGCATGAAAGAATCCCTTCTGCCAAAAAAACTGGGAGCTTGCATGTAGTCCTCAGTTTTTCTGAGAGGTGGAAAGAATGCAAAGATACTTAAGGGCTTAATTCAGGCAAGGTTCTACCTTGGTAAGACCATATGGACATGACAGAACTCAATATGTTCTAGAAGAATCCTAAGAATTTTACAGATAGCAAATCATTCCATGCATACACACAATTCTATAAGACAGATATTATTTCATTTCCATTTTACAGGTGAAGAAACTGAAGCACGGAAAATCAAGGTGACACAGTTAATAAATGGCAGAGCCCATATTCAAATCCAGTCTGGCAAGCTCTAGACTCTGTGGTCTTATCCACTATGCCACATTACCTAAACACAGTTCCTAGGAACAAATAATATTTGAGCTGTCTTTCAACCCCTGCCTCAGGCAACATGCTCCTTTCACATAACAAACATTTATTGACAACCACCAATCTAAAAGATGCAGAGCTAAATAGGACATAGGTCTGCTTCTCAAGACCTGCGCTGGCCATTTGCCATTGGCCACATTTAATTAATTTAAATTAAATAAAATTTAAAATTTATTTCCTTAGCAGCACTAGCCCACATTTCAACTACTGAATAGCCACATGTGGCTAGTGGCTGATGTCTTGGACGGTATAGATACAGAGCATTCCATCATCACAGGAAGCCCTCCTGGAGAGATGGTCCAGCCATTTGCTACTCAAAGAGGGTTTCCTGGACCAGCAGCATCAATATCACCTAGGAGCTTTCTAGAAATGCACAGTCTCAGGCCCTGCCTCAGACTTATTGGATCAGAATCTTCATTTTAACAAGATCCTAGGAGATCTGGCCATACTTTAAAGTTCACGAAGCTTTTCAGTCTAGAAGCTTTTTTTGCCCTTAACTTCTATTTTACCAATAATCTCAAACCCTTTTATCAGACACATACACCATTATTCCCATTCCCTGCTAGAGTACTCATTAAAGTATATTGTCTTATAATAAATGACTTAAAAAACCAAAGCTGTCCAAGTTAAAGGAATAAAAAGATAATTGAGTGACAGGCAGCGGGGTTCTGTCCAATATTCCTTCAAACTGCACTATGTAGAGGGGCACCCCTTCCTCCTGTAAGATGAGTCTGGGCAGAAAAGATTAGATGGGAGGGAACAGTGGAGAGACCTGAGCTTGATGGTCAGCACAATGGGGATCCCAGTCTTGGATCCTTTCCTAGTAACTGGATGACATTAGACAAGTTGCTAAAACCCTCTGGACTTTAGGTTCTCCTTCTGTAAAATAAAGCAGATTGTGAGGCCCCTTCCATCTCTAAAACTCTGTGTTCCCATCGAGCTAGTGGGTAAAGGGAGGAAGAATTGGTCCTCTGGGGTGGGATGTCAGCCCTGGATAATGATGAGGAGAGAATTATAATATTTCACTCAGGTGTAAAGGAATCTCACAATAAAGATCCTTCCTAGGCAGAAATCAACATGGAATAGAGCATCATGGACCCTGTACACAGTGGGGCCAACTGAAGCCTATTGTAAAATGTCTCCCAGTGCTAGACTGATTACATTAATGGCCTCAATTCTCCACCCCTTTCTATGTCCACTATCTTTGCCATGTGACTGCAACTCCCATCAAGTGGTGTGGTCTTTTTCCCCTGCCCTTTTCATTCCACCACGTGACTTTGTAGTGCCCTTCTCCTCTGACCCTGGAGATGGTCATGTGACTTGTTTTAGACAATAAAAAAAATTAAAAATCATGGCATACAAGTCCAAGCCTAGGCCTTAAGATGCCTGAATACTTCCTCTCTTGTGCTTCTACCACCACCATGATAACATGCCCGGGCTAGCCTGCTGGAGGATGAGAGACACATGGAGCAGAGCTGAGTGATTGCAACTGACCCAAGAAAGGCCATCCTAGATTAGCCAACAGCCAGCTGACACCCAGGCATGTGAGTGTGCCCAGTCAAAATCAGTGGAGGTGGCTAGTTTAGCCAAAGCTGACCCCAGATGCATGAGCCACACATGTTTAATTTTGTATGTTACTGAGGAGTTGCATTATTGATATGCTGCATCATTGTGGTACTGGATGACAGACATACTCCCTTATAAGGCAGCATCACTGTATGTTTCTAAATACAGATAAGATTTGTGATTAAAATCATCATCATAGAATCTAAGCCCTTTTCATCCATTTCTAATTTAACTCTCACAACTACGCTATAAAGTAGCCTCTTAAAAATGAGAAAATTGACACTGATAGAGGTTAAGTCCCTTGCCCATAATTTCATGGCTTCTAAGTGTTTGAGCCAAGATTTGAACCACGTTGTCCAATTCCAATTCTTTTTTTTTTTTTTTTTTTTGAGATGGAGTCTCACTCTGACTCCCAGGCTGGAGTGCAGTGGTGTGATCTCGGCTCACTGCAGCCTCTGTCTCACAGGTTCAAGTGATTCTCATGCCTCCACCTTCTGAGTAGCTGGGATTACAGGTGCCCACAGCCATGCCAAGCTAATTTTTGTATTTTTTTTTTAATAGAGACAGGGTTTCGCTATGTTGGCCAGGCTGGTCTCAAACTCCTGACCTCAGGTGATCCACCCGCCTTGCCCTCCCAAATTGCTAGGATTACAGGGGTGAGCCACCACACCCAGTAAATCCAATTCCAACTCTGAGCTACATTTTAAAATGCCAGTGCTATCTACATACTGTATGATGACATGGAAAATGACTGGCCTAAGATTCCAGGCTCCACCCCAATTCTTGCCAATAAAGAGTTGAGTGAATGAGAACCTATCATGGCTCTCTAAGCTTTGATTTCCTCAACTTCAAGAAGAAGAAAATGAACAAGCTGATTTTAATTTTTCTTTTATTTCAACATTCCATTATTCTGTAAGATACGAGCCTAGTTGGCCAGGCACGGTGGTTCATGCCTGTAATCCCAGCACTTTGGGAGGCTGAGGCGGGTAAATCGCCTGAGGTCGGGAGTTCGAGAACAGCCTCACCAACATGATGAAACCCCGTCTCTACTAAAAATAAAAAATTAGCTGGGCATGGTGGTGCACGCCTGTAGTCCCAGCTACTCAGGAGGTTGAGGCAGAAGAATTGCTTGAACCTGGGAGCCAGAGGTTACAGTGAACCGAGATCGTGCCGTTGCACTCCAGCCTGGGAGACAGAGTAAGACGAGACTCCATCTCAAAAAGAAAAAAAAAAAAAAAAAGTTGTGAGCCTAGTTTTTCAAATATCTAGACTCCTTCTTGGAATGATAGAATCATATCTTAGAGGCTTTATGGTATTGTTTATAATAGACTTTGGGCAGAGATCCAAGTCTGATGGACATTGGGGTTCTGCTGGGGTCTCCTCCATCCCTGCTTGAGGTTGGATAAGCTGAGGTTGAAAACTCAAGAGTAAACACAGGAGCCAGATTGTTCTCCGGGGCTCAGAGCCAAAGGAGCCGGATGGATCTTACTACCATCACAGCCCTCGGCAACAAAAAAAGCTCTCTTAGGGATTATGCCAAGCATGGGAGGAAAATAATGTCATCTAGGGGCAGTGGGGGGACAAGAAGAAGGCTGAGATAGAAAAAATATACATATACAGACATCAAAGATAAATAGCAATAATAATAACAGCTAACGTTTATTAAATGCATACAATGAGCTAGATTGTGTGGTCAACATGGGAAGCACCTCCCAGATTCCTTTTCAGGAAGGATTTGCTGCCCAGTTGTAGGTGCACAATCTGCATGCAGCCTCTAGCTGCCAGCTCCTCCAGGGTCTGCCTTTTGCAGAGTCACCATACCCAAGCCATGTGTCTTCTTGGGCAGCCCACATCAAATGACTGATCTATTCAGAAATTTAAATGATTAGTCATCTCAATTCAACTCAGGACGGCTCTGGAGGGCTATGCTGGCTTCAGAGTCTATGTCTGATTGGTTGAGGCTTCATCGGACTTATAACACCCAATCTTACTTCTTACACCTTCTTTTCATGGGTATTAATGCTTAGTAAACATCTTGTTTACCAAACTCTGACTCAGCGTCTACTTCCAAGACACCAAACCAAACTCACTCTATGAGTTAATGGTTATAGTAAGTACTGTGATATAATCTATTCACCTGATGGAAATTTCATTTTGTTTAAAAATAAATAAATAAAAGAAAAAGGAAAAAGGAAGGAAGGAAGGAAAAGGAAAGAGGGAAGGTAAGGGAATGAAGGAAAGGGAAGTCAAGGGAAGGGAAAAGGAAAGGGAGGAAGGAAGGGGAGGGGAAGGGAAGGAGGGGAGGGGAGGGGAGGGAAAGGGAAGGGAAGGGAAGGGAAGGGAAGGGAAGGGAAGGGAAGGGAAGGGAAGGGAAAGGGGAAGAGAGGAGAGGAGAGGAGAAAATTAATAGAAGTTATGCACTTCCTAAGATTCTTGACCCACTACCATAGGCCCCCAGAAATCAAATTTGTGACACTTTTGGACCATTATGAAAGGAGTTGTCAGTGCTCAACTAAGCATCAGCCTGGATGAGGAAGAGAGAGAGAAGACAGAGATAAACTTCTCCCCTCTGTTCCCAGATTGCTAACAATCCTTCAGGTTCTACAACCGCAGAGGAAGAAGTTAGCAATAAAGGAGAGACTCGGGGCAAGTTGGACCATGAATATCAGTACCACCTGACTGGGTTCTCAGAGATCCTTTTGTCCTTTGTTTTCCTTTCAGTTTATGGCACCACCTTTTTTGTAAGAAATAATAATAATGAGAAATGCATCTTGATCTTTTACTATGACACAAGCAAATGTGTATTACATCAGTTATCACTCACAGCAACCCCAGAAGAGTGAAGTAGATGTTATTGTTCAGCAACTATTCACTGTCCCTTCCTCCTTCCATGGGAAAAGCATGATGACCCACCCCTCAATGTTAAACTTGGCCATATGACTTGCTTTACCAATGAAATGTAAATATATGCAAGCAAAGGCTCTGCCTGGGTTGTTAAATGGTTCAGTTCATTCTCTCATGCTCCTCACATTGACCTCAGAGAACCACTGCTCTTTCAGCCTCGTATCAGTGGACTAGATCTGAATCCAGCTGTCAGAAAATAACAGAGTTGTCATACTTGACCTACAGATAATTGAAGGAGAAATAAAATATCTGTGATTATAATTCACTAAATTTGTTTAGGGAAGGGGCTATTTGTTACACAGCAGGATTGTAATAAAAACTGACAAAAACAGACATGTTCAGTGCTTATTTCCATTTTCAGCTGGGAAAATACAGGTACAGAGAAGTTAAGTGGCTTGACAAAGGTCACACAGCTAAACTGGTAAAGCTGGAATTTCAACCAAGCAATGCAACTCTAAAGCAAAGTTCTTAGGCCCTGCTTTATATTGCATAGTGTTTGAGACAAACATTGTGAATCCATTCTATGTAAAATGTCCGGGGAGCTTCGAATTCCACCACAAACCAAGGCACAGATATTTTATTTCCTAGGTCTTTTTTTAGCATTCTTACATTATAACGTCTATGAACGAGCCCATATTTAACATATGACTACTGTGAATGTGAGAATCAAAGAAATTACACTAAAATGTCCAATTATATCATTGGCTTAGGAACTATGCATATAGTTTCCATTTCCAAAAGACAATGAGTTATCATTTTTAAAAAATCTGATTTTTCTTATCAATGGAAAACTCAGAGCTACTTCAACTGCAAGAGAGATTAGGAACATGTTCTAACAGGCATATCTCCAGGCCTTTATGCATTAAGAGAAAGACATATATGAAGGAACTTGAATTTAATTAAACACTTAAATTAAAAATACGTATATATTTTTTAATTTTGCAATCGAGTAATCAAAAAATCTTTCCCCTTGTGATTTTATACTTATAAGCAAACATTTTCTATGTGATATCGAAATGTATACAATTAAGACAAATGATGGACGTGAGCCTCCCCTGTCCCCTGCTTTTTCTTCTCATTTACTGAATTTAGACTATGAAAAATTCTTGAACCTTCTTGGGGAATTTAAAACCCAAACAGAACTTCCATGCACACCCTTCCTCAGGACAACTTTATCCATCATCCCCTGCCATTGTGGCTGCTTTCACAGCCCTTTGAGAGGATAAACTTGTGACCCAAGCTGGGAAGTTAGGACTGACTCATGCTGAGCAGTTGAGCAGTATAAAGTTCATCTAGTACTTTAATTTATTCCTTCAGACTTCCTACTGCCCTTACCAGAAGCTTATTGCCACCGTCCTCCAAGTTCTTTCAACTCAAACCATTTGTGCACCTCACTAGAGATACAGAACTATAAAAGTTCTAAACCATTACTTTAGATTCTTTTCAGGCTCCTTCAGAAGATCTGCCCTAAAGACAGTGGCATGCTGCAGCAAATTACCTCAAAGGAAACATGCCATAAAATGCTTACTGGAAAAATGACCTCGGGTAGAAGATGCATAACAAAGATTGTTATTGTGCTTTTTAAGATCCTGCCTCTAATTATCTGAAATGCATTTTACCTCTTTTAGCCTATGAACGTCATGAACAGAATCAGGGTAATTGCTCTCCTCACCTCCATACTAGATGGACGAACTGTTCTTTTGTGGCTCTGAAGGTCTATATCAATGACTTTCAAAAGGCAGCTGAGCAGGTGAGAATACACATTACAGCTGCAGAGCAAAACGAAATGCCTGCCAGCTTTTTATGCTCATTATGAGGTCTGCTGTCAGCCTGGCCCTGACCTCTGCATGACAGGAAATGCACAATGGTGATGGAGTCATCATTCCTGCCTTCATGATGCTCAAGAAGCTGGTGTTCTCTCTGCAAATAATTGTGAGCAACAAGCTCAAGATGTGTCCCAATCCTTGAGAAAGAACACAAGGGCAAATTGATCAATTATCTTGATCTCAAGTCTACAAGCAGAGAATAGACTGACACTAAATAATTCTCATACGAAGCAGAAAGTGATACGTGCTAAGACAGACCCAGATAATAAGCAATGAGGGGTTGAGCAGAAAGAGAGAGTACTTGAAATTAAGAGAAACAAACTGAGACAGGAACTCTGCACTGAGAAAGCCTTTGAGGTGGGTCTTGAAAGACAGAATTAGGACTTATGCAGATGAAGGGAGGGCTTTCTAAACAGAAGAGAATTCTTTTCAAATGAGCAAAGGATAAAAAGTGGGGAAGCAAAGACAGAAGATGGAAATAACTGTTCCACAATGATTCAAATGGAGGAGACACAGTTGGCAATAATGGGCCATAGGTGGGAAAAGTACAATGGGAGTTAATTTTGGATGTCCATTACTACGAGGCTCAGGAAGCTGGCATGTCTTCAAAATCTATGTTGCTGAGCTCTGGGTGTTGTGAAAACAGAATGGGGGGACAATCCAGGATACTTCCCTGTTGTGACTGGGACAGTCTGTTTTTATCTAATTGACATACTAGAGTTCCTGGACAAGATTTCATTTGGGGGACCAAATATGAAATGACTGCTGTCAGCAAATAGAAGCCATGCAAGATCTTTAAGAGGATCAGGTGAGTCAGGAGATCAGATGCCAAAAGATGAGTCTGGTAGTCGCAGTGTTTAAGATGGATTAGAGTGAGGAGAGTGCAAACTTGAGAAGATGAATTAAGAGGTTACTGCAACATCCCCAGGTGGAGGCACTGGGGGCCTGAACTCAAGTACAGTGGTGTGGGAGGGGAGGCCAGGCAGTTACAAGCAGCACCGAGGTCAACCTTCTGGGCCTTGGAAACAAGTGGAATACAGTTGAAGGGTTTGAGCCTGAGAGATGGGAAATTGTCACTACTAATAGAGGACACAGAACACAGGACAAGTTTGGAAATTGAGAAGCCAAGTTCAATTTGGGATATATTAAGTTTAAGGTCCTGGCAAGATTTCCAGCTGGCAAGCAGCATGGTAGAAGTGTCTTGCTGGAAGTTGGGAAGAAAAACTCACTGGATAAACACACACATGAGAAATGAGCACATGAGACAGTCAATCATATACAAGAGGGTACTTTTAATAAAATGCAGAAGCTCACTGCATTCCAGATTCCACTTACTGTTTTGCCCATTTGCTGCCTTGGTTTTTCTTCCTGACGCCAAATAGAACAGGTGCACAATATTTGGTCCCGGAATTCTGCTCTTCCTGTTTCTTATTCTTCTACTCAGAGATCTCATTTATTACCAACTTCAAAAATCCACTCCAGTCCCATTCTGCTGCTCACTCCATAGCCCCATAGTTCCAACTGCCTGCTAGAGATGGCCACCTGACTTGGGCATCTCAATCCCCAAATCAACCAATACAAAGATAAATTCATCATCTCCTCTCTTCCTTAATTGGTACTTTCTCCAAATGTCTTTATTTCTTTGAATAGGGACTTTGAGCTGTGGTGCCTCAGACCTTTTCTAATTCCTGACACAGCCATCCTAGAATAGCCGTTTTCTGGGACATTGTTTCCCCTTGTATTAGGCTGTTCTGATGCTGCTAATAAAGACATTCCTGAGGCTGGGTAATTTATAAAGGAAAAAGGTTTAATTCATAGTTCCACATGGCTGGGGAGGCCTTACAATCATGGCGGAAGGCAAAGGGGAAGCAAGACACATCTTACATGGCAGCAGGCAAGAGAGCATGTGCAGGGGAACTCCCCTTTATAAAACCATCAGATCTCATGAGACTTATTCACTATCATGGGAACAGCATGAGAACGATTTGTCCCCATGATTCAATTACCTCCCACCAGGTCCCTCCCACGAGACGTGGGAATTACAGGAGCTACAATTCAAGATGAGATTTGAGTGGGGACACAGCCAAGCCATATCACCCCTGCTCAAAGCTTCTGGGAGCTCCCCAATGTGGACAGAATAAAAGCCAAGGTTCTCAGCCCAGGTTTCAAGGTCGTCCATGAAGGCCATCAATGGCCATTCTTCGGTCCACCCCAAATCACCTTTCTAACCACAGTTTCTACTGCCTCTCTGCTCAACCCTGCATGGAGGACACCAACCTGCACCTGATACTCAAGCATGCTTATCTTTATTTCTTCCCTCCTTCTCAAGCATATTAGCATTCCTTCCTTCTGCCAGGGAGCATGACTCCCCAGCCGATTCCTCATTTGACCTGTATCCATTCTCCAGGCCTTGGCAAAAGTCCTAACTTGTCCTGAACCCCCTCCTTGTCCATTCTGGTGGACAGAGAACAGAGTGGAGCTTCCTCTACCCTCACTAAACAAACCAGATGGTGTTTGCATATCTGTTTCCTCATGTATGATATGGGGGTTAAAACCTTACCTATATCATAGGATTTTTAAATTAAATATGAGCTCAATAAATTATTATTATGATCACTAGTATTATATGCTAGACATTGAGCTAGGCATTTAAGGATATAAGTGGGAATACTTACATCCTTGGCTTTTCATGGCAAAACATGCACAATCCCCACCCTCTCTAAAAACTCCATAAAGAACCAGCCCTTTGCCATGTACTTCAAACATTGTTTCACTAATAGTGATTTTCTAGTTTTTAACTCTTGAGAGCAAGTAACTTATCATCTTAGCTTAATAACTCATGGCCGTGAAATAAAAAGAACATCCTTCCAAGTCATATTTTACCTCAAGGAGCTCAAAATCTAATGGGAGAAAAAGCAGACGTGAACAGGAGAGTGCTTTGAGCCCACTGGACTGGGAAGGGGAGATACAAGTGATATGACACTTCTTCACTGTCTTGTCTAATTATCTTTTCTAAGATGTCAGGCATGATTCTTCTATGTGAATGTAAGCCTTGGACAAAGTATTTTAGAATATTGTCCTGAGTAACTCCTAGGAAAGTGTATCTTATTTCTCTTTCTTGTGCTTTTACCTTTCCCAGAAGACTAGGTGCTAAATAATTATATGTTCATGGGATAAATGTTTTTATTCCAAGAGTTGGAGATTTTTGCTCATCTTACTATACTTAAAAATAATAGTGTAATTATTAATAGTTCAATATTTAACACCTTTTACTGATAGGTCCTCACCCTTATGTATCTGCATATCACGCACATACACACACACACACTCATCTCTAACTGCCCCATTCACATGTACCCAAAGATATTTTTAAAAGCACTCAATCTAGAGTCAAAAAAAAAAAAAAGAGAGAGAGAGATTCTAGATTCGAGTCTCAGCTCCACCTCTAGAGCAGGGATCAAACGTGTAAATTATCCTTGCCAAGTCTCAGTCTACTCCTCTGTAAAATGGGCACACCAAAATGTGGCTCCCAGTTCTAGCTGATCATAGGACTCTCATACGGGGAGACTTGTTATTCATATTCCTGGATTCCAATCTGAACCTATTAGAGCAGAAGTTCCAAGGGAGGCCTGGAATCTGTATCTTTAAAAAATCACTCCAGATGATTAGGTTAATTCATGAAGTTTGAAGATCCCTTTAGCAATTCTGATTCCCTTCACATTAAAAGGCCTCCTCCAAGAAGCCTGGGATATCCTGGAGCTAGGATCTGAAGCACAGAGTGTATTACTGTTCTAAGACAGAAGCTGCAATAACAAGGTCACTCCTCCTCGTTTTCTGCTCAGAAACAGCCTTTCTTTTCACTTCCCAACTGCGGTTTCTGATTAACATAAGCATGTCAACCATTTATAATTCTTTCTCATTGATGGCTAAGGGCAAAGAAAACACTTTGATTATTTTGATACCTCTTAAGACTTAAAGCCGGCTTTGAACATGTGACATAGAATCTGCTTCATCGGATAGTATTGTTGCAGTTGCTGAATTCAGTTTAAATCAGATGGGTATCTTCAATTGTTTCACTGACTGAACTGTGTTATTTTAAAATCTTATTGCATCCTCCCTGTTTACCTAAAGATATGTTTAAGGAAATATACTCAGCTTTACTGACTTTGATCAAGCCTCTTCTATAAAATGCCACTTCGCTGGGGCTTTCACTCAATTGACTTAAGAGGGAAAATCTTCCCACTGTCCTGGGGGAGCTCCAGGGCTCTGCTTTGCCAACTCTGGAGAATGAGTTTTTCTAAAAGGACAAAACTACCTACAAGAGCTTCATGGACTGAAGTTTCCAAACTCTGAGCAAACTTGGGGAAATTTGAAGAAAAGTGTGTGCTCATCAAATATGACCATGTACCCTCCCCCTATATCAAATGATTCCATGCCTATAGACAAACTAACGAAATCATCTAAATTCTATCAGAAACTAACTTTCTGTTAGAGATTCTGTACCTTTTTTTCCCTACAGGTTCTGGCACAAGAAACCTGCTCCCAAGGAGTCCAATTTTCTGATAAGGGGTCTCAGCCTGTGGAATCTGACTGCCTGGCTCCATCTTTTGCTAGCTACGTGAATTTAGGCAAGGCAGTCATACGCTTTGTATTTTAGTTTCCTCATCTGAAAAATAATAGTGCCTGCTTTTCCAGGTTGCTATGAGGTTTAAATTAGAGATTACATATAAAGGGCTGAAAATAAATCCTACCGCATAGTAAGTACTCCATGAATGCGAGCTTTTATTTCTCCTTGCAGGGCTATAGCATTTGAGGCAAAATAAGTAAAAAAGAGTCCCCTATGCCCTGTCTGTCCCAATACCTCAGCAGCAGACAGATGTCTTCTTGAGTGCTTTGCCTTTGTCTATACCAAGAAGCCTGTTCAACCAGGTGAAACAACTGCCCTGGTCCATACATGCTTCTATTTTCTTCCTCAAAGAGAACTTGAAGAGCTCCCCCATGCTTGGATGGCAGTCACTCTTAATCTTTCTTTGCTTTCTTTCCTACAGCCTAGGAGATACCACTAGCTGGGTCTCAAGTACTCTATTCCAATTTGCCATTGTGAAGTCATCTTAATAACGCTTGCACACCAACAAACTCAGAACAGCACTACTTCAGTTTGTCCCTACTGCTGCCATTCTGGAAATGAGAGATGCACAAGCCAAACTCAGGTAACCTCAATCTCTAGCATCTAGTAGACACTCAATAAATACTTGAGTTATTAAATCAGTCCTCTCAACCCTTCCCACTAAGGCATTCAGACGGTAGCAATGGTAGTCTAAAAACCAATCCTTCTCTCTAAGAGTGCCCTTCCAAAAGGGAAAGGAGGGAAAGAAGAAAGAAGGAAGAGAGGGTTGGGATTGTGCATGTTTTGTCACAAAAAGCTAACGATTGTTATAGCCATTGGGAGGGAGAACATGAATATGAAGTAACAGACATCTAAATAAATTCCATCTATTCTGCAAGATTCAAGCTTTTATTTGATGTAGATGAGACAATAAAGAACCTGATGTCTTGACTAGGGAAACAACAAGAGAACTACCCACGACTCTAGATGAGTTACTTAGCAAGGGAAACAGGCTTTTCTAAAGAGCTTCTGCCCCAGAAAGGCTTAAATAACATCAACTCCTTGGCCTTGGGTCCTTGCGTGCTCATTTCTTACTGAGCAAGATGGCTCTGCATTAACAAAGACAATCGAAAACCAGATTATGCAGAAAATGAATTGATGGCAAAGCTCCCAGAATGAAAAAGAAAAAAAAAACAAAACTTATCATGAAAGTGACAAAACCTAAAATCTCACCGATTTAAAATATGGGATTTTGAGATTAGGACAATTCTTACTAAAATATGACTTGGAAGGGTGTTCTTGTTTTATTTTAGGGCCATGAATAATTAAGCTAAGATGATAAGTTACTTGCTCTCAAGAGTTAAAAACTAGAAAATCACTATTAGTGAAACAATGTTTGAAGTACATGACAAAGGGTTGGTTCTTTATGAAGTTTTTATTACATCCTGTTCACTGGAATACTGAAAACTCAGATCGTTCCCAGAACCTATTATCATGGTCAGAATTCTATGTTCAGAAAAAAATGTACTGAACTTTCAAAATTTAGTTCATATCTGAAGGGAGGGAGCTGGGAATGAACAATTTTACCCAGGAAAAATAATATGAATTATTCAGAAGAAAATTCTCCGTAATAGCTTAATCTTCTCTGCTTCCACATATTTGTAACTGATATAGCTTCAGGAAGTAAAGAAGTTACACCCATGCTAGTTCCAAGTGAAAGGGCCCATGGCATTCTGGGAGTGGTCTCCTCTTATCAGTGTTACTTTGGGGAACACAATAGCTTCTGGGCAATGCCCATTATTGGGAGATCAACCAAATTGCCAATTTCCTACCCTAAGATAGTGGTTGAATTAGCATAAAAATCTCTAGTTATAAGGTATTTTATTATTCTGAAGATATTAAAAAAGGGATGACTTTTAAATTTCAAAATATCCCACTAAGAAAGCTTTCTAATTATTAATAAAGGTGGTATAGACAGCAAGGAAAATGACATAGAAATGAAATTTTATTTATGTAGAATTCACTTATTGAATACTTTTTAGTCTGATCTATGTTCTAGACAGAAACACAGCCTGATCCTTTTTTCTATTCTCTTTCTGTTTCTCATGGCTATCTCTGTTACCAGGGCTGTGCCATCAAAGGAAACCACATATGCTCTTGGCCTGGCTAAACATGGCATGGTTGGCACATGGATAAAGAAGGTCACTGTGGAAGCATGAACAGAAACAGCACAACATTTTGCATGCAAAAAAAAATGAGTCACAGATACCTTAAGAATATGTTACTTAGAGAAGAGAAAATGTAAACGGATTACACATTTGGGAAGGCGCAAGGAGAATAAATGGTTAAAGGAACTGAGATTGGCCCCACAGGGTGGTTGAGTAATATATGGAGTGTTATTAGATCAAAGTTCTCTATCTCCAAGGAGAAAACAACCAAAAATTGGCTTTAAGTCAGTCCAGAAAGATGTCAGCTTAGCTTTTAGGATGAATTCTTGATGTATAAGTTGATATGTATCATATTAGGTTACAAAGAGAAGTCTTGTAATCTCCCTCCCAGGAGAGGCATGAGACAGGAAAAGTCCAGTAATGCGCACGGCCATGTCAAGTGGCCGATTCACCCAGAGCCAGAGGAACACACCAGGAGACTTACCAAGGTCCTTAGAGGCTCGGGATTTTCTCATAAAACAAACATGAGACTACAGAAGTGACTGCTTTGCCTCTTGTTCAGCAATTTTAGCAAATTCCAAATACTTTTCCTTCATACAAATGAGGTTAACAGCAAGAACAGATTTTACAAGGACATTTTACAACCAATCAGCACCTCGTGGAATGAGATAAATACCTGCTTTTTTCCTTAATATGGTAAATGGCTGGACATAGTTTAAAATAGAGCCAAAGCTTGGTGCAATTAAAAAAAAATAGGTGAAAAACAAGAGACATGTGCAGGGCAAGCATGTAAATAACTTTTGGGGAAGTAAGCTAATGGATCTAGCGTTCACACAGGGAAATTTCACTAGACTCTTTAACCAAAGTCAATCTGCCACATTGAGGAAACGCAGGATCAGCCTTGATACTTTTTGTCCCAAGGGAAAGTTGCCTGGTTGCCAGCAAAAAAAGAGAACTATTCCCATTTCTGTTCTTTCTCTGAACAGTGGGCTGAGAAGAAATTGATCTCATGCGGAAGTCTACAAAGAGAAAGCCTTCTGTTCACTTCTTTCTCAGTTGAGATTTGCTCCTGCCAAACTAAAAAGACACACGTGGAATCACAGACTCTTACAAATAAAAGAAATTTAGAAAGCTTGCAATCTAAAACACACACGTGTCTCAAAACATACCACTAGCTAAAGAAGGCCCGTAGCCCAAGGAATATTTTTCCTTTTCTCACAAAAAAGTTGCAGTCTAGGTTAGAAAACCTGCTGGAGGGCAGTCCCATCTCAAGAACGCAAGATGGTTGCCCCATTTCACTCTGCACTGAAGTGAAACCTCCAGCTTCCTCCCCAGACAGGCCCTCCCCGAAGGGATCACAGCATCTCTGTTCAGAAAGAGATCTCAGTAATCTGTCTTAATTGCTGAGCTTCTAAAAAGCTTTTGACTCTGCCACAATTATGCCTTAAAAACCCCCACACCCACACTCAGAAATTTTGTGTTCTAGCCATGCATTTTTTTTTAAGGCAGTTGAATCAGAAACCTTGGGCCCATATTGCTCTGCCAAATAAGTCATGTACGTGGAAACTGAACTCCCCACTAGAATGCCTCAAGTTGTGACTAGGTGTGTCACTGATCTCTTCTCCATTTAAAAAAAAAAAAAAAAAAAAAAAATCCTTTCCTTCTGTTCCTTTACTTCTTTTCTAGGTACTAAGTAAATAAGTAGAGAGTTTTGTAGTCCCCAGCTTGTACAGCTAACCCCTCATAAAACAATTCATATTGTATAAAGTAACAATGCTATCCATTGAAATTAAAATGGAAAAATTTTAACTGTTACTCAGCAAAGACAACAAAGGTGTCCCCTTTCAGAGTTGATAAGAGATCATGAGATTGAAACTCTGCACAGCACTTTGAAAACTAGAAGCCCTAGTCTTAGGACCTCATTCTTTTAAAGCCAATAGCTTTGAAAGCTTGCTAGATCTGAAACTGGCTCCATCCTATGTTATGTTTTTGATCTACAACACTGTGAAACAATTACTGTTGTAATCAAATACACTGATTATTTATAGCTCTCTATGCCATTTACACTTACAGAAAATAGTTCTTAAACCATATCGATATTAGAACAAAGCAAAATGGCCTTGAAAATAAACCAATCCTGCAAAAAAGTCATGTTTTTAAAATATATATATATGTGTGTGTGTGTGTGTGTGTGTGTGTGTGTGTGTATAAGAGGGAACAAGTATTTTTGAAAGCTCACAAAATTGGAAACAAGGCAAGTCAATAAAATTTCTTCCAAACCACCTTTCTCTATCCCTGGAAAGCATTTTATGAGATAATGAAAACCTCTAACATTGAGTGATGTGATTAAGTAATAAAGGGCTGAATTTTCCTTCCTATGTAACTCCACAGGGTGCTTCCTAGTGCGTTGCAAATGTCCGTATAAAGAGCTAACTGTGTGTTGGTGTGCCACCAGATTACAGGTGTTTGTTAAAGGAGATCCCACTGAGATTTTTCTCTAGACTGGTAAAACAACAGCTTCATTCTCTCTACTCTAATGGGCTGATTAGCGAGCCCTACCCTTCCTAGAAAGCGCTGTACACAGCAGATATAGGTGCATTGTCTCAGCCTTAAGTGTGAAAGAAGAGCAAACTTGCACACTTGAAATCTCATGATTCACCAGTCAACACTATTTGGTTGGGAGAGTTTGCCTGAAGAACTAACACTGCCTTCACACGCTTCATACAAGATGGTGGGGCTCAGCCACTGCAGATATTCCAGGCTACTAAGAGAAGATATATAGCGAGCTGTCAACCCCCGGAATGCAACACTTGAAGGATGGGGAATGTATTCCTTCCTGGGTTTAATCTCATCACTGCTTCCCTCTCTGAGGATGGTGCAGGGCACCTAGGTTTGACCCAGACTACTGCTCCACAGGTTCCAAGTAACACATGGGTTAAGCCAGCCAATAAATCAACCTCCTAACCACGGTTTCATCACCCTATACCTGGACTCTCACAGCTTTGCAGCCATCTGAAATTTCTTTAATGGGATTACCCTGATGGACATAAAATCTCTGGAGTCTGTCATTGTAAAAGGACTGCTTCCAACAATATTTGTGAGAAGGTGCTTTTGCAGCTATTCCTCAAATCTTTCTCCCAATATTCAAAGTTTCTGTATTCTAAATTCTCTCATAAAATCTTTCACCGCTAGATGCATGCATATGTGAGGAGGTGTGTGTGTTGGGGGGGGGAGTATTAGCTTTATTTTTTAAAACTTTTATTTTGAAATTATTTTAAATCTACAGAAACATTGCAAGAATATTACAAAGTAATCTCAGATATTCTTTACTCAGATTCACCAATTTTAATATGTTGCTATCTTTTCTTTCACGAACCCCTCTCTGTTTCTGTATGTGTGTGTGTGTATCCAGGCATACACTCAGTCACAGACAGTTGTTTCTGGACCGTGTGACTCTAGGACACATGTATCGTGTCCTTGCTCTGAAATACCTCCGTGTGTATGTCATAGGAATAAGGATATCCTCTTACATATCACAGTACTGTCACCAAATTCAAGAAATTTAACATTGATGTAATATTTTCTTCCTGCGGACCATATACAAATTTCATCATGTGTCCCCAAGAATTCCCTTTATAACAATTATTTCTCTGGCAAAGGATTCAGTTCATAATCACATATTTTATTCAATTATCAGCTCTCTGTGGTCTCCTTTAACCTGGGAGCAATTCCTCAGCTTTTCAGTTATTTTATAGAATGTTTCTCAACTGGATTTCTCTAACATTTCCTTATGATTCGGTTCATATATCATATTTGGGCCTGGAATACTACATAATGATGTGTTCTTCCTAGAGTCTCATCTCAGGATTCTGATACCCAATTTGCCCATTTTTGTGACTTTAGTTTCTATGATTTGATGAAGATTTTGCCCCATTTCTTCATTGCATAGTGACCTGTTTTCCTTCTTTTCCTTTAGATACCTTGAAATTATGTAAGTAATCTGCCTTTTTTTTTTTTTCTGAGACTGAGTCTCACTCTGCCTCCCAGACTGGAGTGCAGTGGCACAATCTTGGCTCACTGCAACCTCAGCCTCCCAGATTCAAGTGAGTCTCCTGCCTCAGCATCCCGAGTAGCTGGAATTACAGGTGCCTGTTGCCACACCCAGGTAATTTTTGTATTTTTAGTAGAGATAGGGTTTCACCATGTTGGCCAGGCTGGTCTCAAACTCATGACCTCAGGTGATCCACCCGCCTTGGCCTCCAAAAGTGCTGGGATTACAGGCATTAGCCACCGCACCTGGCCTAAGTATTCTGCTCTTTATTTAATCTGTACCTCTAGATTTAGCATCCAATGATGAATCTTGCCTAAATCAATTTTCACTCTGACGTTCATGTATTTTCTAAGTTACGTTGCAGAAACTTAATTCACTGACACCACTCCAGGGCAGAAGAAAACTAGATTGCTTTAGCAGTCATCAGGCGTTTTCACAGGGTGACCATCTCATACGCCGGGAAAAAGGGGAAAATGCCTACACTACAAATGGGCCAGCTTTGTCACAACAGGCTTTCCTTTTATCCTAGTTTCTTCAAAAGAGTCCTGTCTCCAGAGGTGCGATTCCAAATCAGAAGTCACCACACCATCTTCCACTCCTGTGATTCAGTATCAAGCATTTTTCATTATGCTCACATGCAGCCTTTAGTCCAGGGCACTTCCTCCCTTTTGTTTAAATTGCTTGTAGAGTAAACATCTCAAAAGTTAGGATGGCAGCCAAAAGAAGATAATCTCTCAGGGGAAAAGATTGGAATCCTCACAATTTCCATCAGCAAGAAGCAAAGGAAAATGACAAGTTGCTATTCATTTCCAAAGAAATTGTACTCTACAGTCAAGTTTCCCACCTTTAGTTCCATGAAATGAAAGTCTTTCAAAATGTTACATTTTATAAATGGCAAAAAAAAAAACCCTGCATTGCAACATTTCCTATGGAAGCAAACACTTTTGCATATATTATATAGGTAATTTACACACAAACACTTTTCCTTGTAAGAGGAGCTGCAGGCATCTCAGAAACCTGATAGGTTAATTATCAAGAGAATACTCTTCTACTTCACATGAAATGAAACAAAGTGAAACCTACTGGTTAGGGGAATCTATGACTTATGCCCTCTGGGGTTTATCATGTTCGCTAAAAATAAACACACTTCTTTGAGGACAGATGGAAAATGTGAGGTGACAATTCATTCTCCAGGAGAGCTCGTTACTTCCCAAGAGGCAAATTCTCACTTCAAGGTGTGGAATCCCCACATGCATTAAAAAACCTCTGCAATCTATAGGCAAGCATGCCTACTGCAGTGAGGATTATTCTAATAAAACTGGAGTTTGATTGAAAACAAAAATAAAAACAAAGTGATACGGTCCAACATATAGTTGCTGATGTGGCCAGTCTTGCTTCCCTTATCACTAGTCAGAATCTGGCAGCATGAGTTAGATTTTGTCATCTAAGAAAGATTTGCTTCTCTTTCCTATATTGGCATGTATTGTATAAAGAGACTATAGCAAAATCCCAGCAGCCCAGCCAAGTAAAAAGGACTACACATGCTCAAATAGAGTGAAAGAATATTGCATCCTGTTGTATGGTATCCCGTCATGTCAGATTTTATTGTATTTCAGAGCTGGAAGCAACTTAAATATCATTTTATAGCCCCCTCATTTAATAGGCAATGCAAACAATGGCACAGCTTGAATACATATTCATTTAATAACTATTTAAATTTATTTAAATAAGTATTTGTTCAAAGAATATTTACCAAGCCCCTACTTTGTGCCAGGCACTGGGCCAGGCCCTAAATATATGATGGAAAGTAAAGTAGAAATAATGGTAGATGATCCCTACTCTCACAGATATTGCAACCTACTTGTGGAATTTATTGATAATAACATCATAGTTCATTAAAAGCTTTCATGTAGATCACTAGTGTTCAGTAGAAACATATTATGAGTCACTTATGTAACTTTTATATTTCTAGTCCTGTCTCCAGAGGTGAGAGTCCAAATCAATTGGTTACATTTTTTAAAATGTAAAAAGAAATAGGTGAAGTTAATTTAATAATATACTTAATTTAATGCAATATATTTAAAATAATCAATATAAAAAGTTATATAGTCAACACAAAAAGTTATTGATATGTTTTACATTCTTTTTTATATTAAATCTTTGAAATCCAGTGTGTATTTTACATTTACAGACATCTCAATTCAGACGCTAAATTTTTCACCAGAAGTATTTGATCTATATTTAGATTAAAATTTACAGTTTAAAAAGAAGATTGGCAAATTCAAGTTGTATCAAGCATTCTTAAAAGTTTTCAAAGAACTGAATCAAGTAGGTCTTAAATTTAAGTTAATCAAAATTAAACACAATTAAATAATACAGTTCCTCAGTCACACTAGACCCATGCCAAATTCTCAATAGTCCCATGTGGCCAGTGGCTGCAGTATTGGTGCTGTAGCTCTGAACGGCATCATTTTATTTTTCTAAGAAATACGTGAACAAGGCAGGGCAGGCATTACTGCCCACACTGTATACATGAAAAACAAACAAGCCTCGGAGACAGATAAAATGAGTCATCTGAGGCTGTACACTACTGCAATGAGTGGTGGAATCAGAATTCAGTCCCAAGACTCCCAAAGCCTAATGATCTTTCCCCTCCAACTCTCTGCATTAAAAATGAGAGTAAAGAGTCCTATTCTGTTCACAGCACTATGTTAGGTCGTACAGAATCATAAATGCCAGATTAATAAATCTGGACTTGAGCCAGCCCACAGGTAACGCACAAGTAGCCTAAGAGCTGAATTTAGCCACAAATGTGTTCCATTGAGCAGGTCTTGTTTTTCTTTTGCAAATCTAAACTTAACTGCTTCTCAATAGGACATGCATTTTTTAGTTTACCAGAAACCTCACCACCCCCTATTAATCATAACCATTCAGTTTCACTCACTTACTGTTCTTTCCCTAGCCCCTGATGCTTTTGAATTTGCAAACCCAGTGAGGCAACAAGCATCATTAACAGTTTTCAAGCAAGGAATGAGAGTCACCCAATACTGCTTTCAAAAGACTAATCTGGTCCTCTGTGCAGGCTCAGTTGGTATCAGTAAAGACTAGAATCTAAGAAACTAGTACAGTACTAGCCTGTTTAAAACCTCATTTGCCCCTTTCAGATTTTTCTTCTAGCTCTCATTAAAATATTTTTGTCCCCAAAAGAATCTTCCAGAATGTCTAAAGTTTTTAGTGACTCAAAAGAAGCTTTTAATGAAAAAACAGAGCTACACACACACACACACACACACACACACACACACACACATAGAGCTGGTCCCTACCTGCAAGGCATCTGGATGACTCCTATGGAAGGCTTTTGAGTTCAAGATTAAGATAAGGATTTTAAAGATGTAAAGACATCTTTTCTCCTCCCCTGCTTCCTTGCTAGGATGCACTGGACAAAACCTATATCTTCTATGTATCTGTGTTCTTTTCTAGTCAAGTGAAAATTTATTAAAGCAAAAGCAATCAATCAAACTTGTTTTTCCAATATGAGTTTATCAGTTAATCTGGTGCCACTGTGACATAACATATTCGTCATAACTTGGGAGAAGGTAAGAATTTGTTTAAGTCAATTCACTGAAATAGTCCAACTAAATTTTTTCTAATTCATTTCAGAGTTAGTTTTCCACATACAAAAAATATGTTCTATTACTTGAATCTACATGTTTTGATGATTGTGTTGAGTAGGTGAGTCTAATACAAAAATTCTCAAACCTGAATATTAGAGTTATGGGGTGGGAGTTGGGGAAGAAGATTAATTAACAAGCAGATTTCTGAGACCCAGAATTAGATTCTATAATAATTCAGTAGGTCTAGGACATCTCAAATTCCACAGGCGAATCTGATGCAGAAGATACCTGTATACCACATTTTGAGAAATATGGTATGAGCAATTGTCCATGGATCACAGCTCTTTCACCTGGATCAGAGATCCTTAGATTTATTGAAGATTACTTACCAACTAAGATGAAGTATATTGATTGCATTAACAGTGCGAAGTAATAGTTGCTTTGTGTGCACACTCTCTGCAATGTGATTCTGTGGATCCTCCTATCAAGAGGAAGATTCTACTTCCCTCCCTTTCGAGTCTGGGCTGGTCGTGTGATTTGCTTATAACTTTGCAGTGAAAGTATCAGCACATCAGCTCCAAGTACGGGCCTTGAGAAGTCTTGCATGCTTCTGTCTCTCAGATCCTTGTCACCACCACGGGAACAAGCCCAGAAGAGCCTGCCAGAGGATGAGACTGCATGGAAGATATTCCAATTGTCCCATTCAAAGTGACCTTAAATCAGCCTACAGTCAGCCAGTCATTGAACATGTGAGAGAGCCCAGCCTAGAAAAACAGAGCTCCCTATCTGTCCCACAGTTGGCCAGAGACTCATAGTGAGCTGGCCAGCATCGGAAGTATCCAGCCAAACCAAGGGCAATAAATCTTACTGTTTTAGGCCACAGAGTTTGGGGTAGCTTGTTATGTAACAGTGCTAACAGACACATAAGGCAGAGTACCCACCATCTGTCCTCTGTTCAGGCAAGTTTGAATGAGAAAACAATTCCTTCATAGGAAGAAAATACATCTGTTATTCTGGCAGATAAACCCATGGGCAGACTCTTACCATTTGATTTCACTGGGTTTTATCATGGCCCTATAGTTCTCCCAACACTGGTGGACCAAGGTGATAGCCAAGGAGAAGTGATATCCAGGCCCCAAATAAAGTAATAGTTAATAACAAACAGCAATGTTATTTAAAAAACATTGCAAGATTAAAGACCCAAGCCGAAACTTAATGAAGAATTTTTTGTGTGTGTTCCATCAAGGTCTTGCTGTCCATTCACCATAAAAGAACACAATGAAACTCTGTCTCTACTAAAAATACAAAATAATTAGCTGGGCATGGTGGGCATCTGTAATCCCAGCTACTTGGGGGGCTGAGGCAGCAGAATCACTTGAACCTGGGAGGCAGAGGTTGCATTGAGCCGAGATAGTGCCACTGCACTCCAGCCTGGGTGACAGAGGGAGACACCATCTCAAAAAATAAAAATAAAAAATTTTAAAAAAGCAAAAGGAACACAACAGATACAGACTTTATTCTTTTGAATGATAAAGGAGACATGTAATCTGGCATTTTTTTCATGTTTCCTGTAAAATCCTTCTAGTCCATGTGAATTCTTCAAAAGCATTTGCAAATCAGATCTTTTAAGGCTCCCTAAATGCAAAACAAAAATTCAGACTTTTCCAATAATTCAAATATGGCTTTGCTGAATCTCACTGCTGCTAAATTATTGCAAGCTGTTTCATGTATCTAGAATCCAAATGTTAGAAAGATCAGGTCTCATAAAAGAAACACATCTTTGGGGTCTTAGAATATTCATCGTTTTGGCACCAGTTGCATTACTCTCTTCTTGTAAAGACATGTCCGTGGCACAGGGAACTCTTGGAACAGTGGGTTGCAGAATAGCAAGCATGCCATATGCTCAGCAGTTCACAAGCACAATGGCCTTATGTCAAGGGTGACATTTTGACTAAGAATCTCTTTACAAACTCGACTTTACATGAATGTAATGGGTATGTCACATTCAAAGGCAAAAAGAGTTACTTCTTTTGTTTGACAGATAATTATTTCACCCATACAGAAGAATGAACAAAGCCTGTCAAAATCATAGCCTGTCCTCATCACTGGCCATCTACAAACACACAAAAAATGGAAATGAGACTAACAAAGTCTATTTGCCCATTAGAGCAAATATTGACCCCACTGGCCCCATATGCTTTCCATACCTTTCTTAAAGATTGCTCCTTATAATACAATGACCAAAAAGCCAACAAAAGAGCCACAAAGCTACTAAGTCACATTCTGTAGCATTTTATAAAGTTACGTATGCCAGAAAAGAAAACAGGGAGAGAAAGCTATATCACAGACTCCAAGACGATTTCCCACACCTTTCAACAAATTTCCTACCAGGTATGAGTCCCAGGTTTTTATAATCCTAAAGCAAGGAAAGTCCTATGGTTTCATAATCCTCATACTTGGAAGCAAAAGTCTAGAAGTCAAAATATTCCTAGATACATAATTTCAGAAGAAGGTTTTCTCGCCATTTTAGGTTAAACCTACAGTGCCTCAGGCTTTCTGATTATACGGATCCTGGCGTCTGGCTGTTTTAATAGAAGCTTAGTGACTTCCAGTTCACGTTTGCCAACACTCTAGGAGTGCCCTCTTAGTGTGAGCGGTCAGAGATGATTAACTGAAAAATATTTCCAAGTTAAACATTGATTGCCTCTGCCTCCATTTATTCCTATCTTGGATGACCTTTCTAACTCTTTTTTTTAAACAAAGAAAGCAGGCACCAGTGGCTTTGCGCTTCTCAGTGAAAAGCAGAATTCTGCATTTGTTAGTTTTTGTGGTTTTATCTTATAAAGAAATGAGTAGGGTATTGGGGCAATCCAAGGGAGTACTGTTTGCTTTTCTTTGAACACACTCACACACACACACACCTACACACATAGATGCACAGTAATTCACACACACAGGCACACAATACATATAGACTCATACATACATACACACATTCACACATACATATACACACAGGTACACACACATACACACAAGTGGCCACACACACCTATACACACAGATGACTCACATACACCCAGACTCACACACACAGACTTACACATACATACACACAGATACACACAGAAATACATACACACCCCCCACCCCATACTCATGACTTGAATGAGGTCATTCTGTTATGTTTCATTTCAGTTACTATTTTACTTCAGTATTTAATCTACACCAATTCAGAAGGTATGAAACTAGCTTAGCTTATGAGGGAGCTGAACGCTGTCCTCACAGTTTTCTTCCTACATTTTAGGAAAACGGCCGTATATATTTAAAATAGCTATCTCTAGGTCTCAAGCCCCTATTTTTGAATCCATGACCAAATCCTGCTGCATTTGAATCTCAGACTATTTCCAAAGCCCATAAAATTTTATATTTTGATAGAGTTCATTATATTGAAAGAGAGAGAGTGAACATCAAGGGTAAAGGAGAAAGAACACTATGCTAAGGTCAAACGAATGAAGCACAAGTATCTGTTACGTTATTTCTTTATTTCCAACATATCCAGCTGTCTCACAGAGGCTAACATAAAAACCAAAACATCTATGCACATGAAAGATTTTTCTTTTTACTAAAGATATATTCTTTAATTTTTTATATTTTTCATACAAATATAATGTATCCTTATTCTAATTTTTAATGTCCCTATAGAATCTGGAATAAGTTTATATAGCAGAGATAAGAAACAACTTCCTGGGAAAAGGGCATCTATGATCTAAAATTATCTAAAATATCACATACCAAAAAATAGGCCAAATGTGTTTACATCTTTTTCTTTATCCTTTTTTTTTTTTTTTTTTTTTTTGAGATGGAGTCTCACCCTGTTGTCCAGGCTAAAGTGCTGGGGCACAATCTCGGCTCACTGCAACCTCTGCCTCCCAGGTTCAAGTGATCCTCCCACTTCAGCCTCCCAAGTAGCTGGGAGTACAGGCATGCACCACCACCCCCAGCTAATTTTTGTATTTTTAGTAGAAACGGGGTTTTACCTTGTTGGGTAGGCTGGTCTCAAATGCCTGACCTCAAGTGATCCGCTGACCTCAGCCTCCTAAAGTGCTGGGATTACCAGTGTGAGCCACCAAGCCGAGCCTCTACATCTTCTTCTGATGAGAAATTTCACACATGAATATTGGTGGATGTTAGAAAATTATTGTTAATATTTTTAAGGTATGATAATTTTGTTGCAGTTTATGCTTTTTTAAAGTATTCTCATTTTTTAGAAGGTAATAGCAATGGATAAAATATATGAAGTCAGAGATTTGTTTAGGAAGGTTAGGGAGTTTTGCTGCAAGATTAACTATAATTAATTATTGAATCTGGTAAACGGTACTTTAGTGTCTGTTTAAAAGTTTCTATAAGACAATATTTTATGGGAAAAATATTTTTCTATTTGCTTACAATCTTCCAAGTATGAGTAGATATCCTTCCTTTAAAATAGAACCTCTTCGAGCTAGGCACAGTGGCTCACACCTGTAATTCCCGCACTTTGGGAGGCCAAGCAGGGAAGATGGCTTGAGCCCTGGAGTATGAAACCAGCCTGGACAACATGGTAAAACCCTGTCTCTACAAAAAACACAGAAAAGTTAGCTGGGCATGGTGGCATGCACCTATAGTCCCAGCTGCCAGGGAGGCTGAGGTGGGAGGATCACCTGAGCCTGGGAAGTCAAGGCTGCAGTATACCATGATCATGCCACTGCACTCCAGTCTGGGTCACAGAACAAGACCTTATCTCAAAAAATATATAAATAAAAATAAAATGAAATAAACCCTCTTTGCATCTGACATTTCATAAACATTTCCAGAGCAATAAGCATAACACGTAGAAGGTGAATATTGTTTCTTTGAACATTAAAACCAATTACCACCTTTTCTTGATAGTCAGAGCAAGAGTGTTCTAAGTTCTCTGACTTAACTGCACTCAGATTTTAACTTCAGGTTTCAACTGCTACACATTAACCACTGCAATTTCACTCCACCCTTGCTATCTTTTCTTAGTAATCATCCATTCACCCTTGTCTGAGCCACTCTCTCATAATGTTTTTCTGGGTAGCAAAGTATGGAGCAAGGCTTATGTTGATTTTATGCAGCCCACATTCCTGGAATGTTAGTACTAAGTACAGAATTTGACCTGTAACACAGTGAAGAAAGAGTTCAAATGCAAACTCCAAAGATATCCATCCCACAGAATAAATGCCAATAAGCAATTTCCTTTTCCCAGCCTACCAGAGATTTTCATCCGATAGCCCATAACAGACAGAACCCATGCCAATATTTTATAACCCATAAAATTTCTTCAAGCAACTGTACAGATTTCCAGCCATCCTTTGATCAGTCTTTGTAACAGTGACTCTGGGCCCTCGCCTAAAAATGATTCCTAGATCTCGATATATATACAAGGGAAAAGATCTGGCCTTCAGAAAGCCTCTCATTAAAACGCTAATCTGTTCCACCACATTCTTCCAAGACACAGCGACCAGCATTCTAGCCAGCCTCAATGGCCAGCCCTAATAAGACTGATAGAAACAGCTTAAGTAATTGGATTGGTATATGGGATTGAATGTCTGACAACAAAAGATAGCCATCTCTATTCGACCACCAAATCTTTGTTCCAGCAATGAATTCATTTAGCAATGTGCTTAGAGGCTCCTGAGCCTGGGCAGAAATAACAGACTGGGGACACAAAAGCTAGGCCAGCTGATGAGCCCAGAGACAGAGGCTGCGCAGTTCCAAAAAGTTAATTACAGTGGACAAAGGCAGCAGACAATGACTTGTTGAATCATTACCATAATCACATTACTGCACTGCTCTGAATTTCCCAGCCAAGGTGGCATTGCTGCTTCTCATTCTGCCCATGTACTTCATACTCATTTGCCACCTGCAATTTACTGTGTGTGACTTCTCAGTTGACATGCTTTTAACTAGCTCAGCTTGTTTGTGTATGCTAGACAGTCTTAAATTTTTCATATTTTTCTATCAAAACAGCCTGATAGGAGAAAAGTGTTAAAGTAGCTGGTACAGAAAAAGTTGGTGTTAAAATTATCTATTTGTCTCAAAATTTGTGATTTAGGAAAGCACTATCATGCATTAGTGCATCTATTGCAGCATAATTGCAATATCAAAATCATATTTATGTATATAACTGTAGAAAGGTCTAAGTAGGGTTAATATAATATAAAGCAAAACATTGATTTACAACTTTAGGTAGGTCTAAAGAAGGTGAATATAAATCAGAATATTGATATCTAAAGCCCATGCTAGGGTGAAAAGTAGCAAGGAGTGCCCATACTCAGTGATTCTGAAGCAACATTATTAGTTAATAGTTTCCTAGAAGTTTTGACACAGTTATTTCTTGACCACTGGGTATTCAGTTTCCTCAGCAGTGTGACATAAATTATTTTCACTTTTAACTTCTCTGGGACTGTTTTGGTCTGTCTGGAAAACATACCAGTCAGCGAGTGAGAAGAGCATCTCATTTTATAATAAACAGAGATGGTGGTACAATAATCACAGCTAAAACAGTAATAACACAGCAGCAATAATAATAGTAGAAGTGGTATTATTAATCAATAATTATTTTAGACAGCCAACTTAGAGTGGATTTTAAATATTTCTAAATGAAGGTCTGATTTAGCCATACAACATTCTGTAAGAGGACTCAGGCATCATTCTACATTAAAATGGAAAGAAATAGCAAAGCCAGGGTGCCTTTGCTTTCTCAGACAGTGGCACCAAAGAAGCCCAAATACAAATGTCTTGACATCTAGTCCAACACTCCATGTCTTTAAAAAGCATCTTTCCGCCAAGATTCCTTGCCCAACTTGGCAAAGATATAGAACCAGCTTCATAGTCCAAATTGTGACTTTGGATTGCAACTGAAAATACACAATCATATTTTGTCCAAAGTTGGCATGTTTTTCCGTTCCCAACTTATCATCCTGCCAAATGGAGAACGTAGTCGCAAATGCTTGGAACTATAACCATAAAAAAAGATTGGAATATTTCTAATCAGGGATGAACACATTTTTTTATTTTAACATAAATCATGAAGAGAACTTTAGAAGGATTTTTGCTCAGACCTTCTTGGCAGAGATTTCTGGGGGCTTTGCTGATGTTTTTGAGGAGAAATGTTCAGAGGAAAGGACACTGGTGCGTTTCCAAGCCAAGCGGTCAATTCTTTGCTGGGAGCAGGTGATTCCCTCATCCACACAGCCGACAGAACACACCACATCTGTGACCATCACATTCCACAAAACTGATGTTACCTTGATAAAAACAGGTCCCCAATTCAACAAAACATCCCAAACATCTGCCTAAATGCCTTTGTTTCTTTTCTGTTTTCTAAAAGGGACTGAAGTTGTAATCGATCTTTATGTCTGGCAATCAAGTGCAGGATATTTGCCATATCCCTACACAATAGCTGCGCGGAGCTTAAGTAGATCCTGCGCTCTACAGGAAGCTCCTCCACAGCACGGTCCGTCAGGCCCTTCGAATCCCCCTCCAGGCCTCAGGCTCCTTCCATTTCCACCATTCTTTTCTCATTCCACATGCCCTTCCTGTACTGGATACAGCTTTGCTTTTCCTAGGACTACGTATTTCTTCCATCCTCCCTGGGATCATAAAGCCCTCAAGGGCAGGGACGGTGAGGTTTATGATCTTCCCATTCCTCACAGTGCCTAGCACAGAGTGGCATCCCATCAGTGTGTCACGGACCCATTAGGATGGACTGAGAACATGAGACAGACAGAATCTGTTGTACTTAGGTACAACGTGAATAGGCACTGATGGCTTGCCTTCGAGGTCAACGTCAGTTTACCAAGAAAATAATAGGCTTTCAGTTCCAGTGTTTGCAGTCTTTCTAAATCATCCAAGGTGTGACTGGAACATGACCACAGCTTTGTATAAACCCCAAACCTGACAGCCACTCACAGTGTTACAGGAAATGTGTGTCCACACATAGACATACAAAGCCTCTGTCTCGGAGCGGTAAACACCCGCGGCGTCTGTGACTAACGGTGAAATCACTTCTGTGCCGAGCCGACGCCCTGGCTCCTCTGGCAGTGCCACTGGGACAATACAGGTAGGCATGAGATGGCTGAGCACAGGTGGATGGATGTCCCGTGGCCTCAGTCATTTCACATGTCACTCTTTTCTTACCTATCATTCTCAGCCTCACCCCCTGCCCCTGCCCCTGCTTGGCTATGGAAGGCTGCTGCTTTTTGAAGGTATTCTGGAAAATCTCTGATCAAAGGGTCTTTCCCAGCTTCTTTGTAGCTCCTCGTTGGTGCTGGAATGAAGTCCTACCAAGAGCCAGGCTGATTTCTGCCCCTTACTCTTCTGCCTGGAACATTCCCAGGCCTGTTTGTCATTATCAAATTATCTGTCCTTCCCATTGAGCACATGGTCCAACACAGACACAGTAAGTTGGCAGCCTAAAACACAGAGGCCACAGTGGGCCTGCAAGGGGATTTTGATTCTTCTTGACACTATTCGTTTGTTTCATAAATTCATCACCAATGTTTTTAAGTCAAGAAATTTTCTATGTCAGTTCAGATGTCTAACCTCTTTTTAGAAATTGGAAGGTTTGGCCACCTCTGGTTGGCCTTTCTACCTGGCACCAATCAACTGAAGCTGAGAAATGGCTGTCTTTTTAGCTGGGGAAGCAGCACTCTACTTCTCCACCGTTCCCATCCATCCCCACTGTCCCCATCCATCCCCACTGTCACACACTTGACCATCCTGTGAGCTCATATATGTACCTTGCCTGGCAGAGATGGGAGAGCAGTTCACAAAACATGGTTTCTCTTCTTTCTGAACACACAAGACTATATATCCTTATTTGTACACCCATGGTTATAGAAGCATTATTCACAATAGCTAAAATGTGGAAACAACCCAAGTGTTCACTGATGGATAAATGAATAAGCAAAAACGTGGTATAGACACACAACAGAGTATTATTCAGCCTTTAAAAGGCAGGAAATTCTGAAACATGCTGCTACTGAGAAGAAGCTTGAGGACATTATGCTAAGGGAAATAAGCCAGTCACTAAAAGATGAACACTGCATGATTCCACTTATAGGAGATACTTAGAGTAGTCAAAATCATACAAGATGAAAAGACTTCTGGAGATGGACGGTGGTAACAGATGCACAACTTTATAAATGTGTTTAATACCATTGAACTATATTCTTTAAAATGGTTAAAATGGTAAATTTTTTGTTTTGTATATTTTATCACATTGGAATTTTTTTTTAAGATTATGGTCATATGACTGAGCTCTGGCCAGAAGAATGTGCATAGCAGTGACATGTGCCAGTTTATGGTGAATGCCATAAAATTTCTCACATGTGATTTTCCATGTTCTTTTCCTCTCCATTTGATGCAGTCAAACCACATGTTGAATATGGCAGAATCATCAGATGGAAAGATCCCAGGTTGGAAGATCCACTTGCTGACTAGAACAACTTTAAATAAGTAAGAAATGAAAATACTTCTATTATGTTTCAGCCATTATGCATTTTGGGTTTGCTATAGCAACTAGCAGAACTTTAATGCACCTACATTTGAGCATCTGAGACTGGGACCTGATTTAATACCTATAGGCCCATCGTTCTCATCTTACATTGAACTACCCATGACTAATCCCTCTGAAAGGCACCATTTCTTGTAGAAATCAACCCACTATGAACTTCAAGAGATGGTCTTCCTCCCTGGACCTCTCTAGTGAGTGGCTTTGTCCAACATTAATTTGTATAACTGTGATTGTGTCTGAACTTGCCTGACTCTTAACTTAAATCTTTACTTTCTACTCTAGAAAGTTCTGGCTCTGGTCTTCATGAACTTCTTAGAAAAGTAATGGATGTTTATAAACAATAGAATCATGGTGTATTATTCTGTTCTCACATTGCTATAAAAAAATACCTGAGTCTGGGTAATTTATAAGAAAAGAGGTTTAATTGGCTCATGGTTCTGGAGGCTGTACAGGAAGCATGATGCTGGCATCTGCTCAGCTTCTGGGGAGGCCTCAGGAAACTTACAATCATGGCAGAGGGCGAAGGGGAAGCAGGCACATCACATGGCCCAAGAAGAAGCAAGAAAGAAAGAGGGGGTGAGACGGGCAGATCACTTGAGGTCAGGGGTTCGAGACCAGCCTGGCCAACATGGTGAAACCCAGTCTCTACTAAAAATAAAAAAAAATTAGCCAGGTGTGGTGGTGCATGCCTATAATCCCAGCTACTTGGGAGGCTGAGGCAGAAGAATTGCTTGAACCCAGGAGACAGAGGTTGCAGTGAGCCGAGATCATACCACTGCACTACAGCCTGGGTAACAGAGTGAGACTCCAACTTAAGAAAGAAAGAAACAAAGAAAGAAAGAAAGAGGAGGGAGGTGCCACACACTTTCAAATGACCAGATCTTGCGAGAACTCTCTTACTACCACAAGGACAGTACCAAGGGGGATGGTGCTAAACCATTCAGGAGAAATCCACCCCCATGATCTAATCACCTCCCAGCAAAACCCACCTCCAACCTTGGGGATTACAATTCAACATGAGATTTGGCAGGGACACAAATCCAAACCATATCATATGGTCTATAGTAGTTGAAGAAATCCACTAGAGTGGTCTGGTCCTTTCTCCTAGATTGCCCAGCCAGAAGACTGTAGAAAGAGAATCAAACTCTCCTTGTGTACTTTCGAATGCAGTGCACTTGACAGCATCATCCTTCATCTCTTATTGCAACTGACACTATTATTTAGCCTTGACCTCACCTCCACAGTCTCTAGCAATTTATGGAACATCTATTACACACGAGTACCATATCAAGTATTTTATGTAATTTTTTAAAGTTAATTTTATAATAAATATACAAGATTGTATTATTATCTCCACTTTTAAGATACAAAAATTGAGACAAAAAGAGCTGAAATTCCTCAAGGCCACACAACTGGAAAATGAAAGGTAGGCTATAACTCAAAAACCTATGCTTTCCAAAACCATGTTATATTTCCCATGACAAGCTTATCTTTTTCCCTAGAGCACTTTTGTGTCAGTTAGCTTTTTCTAGGAAACAAATCACCCTAAAACATGGTGGCTTAAAACAACCACATGTTTAGCCCATGGCACTGTCGGGTGGCAATTTGGTCTGGGCTCAGTTGGGCAGTTCTGCTGGTCTTGGCTGGGCTCACTCATACATATGAGGTTAGCTGGTGGATAGACAACCTAGATGGCCTCACTATCTTATCTGGCGCCTTAGCCAGGAGAGCCAAAATGACTGACAAGGCAGGGCCTCTCTTCAGATGGTCTCTCATCCTCCAACAGGCTAGCCAAGGCTTATTTCCACAGTGGAGGTTGCAGAGTTCCCAAGAGCCTAAGAGCATCAAGAAAGGCAAGTACCAAAACACAAGTGATTTTCAGTTCACTGCCTATGTCACATTTGCTACTTTTCCATGGGCCAAAGCAATTCACATGACTAACTCCAGTTGCAAATATCAGGAAATAGACTACTCAATGAGCAGACCTTCAAAATTATATTGCAAAAGGGCATGCAGAATGGAATGGGAAGAACGTGTAGACATTTTCAATATTTCAGGTAATTTAATTTGTTTTCTTCTAGTATTTTCCTCCATGTTGCTAAATAATATTTATATATGGCTACCACTTAAGTAATTGACTTCAACTACTGTCTTCCAGTTTACGACCATGACAGTTAAGAATTTGACATTTTTACCCTTTTACTTTCTACAAAAAATTCCCATGTAACTTTCACCCAAATTCCCTAAATGTTAACATTTTTTTACCACAACTATTTTATATGTATTTTTTCTGAAAACACTTGAGAATGGGTAGCAGACATGATTCCTCTTTACTCCTAAATATTTCTGTGTATGTTTGTAAAACCATGGCTTAAATAACCACAGTACAATTATCAAAAATCAGGAAATCAACTTTATAATACTATCATCTAGTCTACCTTCTGCTGTCCAACATGATATACATTCACTACACATGGCTATTTATATTTAAACTAATTAAACATCCAATTCCTTGGTCACACTAGCCATATTTACACTGTTCAATAGCCACATCTGATTAGTAGTTGTAATGGGTAATGCAGAGAATGCGGCATCACAAACAGTCCTATTGGACAATGCTGGTCTGTATCTTTGAAGCCCTGTTGGGATATAGTTACAGATTTACGGAGGTGAAATTTATATCTGTTACATGAGGCCACAAGGTAGTACTTATTACCTCCATTTAAAATATGTATGTAAGTAGAGAGTTTATTTGCAACCCAGATACATACATACGTAGAGAAGATTGCAACCCAGGTACATACATTCAAATTGCCCTGAATATATACTCTGATTAGCAGCAACTAAAAATGGAATTTTAAAGGCAAAAAGAAAAGGGTCACAGGGCATGGGCTCATACAAAGTTGTCTGTCAAGAATTCTCATTGGTTTACAGCAATAATATTGATTAGTGATTGGCTCTACATTGTTAAGCTATAGGATATGGGTTACAATGTCTGGTGCAGCACTATTAGGTTAATTTATGGCTACTTATAGCACTAGCAAGCAGTTTCAAGAGATGGACACATAGCTCAAGGGGGAAGTAGGACATGCTTGCTGTCATTTTAGTGTCTCTTTGAGCTTAATAATTTAAAAGGACTCAGGCCGGGCCTGGTGGCTCATGCCTGTAATCTCAGCACTTTGGGAGGCCAGGGTGGGTGGACCACTTAAGGACTGGAGTTCAAGACCAGCCTGGCCAACATGGTGAAACTCTATCTCTACCAAAAACTACAAAAATTAGCCAGGCATGGTGGCACACACCTGTAGTCCCAGCTACTCAAGAGGCTAAGGTGGGACAATCCCTTGAACCTGGGAGGTAGAGGTTGAAGTAAGTGGAGATCATGCCACTACACTCCAGTCTGAGTAACAGTGAGACTCTGTCCCCCCAAAAAAGGACTCACATTCCTCAGATAAAAGTTCTTTTCTTTTCTCATTTCCCAGTTTTGATCAAAAATCTTTCTTCTTGAAAGCATCAATGATCAAAATTTGAGTGTCAAGGTGTTCTTTGTTGCCAGGAAAGCTCATTTCCAGGTAATACTGTCATAGTAGAAATACTATGTACATAAGAATTATAATTAAAAAGAAAATTTGTATGCCAGAACAAAAAAGAAAAAAAAAATTTCATTGAGAAGTCAACTAAAAGCACCATGAAGAAAATTAAATCCAGGTTCTTCTTTAGAGATTTATCATAGCCAGGAAGTAGTACAAGATTTAGTCAAAATTTGAGGCAAATAATAAAACTCAAAAACAATGGAGAAAGCTAGAATCCACCTCCATATTTTAGATAGGGAGACAAAGTTAGAAAAGTAAACTGGGTCCATGACTGTATAATAAATCAATTCTGTATTCAGAGATCCGAACACAAGCTTGATTGTTTTAACACTTCTCTTTTACCATGACATTTTATTTTATATCTTAGTTTGGGTTATCCAGAAGCAGAGCCTGAGACAAGAATTCACGTACATGTGGCTTATTAAGGAAGAGCTCCCAGAACAAACTAGTAAAAGAATGAGGAAACCAGAACAGGGAGGGAGCCAGCCAAGGTGGTGATTTCAGGCAAAGTCCCAGCCGCAGGCCCATCCTGCAGGAAACTCCAAAGGATAAATTATACCAGAGAGTTTGGCCCACCTAGAGATAGGGAGCTAAGCCTTCATATATCCACACCTGTTAGTCATTGGCTATATAAACTCCCAGATACTTCTGGAAGTCCACTTGTTGTATGGGCAAAGCAGTGCTGGTAGCCCAAGGGCCGTCCTCTGAAGAAAGCTAATAGTTCATGCTGCTAGAATCACAGTGCACACAAGCTGAGGCATGGGGGCACCCTGAACCAGTAAAAAGGGTCCAAGAACATCTGGGTGCAGGCCCAGCGAAAACCATGACAGACTGTTCTATCTTATTATTCTTCATAAAACATGTTCATTGAACATCTCCATTTGCCTTTTGTATAAATAAAACTTGAAAATCAAGCTGATTCAGAATAAATGCTCATATATTTACCCTGGCCTATTTCCACGAGATATTTTCTTGTGCCTGCAATATCAGTTGAAGAAAAATGGGTGGGGTGGGTGGGGCCACCCTTGATAAGGAGCATAAAATCAAAGGGCAGGAAACATGGAAAACAGATTCAGGGACAGCCTAGTACAAATCAGTCCACTTGTTAGAAGCGAAACACCTCTGTTGGAGAACTGTCTTCTCTTGTCCTGCTGTCTACCCAGACTGCAGAAATCCACACAGCTTGCTTACGAAAAGTGGGGATTGCTTTTAGGATACAAGAATGTCTCATAAAACTAGAGATGATAAATCAGTGGGGCATCACGAGGAAGCCATCAGCAACAAACACAGGTTGCCTTTCCTTTTTTATTCCTTTGTTTCGCTATACAGTCTTGGATCTCTGCTTCTCTATGCAAATGGACCAAAAGTGCCTGTCTCAGTTCTGAAGTCCACAAGCTGTGTTGACTCCAGAAGTAGATCCAGAAGTATAGATGTCTCATTCTGGTTCCTTTGTTTAAATTCTTGGTCAGGACAGAATCCGCCCAGTTCCCATGTCAGGGGTCGACCTCTGACTCAGTCATCATATTCCAAAAGAAAATAGGATTACCTTGCATAAAGATGGTATCAGGGGCTTGAGCAAGGGTGCAGGTTAAGTTAAGGAATATGGCAGACTATATTTTTTAATGTCCAGAGCAATATTTCTGGTCCCTGATACTCTTCAGAATTTTGCCACTCTTCTTCACTCAGAGTGGTGGGATCTGGGTTCCCTTCTCTTGAATCTAGGCTGAGACTTTTGACTGCTCTAACCAACACAATATTGCAGACGTGGTGCTACGGGCTTCCAAGGCTGCTAGGTCATTAAAAAGATACAGCTTCTGCCTGATATTCCTCTTGATCTTCCCACCTTTTCCTCATACTCACCATTGGGAACCAAGCCACCATGCTGTGAGGAAGCCCATGCCACGTGGAAAGATTACATGGCCATGTTCCCTCCAACAGCCCCAAGTAAGATATCAGCTGACAGCCAGCATCAACCACCAGACCTGTGAGCAAGGAGCCTCAGATGACTCCAGCCCCAGCATCCAGCCACTCTAAATGACCTTGAATCAAGCAGAGGTGAGCTGTCACTACAAAATTCTGCTCACATTATACATTCATAAGCAAAACAAATGTGCCATTGTTGCTGGTTCTAACCACTCGGTGGAGGGTAATTTGTTTTGCAACCATAGTAATATCTCAATAAGCTTTGGCGTTCCCATCTTCTTGACCCTCAGTGAATTTGTAACCTTGGAATTTCTGACCCCAGTGTCCTGATTTTCTCTTCTGGTCCCCTCACCTCATAACTACCAAAACCAAGCAAGCATGATTGCTGGGAATATGCGGAAAAGCAGTCCCTAATTTATTATGTATTACACGTTTTCTATTCCGTTAAGGGGGATTTAAGATACTCACTTCCCTCCCAGAACATGCAAGGGAGAAAACAAAAACTACCATGTACATGTCAAGGAAGCGTATAAAGAACAAGCAAGCATGGAGTTGTTCAATATGGTCAGGCGTGGGCTTTTGAGTTTTTATTTTCATTTGTTAGCATGACAAAATATATAAGGGCAAATCTGAACTCCCCACCAAATAACCTAAGATTCTTTCATACATACTCTTGTTTAGAACCATTTAGATGTACCTCCTTGAACCACTCCCTCTCTGAAGCCTGTGGGTTTATAAAATGCCAGGAACACCTCTTGCACACCATTCTGAAACTTTATATATGATCACACTGCAGGAAACTTTATGAATGTTCACACATGCTCTTCATTTTTTTCTTACTACATTGGCAAGTGGTAGCACCTCGGACATCACTCTACTTTATTTCCAAAACATCATTAACTCATTAATCAATTGGGTTTACTTGGGGCTACTATTTCCAAGGAGTCTTATGGTGGTTTCAGGACAAATATTTCTCTAGGAGTGGACTGCTTTGTCCAGTGCAATAATTCTCAAAGAGGGGCCTCTGGGCTAGTAGCATCAGTATCACTTAAGAATTTGCTAGAAATTCACATTCTTGGGGCTGGCACAGTGGCTCACACCTGTAATCTCAGGACTTTGCAAGACCAAGGTGGGAGGATCACTTGAGCCCAGGAGCTTGAGACCAGCCTGGGCAATATAGCAAGGCCCCATCTCTAAAAAAAAATTTTTTTTTAATTATCCGGGTGTGGTGGCACTCACCTGTAGTCCCAGCTACTCAGGAGGCTGAGGTAGAAGGATTGCTTGAGCCCAGGAGGTCAAGGCTGCAGTGAGCTGAGGTCATGCCACTGCACTTCAGTCTGGATGGCAGAGAACCCATCTCAAAAAAAAAGAAAACTCAAATTCTTGGACCTATTCAGACCTACTATATCAGATTCTCTGGGAACAGGCTTAGTAATCTGTGTTTTCACAAGCCCTCAAGATGATTCTGACGCATGTTAGAGTTTGAGAACCACTAATCTAGTTAGATCCAATAGAAATCGCATCAGTGACTGCAAAGAGAGGATAGAATTGTTAACTAGGTAGAAAATTCTAAGAAGGTAATTGAACATGCAAAAAGGAAACCATTAGGTGTCAAGGAGATAGCAACTGTAGGCAGCAGCTTCTAGAGCAAAGGGAACAAAGGGAAGAGATTGGAATCATTCAACTTACATTCTCAGAGGAGAGGAGGGCCCTGCAGAACTGAAAAGGCACCATTGAGAAGGATCTGAAGTTCAGCTGGTGCTGTCCTCAGGATTCACAGTCCCTCCCACAAGCTGGACCCAGGCATCACGGAAGGACACGGGCAGCTGATGCTGGTCTGGTGTCTCTAAGGGAATGTGATAATGCTTGTTCTGTGAGTGCTGAATACACTGCAAACCAGAACCACCTGTTGCTACCAGAACTAAATGAGGCTTCCTCAAAGAACAAATGTTGCTCAGGTGACACAGGAAGGCATTGCTCTCTCCTCCAATGTTGCAGTTTCAGTCTAGCACCCCCTACTGGCAGCAGCTGGCAAGGCTGAAACGGAACTAACAGGGTCTCTGCCCCAGCGGCCCCAGAGTCACAGAGCAGGATATAAGAGGGAGGCTTTAGAGTTGAAAGACAACAGCTTAATAACTGGCAAAGGTATTTGGAGCTGTTATTTCCAAGGTATCTTATATGGTCTCAGAACAAGTTCCCTTTTGGGAGAGGCCGCCCTCTGCCTAGAAATCTGACACCCAGAGTACATTGAGTGGTTTGCAATGGCTTGTTCACTGGAAAGGGCTCCTTCAGATAACAGAGTACACTTTCACTATCCTCTTCTTATTGTGAAATGGCAGGGAATTCTTTTCCCCACTGCGGAAGATGAAAGCCAAGGAAGAATGAAAGAAATGGGATTGCTGAATGAGCAGGGATTTGGGGTGAGGGGAAGGAACTGAAGGTTACTGGTGTCTCAGGGCCTTTAGTTGGTTCAGACAGCGAAACCTGCTCTGTCTTCCTCCAACATTAACCTTCCCAGGAAGTGACAACTCCTTGGATTTCACAGAGCTGGTTGTGTCCAGCAAGCATGCTCTTTGGCTACTTCAGAAACTGTCTCCTGTGCTTTAAAAAAAGAAACTCACATGTCCTTGAGGCCTCCTCTGACAGCTGGCAGCAACACCTCTAGTTCATGTTGTTCATCCCTGCACCCGTACCTGTCAGGTCCCCCATCACTTTGAGCTATATTCCTCCCTTCCACGATCTGGCTCTTTTAGGAAACAAAAGATGATGCTTAATGGAGAAAAGAATATGCACAACTTTCAATGAAATTGAAATGAAATTTTGAGGGGGAAGAAAGTAAATCACTTATCAGGCAATGGAGAATAATGAGGGCTTTTTCATGAAGGTCACAGACATCCAGAGATACCTTCATATTTCTCAATCAGCCCCAACCCATACCTCTGCCACATGACCTCAGTAAATGCAAAGAAGAATACTTTGAAAAGCCCAGGTAATAAAATACTTTTTTACGGAAAGAAAATGAAGATAATAAAGAGGTTATACTGTGTGCTAGACCTTGAGCCATCCGTCCTTGGCAGTTCCTAGAACTCCAGCTTTTTCTCAGAATTTTTTAGAGCAACGCCTTCTCTAAATCCTAACTCTAAAACTTGTCTTGAATGCATTTGATTTCATATACAACAACTGCTTTGCCTCAGTTCACAACCATCTGTGAATCAAAATGAATTTAAAAGATTTATCACGAGGTAACCCCACTTCTCCTAACTTGCCTCTTTCTACAAATGGCAGACTTGAGGTTCAACACATCATCCAACTTTGGAAGGCTTCCTAGGGAGTAAAAGATAAAGTGCAAACTCATCCTAGCATTCAATGTCATCCAGAGTCTGGCCACGTCTCCTCACCATCTTCAACCCTCTGTCACCTAACCATGTACAACTTTATGTTCATAAGCTTTCTTTCAGCATACACATTCCATTTCTTTATCAAAATGCTACTAAACCTTCAAGGTATATCCCTTTGATGAACCAGCCTGCCTCTGGCCTTTTCTCTCTTCTGCACTACCTTGTATCAACTAACTCTGATGATGATTGGCACTTCATCCTAGAATGCCCACATAATCCTGTTGTTCCATCTGTCTTTGCTCTTCAGTATGAATTATATATAAAGATAAGAACTGTATTTTATACAGCTGCATTAGCACCTAATATATTTTAAATTGGAGCATAAATATGAATGCATATGCCAGAGTTCTTGGTTGAGAACAATAAAAACTGGCAGCAACAGGAAATATAAGGTACCTAGGAGTCTAACAAAAGATATGCAAATATTTTACAGATAAATCCTTTATTGAAGGGCATCAATAAATAACTTTAATAAGCAAAGAAATATACCATGTTCACACATGAAAAACTTAAAATTGCAAAAACATCGATCTGCAAATTAAAATTTAAATGTAATTTCAATGAAATTGTCTACCCAGTTTTTCATGAATCTTGACAATCAGGTGATAAAATCTATATGGAAAAGCAAAGCCCCAAGAATAGCCCATTTTAGGACCAGGCACAGTGGCTCACACCTGTAATCCCAGCACTTTGGGAGGCCGAAGCAGGTGGATCATCTGAGGTTGGGAGTTCAAGACCAACCTGGCCAAAATGGCAAAACCCTGTCTCTACTAAAAATACAAAAATTAGCTGCGCATGGTGGCAGGCCCCTGGAGCCCCAGCTACTCAGGAGGCTGAGGCAGGGGCATCGCTTGAACCTGGGAGGTGGCGGTTGCAGTGAGCCAAGGTCATGCCACTGCACTCCAGCCTGGGTGACAGAGCAAGACTCCATCTCAAAAACAAAAACAAAAAAGAATAGCTCAATTTAAAAGAAAAAAATGAAGATGGATACAGAAACTCGTTCTACCAAATGTTAAACATGTTTTGTGTATAGCAATAGTGATGAATGTGGTATGGTATGGGCACAGGGATAAAGAAAGGTCAATGGAACGGAATAGAGACCCTTGAAACAGTCACATCCATACATTAAAATGTGGCAGGTAACAGAAGAGGCACCACAGATTATTGAGAAAGCAATGGACTATGTATGAATGTGGCTGGGGAGATAGCTTGTTAGACCGCTGTCCTTGCTTTACATCATGCAGCAAATCTATTCCAGGTAGTCTATAGGCTCAATGGTGACAATCCAGGAGAATTTCTTTATGGTTTGAGAGTAATAAAGATTTTCCTGACAACATGTAAAACACACACACACACACACAAATTACAAAAGTGGAGATGAAAAAATTCAACTACATTAAAATTTAATATTTTGTATATCAAAAGATAACATTTTAAAATGAAAAAGTCAAGTCATATACTGAAAAAATATATTGTCAATGCTTGCAATGATAGAGTCACTCTACAGATAATTTGAATAACTTTCACAAATCTGTAAGAAAAAACAACCCATAAAAAAAATTGACAAAACATGAGATTCACTGAAGAGGAAATTCAAACGTCCAATAAATAGCTTCTGTAAAGTAATCAGATGTACAGAATGGAACAAAATACCATTTCTCATTCATCAAAAACTGGTAAGAAAAATGGTTAAGTATGATAATAGCATTAGAAGAATATGAAACCATAAGACACAGAATTGTTACATAGTGGGAGGACTGTAAATCGATGCAACCATTGGGGAGAACCATATAGCAGCAGCTAATATATTTGAAGGTAAATGTATGCAGCAACCCAAAATTCCGCTCCGAGGAATATAGCCCAGGTAATGTTCCTAGACAATGCTAATGCTGCTTCGAGGGGCAAGTTACTAAAGATTACGTAGTGTAGTAATGGACGGCCAACTCCACTTTCTCAATGGAGGTAACATATGAGCTAGCAGCTCAACTAAATGTCCACTTAACACTTCAAGGTCTTTAAAAAGAACTCTACCACCAAGTATTCATTCCAGTGGTTCTCAAAAAATAAGACACTTAACAATTCTGGTAATTTTGATTTTTAAATAGCGAGTAATAGCATCCAATAGTGTTCTGTGTCTTCAGTAGCCACTTAGCACCTCACAATCAGAACACAGATATGATTTAAATGGGCTTAATTCCCAAGGATAAAATATCATAAAAGTGATTTTTTACCCTGCTAACTATGATCCAATTGAGAGTTTACCCCACATAAATTTTAACATCAGGGAAAAGGGTCATCTGAATTAAAATGTCATCATATCAACAATTTTAAATCTGTGTCTCACCTGAGAACGCTGGTAAATAGAACCAGGTTTTCAAGAATTAAAAAGGCTCAGCTTTTGACACGAAATGCTTAGAGACCAGGACAATTTAGGTTCCACTTTTACAGCCAAATGGATTAATTATTCTGTCCACTTTATACCAAGAAAGAGAAGCAGAGGCAACTGCAAAAGGAAAACTAGGCAAGATTTCCAACAAGGGGCCTATCTTTTGTCCTTTGCTTTTAGTGGCTTCCAATGTGACCTATTAAAGGTATACTCTCGGCCCCAAAAAAGGAGAAAGAAACTATAGCTTTGTATTCCCAACTCATGTATCTTTGCTTGCAATCTTGCATTCAATTTCAGTGTAATATGAAGAGGCCTATTCTTTTACAAAAAGTTCCCTCTTCCCACCAGTCTTGTTTGTTATTTTATGTGTTTCTGCATCATTTGTAGGCTTTGCTTTGATCTGCATTCCTCCTGGATGTGGGGTTTCCTTTTCAGCTACCAAAAGGAAAGCTGGTCTGTTTGAAAATCTGTTTATTTGGATTTTTTGCTAGCCTAAAGTTCCTATCTTTATCAGGATGCACAGAGCTCCATGTCTGCCAGCCTCGGACATCACTAGTTTTCCCTCAGGAAAAGGCAACTTGGAAAAAATACAACTTGCCCGTCTGTATTTGGAATACTCTGGGAAAAAGGTTTTAGAGGTTTCAGTTTAAAACTTTAGGAAAAGATTCTTTACCAGATACGTTTAATCAGCAGTGGCTCTTTCATGTTTAGACTGAGAAAAAATTGTTGCCTCTCTCAATATTTGTCAGGAATTTTCTCAGCAAGTAACTGCTTACTTGCATGCGTTGCCAACTGCATCTGCATTTACCAGCACCATTCAAAGAGAAAGGAAACACAGGACCGTGTGGCACCCCTCTCCCCATTTAGGCCAGCATGGTCCTGTGGATCTGGGGAAAAAGAAGGCCCCAAAAAGCACATACAGGTGGCAATATCACATTATCACTGTCTCCAGAATATTTTCCTTTTAAAAGAAATGTTGGCCAGGTGCAGTGGCTCATGACTGTAATCCCAACGCTTTGGGAGGCTGAGGTGGGTGGATCACTTGAGGTCAGGAGTTTGAGACCAGCCTGGCAAATATGGTAAAACGCTGACGCAACTAAAAATATAAAAATTAGCCAGGTGTGGTGGTGCACGCCTGTAATCCCAGCTACTCAGGAGGCTGAGGTAGGAGAATCACTTGAACCTGGGAGATGGAGGTTGCAGTGAGCTGAGATCCCTCCACTGCACTCCAGCCTGGGCAACAGAGCGAGAATCCATCCCCCCCAAAAAAAAAAATTAAAAGAAAAATAATAAAAATAAAGAAAAGTCAACGTTCCTCCAATAGAAATATAAGAATAAGACAAATAATAATTTTAAAAAGAAAAGTCAACACTTGATTCAGGGATGGCTCCTAGGTTGCAACTAGCATCTCAGCTCTGGTTGCTGGGCAACGGCTGCATGAAGAATGTCAAGCATATCAGGATTCCTTGGGTGTAAGGATCCATGGCCAAGTGTTAGGGACACCTTTCATGGCATGAAAGTGTGTGTCACATATAGGGCGGGATCAGCTGAATGCATCTAAAGGCATGTTGCTGGTGCTGTATAACTCTGCTTAAAGTGTGTGTTTCGAGGATGGGGTGGATTACTTGTTGAGGACAGGGTCATGGGTTCTTTAAAGCAACCCATAGTCTACAATGTATTACCTATAAGTGATATTGGCTCCAGACCAACATTTCTTCCTAGAAATAGTTCTTCTTAGGAAAACTGAAGCCGTCTATAGACAAAACATAGGGAGGAAATAAAAAGGCTCTCTGAATGGAGAAGACAGGAGACATTCTCTCACATCCTCCAATTGCCTCTTTGAGGGAGAAACAGGATGTGTTCCCCAAGGACCTCACGAGACAGTCAACCTCACGGACGGCAGTGCTCAGGACCCTCTCTTTGGAGGGTTAGCCAGAAGGATTCAACCTGGGAATCCAAACAAACTTAGGAAAACAATAGGCAGGACCAGGAAGGAATGGGAATTATTTGTCTGTTTTTAATAGAATCCTGCCTTCAAATTGCAGCTTTCCTCTAGGAAAAAAAAAAAAAATCACAGCTTTCTTTAAAGTTAAACATGAACATTTTCTGGCCTCAAAAGATAGAGATCAAAATAAACTCCAGTTGTTGTCTAAGAACCACCTCTTTTGCAAGGACACCGGGCCTCACTCAATTTAGGCTGCCTTGGGACAGGTGGCAAATCCACAGAATGGAACTAGTTAGATAAGGCAATTCCACACTGAGGCTTCTCAGAGGACCAAGCAATTACAAATCCCAAATAGGAATTAAGATGGACTTGTTTACAACAAACTCTGGGCGGCTCTGATTTCGCAGTTTGGCCATCCATAGGGAGACCTTTGAGTCTCTGAGAACCAACAGAACCTTTCACCCCCTTCAGTTACCAAACCCCAAAAGTCCACATGTTGGAAGAAACCAGGACTATTGTTAAACCAGAGGGTTTTGTTTTGGCAGAACATTTAGATTGCATTTTATTCCTTTAAAAAAGGCAGTTCTAGCATACATATAAGTGCTATTTGTGAGGTAGGGCAAGCCGAATTGAGGATTTCATCCTGGCAGATCAGGAAGAAACAAAGGAGCCCTTGTGGGAAGTTTTGGTTTTGAGACTGAAACTTCAAAGGAAGCTCAGCAGAATGAACAAATTGTCAAAAAGATGATTGTTAGGAGGAGGATGTCTTCTTTCTCAAAAATTCCCCAGGTTCAAAAAAAAAAAAAGCCATTGGCATACAGACTTTAAATAATTTACAAAATTTTATAATACATCTCACCCTCATCTTACACCTTCATGTCTCTTAAGCTTAGATGGAACACAATACGTGATGGTGGCCCTCCTTGGAAGAACAAGGGCATCATAGACTCTGTTTTCCATAAAATCTCTTCCAAAAAGGCCAATATTTGAGTCCTGTTTAAAAACATCTGCTGAGAATCCCCCATCTGAGGCCAGAATCCCAACTAACATCCCCTGGAGAATTTACTAAAGTTAATCCCCTCACCTAGGAGATAAGCAAACGCACACACTCAAGAATCCTGGGGGCAGCAGGGGCTGGGATTGCAGGGTGGTCAGATCAGGGCTACTCAAAGTGTGGACCTCAGGCTAGCAGCCATAGCATCAACTGGGAGCTTGCTAAAAAGCAAATGCTCCAGCCCCACCCCAGACTTCTGAATCAAACTCTTGGTAGGGGGAGGGATGAAAATCTGTTTAACAACTTCTGGAGGTAATTCTTAATGGAGACTTCACTGTGACAAGCATTAAGCTAGAGGGATCATAAGGAACTATCTAGTAGCTCTCTGAGAGGTCAGCCCCAGAAGGACTTTGAAAACAGCAGGAAGGACATTGAGAGAGGGCAGTTAGAAGAGAGTGGGTGCCTAGGACCTTGGAATGAAAAGGGAGATTAGCAATCATCACCTGTGCCTTGGTCTTAGGCCATAAAACCAACAAGTATACATTACCTTTGATCTTGGGAGGAACATCAGACCCTTCCTGCCACTCTTCTCATTTTTCCTGCCATGCAAAGGAAGGGCAGCCTATATTTAGGAGAAGTTTAATAAATATTGCCTGCCAGGGAATCGAGATTTTCATGGGGGTTCAAGGGCCACAAAACCTAAAGAAGGGTCTCAAATGAGAGCAGGTTCTTCACTAATCTAAGACCATCTCAACTTCACCCTCAGCAGCCCCTTCAACCCTATGGCTTACGACCTACTAGCAACCTCTCAAACATACACCAGTGCTGTCTTTCTCCTCACTCATCTCCGTCCCCTTTCCCAGGTGCATCCACTCAAGCCCAGGACTCAGCTCTTTGTCACTGAGTGTGGCCTGGCTGCCCACCCACACTATTCTCTCATGCAGAGCCAAGCTTCATCTAAGAGTTAGTGTTACAGCTACTCAAGAGGCTTTCACTTCAACTCATCAAGTTTTTAACTGAGCAACTATTATATATAACCTGCTGCCTCACTCCCTGGTTAAGTTCTACCTCCCTTCCTCTGAAAATGCCATGCAAGCGCAAACGTTGTCAGAGATAAATGAAGCCTTTGAGAGATCAAATGTTCCAACCATAATGTAACAGCTCCTTTGGCCTTAGTTTGTGAAGTATTTTTATGATTTTTAGTACCTACTCTGTTCATTCAGAACAAACTTCACTCACTTCTCATTTCCCTATACCCCTTTGTTGAGGCTGACCATAGGTCTCCATTCTACACCAAAACAATGATGACTATGCTGAAGATAATGGCAATGGCAACTCAAACATGTGGCAAGCTCACCATGTGCCAGGCATTGAACTAAGCATTCTACATACATTATTTAAGTTTCCCAGCCACCTTATAAGAAAGGTACTATTATTATTTCCACTCTATGGATGAGGAAACTGAGGCTTAGTTACTTAACTGAGGCAATTTAAGTAACTTGCCCAAGATTCCAGAGCTCATCAGTAGCAGAGCTGGAACTTTAACCCAAGTCTATCTGACTTTTATTCTTTATGCTTTCTTACCTCCGTATTTATGAAGAAATAATGTGAAAGTGATTTTAACCTGTAAAGCACTATCCACAAGAAACGCATTTTTCTAAGGACTCTCCTGCTCTTTCTGGTCCCTCCATTACTCAACCGTATTTCCTACTTGACAAGTGTCAGTGTGGCACTTTCTCAGTTTCTCTCTCACACAACTCCAGATCCCAGTCTTATGCATCCTACAACTTCCTCTCACCTAACTTTCCTGGACCATTTTACTGTGAGACACACATTGGATGGGTCCTCTGCGAAAGAGAAGGCTCTGGTAAAGTCATTAATTCATTCACATGCTTAGTGCATGGTTTGTTTAGCTAGAACGGCAGGTTTTAACCTTAGCTACACATTGGAAGATTTAAACAGTCTCAGTGCCCGGGCTGTAACCTAGACCAATTAAATCAGGATCTCTGGGGGTGGGGCCCAGGCATCAATAATTTTTAAAGTTCCCTAGATGATTCCAATGTACAGCTAAGGTTGTGCATGTTGACTATGGGTTTAATATCCCTGCTACTGCTCTGATATTTTTTCATGTACTCTGTGATTACAAAGCCCTTTGGGATAGACTTTCCATTTGTGTTTCTCCAGTATGCCTCACGGACCAGCCTATGTTTAGGAGAAGTTTAATAAATATTGCCTGCCAGGGAATTGAGATTTTCATGGGGGTTCTTAAAATAATTTTTTGTATAAGGAAGTCACCCTTAATTAGCCATCTGGGATCATTTATTCTCCAAATACTGTTTGGGTCCTGAAACAAGCCAGAAGAAATTTATTCTCTGAATATGGATGAAATTACCCATGCTCTTTTGCTTTCTCTGTAACTGGTGGAACTATGAAACTCTTATGGGGAGTCTTCTCCCAGCCTAAAAACACCTGAGAAGGTCAGAGAGCATGTTTCCAGTGATGCATATCAACGAGCTCTGCAATAAAAGAGAGTAGACTGAACACTCATTCTGGATATAGCTTTACAGTATCTTATGTCCAAATTTCTTAAAATGAAACAACTTAGCTATAAGATCTCATACTTCTTGGTGGCAAGAGAGAGAACCAAAATATGTGGCCATGATTGGCAACAGGGTAAAATGGTTGTAGAGTTTTCTTTTGTCATGTGTAGGATAAAATGTAAACAATCTGGTAGATGTTTAAGCTGAGTGATACATAGGTAAAAATCCACTCCAAACCCCTTGAACCATCTCTACTTTACCTCTGCTGTTTTGCTTTGTTTTCTGAAGTGAATGTACCTTCAAAGAAAACCCAATTGTGACTTTACCTTGAAGATTTTATTCTGACCACTTTCAAACAGGGGTTATGAGTGGAAGCTTCTAGATTAGGGAAGAGTCAGTTTCCTAAATAGAATGTCAAATCATGTGACACCTTTCATCTGCTTTCCAACATATGAATTAAGCCCAGGTTTACCTCAGCCGACCACACCTCAGCGAGAGAGAGCGAAGAGGATTTTCAACAGGATTAAATGATATGAATAGCTTTCAGGTTTCCACTGGGGGCAGAGCTGGGGGCGGGGTGCTGCCGCAGCAGCTGCTCAGAAAAGAGAATAAAGGATTTTCTGGAGCTTTGCGACTCCATGTATCTGCTGAGGATTGATCTGAGTGCCTTTCTTATCCTCCTTTTGGTGGGAGAGGAGGGGCTTCTTTTCAAAGTCACATTATCTGACAACAAAGCCTAAAACCAGGAGGGTGGTGTTTCGGGGCTTGCACACTTGCTGGGGAGAGAGGTAGGCTCAAAAGGCTTCTTCAAGGAGGAGGCGCAAGGGCTCTAACAGATGGGCCTGAAGGCTGGGAAGGACTAGGGGAGGTAAGCCCAGGCTCGCTGGCTGTCCCAAAACCTCTGACCTCAGTCTTCTCCCAGGTGGCTCCTGCTCTGACAGCGACCTCACTGAAATCCCTGCAGTGAAGGGTGTCCGCCCATGTGTGTCTGGGTACCGGGAGGAGTGTGTGGGTCGTGTGGCTCAGAGAGACTATTCATCCATTGCTGGGGAGAGTGCAAAATGCTGCAGCCACTCTGGAAAACAGTTCGAGTTTCCCAAAAAGTGAAATGTACATTTCCCATATGACGCAGCAATCCCAAACCTGGATATCTACCTAAGAAAAATTAAAAGGTGTGTTTACACAAAAACCTGTACTCAAATGTGTAGCAGCTCCATTCATAGCCAATGAGAAATGAAACAACCCAAAGATTTCTCAACTGGGGATGGATAAACAAACATCCCTGTATGGACTATCAGCAATAAAAAAGGATCCAACCTGGAAGACACACTACAATGTGAATGAATCACAAATACACAATGCTAAGTGAAAGAAGTCACACTCGAAAGGCTGCATACTGTTTGGTGCCATCCATGGAACATTCTAGAAAAGGCAAAACTATAGTCACAGGAGGAGGGAATGAGGACCAAAGGGCAACATGATTGGACTGGGGGAGTGATGGAGATGTTCTGGGTCTTGATCATGGGGGTGATTACACGACTGCATACGTTTGTCAAAATTCATACAGCTGTATACCAAAAAAAGTGAATTTTATCATATGAAAATATGGAAAATAAAACAGCAACAGGTATGCCATGAAAGGTATGAAGAGGGATTTTAAAGTTCCTGGCCCTCCTAGCTGCTTTCACTATAATTCCACACTCCCTTTTCCGATAGATGGTAACTGAGAGGGCAGAATGGATTGTTCTAGATTCCCATCACATGCTGCTGCAGTTGGTGAACAGGTGACCATATTCCCTAGTTGGTTCCCAGGCAGTCCCAATTCCTTTTTCCTCAGCTCATCCTCCTTTTTCTCAAGAAGAATATACGGCCTTGGCATTCTTTCTTGGGCTTATTCATTTAATATAAATTTCCCTTTGGTTCCCTCTTCTAATTCTTCACTGAGAAAAATGAAAGGCAAAGTGTACATGTTATAACATGACTGAAGGGCCATTCAGAACCTCCACTTCCTGCTAAGGGACATCCCAGGCTCTGCACCCAAGCAAATGGGGTTGAGAGCATTGCTTTTCTAAGCATCACCATCACCTAGGAACTTGTGAAAAATGCAAAATCTCAGGCCTGTCCTAGAGCTGTAGAATAGGAATCTGCATTTTTAACAAAATGCCCAGGAGATTCATATGCACATTAAAGTCCAAGAAGTCCTGTTTTAGATTTAAGTGTTCATGTTAGTGACCTGATAATTTATATTCCCACTAGATGTTGTGGAAAGAACAGGGCCTTTGGTCTCAGTTGACCCTGACTCTTACTCCACTGATTACTAGCTGTGTGTCCTCCGTCTAGATGATACTAAGTGAAAAACTGATGCTAGTTATAGAAGTGTATCACCTTTCTGACCCTCAGTTTTTCTCATCTATAAAATGGAGATATTAATATCTACTTTATAGTGTTGCTGTGGGGGTTAAATTATAAAATGTAATAAAACAACACTGTACCTGGCCCATAACCTAGGTTTATATATCTGTTGCCTCACCCCAGCCAATTAACTTACCCAGCCAATTCAATATTCATCCCATCAATTTACCCAGCCAATTCATTGTTACCCAGCCAATGTTATTGCCAGAACATTGAAGTCAAATCCAGTATCAGGTGAGACATTTGAAGGAATTAAATTGACTGGGGTAAATGGTCAGAGGAAGAGGCAGATGACCTTGGTAACTGCCTATTCTGGAGGTATACCAGGTCAGTGACTCTCAAAGTTTGTTCCTTGGAATACCATCACCTGGCAACTTGTCAGAAATGTAAACTCTAGAGTCCTACCTCAGACTTACTAAATGGAAACTCCATGATAGAGCCTAGCAATTTACAGTTGAACAAGACTCCAGGTGATTCTGATACATGCTAGTGGGACACTGTCAACAACACCAAAAATCTGCATTATCAGCCTTTGTTGAAGACCTGGTAAAAACAAGCAATATTTAGAGAAATATTGGAAAGCTAAGCTGTTCCTCCATCTTCTACAAGTAAGGTTAAAGAAAGTATGGTTAAAGTAAAAAGTCAGGTATTTTTTCTTAACTCAGTATTAAAACACATTGGTGTGTGAAAACATGTCTGGTTTGGTTGTAATGTGCATTGCCAGAAATTTGCCACTAATTCATCCAACAAATTCATTCAGCAGTTAGTAATAGTGTTCCTGTTATGTGTCAGGCATTGGTCCAGTCTCTACTAACAGAATAAAACCTTCTTAAGTGATGCAACCATCACTAGTAATTGGTTGGTTAATCAAAAATGTTGGTTAAAGATGGAATCACAAAACGTGAGACACAAATGTTTCACTTTAATATCAAATGTATAAATGAATATGTATTTGCCTATCTTTTGATATAAGACAAAAACTTTTTAAGTTGCTAGTATTGCAGCTTATCACATCTATAACAAGCTAATTTATTATTGTTAGTCAAATAGGAAAGCTAAAAGACATTTGGAAAACAATTTAAATGCAGAATTCTTCTAGATTATTCAGAATAGTTAAATATTATTTTAAAATTGTCTTGGTGACATTCATTGAATAAAAATTCATTTTTAGCTACTCACATTTATTTTCATCAAGTTACATTTAACTTGGGTTGCATAGAAGTACTATCTTTTTTAAGAACTCATATTCATCAGTTTATGTAATACTGAGTTGAATGATATAATAAGTACAATTGGCATATACAGATTTGGGAACCCTCCCAATTGACTATTGGGAAGTATAATAGCCAATTCCCTCTGTGAAACAGAACTGCATAGGAACATGAGAACTCAATCTATTTACTGCAAGAGTTCTCCACACTGTGGGGAACAGTCAGTATTTATTAAAGAAGGAATGGTGAACATTGGTTAATCCAATGATTAGGTTAAGTAGAAGTTGGTTTTAAGAGTCTTTATCAGGATTGTTTCAGGGGAGCCTACAAATAACTTATTTTTTAAGATAAGTTGGAGCAGACTCAAGATTATTCCCGCAATAAGGCCACTTTAACTCACATTTCAGCTTGCTTTCTCAAGTGGAGGTTATTGAGTTAAGGTTGGCCAGTCTCGGCTACGCTTGGCTCACAGAAGTTTACTAGTAGCAATTATCATTCATTGAATACTTGCAAGCTGACATTTGTGGTTCTGTTTTCTTTAAAATTTTCACCCATTAAGGCTGTAGTAGTTATCTAATGCCACGATAGTGCTTCATAACAAACCAGCTCCAAACTTGAATTAAAAGAGTCAGTTGTTATTTCTCACAAGTCTATGAGTTGACTGGAAAGTTCTGCTGATCTGGGCCAGTAAGCTGATCTTAGGTGGGCTTGCTCATGTGTCTGCAGTCAGCTGGTAGGTCGATGGAGGCTGACTGGTCAAAGATGATCTCATCTGGGACTACTTACTTCTCCTCCCCATAACCTTTCATCCTCCGGCTCGTTAGTCCAGCTTGCTCCATGGCAATGATAGAGTCTTCAATCCACCCCCACTTTACCTCCAAACTGCTTCCTCTGAGCTGTGCTTTGTTGCCATGCCCTCAGTTCAGGGTGCACCATTCTAAGAAGCAGTTGCATTTCCTCTGCATTCCATATATGTAAGACGCAAGGTCACCCAAAATATTTATAATTATATGCTCACACGTACATGTATATCTTTCATAACAAAATGCCAGAAAAAGCTTTGCTTCATCTGAAGGACTACCTTGTTGATTCTGCATGGAGAATGTTAATCTTGTAGCTGACTGTGTTTCCTTGGTTACTTTGGCTGTCAAGGAGCTCAGCATCCAATTCTCAATTGAAGTAGCCGTCCTTGACCTGCCTGTCACTGATCTTGATCTTCTATCTTCAGCTCCATTTTCCTTGGTCCTGATATTTATTCACTTATATTTTTCTATTGGCTTATATATTTTACCTGAAAGTTGCTGAAAATTATTTAAAAACTATCTGGTCTATATATACTTAAATAAATAACTGTAATTTCCAGTACGACGCTGAGCTCATAATGGGACAATCAAAGGTGGATTTGATTAGCCAATACTTTTACCCAATGATAGAGGATTGCAATCATTTAGTGGAAAGATCATTTGATAACTTCTACTAACTCTAGAATATTTCTGTTGTTGTGGGTTAGATTAAGGCCTCTTAGACCTTAATGTGCACACAAATCACCTGAGGATCTTGTGAAATTGTAGATACTGAGTCAAAAGGTGTGGGACAGGGGTCTGATATCGTGAATTTCTATGAAGCTCCCAGGTGATGCCAATGCTGCTGGTCCTCAGAGTGCATTCATAATCGCAAAGGTGAAAGTATAATAAGACCCAGGCTATGATGACCAGTGCTGTGACATTTAGAATTGACTCACTTGTTGCAGGCAATATGTGTGTGATGGATCCCAGAAGAGTGAGTTCAAAAAGCAGATAAATCTGTGCAAAATGGTCACCTCTGTACTCTAGGTTGTGATCATCCTCAATCAGTGGCATCAACTTCACAGTTGTTTAAAAGCTGGCTCCTAGATGCTCTTTATGTTTGTAGACCTGAGTTTCCACCCTATCCATTTATTTTGCTGTGGCCTCATAAAGAGTAGATTCCTAGGAAATCACTCAGTTCAACCTCCCATCCAGGACAGGGAACCTCCCTCTCTCCTGCCACTGACAATGGTCCACAGCAGCCTGTTTGATATCCATAGATGGCAGGGACTCACTATCTCCAAGGGAGCCTCTTCCATTAAGGAATGGCTCTTATGAAAACAAAATTTGTTGCTGAGTCAAAATCAATTTCCTTGTAACCTCACCCATTAAGCCTATTCTGCCATCTGCAGCATTTCAACTCCGCTCTCAAGTGTGGCCTTCCCCACATTGCAGAGAGCTGTTATGCCTCCTTTCTCCTCTTCTCTGGTTACACCCTCTCAATCCTTCATTTGCTCTGCTTAAAGGTCTGTATTTTTAGGCATTTTACCACCCCTTTCTGGGAGTGGCACAGTTGGTCAATATTCTCTTAAAAAATGGTGCCTAGGCTGGGCACAGTGGCTCATGCCTGTAATCCCAGCACTTTGGGAGGCTGAGGCAGGCGAATCACAAGGCCAGGAGTTCGAGGCTAGCCTGGCCAATATGGTGAAACCCCATTTCTACTAAAAATACAAAAATTAGCTGGGCGTGGTGACATGTGCCTGTAATCCCAGCCACTTGGGAGGCTGAGGCAGGAGAATCGCTGAACCCAGAGAGGCAGAGATTGCAGTGAGCTGAAATCATGCCACTGCACTCCAGCCTGGGTGAAAGAATGAGACTCTGTCTCAAAAACAAACAAACAAACAAAAAAAATGGTGCCTAGTGTATACCCCCCAAAATTGAAAGCAGGGTCTTAAATAGATACTTATACACCAATACCCATGGTCACAACAGCATTATTCACAATAGCCAAAAGGTAGAAGCAACTCCGGTATCCATCAATGGTTGAATGAATAAGCAAAATGTGGTCTAAAAATACACTGGAATGTTATTCAGCCTCAACAAGGAATTCTGACATATGCTACAACATGGATGAACCTTGATGACATTGTGCTAAGTGAAATAAGCCAGGCATAGATGGACAAATACCATATGATTCCACTTAAGAGGTACCTAGGGTAGTCAAATTCATAGAGGCAGAAAGTAGAATGGTGATTGCCAGGGGCTAGGGGTGGGTGAGGAAGGTAAATGGGTGTTGTTATTTAATGGGTATAGAGTTTCAGTTTTGCAAGATGAAAACGTTCTGTAAATTGTTGCACAAAAATGTGAATTTACTGAACACAACAGAATTAAAAATTAATTCACATGGTGATTTTTATGTATATTTTGCCACAATTCCAAAATATCTCCAGCCCAGAGCTGGACAGACCCCTCTAGATGTGTTAAGGCTAATGCGGAATATGCTGGGGCTATGCTTTTTCCTTGACTGCCAACCCCTACATTCCTCAGACTGTGAGCCCTGCCCTTCCTAGTAGCCGCATTACACTACCTGTGTGGTCTGTTGAAACCCATCCCCCCGACCCCAACTTCTCTTCGCATGAATTTCTGCCAAACTATCCTGAAATAGAATAATTGACTTCTCTAGTTTTTATCTGGCTTTTAAGAAATACTATCACTTCAGTGGAGGAAATAACCATCTTTTGGAAATTAAACTTTCTTCTTTATAGTCATTCTAAGTTTTCTATGTCTTAGCCTTACTTCCAAAAGCAAAAAGAACCTCTGAGATTGCTCTGAAATAATTTCTGAATGATGCTTATGAAAATCTATGTATCAGTAAACCTATGTTATGACAAATATCTAAGGATCTAGAAACGTATAGTTGTTACTTGTACCAATATTTCTGTGCTGAAGCTAGTATTTCTTTATTTAGTCATCCTTAAGTGCTCTTAGCATAAAGCAATAATAAAAACAACTATTTATCTTCCCAATGGGAAATCAAACATAAGCATTGCAATGATCCACTTTTGATGTTCTTAATAACTTCTAATTTAGAGGAAGCCATCAGTGCAGAAACCACTGGCTTGAGAACAAAAGTGTCAAATACAGACACAGTCTTGTAATTTATTTGGGACCATTAACCCGAACATGAAATATGTAATTCAAAGCTCTGTTATTTTCATGCCATTGGCAGGTGCAATCACCTTTCTTTGACTCTCACATTTATGTACGTGAAAATTTGAAATTTTCTCAGATAACTAAATATATTTAGCTGTCCTTCCTCAAGTTCCAGCAACTACTTTACCTTATTTATTTATTTATTTATTTGAGATCTGGAGGCATCTGTTTGGAAAAACTGAGTGCAAGTGAGATGAAAGGTACTCACAGAGAAAACTGTATTGTGGTAGTTTCCAAATACTACCTGCTTCTGGAAGTGTAATTTCCAGAACCTTTCAGGAGATGAAAAGGCTTGTAAGAGCTCAGTCATAGTTTGCAATTATAGAAAATTGTTAGTTGCATTTAAATCAGTCGGCTGTACAAATGGACCAATTTGGTTAAAAAAAAATTCCATCCCAGAATATCTATAGGTTAAGTCATTCAAGTGCCATTCACAAGAACAGACTACTCACTATATCAGCGCCACAAAAAAGGAGGATATGTGAATCATTTACAGTTGTTTTGAGAATGCCAATTTAACAGCAACTTACACCCAGAATTTTTTTTTTTTTCCTGAAAAGACTGAACTCTAAGAAAAAAGTACATTTTGTACATAGGATTTCTCCCACACTCTAGCTTCACAAAGAACATTTGATTTTAACTAAGGAGTAAAATGTAAATATTAGTCCCGTAGTTCTGAGATTTTGCATGTAAGTTTTTTGGCGACTTTCTGTGATTGGTTTGGTAAAGGGCATGTGGACACATAATTCTATTCATCCTGATGGTTTTCCACGTAATGACTATGAAACAGGATTGGGGCAGGGAGGGCAAAATTATAACTACCTGGGCTTAAGATAAAACCAAGACAATGTTTAACATGTGCTCATACAAAATCACTGTTGATAATATAAAAAATTCACAGTTCTGGTTTCAAAAAATTAATCCAGATCTCTTGTGTACATATGATGAAGCTTTGGGAAAAAAATAGCTGGATCTACTCAACTTATGCTTGAATAAGCAAACTTGTGGCCTGGTTGTGGCTGCTACAATTATACCCTGATTTTCAGTGTCTGTTGTCTATAGGTTGGTGGTGGTTGTTTGTTTGTTTGTTTTTTCGTTTTGTTTTTTGTTTTTTTCCGTGTAGAATATCTTGTGATGTGGGAGAATGATGTTGTGCTTCCTTAGGGAGCTGGCTGGACAGGTTCATGGGAGGCAGTAACCTGGCGGGACATGTGAGCTTCATTGGGCTCTGCTGGAAAGGGGCAGAAAGATAACATATCCATGGAACAGGATTTGTGAACTTGTGTTAACATCTCTGCAAGTTCAAACAAGGAATAAGGGAGATCTTAACGGATATTTTACATGTGCCTTCTCTACAATTTGAACTTAACTGGAATGAAGAATGGGAAGAAAGAACTACTTTCCTTTCATTCACTTTTTTTTTTTTTTTTTTTGAGACGGAGTTTCGCTCTTGTTGCCCAGGCTGGAGTGCAATGGTGCGATCTCGGCTCACAGCAACCTCCACCTCCCAGGTTCAAGCAATTCTCCTGCCTCAGCCTCCCGAGTAGCTGGAATTACAGGCATGCACCACCATGCCTGGCTGATTTTGTATTTTTAGTAGAGACGGGGTTTCTCCATGTTGAGGCTGGTCTCGAACTCCTGACCTCAGGTGATCCGCCCGCCTTGGCCTCCCAAAGTGCTGGGATTACAGGCGTGAGCCACCGCTCCTAGCCTCATTCACTCTTAAAATCTACACTATCACCATTCCTTTGAAACACACTCTCCACTCAGTAGTGCTGAAGACTAGTATTGTGGTGTTGCCCACCATATTCTTGGCACCTACAAAATACCTGGCAAATCAATAACTATCTTCCCCAAGATTTAAGAAGGAAAATTTTCAAACATAGAAAAATGTCGAAGAATTTTGCAGTGAACTCCAATGTAACACCTAAATTCTACCATTAAGACTTTACTGGCTGGGCGCCGTGGTTTATGCCTGTAATCCCAGCACTTTGGGGGGCCAAGGCAGGAGGATCACCTGAGGTCAGGAGTTTGAGAGCAGCCATGGCCAACATGGTGAAATCCCATCTCTACTAAAAAATACAAAAATTAGCAGCGTATGATGGCATGCGCCTAATCTCAGCTGCTGGGGAGGCTGAAACAGGAGAATCACCTGAACCCGGGAGGCGGAGATTGCAGTGAGCCAAGATTGTGCCACTGCACTCCAGCCTGGACAACAGAGTGAGACTCTGTCTCAAAAAAACAAAAAAAGACTTTACTATTTTGCTTGAGCGTGTATCTACCCACCCAGCCATCCTCTCTGATCCCTCTAATTTTGTATGCATTTCAGTGTAAGTTGCAGATATCATTCCACTTCCCTGCTAAATGCTTCAGCACTCATATAACTGGAGGTGAATATCTGTTCACAATTCTTTTTTTCTCTTTTGAACACCTAATGAAATACAACAATCTTAAATGTACTATTTAATAAATTTTGACAAATGCATACACCTGTGTTGCCCAAACACCTATCAAAAATATGAAACATTACCTCACAATGCCCCCAGAAGAGCCCCAAGCCCATCCCAATGACTCTCTACTCCCACCCACCCACCCTCAACATCACTCTTGTGATCTTTTTTCACCAGTTTTTCCTGTTCTGGAACTCCGTATAAATAAATTCATACAGGATGTAGTCTTTTGTGTCTGGCTTATTTCACTTAACATAATATTTTTTAGATCATCGATGTTACTGCTTATAATAGCAGTTCTCAATAAATATTGATTAGCTTATTTTAACCACAGTGTTGATTAACCAAGGATTACAGTTGATTAGGTGTATTTAAATACAGCTAATATAGCTTGAATGTCTCTTATAAAGCCTTTGTGGGTTCAGAACTGCTGTATGTTGTTGACTAGATAAAGGTGGGGCAAGTTTTCTGGGAAAAGAAAAAATGAGGCATCCATCATCTTTTTAGAATTAAAGGAAAAGATATCCAAGGATGATGTTTTGAGCACACGAGACAGGTCAGACAGTAACTGACTACAAGCCTCTCCCCTTCTCTCAGGTGTAGGTATCATAGCTAAAGATGGCATTTTCCACAGGAATGTTTTTCTGGAATATTCATTTACACTTGGAGGCTATACCCCAAAGCAGGACAAGGCTCGGCCAAGGGGGAATCTCTGTATTTCGGTTCTCTCGGCAGCAGTTCCTCATTCTCTAAGGAGGGGGGCTGACAACTGGCTTCCAGGAAGCGGAGGATAGAGCTTCCACTGAGTGTCTGTTGTGGTAAACGTGACTGGTTTTTGGGGGAGTCCCAATTATTTGGAAGAGCCCCAACTGAAAATTTTCAAAAGAATTCCCTCTAGCCCACAACTGCCTTCTCTAAAAGTGGGTTCCCAGGCTCAGGAAGGGTGTGGGACTCTGCTATGTGACATGAAAATTTTGTGTTTACCAGTGATTTGACATTCTTGTTAGGTTTAATCAGGTGGTTTTCACCTCTCAGAATCTATATTTTCTTTCCTATCAGTCAAATGGGCTAAATTCACTGGTGGACTGGAGGTGACACCAGCTTGCATGTGGCCCAGATTGCAACTGGTGGCACCTGCAATCTCAGGTAGCCCTTCTAGGTGAAGCCAGGTGGAGATTTAAACACTTTAACTAAAGGTCTGGCTCTGCAGCCTCTTTCCTGAGAGCTGTGTGGGGCACAAGGCACAGAATTAAAACAGGGTCAGACACAGGGAACTCCAAGGAGTGTGCACTTTAAGATCACACCAGCCTTTTTCAGCACCATTTTGCTTTTTTTTTTTTTTTTTTTTTTTGAGATGGAGTCTAGCTCTGTCGCCAGGCTGGAGTGCAGTGGCATGATCTCAGCTCACTGCAACCTCCGCCTCCCAGGTTGAAGCGATTCTCCTCTCTCAGCCTCCCGAGTAGCTGGGACTACAGGTATGCGCCACCATGCCCAGCTAATTTTTGTATTTGTAGTAGAGACGGGGTTTCACCATGTTGACCAGGATGATCTCAATCTCTTGACCTCGTGATCCACCCGCCTCGGCCTCCCAAAGTGCTGGGATTACAGGCCTGACCCACAAAGCCCGGCCCATTTTACTTTTAAACCATTATTTAGCACCCAAACTCAGGGATACTTGGGAGTAGAAATTAGAACAGGACAGGTAAGTGGGGAGATTGGTGTTGATGGAAACCTCGATGAGAAAAGTATAGATGGGATTACAGTTGACAACTGGATGCCTTGATTTAGGATAACTGGGGAAAGGGAGGCTGGACCACATTGAAACACCCAGGTTGTCGCTGCCTACCCCAGCTGCTAACATGACCAGTTGTAAACTTGCTCTGTTCTTAGAAACCTCCCCTCCAAAACATGGATTCTCTCGCCAGTGCTCAAGATGGGACACATTACCACTAAGTAAGCACTTTTCTTAGGAGCATTTCTTAGGCTGTTAAAATGCCAAGACTCCTAACCATCCTTGGTAGCTTTGAACCTATGTAAAGAGGTCAGTTAGCTGCCCTAGTTTATTCCTCAGAATGATGAGATCTGGCACTGAAAATATTGTTCATACTGAGCCTCCCATCAAATGCAATAAGTAGATAACCACAAATACCCACCCTTTTATGCTCATAACTCAGCATGTTGGAAACTATTTTCCCTTGACCTATTGCCAGCCCATCACGCCCCACACCCAGGAGAACTCAAGCCCCAAACCGGCCGCTGAATAGTCACGCTTTTCTGCAGGACATACCCACTATTAGGGCCAAAACTTTGTCCACCCTTCAAAGGAAGTCGATGTTTCCATATAAAGGTCCCCTCAAATGCAACAGCAAGCCCGCTGGAAGAGGGGTTGGCAGAGGCTACGGCCAGCCCACGGGATTTCTTCGACATTGATTATGACCGGGAGTGTAGCTGTTAATTGCGAGGCTTGCCTCAAGGTGGAAAACAGTATCGGTTTCCACTGCCACCCCAGAGAAGGCAAGTTCCGCGGCTAACGGTGGTGGGGACACGGTCCCTCCCAGGCCCATCTCTTGCCACCCAGAGAACTGCTCGGAGGCCGCCTACAGGTGCAATCCCGGCACTGCGGCCCGGGCGGCAGGCCGGGGAGGGCGTCCAAGCCCACCAGCATCTCCGCCGGCCCTTCCCAAAGCCTGAACATGGCCCCGGCGTGCCCGCCGCCTTCTATCCCCGGTTTCCCCGCGCCTCTGCCCCAGCGCGGTTTGGAAAGGAAGCTGGGAGCCCTCCCAGGCTCCGCAGACTCGGATTTGGGAGGGGGTGGGACGCGGCCGAGGCTTCCCCTCGAATCTGCGGCAAGCCTGGCTCCAGGAAAGTTTTTCAAAGTTCCCAGCAGCGTCTGCCCAGGTCGCCTCCGCGGGGCGAGCAGACGGCGGCAAGCGCGCCAGCCTCGCCGCCGCCTCTGCCGCCAGCAGAGCGCTCTGGGCGGCTCGCTCGCGGGAAGCGGGCCGAACTCCCGGCGGGCAGGCAGGCCCTCCTCCCGCGGCGAAAGCCGCAGCTGACGCAGGCGGTTCGGAAGGCGGAAGCTGCCCCGCTCCGACCGCTCAGTCAGCGCCGCGGCGCCTACACCTGGGGCCCCGACGCGCGGGCAAAGGCGCCCGGCCCGGGGCGCCCGAGGGGGCGGTCCCCGCTGGGGGCCTCCAGGCTTCCCTGAGCAACGATCCCTTCCAGGTACCTCCCCGCACTCTCCCTTCCCTCCTGGCCCGAAGCTCCCGAGGGCGGGGGTTGGTGTGGGGCCCCGGTACTCCTACGCCTCCCTGAGCATCCCGCAGCCCCCAACCCCTTCCAAGTTCTTCCCCGCACTACCCCCTCCCCAGCAACGTGAAGGGGAGGGGCGTGCCCTGGGTGAGCACGCCCTCTCATGAATATTAATAAGTGCGCATGCGCCCTGCCCGGCGTGCTGGGTAGAGGTGGCCAGCCCCGGCCGCTGCTGCCAGACGGGCTCTCCGGGTCCCTCTCCGAGAGCCGGGCGGGCACGCGTCATTGTGTTACCTGCGGCCGGCCCGCGAGCTAGGCTGGGTTTTTTTTTTCTCCCCTCCCTCCCCCCTTTTTCCATGCAGCTGATCTGAAAGGGAATAAAAGGCTGCGCATAATCATAATAATAAAAGAAGGGGAGCGCGAGAGAAGGAAAGAAAGCCGGGAGGTGGAAGAGGAGGGGGAGCGTCTCAAAGAAGCGATCAGAATAATAAAAGGAGGCCGGGCTCTTTGCCTTCTGGAACGGGCCGCTCTTGAAAGGGCTTTTGAAAAGTGGTGTTGTTTTCCAGTCGTGCATGCTCCAATCGGCGGAGTATATTAGAGCCGGGACGCGGCGGCCGCAGGGGCAGCGGCGACGGCAGCACCGGCGGCAGCACCAGCGAGAACAGCAGCGGCGGCGTCCCGAGTGCCCGCGGCGCACGGCGCAGCGATGCGTTCCCCACGGACGCGCGGCCGGCCCGGGCGCCCCCTAAGCCTCCTGCTCGCCCTGCTCTGTGCCCTGCGAGCCAAGGTAGGAGCCCTTCTCCGGGCCTCCCTCCCAGCCGTCGTCTCCCTCCCCTCGCGGCGCCCTGGGCGGTTAAGCCCCGCGAGCAGGCTCGGCAGCCCTAGAGCGCCCGACTCTTCGCCCCTGCGCCCGAGCGGCTGCACCTGGGTTGAGCGCGTCAACTCCCCCACGGGAGCCCCGGCCTCCTGAGGGTGACCCCTCCAGGCCGGGCAGGGGCGCGTTCCCTCCGCTCTTGCCCCCCGGGAAGTCGTCGGATTTCTTCCGCACTCGTGCCTTTTTTTTTTTTTTTTTTTTTTGCCCCGGAATCATGTGGAGTCCTTGAACGTAGTTTTGCAAAATTATTTTCACTCGGCGAGGAGGGCTGGTCGGGGAGGGGAGTGGGAGGGAGTCACCACCTCTATACTCGAAGAAAACAGCTTTCTCCCGCACTGACCTTCCTCCTTCCCTCGCCGGCAGGTGTGTGGGGCCTCGGGTCAGTTCGAGTTGGAGATCCTGTCCATGCAGAACGTGAACGGGGAGCTGCAGAACGGGAACTGCTGCGGCGGCGCCCGGAACCCGGGAGACCGCAAGTGCACCCGCGACGAGTGTGACACATACTTCAAAGTGTGCCTCAAGGAGTATCAGTCCCGCGTCACGGCCGGGGGGCCCTGCAGCTTCGGCTCAGGGTCCACGCCTGTCATCGGGGGCAACACCTTCAACCTCAAGGCCAGCCGCGGCAACGACCGCAACCGCATCGTGCTGCCTTTCAGTTTCGCCTGGCCGGTGAGTGACCACTCGGGAAGGAGGCCGGGCGGAGACTCATACCCGTGCCTAGCCAAGCCCTGCCATCCCTTGCGAGAGGGATTTAAAGGGCTTTGGCTTGAAACTCGGCGCTAACTGGGAAAATCTCTAGGGGTGGCGGGTGAGGGAGCCGGGACACTATAGTTAGATCTCGGCTGGGGTAGTCGAGGTGGGTCCCATTCCTGCTGCTGTTTGCTTAGTGCACAAAAGTGGGGATCCCAGAGGGGTTATGGGACCAGGCTCCTAGGAAGGCCGGTGTAAATTTGCACCTTGAAGTTGCCAGAGTAACCCTCCCGGCCCCAAGCCAAGAGATCGTTGTAGCTGATCTCTTTACTTAACTAATTAAACCTGGTGCGCCGTGGAAGGCAACTCGGCGCAGTTCTGGCCTGCGAACGCCGTCCAAATTGGCAACCTCCCCTTTCCCGTGAACGGCCGGGAGGGCGGGTGTGTCCTTCCTGGAGGGTGTGGGGAAGTCCGTTTCCCGCTGCTCCCCGGGAGATTTTAGTGTGTGCGGGGGCGCTCTCCAGGCTCGGCTCAAGGGCCGGGGGCGGCCGCCGCAGGAGGAGGTTCTTGGGGCCCTCACAGGAGCTGTAGACCCGGGAACCCCCGCCCGCTGCCGGCCCCTTCCTGCCCCCGCCCCCGAGTGGTGTAGCTCTTGTGGCCTCACTTCCAGCGGTTCCCGGGCTCTGGAACAGCTGTGTTTGCAGACTTCCCCGGGAAGGGCGGGTGCACGGCCCCCGCAAGCCTTCGGGGGCCGTGCCAAGGCTTGGAAGGGGTGGTCTTCTGGAGGTAGTGCCTGCGGGTGCAAGTGATAGACCCTCATCCCCCCGCCCCATTCCGCCCCCAAAGGAGCTTGAGGCCTGGGCCCAGCTGGCAGATCGTGCAGCGAGGCCCTTGCAACATCCCAAAATGGGTGGAAGGAAGATGGGTGCGATTGCAGAAGGGGAGGAAAGGGAAATGTTGGGGGTGTGCCCTCTGCCTGGCTCCCGCTGTCCAGGAGGCATGACTCATTGCCAAGACTGGGGCTTGGCCTAGCCTGTGCTGGGAGGGTGGGTGGTGAGAGGGGGAGTTCGGTGCCCCAGAGCATTGCTTTCCACCACGTGCTCTAATGGGGTGCACTCTGCTGCCTCCTGTCCGCCGGCTTAGGCTGTGATTCTGGGAGGAGACGAGAGGGGAGAGTATCTGGCTGTGTCTGTGTATGAAGCTTGGGGTGGCTCTTAAAATCCACGATTACAGGAGTTGGCATTATAAAGTGCCCTCTGCTGTGGGTGAGATAAGACAGTTATCAAAAACTGCCATGAAAAGGGGTTTATAAAAAGAAAAATTAAAACCAACACTGTCTGTGAAGCTCTCTTGAGGTCCAAGGGCTGCTTCTGTTGTGGGATTTCATTTTTACCAAGAGTATTTATCTTGTTTGTTAATCCCCTATTAGGGAGAACTTTAAGCTAAAGAGCCTGGCTACGTTTAAATCTGGCTGGCCCAAGCTGACTGTGAATACTCAAACTGCCCTTGAACGTGTGTTTGGAGTTTAGGGGGAAGGGGCCTGCAGGTGGTTCCACCCTCCTGCCGGAGGATCTGTCTGGAGCCCCTCGCTTTTCACAAGACCATAAAAGGAATCTTATTAGTGATGTGGAAAAGCAGCAGCCTGGCTGAGGCTCATTTTGGAGAGTAGGGTCAGAGGGATGGCTAGCATGAAAACAAGGAGGCTTGCTCCCTAGGCTGGCCAAGGAAAAGTGACCTAGAAAAGTTCGTCTGTCCGCTTTTGACACTTGGTCAGAGAGTCCTCAATGGAAAAGGAGCGGAAATAGTGTGGGAGGGCAGGAGAGGCGATTGATTTGCATTTGCTGGTGCTCTTCTGTGGTTTCAGGCCCCACGGGTCACCAACCATGAAATAGACTCTCGGCTTTTCTCGAATCGGGGAAGACCGATGGGGCAACACTGAGAATGTGGTTCTTTTGAAGTTGGGACAAACGCATGTATCACTCATAAACAAGTCTCCACCCTGATGCCCCAAAAAGGGCTGCTGTGAAACATAAGATTTACTTCTCTTGAGAAATTGGAGTTTAGGTGTATTTGTTTTTCTGTATGTGGTTGGAGAAACGACACAGTCCGTAACTTTCAAGAATGATTCCAGGCTGGGTATAAATGTAACTGAAATACTTTAAGTAGCTGAGCAAGTATTTAACTAGAGAGCACAGCTTCATTTAGTTTGGCAATTAACTATGTCTTTTAAAACTGATTTCCTTGAATAGGAGATAAATGAACTTAGTACAGAATTCATGAGATAGCAAGAAAAGGATATATGGTTATAAACAAAACAAAACTCCAAACCACCTTGGGCTCTCAACCCCTAGCAGGCACAATTACCATTTGCATGAGTCCTCCCAAATTTGCTGACGCTGGGTGTCAGCAAAGGGTTCAGGGGTAGGTCAGTGTAGAAGGTCATGTAGTTCATGCCTTTTGTTTGGAATTATGACCCCATCCAAGCAACTGTTCATGTTCTAGAGAGGATGAGAAGGAAACGATTTGGTCAGATATGAAATACAGTCCACGTTCTGGTGTGCATGTAAAAGGCTTTGTAGAGGTGGCCCTTCCTGCCATATATCATACCTGAGTATGTCCCACGTGGTGTCCACTGCCCCGGCTCTGGTCTTGGGGTAGTTTTTCACCACTGGCTTCTAATTCTCATACTGTTGCTCCTCCAAGGGGCTTAACTTGCAGCAACTATCTGGATTAATGATTCTCAAATTGGGGGACCAAGTGATAAGAACATTATTGTGGGAAGTAATTGGGCTTAACAGGAAATAATTTAGGAATTACCACTTATAAATCACTGAAACGGTTAATTTGTACCTCCCAAAATTAGTGCTAAATCCCAGTAGTGCCTGCTTATTAAAAATGCATTAGTGTAATTACCACTACTCATCTCCAAAACCTTTTTGGGAACTTCAGAACCCCAGTTAGCTGTATTGCTGCATCGGTGGCCCCAGAGTGAAATGAATCTAGAGAAACATTAGGGGAAGCAATTGGGGTATCTGGCTTTATTAGCCTCGTATTTAAATTCCATCGATCCTATTAAAACACTTGCTGAGATCAACTTAATTTTTTTTTTTTTTTTTTTGGAAAATCCAATGAAACATGATTCTTCTGTGTGAAGGATGCCAGCTTTGGCCCCCTTCATACTTCAGGCCCGAATGACCAATTTCCATGATGCTAATCACAGAATGTAATTGACAGGCCCTTACTTTTATGCCTTTTGCTGTCTTTTCCAGTCCCTGAGCTTCTGTAGATATGGTGTGGGCACATGGAGGGCTCAAGGATGGGGTTCTGATTTGACCCGCCTCCTTTCTGCAGCCAGGATTTGCATCCCGCCCATGTGATCAGCATGTATACAAAGAAGGAGCACATGTGTATGTATGTGCTCAGAGCAAGGGACTTTCTGCATGTGGAGAAAACGCCTTTTGCCCTAAGAAGTCTACCTCAAACCAAAGGGATGAAGTGATGTGTCTGTGTTGCAATACTGGGCTTGGGGGAAAGTGAAGCTGTGCTTGCTTTGAAAGAGCTGTGCTAAGTATCTGCAGAATAGCTGCTCCAAAAATGGAATCTTTATTCCAGGTACTTGGTTTCTAATATTTTTTTTTTTCTCTTGCAGGTGTAACCTTCTGTGTTTTCTTTCTCCTTGTTGTCTTGTTTCTTAGCAACTTATTCAAACCTCCAGTACTTATAGGAATTTGCAACCCACCAGTTCCACACCCACAATTCTACAGGGACTTAAGACGTTTTTAGAAAACGGTGAAACTTTTGGCTTGGAGGCTCTTGGGGGAGTTCAGTGGGTAAAAAGGAGAGTCAGCAGCAACTTACAGGCATGCAACCTCCCAGAAAATCAGCAATCTAAATGCTGCTCAAAATCTTCACACCAAATAGTGGTGCCTTCGGGGACCTTTTAGATAGAAGACATGTGGGAAGTTTAGCATGGGGAAAAAAGTTACTTAAAAACAGTGTTAAGGTAACAAGGAGCCTTCACAGTTCTGATCTGAAAACAGGAATGTGAACAGAGGCCTTGGCTGGAATCATATCACCCACTGGCCCCATTGTAGAAGGGCCAGAAGTTGGTCCCAATGTCCGGCTTCTAAGGTTAGTGACAATGTAAGAATGCATGATCTCTGGATGTGCATACAATTAGCGTTGTAATCCATAAATGCAAATATTCCTGCAAATTCTTCCATGGTAAACTTCTGGAAGGCATGTTGCTTTTCCACCTACCCTTATCCTTCAAGCCTAGGATCTAGGCTGCTGAGAGAAGTGACTCTTGGCTTCAGCTTTTAAATATATATATATATATATATATATATATCTCTCTCTCTCTCTCAAAACTTAATCTCTTCTTCCAACTGTTGGAAGATACATTGGGATGAATGGAAAGTGGTGATTCTAGAATGGTGGTGGAAATGGAGGAGGGTCCTGGGTTCAGAGAAATCCCATCTTTACTTTGGTGCATGGCACTGGGTGGCTGTGTTGTGACTTCTTTGCTGATTTCTGATTACCGCATGGACCACAGCAGCCCTGTGACTTTTTTTTTTTTATGGTGCCAGTGACATCTACCATTGGTGCAGTGCATGTGCTGGGAAGAAATTCCGCAAGGTGGCTCCCAGTAGTTAAAGGAGTACATAAATAGTCAAACATGCAGAGTCCTCTACCAGCTCAACCCAGTTTTTATGCACTTTTGGTAAATAAATAGAAAGGCTTCTTGTTCAGGCTTGCTCTGTGTGAACCAGACCGTTGTGCTTGGCTGGCTTCTTGGTATTCTATCTATTAACCTCGCCACCCTTTTGTAACTGGTGCATTTAATTATCAGTGGGATGCTTTTCAAACAGGTAAGGGTAATGATGGGAAAGGGGGTGGGGATGTCTCATTGAGAGTCACAAATCTGGATATGAGCTTTGGGGCCCCTTGGTGAGCCTTTGAGGTGGGCTTTGATGAGAAAATCACCCTTTGTAACCAGATCGGACTCTATTGACATGTCAAGCCCTACAGACTTGATTGCTTTCTGTGCCTGAAGTCTTAGCCTAGATGCTATAGCATAGTTGTCCTTTCTTATCTCACTTTCCCAAAACCCACTGGCATCGTGTGCATGAGTACGTGTGCGTGTGCCACACATGGACTCCCTGCAACCTTTTCTGCTTAATATGTTTTGTGACTGGAATATTTTATACTCTGGCCACCCAGACACAGGCAGGACAATAGAGTTGGCCGAATTGACTGAAATGAGGATTATGGAGAATAATGGGGCCTCTCCAAAAATAATGCTAATACAGGACAAGCGACAGGAAGCAACAGTTGAGTCAGCAGAGCTCAGGGCCCCTGACGAACCCCGGGAGCCGACTGACTGTGCACAATGGCCGCGTTGGCACATCGGGCATTCCCAGGATGTGCGTGCCGCCGGCGGGCCTGCCTGTCGCAGCAGCCTGGGGTTTTGGACGCCGCACGCGTGCCGTTTGGATGGCGGTTTATTTGTGTCCATCAGCTTGGCAGGAGGGGAGGCAGCCGCTTCTCAGGGCTTGGTTTGGCTGTCACTGTTGCCAGGAAAAGGAAGCTCCCGGCTGCCAACACAATTACCTTTGTTTCTTACATCCCCCCTTCTTAATGTGGCAATTAAGTGCTTACCGCTCTGCCCAGTGCCAAGGTAACCGCCGTGGAGTGGGACAGGGCAGAGAACACAACCTTGGCACAGCAGCCTAAGTGTGGAGGGCGGGAGGAGGCGCAGGGGCCCCAGCCTTGTGGGGAGCCTGGTGGCCCTTGGATGCCTTGGGGCTTTGATGCCAGGACTCTCCTCTAGGTAGAATTCCACAGAAATCTTCCAAAAAGCAATTCCGAAGGCTGACCATTCCTCTTTGATGCCACACCAGAATGGGAACCAGCTGCCAGGTTTCCAGATTTCCTTGGGCTTGGAGCTGGGAAGGGGCTGAAGTGACTCACTTTGCAAATCCAGACTGAAGATCTGTTTGCTACGCCTCCCTCCTGTGTGGCCTCCACAGTATTGTTCCGGAAAACATAAGGAAAAAAGATGAAAGCCAGGTGACTCTTTGGCAGAGTCTTAGTTCTGTAGTCTGAAACCAAGAAAAACCCAGGTATTTGCTTTTGTTGTTGTTGTTTTGCTGTATAAACTTAAGTTTGAACACTTGCCTTTCCAAGCCCTCCTGGGATGGAGGACTCAGCCTCTACTGGGGAGTCAGAGTTGCAGTGGCTGCTTGTATGTGACTTCGGCATAGTGGATTTGCTGCTCTGTGGCCTGGTCCCTGCTTTGATGCAGGGTGCGTGATCTGGGATCTCAGTGCCTGGGTGTATGTTCAGGGATGTACAGAGGTCAAGCGTGGGCCTGGGAAAAATTAAAGTTCTCTAGCAACTAATAATCATTGTTAAATTATCTTGATTGCTGATCTATAGTGTGGGGATGGAGTGGGAGGTTGAGTGCCTCCTAATAGGAGCCTTGGAGGGAATCCTTTTTCTCTGTAGGGCTGGGCAGGAGGAATCCTCCTGCCCCAGGAGACCCTAATCCCCTCCCTGAAACAAACAGGAAAAAAAGTCCAGGCTTTGTTGCTGTCACTGTAGCTCCCTGCCCTCACCCTGTCTCTGCCTCTGAGAAAGAAGGGCAGTTCATGGAAAATCACAGAGCCAGGCACGTAGGGCTGTGTGCAATTCTTTTCTCTCCAGGTGGGGTGATGTTGGTCAGCAACTTCTGAGGTTTTCCCAGTTCTGGCGAGGATGAGCCTGGTAGACTGCTTGGTCTTCCAAGTTCTTGTGCAAGACCTAAGGATGCTTTCCTCTTTGAGTATTAAACCGAGTTAGTACTGCCATGCCAGCTTAGTCCCGGCGCCTTCCCTTGTAGTGGGGTTTGTGGGTATTATGTGTTTAGCGCTTGTGCAAGTCTGTCAAAACTCCTGGTATCAATGCATTTAATCAGAGGATTAATTACAACAATATTGTTGAAGTGGAGGACGTGGGCCTCAATGTGACCAGCAAATGAAGGGCTTAATTATACAGAATCAGCCACACATCTGGCCTCATTTTGACTGTGCTCTTACTCAAATCAGTAGAGAAATATAATTTCTTGCTGCTCTTAGGGAAGAGTCCTGTAATTTGCAGGAAGTCCTAAGAAACTTAAAGAGGCAGTAAATAAGGTATAACTTTCGCTAATAAAATAGTAACAACAGCAATGAATTTGGACCTGTGGCCACTAACAGGAGAGGGCTGGGTATGTGCCCCGGCTTGCCCGGTTTTGCTTGCTTTTCTGAGCATTTTCCCACAGTTATCAGTGAACGAAATGGAATCCTACTCTGCTTTGAGTATGAAACATATTTCGGCTGAATTCCAAGGCAGGGTCTATCACAAGATATTTTTATATTCAGAGATGACCTGCTGTGTCACTGTGAGAGCACTAAGCTGGCCTTGAGTTATGAATGAAACTCCCTTTTACCCTCCCTTTTTCTCTTTTTCCTTTATCTTATAGGTGCTTTCTCTTCTCTTGGCAGCAGTGTGCTTCTGGTGGCACAGCACGGTATTATTTAATCTATACACGCTTCTATTTCCTATGGCTTGGTTTCTGACACAGCAAAGCAGGGATTCATAACCCAGTTCATGTTCCTTGTCTACCCCACCTGCCTTGAGTACATTTCTTCAGCGCCAAGATAGCAGAAGCTTCATTTAAATGCTGGTGTTTTGTGAGACTGACCTTACTGTAAATTATGAAGGAAAATTTTAGAAAAGGAGGGAATTTGCTAATAGCTTAGGTTTGGCTGGGGGTGGGGAGGTGGAATTCTGAGATAAGCTTGGAAGATAAAAGGTGCCTTCAGTTTAACAGCTGGCTTCTTGCCAGTATCCAGGGAATTTGTTTAGTTAGTAGACTGATTATTCTTGGAATGTTAGATCTTATTAACAGATAAGTTCATCAATAAATATAACCCATGGGTGTGCGGTTGTTTCTCCCTTTGTACTTTCTTCCCTGGGATCTGCCCCCAACTCCACCGCCCAAGTGAGGTTGACTTCTTTGTCTTGCAGAGTCGCTTTGCCTCTACCCCCTCCTGTTTCCTAGAGTTACCCGATACTTGTGGGAGCCAGGATGGTCTCACACAGACAGAGCTTTCAAAGGGGTTCTAAAAAGGAAAAGGGGGCCTCCCTAGAGACTGCCTCACCAGGGCCCAAAGTGTAACCTTAGCAATACCCCCTCGGTACAAATACCTGGTGAGGTTAGCTTAGAATAAATTCTTTGTGTGTGTGTGTGTGTTTCCTCATGCACTAGGGTCGGGGTCTGGAAAGTTTTGGGAAACTATATGCTAAATACTCTCATATCATATAGTGAGGTGGCATTTCCTGATCTCAGCTTTGAGCTGCCTGCATGCATGTTGACCCCAGTGCGTCCCTGCCAGGTGAAAGGAGTCATTTGTCAACCTGGGAAGAGTACTGACAAAGGAAGGGGAGTTGGTTTGGATTTAAACATCCGGGAACTCAATGCAACAACCAACAGAATTTTTATTTTGGCATTATGGTTTTGTTTGGTGGGGTATTCTGGGAGGCCAAGAATGTACGAGATTTTGGAGAGTCGACCCTGTTTCTGAATTGCTAAATTGTTTGTTTGTCTTGCAGAGGTCCTATACGTTGCTTGTGGAGGCATGGGATTCCAGTAATGACACCGTTCGTAAGTATCGCTTCTGTGGACTTTTCTCTAAACACACGTGGAAGTGTGGGGCTTGGCCAACCAGTTGGAGCTGGATCTGTCTCCTTAGTACTTACGATTTCTGCCACCCCTTGCCTTCTGTTCTCCCCTGTACCCCAGGGTGAAACTTCAGTGGAATGTATTCCTTAACTTTTCTAGAATTTTTGCTTGGAATATTAAGTGGCCAGAACAGACTCCCAGTTAACTCATTCCCTGATTATGAAACCTAGATTATCTTCGGGATAGAGATCTTAATGGTTTTACAACTTTAAAACCTTGTAGTCTGCTAAAGGATCAAAGTAGTGACTTTTTAAAAGTCCATTTAAACTTTAAGTGAGTGTTTAGTCTCTCATCAGAAAGATAAAGCCATAAAGGTGGTGCCGGGCTCTAGAGACCGACCTTGAATTTCACTTGGTGGGCAGGTGAGCTTCTAGCCTGTCTGGGTTTCCCACACTGCTCCACAAACCTTTCATTGAAGCGGAATTCCAGAGCTTCACAGCCATTACCTGCCTTGTCCCTTTCTGAAAGATGGCTCTGTTTTCAGTGCAGGTTGCCTTTCAGGACTGTGAGGGGTTGGTTTTGGTGGATAAGCCATGGAGGATGTGATTGAAATGACATAGTCTGGCTTACAAAGTAGTCTTGCTCTTTAATTGTAACTTCACAATGTTTTCGCTCACGAGCCGAAACTTCAAGTTCCCTTTTTGCCAGCAGCGTTTGGGTTGCGGTCGCTGGAAAACTTGATGCGCACTGAAATCTCTTGGTCTGTGCATGAGGAAGAGTGGATCCAGCTTCTTGTCTTGGCTCTCTGTTCTCTGAATGCCTTGTACTTTTTGCTTTTCTATCTTACCATTTTTTTTTTTTGTTTGCTGTCACTGTGAATAACATCTTTTCCTCTTTCCTTGCCTTGCTTTTTTGCTGACAGAAAATGGTGAATGCCCACCGTGGGTGCAGTGAGGGCTCAGTGCCTGCTACGTGGGCAGCTTCCACCTGTGGCTGGCTTATTGGGCCACTTGGAGCCACAGTATCATTGCTGAGCCCCGATATGCCAGAGAGTCCCAGGCCATTTGGGTCACTCTTCTAGCTTGGGAATCTTAAGTCCAGCTTTTTGGATGTCATCCTCCCTGGAGGGGAGCTCATGAAAGTCCAAGGTTCGAGTCTTCCTCCCCAGAGGGCTACCCCGTAATGCTGTGGGGGGTGCGTGTGGGGGTGGCAGAGAAACTTTGTCAGCCTTGGCTATGGCTAATGCCAGTCAGGGTCATAGGCACCTGTTTGTTCTCCCCTCCCTGCCACAAACGTTGAGGACTGTGAACATTATGTCACTGTGACCTGCTTACAATGGTAACTAAGCGTTAGGCAGAAGGGGTTGAGGAGGGGGGAGACATAGGCTCTTCTGTAATAGTATGGTGTCGGCATGGTGTTCTTTCCCCTCCCTTTTAGCTATTAAAACAATCCACCCGGTAGAGTGAACAGCTTGAGGTTGATCCTGGCCCGTGATAAGAGCCGGGTCAGTATACTTGTTAGGGACATGTGAGAGACCTCCCCGCCACACTGCAGCATTCGCAGAACCTTTCCTGGGCCTCCTGTCACCTCGCAGGTCAGGGAGTTATGTCCCCTGGGAACCCAGGGCTTGTCCAGAGCTACCCACAGTTGTCTGCATTTCCAGGTAGCCCGATTTTGGGGTTCTAGGATGTTTCATCTCCTGGCGGGGGGGTAACCAAATCCCTGGAAGAGGACAAGAAAGATTGGGTTAGGAATAAAGTTCTTTTAAACCTCAAGGGTGCCCATTGCAGGTTATCAAAACTCACTTGGTGAACCCTGAAGAGGGAGATGGGTTTGGTGGAAATGGTTTCTCCACTTGCCTATTTGGCCTCTTTTATGATGCTTCCAAGGAATCTTGAATTCAGCACAGTCAAAACCAAACTCAGGATCTTCTCTTGCCAAAAGCAGTCCCTTCCCCAGGGCCCCTTCTGGGTGTCTGGCACCGATATTTGAACACTCATTGCCATAAGCCAGAAATATAGAAGGCGATCTGTGTACCCCCTCTCTGTTAGCATCCATACCTAGTCCACCTCCAAGTTCTGAAAAATCTCTCCAGCTCTTCACTTGATTCCGCCTGCCTTCTGCCACTGCCCTGGTCCAGTCATCTGCTCATGACTGAACTTAGAGTAGCCTCCGTCTGGTCCACCGTTATCTGCTCTGACTCACCTCTAGTGCTTTCTCCCATTCTTCTGCCATCCTGGTCTTTTCAGAGCCATAACATTTGCTTGTGACCCTTATTATGAAAAACCAACCACTTGGTGGCCTTCTGTTGCTCTTGGGACAGATGTTCATGTGGCCCACAAGACTCTGTGCAGCCTAGCTTTGTCTCCCTGCCAGCCTTGTCTTACACACCATGTTGCCCATCGTATCTGTAGCCTGGCCATACCCTAGCAGTTGCCTTTCTATCCTCAACTACATCGCATGCTCTCTGGCCTCAGGACCTTTGCACATGCTGTTTATGCTACCTGGAGTGTTTTGTTCCTTTCTTCACCCTCAGCCACTCCCTCTGGACCACACTCCACAGGGCAGAAGCTAAGGATGTTCAGAAGCCCAAATGGAGTTGGCTGCCCTGTGAGACCCAAGCGAGTTGTAAACATTCTGGCTTCAGATGTAAATCAAAGGCAGAGCCCTGAGTTTTAGGGCAGAGAATTCCTTCTATCAGCTCTGCTGTGAGCCCTCACAGGCAGACTTGGGCCCAAATATAGCCTAGGTGCTGTTTATGTATTTGAAAGTATTTAAGGCTGGTCCTTCTGTCATCGGTCCTCCGAAGTCTTTTATTACATTTTGGGACTGTGGTATATAGAGTTCCAAATTTCTTCCTCCCCTAGAGCAAATGGTTTCAGTTTACTGTAATGCATAATAGACATGTAAGCATAAATAGGCACACTTCAGACCAGGTTTTCCCTGTAGTTTAGCTTTCTCGGCTGAGGCCCCCTTCCGGGTTTTTGGGTTGGTGTGGTCCCAGGTTATGCTCAGACTCGCCCTTCATCACCACCTTCTTGGCCTGCGAGGTGGTCACGTGTTCTTCGTGATTCATCTTCACGGCACTGGGGATTGCAGGGAGGCGTGGTGACATCCTTTTTCAATCATAAGGCTGGACTGCCAAGCGAACTGCCACAGATACCTTTCCACTGCCCCAAGCTGAAGGGAAGCGTGATCAGGAAGCAGGCAGCAGGCGTATTTGAACCCAGACACACTCGACCCCCTCCCTGAGCAGGTGTGAAATTATGTATGCATCTCCATAGCTCCACTGAGGATTCTGAAGTGAACCTCTGCATGACACTTCCCGGAAATAAGTGGAAAGCTTACCGCGTGACTGAAAAGTACATATCAGTCCTGCACCCCTAGGATTGCCCTGGACTCTTGTCTGAACTGTTTGTTGTTGATACCAGCCTCAGAAGCTGGATGCCTTTGAGCCATGGCTAGTGTGTTTAACCGATCCCTTTTATGAAGATCTTGTAAGCGCATGGGTAGTAGCCTACCATGCTTTTTAACTGAACCAGCAGAGCAAACATAGTTAATGGAGAGACATTTTTGTCATTCCTTGGCCTCTGTTTATTTGCAAAAATGAGTGAAGTGTTACCTGCAAGTGGTTCAGTGCGTGCCGGGGTGTCAGGCTGCAGGTATGTGAGCTTGTTCAAGGCTTGTCTTGCCCACGCAGCAGTCTGAGAGCCCCAGAGGGTGAACGCTGGGGCCCTGTTGGAAGTGGTGTGTGGATGAAGCCACCCAGGAGTCCCTTCTCTCCCGGTCACCTACAGGGCTTGCATCACTTTGTAAAAGAGCATGGGCCCGACGCCTAGAAAAACAGCCACGTGGGTGGGTGGGTAAGAATCACAAAGACATTGCAAGTCGGTCCTAACTGTCTGTCCAAGATAGCCTTGAATTTGACAAGGTGATGAAGAGTTGATGCTGGCAGGTTTAAGAAAACAAACACAAAACCAGGTTGGGGTGCTGACTTAGTGCCTTGCTCCCTTTTCAGATCCCTCCCCTGAACTGCTGGCACCTGATGTTTGAGCTATTTTTGTACCTGTCTCTTCTCAAACTAGATGATAAGTGGCCTCAGGGCAGGGACTACATACTCCTGAGAGCTGCTTGAACTCGAGGTGTTTATTTTCCTCAGTAAGCATTTTTTTTTTTTCAGGAGCATGACTTGGCTCAAAAAAAGAAAAGGAAAAAAGAAACCCTCCCCTCAATTTACCTGTGTCTAAACTTTGGTGAATTATTCTCCCATCTGCCTTCTGGACAGAGGAGAAAGGTGGAATGCATCAAGTTCAAGGTGTTGGTATTTAAGAGCTGGCTTTAAAGGTTGCCATGTTAACAATTGTAAAAAAAAAAAAAAAAAAAAAAAATGTAACTCAGTCCTCTCCTTGGCTTCCAGTTAAGAGTCTTGAAATGGACAAAAAGCTTTTCTGAGCAAGACGTAAAACTCTAAAACCAGAAATGATTGCTGACCTTTATCTGGAATAATGAAATTTCTTCAAGAGCAACATTCCATAGGGAGCTACTTTCTCTCATATGTAAAGAGCACTTGCAAGTCAGTATGGCAATGTAATAGAAAAGTTGGCAGAGGAGAGAAGCTGTTGCTGTTCACAGGAACAAATATAAATGGTTTTGTAACTACCAGAAAGGGCTCTCGCCATGACTTAATGACGTGCTAATTAAATGAGATACCTCTTTACCTATCAGGCATAGATTAGAAGGTTTGATAATGTACAACGTGGGCAGTGTTATTGGGAAACACAGCTTCCTGGGTGGTGGAAGGACAGACTGGGTAGTTTGAGACTGTGGACAGAGGTTGATTGGTTGTGCACGGACTCTGATTCAGCACTTCCATTTCTAGAGTATCTCATTGTGGGAACCATACACAGGCAGATATGTTCAAGGAACGCTCACTGTGGCTTTGTTTAATAGTAAGAAGCCCAAAGGACTCACATGCACACATGTCAGGGACTAGGTAAATTATTTATTGGTGTTTCCAGACAATGAAATACTGTGTACCCATTAAAGAAGGTAAATAAGTGGTAACAGGTTGTCCCTGGGTAGGGGCATAAACTTTTCATTTCTTTGCCTTTTTGAACAACAGATAGAATTTTGTAGCATGTGCATATGTTTTTATTTTAAAAAGCCAAAATGGTCAGGGAAGAAGGCTCCAATGTGAATATTAACACGATTCATCACTTTGTCTATAGAACCTGACAGTATTATTGAAAAGGCTTCCCACTCGGGCATGATCAACCCCAGCCGGCAGTGGCAGACGCTGAAGCAGAACACGGGCGTTGCCCACTTTGAGTATCAGATCCGCGTGACCTGTGATGACTACTACTATGGCTTTGGCTGCAATAAGTTCTGCCGCCCCAGAGATGACTTCTTTGGACACTATGCCTGTGACCAGAATGGCAACAAAACTTGCATGGAAGGCTGGATGGGCCCCGAATGTAACAGAGGTATGTGTGTGTGTGTGTGTGTGTGTGTGTGCGGGCATGTGCCTGTGTGCCTGTTGCTTTTAGTGTCCATTTATCACCCCACCAGCAGGCAGGTGGCATGTGGCTATCTCAGGTGGGGTGGGATTTTGGCTGTTATTCTGGGCCTGCAGCATGAAGATGCTGAGTGTAGAAGATGCTGTTGGTGCCCCATCCAGATCCCCTTTACTGGCATCCCCATCCCCCAGGTGCTGTGTTGGCTGCCAACAGCTCACAGCTGCTCCTTCTCAGGAGACTTGTCCTTGGCCAAACCAGTGCATGCCCCATTCCTCCAGCTCACAGCCTGATTGACAGACATAGGGCTACAAAGCCCAGCTTCCTTTGCCTTAAAACAGTAGTACAATTTGCACTCTAGAGCTTACCCTGGGATTAGGCTGAAATCAGACTCCAGTTGAAACCATGTTCTTGCTCAGCTCTTTCCCCTACCCCATCTGCTTCCCTCAATTCCTTCTACCTATGTCCAGATCCCCTTCTCAGACTCTGCTTCTAAGGAACTTGACCCAAAATCGATCCAGACAGGAAGGACTAGGTTAGCCCAGTTGATGTCTGAACAGGTAATCCTGTAGGAAATGATAGCCCCTGCATTCGGGGTAGCCTTGCAGCAAGTTTTCACCGGGTGTCTTTGGGGGCATGGCATTGAGGGGGAGAGGTATGTGGTTAGCTCAAGCTTTCCTACTGGTGTAGGACTGAGCCCACTTTTAGTCTCTGTGCTGTCTACTGTCCCAGTCCCTTTATAGAATTCAGTGATTCCAATTCATAGCAACTTGATAGGTAATTCTGTTAACTGTATAATATCCCCTCATGAGCAATAATGTACTCTGCTTATTTTACATGACAATTAGGTAAATTGTTTTGAGAGACTCAATTTCAAAGTGAGTTTTTCAACCATGAGAGGGGGGTGGGGCATGGGGGAAGGAATTTACAGGTCTCCCGGGTAGTACTACTGCTTTCTTAAATAATTGGAGACAAGAGTTTAAAAAGGATGGCATTTCTGGAATTCAAATGAAAAGGGGAATTGATTAACATATTTTAGTGTGTTTTAAAAATTAAACGACCTTACACTTAGTGTGGGTTTTTTGTTTGGTGTTTTTTTTTTTTTTAAGATAAGATGCTCACTTTGTCACCCATGATGGCACAATCATGGCTCACTGGAGCCTTGAACTCCTGGGCTCAAGTGATCCTCCTGCCTCAGCCTCCCAAGTAGCTGGGACTATAGGCACATGCCACCACACCCAGCTTTTTTATTTTGTGTAGACATAGTCTTGCTATGTTGTTGAGGCTGGTCTCAAACTCCTGGCCTCAAGCGATCCTTCTGCCTCAGTCTCCCAAAGTGTTGGGATTATAGGCATGAGCCACTGTGCCTGGTCTTAGAAACTGACATTTTTAAAAGTTACTTTTTTCTTTTTTTTTAAATGAAGTAGAGAATTGCTCTGCAAGGGTACTTTACAAAAGTCTCAGCAGATCTGGCCACCAGATTAGCCTGCCCAATGAATCCAGCCTGGTTGGCTCTGTTAGTCCTGTGGAATTTTCAAACCAGGCATTTGGTATGGGTTTTTTTTTTTTTTTTTTAAAGGCTGAAGCTCATCTGAATGTGTTCTGGTGGGATGGGGAAGGATTATCTATACCTTGTTTTCTTCTAATGAAAAGGGTGTGGGCAGAATGGAAACTGACCAAGCTCTGCTCAAGGAGCCAGGTAGCTGTGGTTTAGAGAGGCTGGATGAAGGTCCCCCTTCCCTCATCAACTTGTCTGCATTTTGTCCCCAAACAATATCATGTTTTCAGAATCTGCTAACAAGGCCTTGAAGTTTAAAGCTGGTTTTGTTATTTGGGCCCCTCCCATCTTCCTCTCCTTATAAGGAACCTGATATGAGATCTATTAAAATCATGGAATTTGCAGACTTTAATGCAATGGGCCGTTCTCATGACCGTGGCGATGCAAGGAACAGGCAGTGTGCTGACACGCCCTTCTCTGTTTTTTACAGCTATTTGCCGACAAGGCTGCAGTCCCAAGCATGGGTCTTGCAAACTCCCGGGTGACTGCAGGTAAATAAACTGGTCTTTTGTGAGATTTCTTTTAATTTTCCTTTATGTAAGAGAGGAACTGACTTTATTGTGACTGCCTCTTTTTTCCTTGGAGAACAAGAAAGCTTTTTTAAAAAAAAATTCAGATAGACACATCCGAAGCTTATTAAATTATACCAGCTGTCTGGTGGAATGCACACACCACTTCTCTCTTGGAATAAAAAGAAACTCTTTGGGCATAGCCAGTGACTTCATGTATTAACTCTTCTGTAGATTGGTAACACATTTTTATAATCTTCCCTTACAGTGCTGATGAGCTAGATGGAGGGATGTGGGCTTGTTTCTTTGCATCTCTCTCCTCTTCCACCAAGGCTTTCTTCTCCCAGCCCCCTCCCCCACTTTTCCCATCAATAGGCGAAAGTCCAGCATTCTTTAGAATGGGATTAGTCCAATCTCCTGGCCCCTTTGCAGGCGGGAGCTGGGTTGGTGCTGAGAGGTTAATGGCTGCCCTGGAATCTTGTCAGTTGAGCCTGATGAATGTAGACTTTTGCTGCAGTCCTTTGAAGTCTGTTCCTTTATGGTCCAGGAACAATGCAGAAGCCAAAGGGAGGCCTGCCCTGACCACTTCACGATGGCGGGTTTTGGAACTTCTTGAAATTTATATTATGCCAATTTGGAAAAGGCTTATTTCGGGAAATATTGTTGGTGTCTGTGGTGTTTTTGGCAGTCTTATGCTTTACTCTCCCTCCTCCCAAATTTTAAGGAGTAACACTAAATGGATCCTTTGAGCCTGTCACTTTTGCCCCCAAAGCTACTCTGACATGAGTAAAGAGAAATCTTATGAAACATAGTCTAAACCAGTATGTCCCAAACTAATGTTATTTGGGGCTCTTATTAAAACGCAGGTCCTGATTCTATAGGTCTGGGCTGAGCCCAGGTTTCTGCATTTCTAACAAGCTCCCAAGCGATGCTGCTGATGGGACCATCAGCAATCACTGCCCACAAACCTCAGTACTCAAAGTGTAACTTCCAGAATTAACAAGGGAGCTGTTAAAATGCAGGTTCGTGGGCTCCATCCCACATCCATAGAATCCTAGTCCTTGGTTTGGCCCAGGAGTCTGCATTTGACAAGCTTGCCACATGACTTTGCTGCTTAGTAAATTTTGAGGCTGCTCCTTTAAAGAGAACTATCTGTGGCTTTTACCTTTTTGATTCCACCACTCCGTCTGTTCCCCTCCCATGCAAGGGGGAACATGGAACTAAATTAAGAACTGGTTGTCCTGAATTGTCTCTTCCTACACTTCAGAAAGATAGTTTATTTCCTGGAAGGCTGAGGGGCTTCTCCTGCTGTCTCCCATTGGTGGCGATGGACTGTAGTATTTAACAGCATTGCTGTCAAATGTGGAGCAGGAATCCACCTACCTTAACTCTTCCTAATTAAGGGTGTTCTGGAGAAAGTCCCAATGGCAGTGCTATTAGTGATTCCAAGCCTGCTCCCTGCTCAGATGGATATCAGCGGAGGCCGACTGTGATTTGTGCTGCTGTCATCAGAACACACTTATACAGCTATACAGGGGAGGGCCCTCCCAGCCAGAACAACAGGCTTTGTTTCCAGAATTTAGCCCTTTCTCTTTCAAAGTCCCACCTCCCTCTCCCTGCCCAGACATGCACTGATGGCCTTATTTACTTAAGGTGCGACTTTCCCACACATCATTTGCATAGTCTCCCAGCCCAGTTTTCTCTCCCTACCTTGAAAGAAAGTCAAAACAGTACCTTCATGCTGAGGAAGTTCAGGTTGTGTCCTGCTGCAGAAATAGTTGAATGGCAAGTTACCTGCAAGTTGTCTTCTGGATTATGTATTACACGGGTTATTTTTTTTTCACCCCCACATGAGAAAATTTACTGGTTTTTGTTGTTCCCAAGTAGACTGAGTCCCTTTCCCTGGGTATACATGCTTGCTTATTGCAAGCCTGCCAATAATATCAAACTTAATTATGAATCATCATCTGAGGAAAGTCACTTCAATTTCTCATGAGAATCTTAATCATATATTATTAAACTGGGATAACTTGGTTGGTGCCTCTTTTAGGGTCAGTATTTTTATTTGTTTTCTTTTGAAGTCATCCATGGCCTCTTGTGGTTGCTTTTTTATGCTTGGGGATTGAGGTCTCTTTAATTAGGTGAGGTTGGGTCCTCAGCTGCCTCTCCTTGCCTTTATGAGGCAACTTGAAGAGGCCTAGTGATCCTGAATTTAGAAGAGAATAAGGGAAGACGGTGAGAATATTGCCATTTCGTAATCAGTTCCCTCTTACTATCTTTCAGGCTAAGAATATCAGCCTTGACAGAATGGCTACCCCCCTACCTCCCACTAACGTGGGTGTCCGCTTTTGAGAAATTATTTAGATTGTAATTTTGTTCTTATCTTACTCCTTTAGTCACTTATCACGTTGACATTCCATTTTACATAAACCAGAATCCAGTGTCTAACTTTAAACCACACATTCTAGTGATTTCTTTGCATGTGGGTGTGCATAGCTTGGTTTTAGAAGTTAGGAAGTGGTTAGTCAGTATTCTCAGGGGTTAAGTTGACTCTCAGCCGTGGGTGATTAGCTATTAGCTAGATCCCTATAATTTTCCCATGACAAGGATTTGCTAGCCTGCTCTTGGGAAACCGAAAGCCTTTCCTTCTGGGGAGCTGGAGGGGGCGGGGGTTGTTTTCCAGAGTTACAGCTGAGCAGCTTAGGGGGTTGGCGCTGATCGTGGCTTTTCCCAGGTCCCGTTCTGGAAACACGTTGCCCATCCCACCCGCACCCCACCCTCCACCCTCCACCGGGAGGCTAGTTGATGTTTCTCCCTGCCTTCCCCCACCCTTGTTAAAGCTTGGCTCTTGAGAAGGCAATTAAAGTTTCAGAGGGCTTGAAAATTGAAGGGAGAGTGGTTTGAGACGCTGCCCCCTTTCCCACCCCAGGTGAAAGTTTTTGTTTTTGTTTGTGTTTGGGGATCAAAGGCACTATTTGGCCCCAAAAGAGTACGATTAATCAAGGTGCTTATATAAAAGAATCTCAACTCCCCCAATACTAGATAAATTAAGCAGACTGCTTTCTTTTTTTTTCTTTTCTTGGCAAAGCTAGAAATCACTATAAATTAGCACACAGTAATGGGACACAAATTATGGAGTTGGTTCCAAGTGTTGTCATTTCCTTCTCCTTCCCTATAGAAGTGGGTTTAGAGAGCCTACTCTGGCCTTGGCCAAGGGAGGGTGCCCCTTTCTCTCCTTGTTTTTTTTAAATAAAGCGTCATCGTGAGGCAGTTTCCTGCTGCATTTGGTGGCTTGTTGCATTTCTGTGCGCTGGGGTCGTGACTTTTTGTGCAGACAAAGAGCAGAGTGCCAAGTGCAGCGTCTGCAGAGACTTTGGCATAGCTCTCTTGTCACCGGGAGAGTCCTTTCCTCTATGCTCTGTCACAACTAGGTGCACAGGTTGATTTATTCCATGCTTTCACCTTTGGCTCACTCGTGTTAGCCTGAGAAGAGAGTGGCTTTGTGAAGGGCATCCCCATGCTGGCCTCTTCCCAAACAGCCCTCCTTTTGTCAGGAGTCGGCTGGGAGGGGACCTCAGCTCAACTGTGAAAATGTTTGTTTATACGGAGCCCCTGATGAGCCTTGGGAGTCTACCATCCCGTCCCCAGAAACAAAACAGAAAAAGCCTGGACTTTGCAGTCTTCCATTTGAATTGTACAGGTCTCTCTTAACATTCAAAAGGCTAACCTGGAGGTGTGCTGTGTGTCTCCAGGTGCCAGTACGGCTGGCAAGGCCTGTACTGTGATAAGTGCATCCCGCACCCGGGATGCGTCCATGGCATCTGTAATGAGCCCTGGCAGTGCCTCTGTGAGACCAACTGGGGCGGCCAGCTCTGTGACAAAGGTATGGCCCTTAGGGATGAGACCCAGGGTGGGATCTGGGGGTGGGATGGCAGTAATTTGGTTTTTAATTTTATTGGCAGGGGCTTTTATTCTGAATTCTCCTTGAATGCTGTGTGGGTTTTCTGGTTTTTCTTTTCAAAAGACGATTGGGGCTAGAAACATGGTGGGTTCGCCATCTTCACAGGCGTCTCTTAGTGACTCCAGGATCTTTTTGGCAGATCTCAATTACTGTGGGACCCATCAGCCGTGTCTCAACGGGGGAACTTGTAGCAACACAGGCCCTGACAAATATCAGTGTTCCTGCCCTGAGGGGTATTCAGGACCCAACTGTGAAATTGGTAAGTGGTCCAAGCTGAATGAGAGCCCTTTGTCTAATTTTTCTGTACTCAGCTTTTAAAAAATATACTTTTAAGGACTTGTTTAAGGAAAAAAAAGTGAAACTAGCCTCCAAAGATAGGCCTTATCCCAACCATTCTATAAGCCTTTGTAACTTTCAAGTCTCTAAAGTTTTTCGGGTGATGCTGATTCATATAGGAGGCAGCGGGAGATGAAATGACCCCAGCTCTGAGATGTCTTGGAATGTGGTTAGAGACAGCTCAGCGAGAAAGATGACTTCCTTTCTTTCCTTGACACAGCAGGGTTCTATCACACGCTTGCTTTTGGTTTTTGAAATATGCTTGCACTAGTGGCTGTGGTGTGGGATTCGGTTGGAGGAGGGTGTGGGGAGGTAGCGGTGCGCAGGCATCCCTCGCTGACTGCCATCCTGGTTTTTGCAGCTGAGCACGCCTGCCTCTCTGATCCCTGTCACAACAGAGGCAGCTGTAAGGAGACCTCCCTGGGCTTTGAGTGTGAGTGTTCCCCAGGCTGGACCGGCCCCACATGCTCTACAAGTAAGTCCAATTTTCAGCTTGTGTCCATTCTAAGGATCCTTGTGCCAAGATACCACGCTGGGGAGAGGTACCTAGGCTTGTCCAGTGTAGAATGTCTCAGTGGGAGAGGGGCAGGTGCAGGCCTAAGTCTGGTAAGCAGTCTGGTGGCTTGTGTGTTTGGAAGTCTCCCAGCACCCCCATCCTGTCCCACTAAGGTAGCGCATGTATCTGTTCTTGGAAGGAACGTCCTCGTGGAATCGCTTGTTCCTTTGCATCTGCTTCCTGGAGCTGGCCACCTTCCAATTGTGGTTATTCTTCTTGCAGCCATGGAGAGGCTGTCTTCAGGGGAGGTTGTCACTTACTACTGGATTCTGTCATAGGGCCAGGGGGCCCCCAAAGAAGAACCTGGCCTGCAGAGTTCCTTTGGCTGTGAGACAGGGCTGTATATCAGAATCACCTGGGCTGCTTTACAGTGTAAATCTCTGGGTCCCCCAGATTCCCTCCAGAATTGGGGAGTCCATGGTCTTTGATAAACTTCTGGAATTCTGCAGTGCAGCCAGGTCTGAGAACCGCGTCATCAGCACCCCAGGTGTGGTTATGGATGTGGATTTCTGGGGTCAGATTGCCTGTGCTGGTCCTGGGCCCCCACCTGTCACTTGCGGGACTCCAGCAGGCCACAGAAGCTCCCCGGGCCCTCTTTAAATGGCACAGTAGCAATTCCCATCTCTCAGGGTTGTCATAAAGACACAAAAGTGAATGCTTCATAAATTGTTAGGAGTTGTCTCTGGTCAGAGCAAAAGTGGAGAATGCAGCCTCTAGATGTGCTATTTTGGGCAAACTCTAAGCAAATGAGAGGAATAAGGTTTTCCACCTGTAAAGAACTATTTTTCCTTACTTCTTAGCTACTTCTGAGCCATGATGAAACTTTTCTTTAAAAATAAAGATTAGGCAGATAGAGATGTCCTGTGTTCCTCCTGGGGTGGATGCTCTGTCAGTATCCAGCTGTCTTTCTCCCCCACTGCTTAGGTTGGGGATTACATGAACTGGGGCAGTGGGGGATTTAAAGCTAAAATCAAGGCTTTGGCCTTATCGTCACCGTCCCACTTGTCCTGCTGTAGCTTTCCTTGTAGCAGGTGTCTGGCTCTTCAATGACAGCCCCTCATGTTAAGAGGTGATGTTAAAGGATCTAATTGTCAGATGGATTGAATTGTCAACCCCTCCTTTTCTTGTTGACCAGACATTGATGACTGTTCTCCTAATAACTGTTCCCACGGGGGCACCTGCCAGGACCTGGTTAACGGATTTAAGTGTGTGTGCCCCCCACAGTGGACTGGGAAAACGTGCCAGTTAGGTAAGAACATCCCTGCGACTGTAATTTTTTTTACCAAGGTTGGCTTTGATTGTCCAAGCCATTACAGAAGACGAGCGTGTGGCCAGCAGTGTGAGTTCACACTCCATCATGCTACGAAGTAATTTATTATCAAGAGTCTAGCAGGCCTGGGAGAAATAACTTGAATGCAAATGGACTAGCTCTTTTAGGCCCTGTGGGAAAGTCGTGGGATTCCTTGAACCATGTCAATCGTCTGTCCGAGGAGTGTTCAGCTGGGTTCCAAACAGGGATGATCTCATGAGGAATGAGCTGTCTGCATTCTTTTTGCCACATTTAAATCCCAGCAACTAGGCTGCGCTGGGTTTTGCACAGAAATGCCTGGTGGCTTTCTGCTGTTTTGTGGGGGCTGGTTAACTAGCAGCTGGAAAGTTATCAATTAAGGTTCTCATTGGATAATAGCTAGGGAGAGGGATCAGATGCTTAAAATAGAGGGAACCTCTAGTATCTTTTATTTAGCTAGCTTATTAAAATGTCTCATGTCTCAGACACACTCTGACCTGTTCTTTTTTTTTTTTCAAGGTTGGGGAGATGGGGGTTGAACTTCATTTCTCATGCTCATCCCCATCTCCTTTCAGATGCAAATGAATGTGAGGCCAAACCTTGTGTAAACGCCAAATCCTGTAAGAATCTCATTGCCAGCTACTACTGCGACTGTCTTCCCGGCTGGATGGGTCAGAATTGTGACATAAGTGAGTGACTTTGTTTCCATTTTGATTTTCATGAAACTTGGGTAGCCGACTTGCTGGTCCTTACTGGGGCTCCAGTCCTAGGACTTGAGCACTAGAAGGAAACCCTTAGAGTCGGAATGTTTTTTTGAGAGGGAGTGGTCAGGGCAGCAGTGAAAACATACACTTTATCAGGCTCATTAGCTGCTAAAACCAGCCATATTCTGATAATGTGGCTGAAACAATGATGTGAAGTTTCACTCCCTCATTCTGGAAGAATTAGGGAGGGTCCCCACCCAGCGTAATAACCTTATCTCACGGGAAGCACACAGGAAATCTGATTTGAAACTTATCTATCCTGAGCTGAAAAGGCTTTTCAATTAAGCCCAATTTCACTGTAAATTACCTCTTTAAAATGATGACTTATTTATTTTTTAGATATTAATGACTGCCTTGGCCAGTGTCAGAATGACGCCTCCTGTCGGGTATGTAAATCTTTGCTTAAATCAAAACTTTGACAATTGACAACAAATCTTTAGATCTGTGTGACACTAGGAGAGCTCTGCCCCTGTGAGATTTAAAAATTTGGGTGAAAAAAGAGTCTCTCGGAAGTTTCACTAGGGCTCATGTTACCCCAGCCTCGTGGGAGTCATTTTGAAGGCATGCACGTAGAAATTCCTCTAACCACTTTCAGAGGTTTAGCATTTGGCTATTTCAGTGAACCAGTTAAACCGCAACAGTCATGCTAAACCGCTGAAGCCCTGTGTTTGTGGAATACATAGAAAAAAAGCACGTGTCTCTCTCTCCCCTTCTCCTCTTCCAGGATTTGGTTAATGGTTATCGCTGTATCTGTCCACCTGGCTATGCAGGCGATCATTGTGAGAGAGACATCGATGAATGTGCCAGCAACCCCTGTTTGAATGGGGGTCACTGTCAGAATGAAATCAACAGATTCCAGTGTCTGTGTCCCACTGGTTTCTCTGGAAACCTCTGTCAGGTGAGTGGTGGCAAAACCTCAGATGGCCAAGTTTTTACAGCAGAGCCGCTGCCTCCTCCGCTTCCCCCGCTTCCCCTTTACTTCTCCCTCAGCTCTTGTGTCTGGAATTTCCTGACATCTATTAGCATCCTATTGATGAGAGAGTCTCTGCTAGACAAATGCTGGTGGAAGGAGATATTGACGAATTATTTTCTTCTTAGTGTCTTTGTCTTTGTGTTCTATTTTGTTCCCTCCATCCCCTCTTGTGTGCCCTGTCCCACTCTGCCCCGTTGTTTCAAATACTGGGCATTGGCAGTCCCTAGAGCATAGAGATGTATCTTACAGGGTGTCTCCTAATAGAAACTGAAGGAACTGTCAGATTCCAGTGCCTGCTGCTCCAGAGAAGTTATCGTGACATCTTTGTTTTACTCTGATCCCTCCCCCTTTTCACTGTTCCTGATATTTGCAGTTGGACATTGATTATTGTGAGCCTAATCCCTGCCAGAATGGTGCCCAGTGCTACAACCGTGCCAGCGACTATTTCTGCAAGTGCCCCGAGGACTATGAGGGCAAGAACTGCTCACACCTGAAAGACCACTGCCGCACGACCCCCTGTGAAGGTACCTCCCTTCTCCCGGGACCTGGCTGTCTCCAGACTTGCTCCTTTTGTCCCCACTTACTACCACTGCCCCTTGCTACACGTGAGAAGTAATGTATTGGTGAGGAGGACCTCTATAGTGAAATGATCCTGCCTGTGTAACGGGCTGCAACACGTGGAAACAATCTATTCAGGCCTGCCAGTGGGAGAGCCGTGTCTACAAGTAGCCCAGGGGAGAGAATGTGAAATCCATTTAGCATTCCTGTTCTGGGGTGGGCTGATGTGCAACGCTGAGGCAAATGCCTGAGAACAACACTGTCAACAGAACTTCCTGCAATGGCAGACGGGGAATGTTCTGTATCTGCACGGTCAGCTATGGGAGCCCCAGGCCATGTGGACTGTAACTAGTGCAACTAGAAACTGATTTTATTTCATTTTAGTTCATTTAAATGTAAATAGCCACTTGTGGCCGGTGGCTGCTGTATTAGGCAGCATAACATTTAAAGCTTCTATAAGATTGTCCTTGAGCCTTGCTTAAGATCAAAAAGGAAGTAAATAAAGCAGGTCCTTTTTCCTTAGCAAGTGTTTACCAAATTGGGTAGATGTCAAAGGTAGGATGAAGGGGATCCACAAGCATGTGGGTTTTCCTGGTTGTGGAGGGAGAAAATGCTTTAAAACTCTCTTTGCCTGGAGTCTCAACTTTGCCTGTCATATGACGTGGCACGTTGCCAGTATCTTGGCTTCCCTTGGGTGTGTCTCATTAGCCAGAGGGTCCCTGTCTCCAGGAAAGTGGGCTTGGCCCAGGCCCTTGACTTAGGAACGCCGCATCTTGTGGGTGCATGGCTGTGATCTGATCCCAAGCCTATCTTCTAGTGATTGACAGCTGCACAGTGGCCATGGCTTCCAACGACACACCTGAAGGGGTGCGGTATATTTCCTCCAACGTCTGTGGTCCTCACGGGAAGTGCAAGAGTCAGTCGGGAGGCAAATTCACCTGTGACTGTAACAAAGGCTTCACGGGAACATACTGCCATGAAAGTAAGACTCCCTCATCCAGGAATGGACCAGTGCTCCCCAGCCTGCCCCTGCCCCTGCCCCTGGCCCACCCTGGGATCATTGGTGTTGAAAGTTGTTTTTTTTTTTTTTTTTTTTTTCTTTTTTTGTGACCGGATTTCGCTCTTGTTGCCCAGGCTAGAGTGCAGTGGCACGATCTCGGCTCACTGCAACCTCAGCCTCCCAGGTTCAAGCGATTCTCCTGCCTGCCTCAGCCTTCCTGAGTAGCTGGGATTACAGGCATGCGCACCACGCCCAGCTAATTTTGTATTTTTAGTAGAGATGGGGTTTCCCCATGTTGGTCAGGCTGGTCTCGAACTCCCAACCTCAGATGATCCACCCCCGCCCCCCCCCCCAACTTGGCCTCCCAAAGTGCTGGGATGACAGGTGTGAGCCACCGCACCCAGCAGTGTTGAAATTGTTTTAATCAGAAACAGTAAGGCTGGGGAGACCGGTCGAGGCTTATCCTTACATCTGGGATCTAAGACTGAGGTCGTGTTCAATTTCCCAGATCACTCTGCCTCGGAGCCTCCATATCTATGTTGGAACATTCTGGAATGTTGCTAGGTTGGGTGATTCCTCTTTTCTGTAGGAGTTTCTTTCCCACTTTCACCAAGTACAGGTGACTGAATGCCCATGTGAGGGCATTAAGTGGGTAAGGCACTCTCTGGAAGCTTCTGCTTGATAAGCTGCCTGTCTAATTTGAGAAGCAACCCTGATGGAGGGTAGCAGGTGGAGGTGCCAGGTGCATTGTGTCAGGAGGGGGCCATGAAAACTACTGAACAGTGCTTGTCTATGGCTTCACAAGTCCTTCAGTTCTTTTTTTGCTTTACTTTGTTTCATAGATATTAATGACTGTGAGAGCAACCCTTGTAGAAACGGTGGCACTTGCATCGATGGTGTCAACTCCTACAAGTGCATCTGTAGTGACGGCTGGGAGGGGGCCTACTGTGAAACCAGTGAGTCTGCCACTCTTTGGGGAGCTCTGGGATGTATGGGTCATGTTGGAGGGATCCCATTTCAACATGGGAAACCTTTCTTTGTACTGGAAATCTCTGGAAGCAAGACCCCAGTAATTTCTGCAGTGGGACAGTATCACTTGTATCTCATTTGCATTTATGAGTACTGATGATAGGTTATGGGGAGGAGCTTCTGCTGAGGACCTATAGAATTAGACTGTGTAATAAATATTCTTGCTTGCAAGGAAAGTCATATTTCTACTTTAATTTCCATGGGACTTCCAGAGGCCCACCCCACAATCTTGCCTAACTTGTGGCATTCAAAGTAACCCGGTTGGGAGCTCCTTTATTCCTGGGAAAGCCTGATTGTGTTCAAGTACTACGACTGTGGCTGTTCTCAGAATAGGGTGTTGGATGTAGCAGTAGGAAAGGCTTGGCTCTCACCTGTCGTGAGTGGTCCTGGATCTTGTTGTCAGCCGATTATCTCCTCTTTGATTCTAGATATTAATGACTGCAGCCAGAACCCTTGCCACAATGGGGGCACGTGTCGCGACCTGGTCAACGACTTCTACTGTGACTGTAAAAATGGGTGGAAAGGAAAGACCTGCCACTCACGTAAGTGGTAGTTGGCCTTGGATGCTATCTCTGGGACCCTTCCCTCTGTCTTCTGTGGGAGGGGGCCACTGGGACTCACACTGAAATATTTCCCTCCAGGTGACAGTCAGTGTGACGAGGCCACGTGCAACAACGGTGGCACCTGCTATGATGAGGGGGATGCTTTTAAGTGCATGTGTCCTGGCGGCTGGGAAGGAACCACCTGTAACATAGGTAACTTTCTGCCCCACGTGGGATCTGCAGTGGGCATGGCCACCTGGGCGTGTCTGCTGGTTGGCCTCTGGAGCTTATGATATTTCTCTGGGCCTGGTTCTTGCCCTTCCAGACTGTTGCTGGATACTCAGGGAGGGTGGTCTTGTCTGCTCTTCTTTTATAGCCCGAAACAGTAGCTGCCTGCCCAACCCCTGCCATAATGGGGGCACATGTGTGGTCAACGGCGAGTCCTTTACGTGCGTCTGCAAGGAAGGCTGGGAGGGGCCCATCTGTGCTCAGAGTGAGTGTCCTCCCCTCTTGAACTCTCCCAGGGCTGTCGGAGCAGATCCTGACACCCTTGGGGACTTGCAATGGAAACCAGAAGCAGAGCTGTTTGATGTCTGCTTTTGTATCACCTGGGTCTGCATTAATGACTTGATGGGATACAGCCCTGACCTGGGCATGAGAAAGTCGCCAATGAGATAAGTGGAGACAGATGGCGTCTCAGTTCCCAGCTCTGGGTCTGACCAGCAGCCTGTCTCCTTCCATTCTCACCCCCCACCCCTATCCCCTACCAGGGCCTCTTCCTGTGTACATGTGTCTCACAGCAAATGAAACTAAGTGTGGTGCGGGCCTGGTTCCAATTTAGCAAAGGTATTTTGCTGGTGTTAACTACGACTTTATCATTTGGGTATTAGGGAAATAAGTGGTGGTTTTACTTAGGGCTAAGACCGCTTTCCCTGTTGAAGGCCTCACTATTAAGTTGTCTTTTCTTTGCAGATACCAATGACTGCAGCCCTCATCCCTGGTAAGTGTGACATCCTTTTAAGCCAGTGCTCATCCACTATCGTGTGTGTGTGTGTGTGTGTGTGTGTGTGTGAATCATCCAGGGATTGTGTTTAAAATGCAAGTTCTGAGTCAGGAGGTCTGGGGTGGGGCTTCAGACTGCTTTTCTAACAAGCTCCTAGGTAAAGCGATCCTGCTGCCCCATGGACCACACTTTAATTAGCCAGGTTGTGTCCTCATTTAGAGCAGTGATTTTTCAACCTTGGCTGCACACCAGAATCACCTGGGAGCTCTTAAAAATCCCGCTGCCTGGGCTGCAACCAAGACCTATGAAATTAGACTTTCTGGGGGTGGGACCCAGGCATCAGTATTCTTTTAAAATTCCGCAGGCAATGGCCATGGGTTGAGAGCCACTGACTGTAACTGGTGTGGTGACATGTGAGTGATTGGCAGCCAGAGTAAGGGACTGGGAGGTTGGTAACCAAGGTGGTCTTTGCTTTCTTAGTTACAACAGCGGCACCTGTGTGGATGGAGACAACTGGTACCGGTGCGAATGTGCCCCGGGTTTTGCTGGGCCCGACTGCAGAATAAGTAAGGACTGTCTCTGTCTGGTTTTCCCAATGGCTTTACCGCTTCATTCCATGCCTCAGCCCAAGACTTTCATCTTTAAAAACAAAGCCACCATTCCCTTTAAGTAGCTCTCATAGAGCAAAGGATCTCTCTCCTCCAGCTGGGATTAAGATATCCGAGGCTGGATCCTCCCAGGTACCCGCTGGTGGTTCCCTGGGTGGTGTAGCCCTCCTTGTTTTTGGGGAGAGAGTGCCAGCCAGAATCTGATGATTAATCTACACTGGGGTCCTGAAGAAAGTGTGTGCATTTCCCCATGACTAACATGAAATTATGGGCAAGCAGACGTTAACCACAGCTACACTGGTATAGGATAAAGCTAATACAAACGGAAGGGAGGACGACTGTGGCTTCCAGAGGCTTGTCTGTGCTGGGTCTGATCAGGCCCTGGAGAAATGACTAAAACAGGAAAATAGGGGCAGGCAACGCAGTTTTTCAAGAGGCTTAAAGCATATTATTTTGAGCCTTTTCTCTACTTTTTTACAAGCCCTTTCTCTTACAGAACAAAAAAGGTGCTAGAGTAGTTATGGTTTGATTCTTGTACCCAAACTGTCTGAAATTTTACTGGTGCTTGAAATCCAAGTCTGGGATTAACTAGTCTTCAGCACTAGATGGGTGCAGGTTGTATCTGTTTCATGTTTCTAAATAAACAGTTGGCAAACTGTGGCCTAGGGGGCCGTATCCATCCCACTGTCTGTTTTTATAAATACAGTTTTCTTGGCACACAGCCACACATTCATTTATGTATTGTCTGTGGCTACTTTCATGATACCACAAGAGTTGGATAGTTGTGACAGAGACTATATACCCCACAAAGCCTAAAATGTTTACTGTCTGACCCCTTCCAGGAAACTTTGCCAGGCTTGCTGTAAATTGCACTGTTGTCAAAGGAATCAAAAATTGCTGCCTCCCAAAATGGTTCTCCACTGTTAGAACTCAGGATGGTGGTGGTCTTTGGGAGCCAGTGATTGGAGGTTTTTGCAATAGATCTGTTTCTTCTTTTGGATGCTGCTTACCTGAGAGAAAATTCATCAAGCTTATGATAATATGCTTTTCTTGTATGTTATATCAATAAAAACAATCTCAAAACATTGTCACACACCATCAGTCCCTAAACTTGAACTCCATTTCTCCTAGACATCAATGAATGCCAGTCTTCACCTTGTGCCTTTGGAGCAACCTGTGTGGATGAGATCAACGGCTACCGGTGTGTCTGCCCTCCAGGGCACAGTGGTGCCAAGTGCCAGGAAGGTATGTGTGCCAGGCTCCAGCTGCCCATGGGTCTTCTGGGGTGAGCGAGCTTTGCAGTCACCATTTGACTTTTCACAAATAAGCCATTGTGCTCAGGGAGGGAACACACAGTGGGGCTGCAAGGGAAGGGAAACGTGAAGAGTCTTCCCAAAACAGGTAGCTGTTGTTTTTGGTCAGCTATTGCCACAAAACTGTGTACGAAACCATCCCAAACTGCTGTGGCTTGCAGCAAGCATTATTTTTGTTGCTCATGATACGCAGCATGGGCAGAAAGATTGTGCTGTGGGTTGGGTTCAGTTCGACCAGTGGCTGTGTCTGGGGCATATTCCTTTCATCGCCAATGGGTAGGCGTGCAAAGAGGCTGGTCAAAGGCTCTGCTCACATCACATCTGCCAACGTTACATTGGCCAGAGCAGGTCTTGTGGCCAAGCGCAGAGCCAGCAAAGGCAGGAAGTACACATGCTGTTACTGTGGGAAGAATGATCTTAACATGGCAAAGGGCACAGGCGTAACCATTTCATAACAGGGACCAAAGAATTGAACCCTGATCCAGTTCACGAAAAATAAACTGCTCACCAGTCTCCACCTGTCAGTTTCAGGGAGACCTTGCATCACCATGGGGAGTGTGATACCAGATGGGGCCAAATGGGATGACGACTGTAATACCTGCCAGTGCCTGAATGGACGGATCGCCTGCTCAAAGGTAGGACATGATGGCTGCCGCAGTTCATCTGTGTTCTGGAATCAGGGATGAGCATGCCTGCTAAGTTGCCAGCTTCTGTTTTTCTCCAGGTCTGGTGTGGCCCTCGACCTTGCCTGCTCCACAAAGGGCACAGCGAGTGCCCCAGCGGGCAGAGCTGCATCCCCATCCTGGATGACCAGTGCTTCGTCCACCCCTGCACTGGTGTGGGCGAGTGTCGGTCTTCCAGTCTCCAGCCAGTGAAGACGAAGTGCACCTCTGACTCCTATTACCAGGATAACTGTGCGAACATCACATTTACCTTTAACAAGGAGATGATGTCACCAGTATGTAACAACTTTTGTTTTTTATTTTTTATTTTTTTGAATGGTGGATGTCTGCTTGCTTGCTTTAAAGGAGGAATGCCATGAGCTAGGATCTACTTCTCCCTAGCTTACATTCCTGTTTTGTAATAAAGTAAGCTTGAACTTAGCCCAGCCTCAAAGAGAACATCTCAGCCTTTTGTTCTTCCTCTCAATCTTACACGTGTGTGGATTTTTAAAAATCGTTTTAGGGTCTTACTACGGAGCACATTTGCAGTGAATTGAGGAATTTGAATATTTTGAAGAATGTTTCTGCTGAATATTCAATCTACATCGCTTGTGAGCCTTCCCCTTCAGCGAACAATGAGATACATGTGGCCATTGTAAGTATAAGACCCATTCACACCTCATTATTCCACTGCAAGGCAGTTAACAAACTTCGGTTAACCAGTGTCTGAGTGGAGTAAATTCACTGACAAAAAGCTTTGCAGACACAGATTGTCTGTCGAGTAATTTTGAAGAAAGGCTGCTTTGAATATTCCCCTGACTCTCAAGTCTGACAATTCTTTTTCCAGTCTGCTGAAGATATACGGGATGATGGGAACCCGATCAAGGAAATCACTGACAAAATAATCGATCTTGTTAGTAAACGTGATGGAAACAGCTCGCTGATTGCTGCCGTTGCAGAAGTAAGAGTTCAGAGGCGGCCTCTGAAGAACAGAACAGGTAGGTGTCAAGTGGGACTAGTCTGTGTGATGACAGATGATCTCATTACATTATTCAATAAAGCCATCAGGTCGGGGGATTACCTGGCAGTGCCCTACCCTTGCAGGAGCTCCCAATTTAACTGAGAACTGAGGGCAGCCTACTTTACTAAGGTCACATGGCCCATGGGAACAGAGGTCTGCCTCATATTTTCCTTCCCAACACTATGCAACGTTCCCTGCAGAACAGGTATTGTGCTGGATCCATGACAAAGCCCTAGGACACTGCTTGTCCTTTGTCCTTGAGTTTGAAGCTGTATAAAGCCTGACTTGGCATGTTGGTGTCTTGGGACAGCCCAGCCACTGCTGAGCTCTGTGAGGCTCGATGGCCCTGCAGGATGTCCAGGCTTCCCTCCTGAGGATCTCGAGCACCATTTCAGCCAAGGGAGAGATTGGGCATGGAGCCATGGCACGTTTGAGCTGTCTGTGCTAATTTGAATTGGATTTCTAGTTCTGAAAACCAACTCCTGTACTGAGCTGCCTCAGTAGCCAGACTTAACAAGACACTGCTCTCCCCATGTGAAGTCAAAGAGCCTGTAGGAGCTGCCGCTCCACCCACTCTCTCCAGGGATAGGAGTATCAAGGTCTACAGGGGCCTGATCCCAGCATTTGCTTATCAAGCTGTGAAGTGACCATATGCAATGATGAAAAGGGACTTGTCCCTGTGGCCCCCCTCTTAGGGATAAAGGGCAGGAGAACCACTGTTGGTATTCTTATGTTCCTGCGATGATGCTTTTTTCTTTCTTTCTTGGAGAGTTAATTGGTTTTGTGCCTGCCTTACAGATTTCCTTGTTCCCTTGCTGAGCTCTGTCTTAACTGTGGCTTGGATCTGTTGCTTGGTGACGGCCTTCTACTGGTGCCTGCGGAAGCGGCGGAAGCCGGGCAGCCACACACACTCAGCCTCTGAGGACAACACCACCAACAACGTGCGGGAGCAGCTGAACCAGATCAAAAACCCCATTGAGAAACATGGGGCCAACACGGTCCCCATCAAGGATTATGAGAACAAGAACTCCAAAATGTCTAAAATAAGGACACACAATTCTGAAGTAGAAGAGGACGACATGGACAAACACCAGCAGAAAGCCCGGTTTGCCAAGCAGCCGGCATACACGCTGGTAGACAGAGAAGAGAAGCCCCCCAACGGCACGCCGACAAAACACCCAAACTGGACAAACAAACAGGACAACAGAGACTTGGAAAGTGCCCAGAGCTTAAACCGAATGGAGTACATCGTATAGCAGACCGCGGGCACTGCCGCTGCTAGGTAGAGTCTGAGGGCTTGTAGTTCTTTAAACTGTCGTGTCATACTCGAGTCTGAGGCTGTTGCTGACTTAGAATCCCTGTGTTAATTTAAGTTTTGACAAGCTGGCTTACACTGGCAATGGTAGTTTCTGTGGTTGGCTGGGAAATCGAGTGCCGCATCTCACAGCTATGCAAAAAGCTAGTCAACAGTACCCTGGTTGTGTGTCCCCCTGCAGCCGACACGTCTCGGATCGGGCTCCCAGGAGCCTGCCCAGCCCCCTGGTCTTTGAGCTCCCACTTCTGCCAGATGTCCTAATGGTGATGCAGTCTTAGATCATAGTTTTATTTATATTTATTGACTCTTGAGTTGTTTTTGTATATTGGTTTTATGATGACGTACAAGTAGTTCTGTATTTGAAAGTGCCTTTGCAGCTCAGAACCACAGCAACGATCACAAATGACTTTATTATTTATTTTTTTTAATTGTATTTTTGTTGTTGGGGGAGGGGAGACTTTGATGTCAGCAGTTGCTGGTAAAATGAAGAATTTAAAGAAAAAAATGTGTCAAAAGTAGAACTTTGTATAGTTATGTAAATAATTCTTTTTTATTAATCACTGTGTATATTTGATTTATTAACTTAATAATCAAGAGCCTTAAAACATCATTCCTTTTTATTTATATGTATGTGTTTAGAATTGAAGGTTTTTGATAGCATTGTAAGCGTATGGCTTTATTTTTTTGAACTCTTCTCATTACTTGTTGCCTATAAGCCAAAATTAAGGTGTTTGAAAATAGTTTATTTTAAAACAATAGGATGGGCTTCTGTGCCCGGAATACTGATGGAATTTTTTTGTACGACGGTCAGATGTTTAAAACACCTTCTATAGCATCACTTAAAACACGTTTTAAGGACTGACTGAGGCAGTTTGAGGATTAGTTTTAGAACAGGTTTTTTTTTTTGTTTTTTGTTTTTCTGCTTTAGACTTGAAAAGAGACAGGCAGGTGATCTGCTGCAGAGCAGTAAGGGAACAAGTTGAGCTATGACTTAACATAGCCAAAATGTGAGTGGTTGAATATGATTAAAAATATCAAATTAATTGCGTGAAGTTGGAAGCACACCAATCTTACTTTGTAAATTCTGATTTCTTTTCACCATTCGTACATAATACTGAACCACTTGTAGATTTGATTTTTTTTTTAATCTACTGCATTTAGGGAGTATTCTAATAAGCTAGTTGAATACTTGAACCATAAAATGTCCAGTAAGATCACTGTTTAGATTTGCCATAGAGTACACTGCCTGCCTTAAGTGAGGAAATCAAAGTGCTATTAAGAAGTTCAAGATCAAAAAGGCTTATAAAACAGAGTAATCTTGTTGGTTCACTGTTGAGACCGTGAAGATACTTTGTATTGTCCTATTAGTGTTATATGAACATAAAAATGCATCTTTGATGTGTTGTTCTTGGCAATAAATTTTGAAAAGTAATATTTATTAAATTTTTTTGTATGAAAACATGGAACAGTGTGGCCTCTTCTGAGCTTACGTAGTTCTACCGGCTTTGCCGTGTGCTTCTGCCACCCCGCTGAGTCTGTTCTGGTAATCGGGGTATAATAGGCTCTGCCTCACAGAGGCATGGAGGAAGAACTGAAAGGCTTTTCAACCACAAAACTCATCTGGAGTTCTCAAAGACCTGGGGCTGCTGTGAAGCTGGAACTGCGGGAGCCCCATCTAGGGGAGCCTTGATTCCCTTGTTATTCAACAGCAAGTGTGAATACTGCTTGAATAAACACCACTGGATTAATGGCCTGTAGTGTCGAGGTGAATTGTTTGTGAGCAATCAGGGGAACTGGCCACCACACTGAAAGGGTTTTAAAGGGTTTGGAATTGGTGTTGGGAAATGAGCAGGGAGATTTAATGTCTGCCTTTTTTTTTCCCTGGCTACTTAGATTCATATTAATGTCCTATTGTAAGGGTGTGGTCTGAAATGACTCTTGTGTACATTTACCCACGGGGTGGTTTCCTCACGGCACAGGAGGTGGTAGTTGCAAGCTTCTCGTGTTCGGGCTCATCACTCATCACCTTGTTCCCAGGGAATGAGTGTTCTGGCCTCACCATGCAGCCTTGGAGTGCTGGTGTTCTGGTCTTCTGTGAGGTTCCAGAGTTGGGCTGTCCCCACCTGTCACGGGCAGGAGAACTCTGGTTCTCTCACTTGTGGCTGGTGGAGGCCCTGCCCCCGCACCGCGTGGTGGGGTGTGGGAGAAGCTTTGCCTCTGGCACCTCTGCGGAAGGAATGAGCTGTGGTAACAAGCACATGGACAGCTTCCAGCAGCTGTGCAGAGTCACCAGGAGTTCCCTGCTTCTGGCTAGGAAAGCCAAAGCTCACCCTTCTCAGAGCCGTCCCCCAGCGCTTCAACATTCAGGCCTGTCCACCCACGTCCGGTTTTCATACAACTGGCACAGCAGACTTTGAAAGGAGGAAAAGCTGATGGGGATGTTTCTCTTTGTTCTCAGGGAAACTTATTTTTTCTTCTAGGCTTGGAGTTGTGCTAAGGAACATCTTAAGAATGAAAGATGAGCTTTAAGTGTCCTGGGCTCCTTGTGCATGAGCAGAGGCCATCGAGGGATTTGGGATTGTGACAACCCTAAGAGCGGCCAACACTGTTTTGGCTCGTTGGGGAGGTGGCCTGAAGGACCTGGACAGCGAGGAGTTGAGGTTTCCATGACATCTCCCTGCCCTAGCGTAGCTCCGCTTTGTCACCAATGTCTGCCAGTAGACAGCTGGGTTTCCACAAGGGTGGGGTCAAAGGGAGGGAGAAGTCTAGATCCTACTAGCCAGGAGACAGTCATTTCGCAGCAGTGGAGTCAAACACTATCCTGAAGCAAAACCTTGTTCTGGTAGTTTGTAAACTTGGATTCTGCAGGACCCCAGAATTCCTTGGGTAGCTGCCAGATGCTTTTGTGCCAAGAAAAAAAAAAAAAAGTTGAATGAGTCTCTGCAATTCTTTATTCCAGGAGGGAAGGGATCTTGGGATTCACGGGTGTTGTCTTAACTCACCTTCTGTCTGGGACACCCGTGGTATTGGGAGGGCATAGATCAGCCTCCTCTGGACGTGGCTCAGTGCCAGAACTTTAATTGTGAAGGGTGGATTTTCCCCTTCCTTCAGGAAGAAGGAAGCAGGCAATGGTGCTCTGGTTATCCTGGGGTTAGGAAAGTAGAGAGGAAGGGACTCAGTGCCTTTACCATTCATTCCCCAGGAATGCCCTGGGCTCTCTTTAAAGGGGCCCTGGAAGAAAAAATTTTCAGTCCAGAAACTTGGCTAACTAGAACTCTAGCATTAGAATATCCCATGAAACTCCAGGAAAGAACACTTAAAGCTGGTGTTTTTTAGGATGGGAAGCTCTGTCCTGAGATTCTATATTTTCATGATGTAGAATTTGAATAGAAAGTGGAGGGGGAGGATGTATCTTAATTGACTAAAAGCCAAAGGAGACTCAGTGGTGATTTGCGAGAGGGTTTACAATTTTAAGATGCCGATTTCCAGGACTGGTCCATGACCCTATTAGACCAGATGCACCAGAAGTGGAGCCTGGGAATTTGAATTTTTGACAAGCTCGCTCTTCCTCCCCGACTCATGCACTCTAAAAATTGGGAGCAACTCTGCTAAAGTACTACAGTACCAGCTCTTAACTAATTATAATGTTTTTCTTCCTTGTTAAACTGAATTAAATAGCCTGGAAGCCAGTTTGTTGCTAAATTGCCACCTGACATCATTTTTAAGTAAAATAATTACACTGCCCCTTGAGCAAGTTATGGTCTAAGTGCTTCATGCCTATTAGCTGATCTGAGGGGTCAGTGAGTCAAAATGAACTTATTCTGTAATATTTCTTAGGTAGCAAGGAGCAAAATGGGCCAGAGCGTGGGTTTCCCACCTTTCCAAATGGCTTACACCTGTCTGCTCCAAAGTGAGCAAATGTGCAGCAAAAAACCAGTTGCCTTTAAAGGAAAAAAAAAAGTTCTACAGGCCTATCGGGCTTTGAAACTTGGGCTGAGCAATGCTCCACCATTTCCGTTTCGACTATGCGTCTCTTTCTTGCCTCTACTGGGAATGAGAAACAGGAGTTCAGAGGTTCCTGGTCTGGGAAGACATACAAGCACATGGGTTATGGGAAGCCTCCTCCTGCTAATGTGTATTTATACTTTGTAAGCTCTGATTCATCCAAGCATTGGAACAGAAATCTGCTTCCTGAGGTTCTGTTTTTAAATAGATAGTTTGCAAAAACAACAATTATTTTTCTTAACATTTTTTTTCCACCCCACAAGCAGCTAAACATCCCAGCTCAGGGTATGTCAGTCTCCAGCAATGCCAACAAACAGCTTGGTTATCTGAGCTAGAAGTGTGCCCTGAGGCAGTTCTCTATAGTTCTGGCCCCAGAAGTCTTAAAAACAAAGTTTAGAAACCATTAGGGCAATCTTGTTGCATCACTTCAAATCCACGAGGTATTTCGGGGTCTATTAAAAATAACAAATTTCCGTTTGCGAACCATTGCCTTCCAATGGCTGTTAAAATAAAACTAAGAGCGGGTTGGGGGGAGTGATGCTTGTAGGGCTGTCGTGGTATCGCTGCCTGGCCAGCCGAGGAGCCTAAACCCTGCCCGGCAGCCTCTGAGATCATGTCAAAAGGGTGCGGCTCTCTTGCTTTGGACATATATTCTACCTGTATTACTTGCTCTTGCATGCTGGGCACAACCTTCCTGGCTTAGAGTGTGTTTCTTTCAAGTCCAAGACAGCTTTTACAAGTCTCAAATTATGTATCATTATGCCTGGGTCCAGTATTAACCTGTGATATGCAAGTCAGGAAAATTAACCTGGAGAATAAAGGCTCTTAAATCCAGTAAGAACCTTGAATTGAGGTCTGCCTGCTGCCTTCTCCAACCCACCCGCACTGCAAATATCCACACCAGGGCACCCAAAGGTTGAGTTATCCAGAAAGCAAACGCAGATGCCAGCAACATGAAAGTAACAGCTTTGTTTTAAAGAGAAGCTCTCTTGGCAGGGCTGGTGGTGCTCATCGGTGATCCCGGAGGGAAATACAAGTTTGCAGCTGGCTTCCTAATCACTACTCAGGCAACCAAACAGGTTGGCCCCCTCTGTTCTGCACCTGAAGAGTAAAAAGCTGTTTTAGTTCATCCTTGCTGAGATATGTGCAGTTGAAATACCTTTATCATAGATGTTACATGTGAAATACCTTTATCACAGGATGTTAATGCAATCAAGGTCCTTACCCATCAAAGGATCCAACCCCCACTACTTTCCCAGAAGAGGAAACTGAGGCTCAGAGAGGTTCAAGGACTTGTTTGAAGTTATACAAAGAGTTAGCAATAGCCAGAACTAGAACTTGGGGATCCTGCTTCCTGGGCTGCTGTGTTTTCTGCCTCTTCTGGGAATTTGCGAGGTTTATGCTGGGATCCTGCCCTTAGTGTGATTTTAAAAGGTAAAGCCTTGGGAGATCAGCACTTCACAAAAATTGATGCAAAGTCTCAAGGGAGGTCACAGGAAGCGACTGCTAAGACAGTGTCGCCAATCTGAACTGGTTCTGCCTAGAAAGTGACATTGATATAAATCCGGGAGCAATAGGTGTTTTCTGCATCAAAGGCAGATTAAGCCCTGCTCCTTTGTAGGCTGTTCCTTTGTTCTTGGGAAGTTTTCGATTTCCCTTTTAGTTTTTGCTTCATAGAATTAAAATGAGTTGCAGGAAAAGAGGTTCAGAAAGGAAATCAACAGCCTCACTAGGTCCTATTGCTCCCTGTGTGCACGCATATGCACACACGCACATTTTACAGGCGTTTTCAGAACCGCACTGCTGCTCACTGGGTCTGAGATGCAGGTGCCAGGGTCCTCGCCAGTGTCAGGTGATTGCGATTATCATTAGGCCTCATCCCATGTTCCCTAACCACTCCCACTCCCCCTGGCAGCTTCCTTCCAGGTTATCACCACAAAAACACCTGAGCATTTAACAGGACTAAAATCCAGATCGCTTGAATGTGATGAAGTTCGCCACGTCCAGTGTGCGGTTGGGCCAGTTCAGACACACCTGAGAGTTCCTGGAACTGCCTGTGGGCAGCTCTGCTTCCTCCACCTGACATCCCCAAAAGGCTACGCCTCCACACTCTGCCCCACCCAGCACTGATGGATTAGCAAAATCTCCCACAAGTCATCCTTAACCTGTTTGTCGTGTCAGGGTAGGCCAGAAGTACATTCTATGTAGAAGTTTCCTCTGCGCCCAGGCACCCACACTGAGTGACTTGGAAAAACCCCATCCCCAAGACAGAAACATAAACCCTCCAAGTTCAGGACATGAACAATCAGATGCCCTCGGGGGCTCTCTCTGGCTTTGCAGTGATGTTACTTTAGAAGAATTTTTAAAGAATTCAAGGCATAAAGCAGAAAGGAAGAGCACAAACGTGACACGTCCTACAGGTTTGCAACAAACTAAGGAAAAAAGTGCCTCTAGTAAAGTAAAGGGAGTGGGAAGGGGCCGGGAGGGACCACAATCTCTGGCTTTCTCCACCTCCACGCCCTGTCATTTCCGTGCTTCCTGTGAGCTCTCAGTCGGACAGCGTTGGCTGCAGTGCAGTTACAAAAGAGGTCCTGAACATCTCCTGCAGAGCGTTCAGCCTCCACGTGGGCCTGACCCTTCCTTTACTAGACTGTTACTTTCACCTTCTCGGTGTGCAAAGCCAGGCTGTGTGCTTAGTGGTCAAGAGCATGCATTCTGGAGTGAGACTTCTTTGATTCCAACTGCAGCTCTTCCTTCCAGCTCCTGGTTTGAAATTTTCCACCTGTGTGTTCTAACAACACAGTTTCTGGGCTTTGAGGTTTGCCAGACCCAGATTCTTGGCACTGCCATTTACTAACTTGGGAAAGTTTCCAAAATTCTTTGCACCTCAGTTTCCTCATCTGTCATGGTGACAATAAATGTGTGCCACTGTAGTATTCATGAAAAGGGCTACAGGTAAAGGAAAGAGCACTGCTTTCAGTATTTGCTCTAAGCAACCATTAAAAGATTAAGGAATTCAGCTAGATTCCAACTGACAGTCTACTTTCTCACCATTACACCATTAAACTGGCCCTGTCAGAGAAGAGCTAAGTGCTGTTGGATCTGGTCGTAGGCAGGACTCCATGATGGCTCCCAAAGGTCCCTGGCCCCTGGTTATTCAATCAAACACTAATCCTGGTACTGCTGTGAAGGGATTTTGCAGATGTCATTAAAGTCTCAAATCTGTTAGCCTTCAAATATAGATTATCCAGGTAGGGCTGACCTAATTACAGGAGCTTTTTAAAAGCATAGTTTTCTCTGGCTGGTCACAGAAGGAGAAGTCAAAGAGATTCAAAGCATGAAAGTGATTCAATGCCAAGGTTTCTCCACTAATGAAATGGATGAGGTCACATGGCAAGCACCTGAGAAATGGCTTCTAGGAAGTCCCCTGCCAACAGCCAGTGAGACAATGCGGATCTTAGTCCTACAAATGTAAGGAACTGAATTCTGCCAACAAGGGAGCTTGGAAGTGGACCTTTCCCTGGTTGAGCATCCAGATGAGGATGCAGCCTGGCTGATGCCCTGATTTCAGCCTATGAGACCCTGAGCAGAGGACCCAGCTAAGTGTCAAAAACTGTGAGATAATAAACTTATGTTGTCTTAAGTCTCTCAATTTATGGTAATTTTTTACACAGGGATAGAAAACTAACATAGGCTTCTTCTAAAAACGATCGTACCAGCTATGTCACTTGTAGGTGTCGTATTTGGCTGTGACTATACAAATCGTTGTTAGCTTTTTCCCTGATCAATTCAGAGCCGGCTTCCAGCATAGGAGAAAGAAAAGCTCATTCAAGACAAGAATGAACTACAGGACTGTACAAAACTTGGTGCCTAATTGAAGTCTACAACGGTGTGTGGTCTGTGAGTGTCGACAGCTGTCTACAGCCTGAGAATAATGAGAATAGAACACAGTTTTATCCTCTATATCCCTCCAAACCCCTATTTTATAAAATGTGTGCCAAATGAGGTAAACTCAGATACCTGGCCTTGGAGGACTCCAGGACACTCAAGTCTTGAGATAGTTTTCTCTCCTTGTGAAACGAGATAATGTTTGACTTCCATTTTCTGGAGGTTTTCAGTGGGTTGGGCATTTCAGAAATACTTTGTATTCCCACCCCCGGCTTCCTCAGAGGCTTTCCCTACAAGGAAGTTCCCTCCTTGGCTGTCGTCACTGTACAGTGGCCATTTCTTTGGCACTGAGAAGGGGCTAAATGTGAAGCCAAACTTTCTCTCCCACCATCTCTCTGCTAGGAGTGCCCTTGCATGGAGGGCAAGGCAGGTGGCCTAGGCAGACATGCATTGCTGGTAGCAGAAAATTAAGGTTTCTCTTAAGTTCAGTGAGCTTTTCTAAAACATTATTAGGACCTGGAATTAGACTTGACAGACATGCAAAACAAGAGCCAAAGTTGTTTCTGCAACTGGGGCCCAGAAGAACATGAGATTTGATAAACTGGTACCAGGAAATGCTATCTTCAAGGGAAAACAGGGACAATTTGCTGTAGAAAATTCACAGATGGATGCAGAGACTCCTTGTCTTTGAGCTTGTGTAAAGATTTTAGTGACATCTAGAAGTTTCTTTCTGGTGAAGATGCATATTGGCATCAAAACAAGAACCCCAATAGCAACCCAGATCCCTGGCACCTCTGGCATAGAAAGCTCTGCTGCCTACAAGTGCCTTCAGATTGATGGGGCATTTTCACAGGAGAGCCACCTGAGAATATTCTTTTCTAGATGCCCCAGGCTCTGCCACAGGCAGACGGCCCACGTGCTGAGCAGAAGGGCACTGGGACAAGGCTCACTGGGGCAGCATTTTAAGGAGAATATATGAATAGAGCAATGTTGCTGCTTCACAAGGTCCTTCTCTGGTGCTGTGACAGGAAGGTCCCTCTAGACTCCTCCTACTGGGACACATCCCAAATACCCAGCCCAGTCTCCCACCTCCTGGCTGGAGGCTGCCCTGATTTACCATTCCACCTCTCCCTCTGACAACAGGAATGGATGCGCTGGTATTCATCTTCCCAGGCACCCACCGTGGGTTTGGGAAAGAGCCTTCTGCATTCTTCTCACCAGTCAAGCGTGTGAAGGAGGAACTGAAAAGGCCTTGGGAGCTGCTGGGCCTAGAAAAATTCCCAGTCAATCCATCACCTGCCTCCTCTGGAGCAGGGTCTGTCAGTCTCTCCACTGTTCCTGGGGCAGGTGGAGAGAGGGATGTGAAGCAACGAGTGGAAATGAGGTGTGAGTGTGCATGTGTGTGTGTGTGTGTGTCTAAGCACAGAACAGGACTGGTAACAGAAGTGCAGGCGAGAGGGCGTGGGAGACTGGGAACTCATTTATAAAAGCTCTTCTGCCCTAAAGCAAGTCAAACTCCCTGCTGAGGAGTTGCTTTTTCTTCCTCCCTTTTGAGTCTTGTGTGCTGAACTGACCTCTCCCCTGGCAGAGGTCAGCGCTCTGCTCACCCCGCACACACTCAGCCTTCTGGGGTTTGATCGCCTTAGAGCCTGAAGAGGAGAGAATTCTTCAGCATTAATTTCTAAGAGAAAAGCCATAGTAAATCTTGTGAAGAAGCTGGATTTTTTTTTCAAAGAAATATATATACACGTTATGATAAAAATCTTTTGGGAACTGTGCAGAAAACAAAAAGCAAACGTAAAAACCATACATCATTATATAGCCCCCTCCCACAGCCTACTTCACTCCTAAAATAAATCAGGCTGGGTAATGAATGAGGTTTTAAGAAATGCAACTGAACTTAAAATACAAGGTCAGTATCTCATCCTAGGTAATCCTTTGGAGGATGAGAAATTCTCCTGATTTTCCCACAGGGTTATTTCAGATGCACTTTCTGAGCCAAACTATTTTAAAAGCGTTCGTTCTTCCACTGCCCTGCCAAATGCTAACTTGAGATTCACACGCACTTTTAGAGAGAGCCTATTAATGATATTAACGATCATGATCAAAGGCAAACCCCAGAGGTTTATGTAAAAATTTCAGACAATTATTTAGGTGCTTTAAAGACCCATCTTCTGAACGAGGGTAACAATTTCTCAACGTTGGCAAAGATGATGGGTGTGTTGGGATGTGTAGGTTCTAAAGCAGCAGAACCAATGTAGATGGGCCTTCAGAAGAAAACAAAACACATCTCTTTGTGAGATTAACATGTATGACTGTTGACTGACACCTTGTCCCCAAAGCCATTCCTACTCATTTACTTGAAAGTAGGTACACTTCTGATTTGCAGAAAGCCCCTCTTCTAAAGAATACTCAGCGGACCCTGTCTCTTTTAACATCCGCTATTTACACGCACACACCACATTTTTAAACAATAGTTCTTAACTATGGTGTCTCCTGAGAATCATTATTTGACGAGCTTTAAAAATACCAACGCCCAGGCCAAACCTCAGGGATTCTGATTGAACTAGAAGCTATCCAGGTGAACCCAGTAGGTGGCCAGTGTAGAGAACCATTTTCAAACAGATGTAGACATTAATACGTGGGAGGGGAATGTTTATCCCGATGCACTAAAAGCTGTGTTTGGCACTTAGAATATTAGAGATAATTTTATTTGAGAGATGAAGAAACTGAGGCCTGGGAGGTTACATGACTTGTACCAAAACATATAAAACCAACTAGTGGCAAAGCAGCAGCCTGGACCCAGGGATTGCAGCTTGCAGCCCCATGCTGTTAGGCAGTCCCCAGATCCCAGGCCCAGCCCCCATGTCCAGGGCAGGGTGTCTTTCCTGTGGGTTAGGCCAGATGGCGGGCCACCACGACCAAAACACTAGGAAGAAATGAGCTACGCCTCATCGACTGCAGTGGTTCTCAGCATTGCACGCACAGCTATTCAAATGTATTATTCCAACCTGACTAAACTGCTTCTGAAAAGTTATGTGCAAAACTAGAGAAGCCTACAGTACTGAAATGAAAGGCAGTGTAGACAGTCAGCCCAGGACTTCATCAGTTCTGAGTAAAGATTAGATTCACTTGGAAAATGGAAATGAATCCACTTGGGGAATGTCAAGATCCTTGGAAAGGAGTCAAAGTGCCATAGTTTTAATCTTGCCAAAGAGGTCTATCTTAGCTCTTAGTTGGGAGCAGAATTGGGAACAAGTCCACATTGTAAGGAGCACCCCAAAATCTTAGGGGTCAATTTAATCCAAATGCTTCCTGCTGGGTTTTCAATACTTAAATCTTTAAGGCCGATGGTTAAATGGAAAGCTCCTTTGATTATTTTACATAGTATTCAAAACTGCAGAATTATTTCAACAAAGAAAACACAAACACTTCTTACAAATAGAGCATAATTTAAAATAGCTGTCCAGAAAAGGGCATTTTGAATATGTATTTCTTGGGGTTAATTCACTTGTTTTTGAAGAACAGAAGTGATACACAATTTTTTAAAACAATTTTACTCTTTATTCATAAAACAGTACATTTCTACTATATAAGTTTCATCTCCTAGGCATCCACAACCATCTGAACTATTTAAACAGTTTAAAACAAAACAAATGAGAAGATAAGGGAAAAAGAGCTCTCCTGGGGACTTACATAGCTGTTTGGTTTTTCAACTTGATTGAAGAAAGTTATTCGGGGGATCTGTCCAATTCACACCTTCTGTTCCCTGATCAAATACTTTAGGGTCAAACATATGGTTTTACTGATTTTTGCTCAAGCAAATAATTAACATTTTTGATAAGGAACTATAATGGCAATTATAAGGTAATATGGTGTATGGTAATATTATGCTGCCAAAGGAAACATTTGTCTGTGATTAAATTCAAGCCCAGTACTGGGTAGCTCTAGATAATTAAAGATAATTTTATCCATTCAAGTCCCCTCTGTTAAGCTGAACATTGACACATATTTGTTCCCTGTCTTGTTAAATAAATATAGAAAGCAAATTAGAGCGAGTCCTGCAGATTTCTGAGAATTTAATTATACCCTTAAATTGCAATACCAATGATATATACGGTTAGATTTCTGTACTGAGTAATTATCTGAATTAACTTCATTTTACAACGCTTAATTTATTTTGTACTAAGGAAGGCTTTTAACTATTTAGGATAAACCAACCTAATTTTGATTTTTTTTACTTGCTTCAACATGTTTCAATTCATTAATGTTCCAATAATAAGGAATGAACTCTCTTGTCTTGACAAACCAAGCATGGCAATTTCCTCATAAGAGAAAAGAAGAAATTAAAATGATTTCCATATTCAAGTCACAGCACGCTGAAAAGAGAATTTTGAGTTCTTAGGAAAGGCATCTGTTATCTCCAAAGGAGGGCCACTCATTACAGTTTTGTGGAAATATTACAGTAGGGCCTGCCAAGAAGGAATTCAAGGAAATTGGGAATGGCGACACTGTGATCCCAGGCCATTCTCTTGAGCAGAGGTTTCCTTCCCTTATGTGTTCTGCCCTCGCCAAGCTCTTTCTGAAATCAAAGGCCACTGACATGCATAACAAACCATGCTAAAATCCAAACATGACACCAACAGCAAACAATTACACTGTGATCCCATTGTGGTCCCCAAGATATATCTTGAGATACTTCAGAGATAAGCTATATTCTCCATAAATCAAAATACAGAGGGTTTTTATGATTCTTGCTTTTTATAAAATGAAATACACTTCTATAGTATTAAAATAAGTGAACAAAAGAACTACAGCACTTACTTCCCTACCCCCAAATGTTTGCCTCTTTGCATTTCACAATTCATATGCATATCTGGACGACAGTTAACCTCCAGTGGCAAAGATAAGAAAATGTGAAAGAAAAATCATACAGATTGTTCCCAGACCTTTCTTGTTTATGGACATTAAAATAACCTCAACACCAATCTATTTCCATGCTGCTGAGAAAGTTAGGAAATTCAAAGTTATAACATTAATCAAATCAGATCAATGACTTCTCCAAGCATTGGAGTCACAGGGACTTTAATATAATTTGGGGTGCTACGCAAGTGGTTGAAGAACTTGTTCTTTTTGACTAAGAATACTGACATTGTTTCAGACTTTCAGATGCCAAATTATTTGTTCCCAGACCTTTCTTAGTTTATGGACATTAAAATAACCTCAACACCAATCTATTTCCATGCTGCTGAGAAAGTTAGGAAATTCAAAGTTATAACATTAATCAAATCAGATCAATGACTTCTCCAAGCATTGGAGTCACAGGGACTTGAATATAATTTGGGGTGCTACGCAAGTGGTTGAAGAACTTATTCTTTTTGACTAAGAATACTGACATTGTTTCAGACTTTCAGATGCCAAATTATTAAGATCATTAAGAATGTCAAAACAGGCCGGGTGCGGTGGCTCTCACCTGTAATCCCAGCACTCTGGGAGGCCGAGGTGGGCGGATCACGACGTCAGGAGATCGAGACCACCCTGGCCAACAAGGTGAGAACCTGTTTCTGCTAAAAAAAAAAAATACAAAAAATTAGCCAGGCATGGTGGCAGGCGTCTGTAGTCCCAGCTACTCAGGAGGCTGAGGCAGGAGAATGACATGAACCCGGGAGGCAGAGCTTGCAGTGAGCCAAGATGGCACCACTGCACTCCAGCCTGGGCAACAGAGCGAGACTCTGTCTCCAAAAAAAAAAAAAAAAAAAAAAAGAATGTCAAAACACATACCATTCCCAACAGTGAGAACTCTTCATATCCTACCTAATAAGCAACAACAACAAAAAACCCCTGGCATCCATTTACCCCTTTGTACTTCCAAATATCCAAAGAATCATGCAACCACTCAAATAACAAGAGAGCCAGGGGTGTTTCAGCCATGTACAAGAAAAACGCTTAAAGGCAAAATTCCTCAAACACATGTCACAGTGTGGGAACTGAGAGCCATTCTCTCCGTAAATCCTGTTAAAATCCCTTTTACATGAAGGGATGTGAGGGCTGTGAGGAAAACCACATCTATCTACAACCAAAGGTGCTATTTTTTCTCTTAGATCACAGTAATTGTTATATCCCCAACTATAACAAACTCTGAAGCCAAGACTTTTCTTGACAGAGAAATCATTCTAAGTACAAGTACTAGCCTTAACCACCAAACCCAGGTTAGCTAATGAAAGAAAAATTTCTCAATACTAGAGTGATACTTCGGAGAAAGATTAGAAGAAAACAAAAACAACAAAAAACCAACACAACAAACACATAAAAACTTCTCAATAGAAATTTTCTCTGGTGGCTCCAGCTCAAATACCTCCCCCCTAGTTCTGGAGTAGGCAGTGGCTATTGTTCTAGTACAGCTGTCTTTTTAATTCCAGACTCTTTTCCAGAGAGCTGCTGCTTCTTGGTCTATCCCCTGGGTTATTTATTACTTGTGCCCTCCCTATATATAAATCGTTCTAATTGCTTCTGTTTAAGAAGATTCAATGACACGCTGTGGTCCTGTGTTCAATAAAGAGCACACCTAAAATACTGTTTGCTCTAAGAGAGGGGCCTACAGTGGGCCATGGAAATGCACATTCTACCAGGTACTCGGTTTCCACTCTGTGCAGCCCACCCCTATTGTATAAGCAGAGTCAGCTCCACTGAAGTTAGCATTCTGTTGGGCTCCCTCTTCTCCTATAGAATCCCTTGACTGGGTTCCGCTGGGAGCAGGAAAAAAGCCAAGAGGGAAGAGGACAGGACACCAGTAGGCAGGGCTGTTTCAAGTGGGGGTGGTGAGGCTGGGATCATGGGACAGGAACGGTTTCTAGGCAGGGTTTGGAACATCAAAGTAACAGTATCTACCACCACAGTCAGGCTTGGTGATCAAGATGGAATTTCATGGCCCAAAATGGTGCCATGAAATATAGCTGCTGCTTCATGAGTCTTACTGGTCTTAACAAGTGGGGACAGGAGATATGGGAAAGGATAGAACGGGATGGAATAAACCACTAATCCATCTCAAGCATGAACCTACACTATGCCTGTTTCTGTACTCTTTTCATTGTTTTGGGCTTTTCTGGGTGATTTTTCTGCTAACTTCAACACTTTAGGGAATATACTATGTTTTCCTTATTACTTAGGGGAGGTGCTATTTCAAAGGACCACCCCAGGTTGAACAGAAAAAATAAAAAGATGTATTGAATGAATGGACCTTGAATATTGTTTCTTTCCTATTTTAGAATGAAATTTGGTTATTGGAAATTTTTAGCGGGTGTCCATCCAAAATAAGTCATTGCTATAATTCACTATGTGACATTTCAGCAAGCCCACTGGAGACAGTGGGTGACATTGTAAAGGGAAGGCTCCCGTCTTGAAATTTGAACTGCCTGTGAAGCCTTCCAACTGGGAAACTGGAACCTGGTCACTGAGTTCCCGTTAGGTTATAGTCTGTCCCAAACCAAAATCCTGGAGGTGGGTGCAAGAGCAGGGACTGGGACATGCTTGAGCTACAGGCAACAACGAGCCTCTCTGATGTCTTCTCCTAAGGTTGGGCAGAATTGCCCATCAACTTCAACAATTATAAGGGTAAGTAACACCTTCGTGGGTGCGATGGCTGCCATACTGTAGAAGCCAGGAAGAGAGTGACCCATACACCAAACCCAAGTGTTTTACAAGTTTGAGGGAGTCCGAGGGGATGCATGTGCACATCTGGCCCCAACTGGTGAGCTCGATGGAGGCCATGGCAGCCAGGCTGGAGGAAGCACTGGGGAGTGTTCTATTAGTCCAGTGGTTCTCAAACTCGGGCATGTTTCAGAATCACCCAAAGGCAGTTACTCAGCACGGGGCAGGGCCCAATAACCACATTTCTAGCACATTTCCAGACAACGAAGCTGGTCCCAGGACCACATGCTAAGAACCACTAGCCTGTTCCTTCACTGCCCTCCTACTCAGGCTGAGGAGCAGGGGGATGGATTGTACCCCTGGAGCTGAATGGCAGCACGGCAGCACTGTCTTTGCGTGATCCATTGTGTGGTCTGCACAGTGATGTGCCAAGAAGGGGCTCATGATCAGTTTCTTCATGCAGTCCTTGCACAGTCTCCTCCCTGACAAGGTGGATGGCTCTTTGTCATTACTAATTCTCTGAAGACAGTCATAAAATACAATGATAAAGAAGCAACGCTGTTAGAACAAGCATATAGCCTCCTGGTTTGAAATGCTTTGAAAACAAACCATAGCCATAACACAGATAACATACTTCCTATTTAAATTAGTCATTCTAATTAATTCCTTTAACATCCCGGCATCTATATTCGCAGCTCTCTTGTCACAGGTTTGGCCACTATGTCCTCAACTCCAATGGTGCAGTCCTCTTCAGTGTTAATGGCCTCTTTCATATTTCTTTCTTTTCTTGGTTGGGCTGTTCTGAATTGTAGATAATCTTTCAGTGTTTGTGGCTGAGCCGGTTTGCTGTGCCTGCCCTGGGTTATTTTTCATAAGATGTCTGGAGGAGAGACTTTCCAAAACATGCAACTCTTCCTTAGACGTGGTTTTTGCCAAATCTTGTTTCAAAAGTAACCCTGGATCTGACAACTCTGAAGCTGGCAAAACCCTGACGGCTTTGCTTTTTTCCACTATTATTTCTCTTGGGACTAATCGATCACTTCCAAGAGAAACTCTCCTGTGGTGGTCGAAGTCTTCCGCAGAGCTGCAGTTCCTGCGTTTCTGTTGGGTTTTGGCCACTCGTGGACTTTGTTTTGGACCTGGTGATGCTGACTCACAGCTACAGACAGGGCTCCTGCTTAGAAGCCCTGTCTTTAACCGCTCCCCAGGATGAGGTTTTTGCTGGCCACTAGTGTCTTCTGGCTGGGTCTGATTAACTTTTTCCAGCTTTTGAACAGGAAGCCCCCAGTGGCTCTCAGCTGTCTTTATGTAATCCTTTGCTTGTCCTGTGGATTCTGATGGGGGACTGGAGGAAGCCTGACCATTATTCCTCCTCCTTGCTATCTCTGCAATCACTGAGTCACTAGATGTTTCCACAGTGTCTCTTCTGGTCTGTGATTTGCTCGTGACACTGCTTTTTGTTTCCGTTCTTTTCACACTGAAACAAACAAAAATGATTTTATGGTTTGTAAAGCTGTCATGGCACTGTTTCCTCCAGATTCCCTCTACCACATTTCCTACACCTGAAAAAGGAGGCAAGCACTACCTGCCTTCTCGCTTCCCCAGCAAATCTGGAAACACTCCCCACCACAAGTGTATGTTTAAATGCAGATTGAATCAAGCAAAAACCTTCACATTTTCCATTATACATGATACTGCTTATCAATCGTTGGGTTAAAAATGGATTTATGATGGCGTTCACATTTTAACTAAGGCAAATAGGTATTCATTTCCAATGTTAAGGGTCAGTACTGCCCATATACTGATTTTTTTTCCCCAGGAGTAGACCCAGCCTCTGTGTACACAAATGTACACATACACACAATTTCTACTTGTGAGTAAAGAAAAATCTTCTGGAATTTCTCTCAGGCTATTTCAAGATGTTACCCAAATACAACCACCATTTAGCTGGTATCAGGTTTGTTGATCAAACTTGATCAACAAATGGGAGTAGGACTTAGTTAATATAATTTGAAATGTCCTGGAAGAAATTTCAGATAGTCAGCATGAAAGGCAATAAAATACAATCATGGAAGACAAAAGAGTGTCGATATAGCTGGATATAAGCCCCTTGCTCCTTACAGCATGCACAACAGACAATGTAACTTCACTCTGATGATAAAGTGCACTTTGAGGGGCAGGATAGAAACTGCACAGGGAGAATTAGAGACTAAAGATCTTAACTTCAGCATATATTTACAGGTTTGTGAATGGCAAGAAATTTCCTCAACCACCAAAACATTGAAAGCTGAAATATTTATTTTGGCTAGCTTCAGTGCGAAAACAAATACATGTAATATTCATGTTCTTACTGTTGACACCAGGAGCATGAGGATTATCGTAATTATATTAAAGTTGGAACAAGGATCTTAGGAAAGGAATGTATTTTTTTAGATCTGTCTGTAGTCCCTCCGAAAGTGGTATGAAACACACCACCAACAGGTGCTTTTCATCTTCAAAGAACGTGTCATTAATTACTCCTTGCAACACACCTGTGAAGCAAGGATTCTATCCCTATTGTCCAGAAAGGAAGAGAGTCAGAAGGGAGGGGAGAGTAAGTACGTGATGGAGGGGAGTTTGTGCTTCAGTTCCAGGCACTCTGTTTAATTCTGGACTTCATGTTATCTATCCATACATAGAGACAGGCAAAAATGAGAAAAAGGAAACACATTGCACCTACATTTCTTTCAGAGCATTTCTTCGGAGCTTTGCACTGGGAGGAAGTGAACTCTCTGCACACTCAGCAAAGTAATCAGACACTCCATGGAGAACTCTTTCTGTCTACTCCAAAAGATAACAAAGGTTCAACCAGAAATCTATTAGCTGAACATGAGAGAAAACAGTCACACTCTGAATGCCCCAATGAACACATTTATTTTTGTAAAGACTGAATGAAACTGCTCAGTGGTAAGCTATTTTAACCTTTTTTACCTAGGACTTTATGGTTAATTGTAACTTCTTTAGGACTCCCAGTCCACATTTCATACATTAATATGCATCATAAACATACAAAACCATAAGGCAAATAATGTTGATTCCAAACCATCTGGGAACTCTTAGCCAATATCTGTTATCTGTGAGGCTCAGGCTGTGACAAAAGCTCCAGAATCCTACTGTGTGGGGCAACGTGCCCGTGAGCTCTGTTCTTCTAGCAAGACCTGGTGACACAGTGGTCTACACCCTTACCATCCTAAGAATTCCACATATTTTCTCTATCTGCAAAAATAAAGAATATTTTGTGGCCGGGCGCAGTGGCTCACGCCTGTAATCCCAGCACTTTGGGAGGCCGAGGCGGCCGGATCACGAGGTCAGGAGATCAAGACCATCCTGGCTAACATGGCGAAACCCCCTCTCTACCAAAAATAAAAAAAAAATTAGCCAGACGTGGTGGCGGATGCCTGTAGTCCCAGCTACTTGGGAGGCTGAGGCAGGAGAATGGCGTGAACCTGGAAGGTGGAGCTTGCAGTGAGCCGAGATGGCACCACTGCACTCCAGCCTGGGCAACAGAGCGAGACTCTGTCTCAAAAAAAGAAAAAAAAAAAAAGAATATTTTGTCACACCTAAGACCATAGCAACAGTCAAATCTTTTAATATTGGCATTTTGAAAACTAGAGTTTGTGATTCTTGGCTACTAAAAAATTTGGGACTTTTTTCCTTATACTAACCACCACTCTGGTTTTATATAATTCATAGATTATCTGCCTATCTAGCCTTTTGTGTTCCCATGGAAGCATCATAAGGAAGTAATTATAAAATGTAAAAGCCTACCTACCTTGCCAACATTAACCCATTTCAAGCTTTTGGAATCTCTTCTCCTTTTGGTTATCAAGTAGATAATCCACACAAGTTGTTAACTCCTCACATTTTTTGAGAAACTAACTATTCTTCTCCATCAAATTCCAATAAAATGTTGCTACCACCAGAAACAGCTTTAGTAAGTTGTCAGTAAGTCCTTGCTTTAGACATACACTGGAATTAGCAGTGACAGCCCCAGAGTACCTGGTGGGTGGCAGCCATGAGTACCGTGCCTGGTTATCCTACAGGCCGAGGGGATGTGCTTTGCCTCATCACTGCCCTGCACCACTGAGGATGGGCTCTTCACGCTCTTCAATTGTGCCTATCCATCTCAGACCTGGGCCAGTGTCATTCAAGGTCATATCTGGTTATAACCCAAGTGAGTTTTAAGCTAGTGAACAGAATATTCTAGATTTTATTGGATTATACTCCTTTTTTTTTGTTTTCTAAGACTTACTAGTTGGCCAAAATGAGTGACAGCTTAAAATTCAAATGAGAGAGAGAAAGAGAGAGAGAGAGAGAGGAATCGAGATTTATGTGTGAAACACTTCTAAACATGCCCTATAAGTACAGTAGATTCTCCCCTCACAGCCACACCCTGTAAGTGCTGTATTTTCAGAGCTGAACAATTAACATAAGGAGCATGAGTCAGGCTTTGAACAACTCTGTGGGAACCAGAAAGCCTTTTGCTATTAGGAATGATGTAAATTCCCCAAGGCTGGAAGAAATCCACAATGGAAGGCAGACAGGGTCATAAATAACAACAATGAATACTGCATATGCCACATAAACTATGATGCTGTGATAGTGACACTCTTTCAAATCTCGTATTAAATTCAATCACTGCCTTTATTTATTTATTTTAAAAATTCAGTTTAAAGAGCACTATGCATTTCCTATGGGAACTTCAAAAACTCCTTTAAGAAGCAGAGCAGTCGGCTCTCATCCCAAATTCCTCTGACAACAATGGGGGAAAATGTCCTTGGAAGAAAAAGGACAACAGAAAATATGACGGAGTGACAGGAGGAAATGTCCTGTTCAAAAAGTGTAAAATCTGTGACTTAGTTTTCAAAAAAAAAAAAAAAAAAGAAAGAAAGAAAAAAAAAAGGAAAGAAAAGGAAAAAAAAAAGAAAGAGAAAGGCAAGGCGGGGTCTCCTGCTTACAAATTAAAACCACATTTGGCAATTTGTTGAAGGAGGCATATTTACATTTGTATGAAGACTGGGTGGGCAGGAAAAAAAAGATTAGACTCCCTCTTCAGCCCCTAAGCTGTCAGGTCTCATTAGAAATCTCTTACTCTAACATTTCTAGGGTCAATTCACTCCCCTTTGTCTCTAAATCAGAGCCTCCAGTGCTGCTCCCCTCCCCCGCCCCCCCAACCCCCCAGCCCCCAAACAAGTATTCCTTAGGAAGCAGCTATCACCTGGGAACAGGATTTCCTAAAGGCAGTAGTCCTGATTACTAAAGGCTTCTCACATCTGGCATCAAAATGCAATCTGAGGCTTATCCGGAGGCACAACGCCAAGGTGCAGATATATAATGTGTGCTAAGAGGGTTGCAAGTGCCTTCTGGGCTTACGGGACGACCCTACTACTTTTCAGATTCTGCCATGAATAATGATCCCATCATCTCTTGCAAAGAATGAAGATAAACCCACCATATTCAAAGAAGCTACCAAAGAGCTGGCCATCCAAAGTCCAGAATGGGACATTCTGAGTCCATGGAGACTCAGGTATTAAAAAATTAGATTAACCAACAGGATCATCCAGTTGGTTGATCATCCAGTAAGGATCATCCAGTAGGGAACCAACAGGATCATCCAGTAAGGAATCATAAATGATTCCTTACAACCTGGAAGGTAGCTCTCTCTCTTGGGCCAAGGAATAAAATTCTGCAAATATCATTCGTTGGTATACTCCATTTCCAGCCATCTGCCTCATCCCCACCCTACCTCCTATTTTGTTTTACTTTTTGGTTATACTTTGAAGATTTTTGATTCAAAAGTTTCTCTCTATAAAGAATGTCAGTACACAGTTCTAGGGCAAAACCAAACAGAAATAGGGCAAAGCCCTGGCCTCTAGGGAGATACCCTCCCTCAGCAACCTAAGCAGCCTAGGCAGGCCACAGGGCAAGGGATCAGGACTTTTCTCCATCTTTGGGGGTACTCTGGAGACCAGTATCCCAAGGATGAAGACAGTCAATGCACATGTCCCAGTACAGAACCAAGGGGAAGGCTGAACAGGTGAATGTTTGAGTATGACAATGGGTGATATTACCCTATTCCTGTATGGGCTGACCTGGGAAACACATTTTAAATTCCAGGATAGAAAGGACTGTAAAGAGAGTCCCCACCAGGATGGGCTAGGTGCCTAAGATATCCTTTTTGCCTCTAATCAGAGAACAGGCTAATTTGAGATGCAGTTAGAAATACTGGGCCAGGCGCAGTGCTTCATGCTTGTAATCCCAGCACTTTGGGTGGCCAAGGTAGGAGGATAGCTTGAGCTCAGGAGTTCGAGACCAGCCTAGGCAACATAGTGAGACCTCATCTCTATAAAAAATTAGCCAGGCATGGTGGTGTGCACTTATAGTCCCAGCTACTCAGCAGGCTGAGATGGAAGGATCACTTGAGCCCAGGAGGTCAAGGCTGCAGTAAGCCATGATTGTGCCACTGCATTCCAGCCTAGGTGACAGAGTAAGGCTTTGAAAAAAAAAAAAAAAAAAGAAAGAAAGAAGGAAAGAAAGGAAGGAAGGAAGGAAGAAAGAAAGAAAGAAAGAAAGAAAAACACTGGGCAACGTTTAAGTCCCAAAGGCACATTGAAACTGGATAAACCAAGGAGTCACCCCACAGTGACTTACAAAAACTGGTTTTGAACAGAACACTGTTGGATTAATGGGAGATAGGGAGAGAAGTTGGCCTAAAACAGCAGAGAAAACACCTGCTCTTGAGCTTCCAACCTCCTCACGAAGTCTGTAAAGCAGAGGAGGGGCTCCCGCAGGCCAGTGGGAAGACTGGCTGCATCAGAGGCACAGAGGGAGCCTTTTGAAAATGGAGATTCCCAAGACCCATTCATGGAAGTGTTCTGATTCACAAGATCTGGGATGTGGCGAGGGCATCTATATTTAGGTTCCCAGGTGATTCAAAAACTGCCGATATACATAAAACAACGCTCAGCAACGCAGAGCAACAGATAAACAAACACAAACTGGTACAGTGAGACAGCCTTTTGCAAAGTGTGGTCTGTTTATCCCATGCATCAAAATCATGTGGGAAGTGTGTTAAAAAATGTTCTAGGTTCCACCTCAGAATTTGGATCTCTAGGAAGTGGGGTCAGGGCATGTATATTTTGGGCAAGCCCCTCAGTGATTCTGATACCCAGCAGAATTATTGAACTTCTGCCCTAAAGGTACACAGAATTGATAACTGAGCAGAATCCCACAGAATAATCCAATCAGACAATATTGAACTCTGTACCTGGCAAAGCTTGAGGCCCTTGAGGGAAAGGACCTTGCTTTCACGGAGCCCCTATCTCAATGGAGAAGACAACAAACAAACAAATAAACATATGTCAGGTGGTGATGATGTTATGGGGAGAAATAAACATCTAAAGGGCCATGGGGTGCTATGTTAGATACGGTGGTCAGGGAAGCCTGTGGTAGATAACAAGGTGGGCTTTACACTGAGACCTGAGTGAAGGACAAGCCACAGGAGCAGACAGGGAAGAGCGTTTTGGGCAGGGGGAAGAGTGAACACCAAGGGTCTGAGGACAGAGTATGCCTGGAAGGTGCAGAAACTGGAGAGTAAACCGGGGGAAGAGGTCAGGAAGCAGGAAAGAGGGGTGTGTGTGCGTACTGGTGGTGAAAAGGCAGATCTTGTGTGACTTTCATAAGGATGGCATATTTTATTGTGAGGAAGATGATATACCCCTGGAAGCTTCCTAGAAGAAAAGGGACTTGACATTTTAAAAGGAATACCTTGGGCGTTGTAGAGGGACAAGGTTACAAGGAGGAAGACTAGTGATGAGGCCTCGGCAATCATTGATGGAGAAGAGCCTGCTCCTTGGGGAGCAGTGGTTAGACTGGAAGTATAATTTGATGCAAGACCCAACACAATGTGCTGATGGACTGGATATAGGGAGTGGGAGAAAGAGAAGTCATTGGTGACTCCATAATCTTTGGTTTAAATAACTGGATGAAGGAAGTTGGCCTTTACCAATACAGAAAACATAGTAAATTTAGGGTCAGGCTTGGGGAATAAGACCAAGAAATCAGTTTTAGGCGTTGCTATAGTATGACTGTGTCCCCTCCAAAATTCAGGTGCTGCCAATGTGATGGTATTAAGAGGTGGGGCCTTGAAGATGTAATTAGGCCATGAGGGCTCCACCCTCATGAATGGGATTAGGTGACTTTATAAAAGGGCCTGAAGGAAGGAGTTGGACCTATTGTCCTTCCACCTTGTGGGGACACTGCTCCTCCTTTCTGGAGCATTCAGCAATGAGACACCATCTTGGAGGCAGAGACTAGACCCTCACCAGACTCCAACCTGCTGGCGATTTGATCTTAGACTTCCCAGCCTTGAGAACAATAAGAAATAAATTTCTGTTCTTTATAAGTTACCAGTCTTGGGTATTGTGTTATAGCAACACAAATGGACTAAGATGGTGTAAGAGTCCTCCTGGATATCTAAATGGAGGTGCTGAGCAGGCAGAAGACGCAGGTTTCCAGCAGAGGGAGGTCTGAGCTGCAGACACAAAGCTGGGAGGTCTGAGCTGCAGACACAAAGTCCTCAGAGTCAGTCAGGATGAGCTCTACTAGGAAATGACTTTGGATGAGTAAAAGAAGTTGAAAAGATGAGGAGGATTCAGGAAAAGAGACTATGAGGGAAGCATCAGTGAGGAGGAAAAAAATCAAGATAGCATATTGCTCCTGGAGGCAAGAGAGAGTGACATGGAAGTGAAGAATGAAATGCCAATGAAAGTGACAACTGTATGGAACACTGCTGACTGGTTATGAGCGAAAACTGATCACTGGAAGGAAGGTGACTTTGACATAAGCTGTTTTTGATGAAGTGCTGGGATCCAAGCCTACCTGAGATGGGGTCAAGGGAGAAGTGCAAGTGGCTGCATTGGCACTTCTCCAGTATGAAGGCAGACTGGAGACCGAACTCTCCAGGAGAAACAGAATGTGAACTGTATGAGCAACTTGAAATTTTCTACAGACCCATTAAAAAAGTAAAAGGACACTTTTAAAGGTGAAATTACATTTCAATAATATATATTTAACATAATATAAAATATAATTATTATAACACGTAATCAATGTAAAAAATATTCAGATGTTTTATATACTAAGTCTGCAAAGTCTGGTGTGCACTTTAAACTTAGATTACATTATTTCTGACTTGCTGTATTTTAAATACTCCGTAGTCAATTGTGGCCAGTGGCTACAAGTACTGGCCAGCACAGGTCTAGCCAACACCTCTTTGGATGAATTTTGCAGTAAGGGAGAACAGAGAAACGGGGGCACCCACCACTGTCACCCTCAATACAGCTTGGTGAGGCAGATATTAATACCACACCCCATGGTCAGATGCTGCTGGCTAGAACCTGGTGTGTGACATGGACACACAACATGGGATGGTAACACCCCTACCCATCCGACAAACATGGCCTATGTTGGGAATGACTTGCAGCCAGCTCTCCAGCAACTGGCTGAAGGCTCTAAGACATTAATATTAGCTGAGGTTGGAGTTTATGGCGGCAGATCTTTGGGGCCATGGCATTAGGTTACTGGTCACTCCAAGAGTCCTTGGGGTGCACCAGCCAATCCCAGCTCATCCTGACCACATGGCCCACCCCATATGATCCTCCTAGTATCCTTCACAGCCATACTGGAAGCATATGGCAGAAGCTATCCCACCAAACTCTTGTTTTTAGGATTGTAAAACGTCATGTGAAGGCAATAAAGGGATGAAAAAAAGCTATTCAATGTCTTTAAAATTGTTCTCAGGGTAGGACTTCATGAATTCTGTCTTCATCTTTTGAGAGCTGGTTCTGTTTTCTCATGGTTATGTACATGAATTTCTTCTGATTCTGTTAAATTCAACCCCAAATGAAAATAATTAATGGCTGGCTTTACTGGGTGCTGGACATGCGACGCGACGCCTCTGATGGCGAGGTCCGATGAGGCTACCACAAGGTGTCCCTGCAGGTACACCCGGACTGGGTGGGTGAGGGCGACAAGGAGGACGCCACCCGCTGCTTCCAGATCCTGGGAAAAGTCTATTCCATTCTCAGTGACAGAGAACAGAGAGCAGTGTACGATGAGCAAAGAACAGTGGACGAAGGCTCTCCTGTGTTCACCCAAGACCGAGACTGGGAGGCGTATTGGCGGCTACTCTTTAAAAAGATATCTTTAGAGGACATTCAAGCTTTTGAAAAGACATACAAAGCTTTGGAAGAAGAGCTGGCTGATATTAAGCAGGCCTATCTGGACTTCAAGGGTGACATGGATCAGATCATGGAGTCTGTGCTTTGCGTGCAGTACACAGAGGAACCCAGGATAAGGAATATCATTCAGCAAGCTATTGACGCCGGAGAGGTCCCATCCTATAATGCCTTTGTCAAAGAATCGAAACAAAAGATGAATGCAAGGAAAAGGAGGGCTCAGGAAGAGGCCAAAGAAGCAGAAATGAGCAGAAAGGAGTTGGGGCTTGATGAAGGCGTGGATAGCCTGAAGGCAGCCATTCAGAGCAGACAAAAGGATCGGCAAAAGGAAATGGACAATTTTCTGGCTCAGATGGAAGCAAAGTACTTACTGCAAATCTTCCAAAGGAGGAGGGAAAAAATCTGCTCTCAAGAAAGAAAATAATGGAATTTTTCTCTTCAAAGGTCCTTAGGTGTAAATTGATGTCATCGTAGGCAAGGTGCAGGCAAGATTTGAAGGCAAAAATCAATTCAACTCTTGAGAAAAGGTGTCTTTCCAGCCTGAATTTTTCAGATTGACTAGACCAAGCAGAATCCCTCAACCTGATCTTAGTATTTCCTAGAAAGCACTTGACATTGTGTGAGGTCTCACCTGAAGGAACTTGGTGGTGACAGTTGGGAGGGTGGAGGGAGGCAGTGTCCTTCCTGACAGCACTTGCCTCCATGGATCTTCTGTACACAGAACTCTTATCTAGGATGTGGTTCTGTTCATGCCGCTTTCTGCGATGTGTGTGTCTGTTAGAATAGGTTCTCTACCCAGCTAGAACACCTTCCAGACACTTGCTGGACAGCCATCTTCCACATACTTCCCGGTTTACATTTGGTCTTAACGATCTTGAATAGATCCTCTCTTCATTTTACTCAGCCAGGTTTTGCACTGATGTACAGGTGTTAAATTACTTCAAGCATTTTTGTAAGAGTTGTATATGATTAAATAAAAAAGGTAAAACATGATGATTAAAAAAATAATAATAATTAATGGCTGGGCGTGGTGGCTTACACCTGTAATCCCAGCACTTTGGGAGGCCCAGGCGGGTGGATCACCTAAGGTCAGGAGTTCGAGACCAGCCTGACTAACATGGTGAAATCCTGTCGCTACTTAAAACACGAAAATTAGCCGGGCATGGTGGTGCATGCCTGTAATCCCAGCTACTCGGGAGGCAGGAGAATCGCTTGAACCTGGGAGATGGGAGGTTGCAGTGAGCCGAGATTATGCCACTGGCACTCCAGCATGGGCAACAAGAGCGAAACTCCATCACAATAATAATAATAATAATAGTAACCCAACCAGAGTATTTTGAAAGTAGGCAATTCACAGGAGAATATTATAAAACATAGTCTTAGGGCATATTCAAAATGTTACTGCTTCTTGATTCCTCCTAATCACATCTGCTGAGAATGATACACCCAGAGTTGATCGAATCAGGCTGAGGCTCCTGGCACACGAGTCCCAGCACAGAGGTGAAAGGGAGTGGAGTCTAAGGTCTCATCTTCACTGTTGGCTTGTCCCAGGGCTAGCTTCTCAACCCCTTGATGGCTGGTTTCTCATCTACCTTACAGGATTGTTTGGGAAATTTAAATGCAGTGAGGTGTATGAAGGAAATTTGGAAACTGGAGAGTGTTGAACATATTTTCAAAAGTGATGCCTTCACAAACCATATGGGGCTGGAGAGAACGCAAGAGTGCCTTGAAATCATGAAGAACTCATGTGATTCTTAAAGTCCTTTTCCCAACATCTCATCTGGGCCCCAAGGAGTATTCATCAGGGCAGGTATTGTCACTATGTGATGGATGAGAAGAATGAGACCCACAAAGACTGAGGCCATGCATGTAGTCAGGGGCAGAAATGAGTCTAGGAGGCCTGCTCCCTGTGCAGTAGTACTCTCTTCACTTTGCCCAATGGCCACAGTATCATTTGCCATCATTGTTAGGTATGGACTTATAGAAAGAGAAGAGGACTTTGGCTCCAGTCCCCTCTTGGTCACTACCTGACTGTGATATTTGGACAACTGACATATTCTCTGAGCACCAGTTTCTTCATCTACAAAAAGAGAGATGATACTAATGCCTCTATAGCGGATAATCCTTCAGTTCCTGGAAGCAATGCTCAGATTTTTTCCTGGAAAATCACATCTTCAACCCCCATCCATGTCCATGCATTTCAAGAGATCTTGTTTCCCTACCTGACTCCAGAAATGGGCCTGTGGCTCAGGCCAATCAAACTACTGAATTAACAAGCCTCAAAGAGATGCATCAGCCACAGCTGTCCTGGCAAGAGGCCTCACCTCCTCCTGCTGGAAGGATACAGACCTGAGGCTGCCGGGACCAACCACCACACATAAGCTGAGAGTGAAGCCAACACAGTGGAATCTGGAGCCAAAGATGGTGAGAAATGGAGTCTTAATGATATTCTTTGTGTCTCTGATCAAGCTGTACCTAAAGTCTGGACTTTTCAGGGGCATGAGACAAAAACCTTCCCTTTTTTTTGCTAAGCTGTTTGGAGTTGGCCTTGCTGTCTCAGGAAAATGAAAAGGTTCAAGACTGATTCGATCTCTTCTCAGGTTTGTTGCACTGAATAGGTTATTGTATGCGACAGCCTTCTGCAAATAATTAAAACCTTTTGCCAACAATAAAAGCAGATTAAAAGTGTAATATATTATCAGCTTATTTGGGGGGCATATAATAATGTTAAAGTATGAAACTGGAACATTTTAATTTGTAATGAGGCAAAAAGAAACATTACAACCATACTTTAGTGGACACCTCATGATTTTCAGGATCGTCGGCAACGTGAAATGTGACACATATGAAAGCCTCAGTTAGTTACAGAAAAGCAGCCCAAACAGAGCATGAATAACAATGACTACAATCTCAGACCACGAGGCAACATGGCTGCGCAGAAGCCACCTGTCTTTAAAATGAGGGAGAAGTCTCTCTTTCCTAAATTTCACAAATAATACTTTTTAAATTTTTTGATAATAACGAAGTAAAAAGGGCAAAACAAGTGGGACAGAGTCGCAATGAATAACTAAAAGAAAAGATGGAAACACACAAGTATGTATGTATTGACTCAAGGGAACTGAAGCAAACAGGAGGTGAAATGAAAAGTGGCATCGCACGAATTCCACTGGGACTGAAGTTGTTTTTCTCTAAAGATGACAATGATGATGGACATTTGTTCTGAGACCAAAGGCAAAACACTTGGCACAGGGGCTAGCACCTGGTATGTGAGTCCGCGTGAGACATGCACGAGGCAGACATGACCTTCCCCATTTCAGACTTGAGGAAACTGATGCTCTGGGTGGCCAAACCATCTGCCCAGTTCCCACAGTGAGGGGCAAGCCTTCATTCCACACGTGTCTGGCCCTGAGTCTGTCCTCTGAGGACTTCACTTCTCTGCCTTCCCATGAAAAGGGCAGGTCTCTAAGGGGAAGTGAGCCAGGGCTACTGATAATGCTGTCATTTGGGTTAGTAGTGAATACTCTCATTTTCTCTTTAAAATCATTTTTTAAAAGTTTTCTTTTCTTCTGAATTGATGCCAATGAAGCTCTTGTACAGATTTGGGGAAGCATCCATAAGTGGCTGCAAACAGTATCACCCTAAACATGAAATCGGTGAAAATAATCAAGGAAGTTATTTTGCAGGAAGTATACATTTCACAGGGATTTTCCAGTTTACATTCACCTACCCTCAAGAACCTAAAAATATATCCTGACCAACCTTAGCCTCTATGCTCAAGTCTCTGGTGTCAAACAAGTGTGACAAACTCGGACATTTTGAAGAATTTATGGGTTTGGGCCAACACTTGACATTGTGAGGCTTATCAACTGTTCTGAGAATTGGATAGAAGCTATTTAACTTTGACCAGAAAAAAACATAAAAATACACATTTTTTTTTTAATTTTAAGGAATTCATGAATCATAGGCTAGTAACCCCAGTTTAAAAGTAGAAGGGAAACATCTGTAAACAATAGAGAAAACATAATAGGAATTACTCCAGGCAGAGTTGGGCCACTTTAGGAGGTCTTCTTGTTAAAAAAAAAAAAAAATGCCTTCTCTGACAAAGACCTGTGGTTGAAAAGTGCCAACACCTGTGGGAAGGTAGACAGCCCTCTTTCGGGATGATGAAAGAAGGATAATGTCTTTCCTAACATCTCACCTGACTGAGCACGTGGGCCTGAACAGGGATGTGGTGGAGAGAGGTGGGTAAACATGAAGTCCAACTGCGCAGGGAGTAGGGCTAACGAGAAGAGAGCCCACAGTAGCCCTGGGCACTGATGGGAAAAGGGCCTAAGAGCTAGAGAGAACACACCACAGATGATTGTCTCATTTCAAAATTCTGCTCTGAGCTGGCCTTCTGCCCAGGGATGTGGAAGGAATAGCTCTTGCCATTTCCCTGGGATACAGATACTAAGGACTCCTCTTTCCAAGACTCAGAACTCATGATAGTAACAGCTTTTGTGAACTAGTCTGGGAACCTCATCCCCAGTTATGACACTGTATCCTTGGGAAAATGAGTACTGAATTCTAAATCATCTGCTTACTAATGAACTCTCTGTGCTATCACTGTGGGTGTTCTGATGAAGATGGGCTTTTAGGAATTCAAGCCTGAGAAGTCTGCTGTCTCTTGATTCCTACGTACTTTAGAGAGGTGACTGGGTTTTTCCTCCAAAGCTGTATCTCAATGTGAGTCTGCTGGCAGCTATTGGAAATCAAAGGTGTTGAGCTGGGTGGTCGCTGCTCCTCCTCCTCCTCCTCTTCCTCCTCTGGATGTTGGTTAACAGAACTCCCACTGAAGGTCACAAGTTTTTGCCTTTAGTGTGTCTCTTTCTCCACCACTGACTGGCTGGCTAAATGGGGGTTTATCACTTAACTCTTTGATACTTCAGTTTTTATAGCTGCAAAATATAGTTGAGCTGGCAAGTGGAGAAAATCATTAGGGAGTCGAGTTTCTTGGGAAAATATTAATAATATAAGCAGAACGACAGTGTCAGGTATTTTTCTCCTTTTAAGCAGGAAGGAGAAGATTGTACAGCAGTCTGTTAATGTGGCATTAATTGCATTTAAATGAAGACACCTTCAGAGAAGGAAATGATGTTGATAAAAATTAATACTGTATAAGTGCCTTAGACTTTCTGTGACTTTTTTTTTTTTTTTTTTGAGACAGAGTCTTGCTCTATCACCTAGGCTGGAGTGCAGTGGCGCAATCTCGGCTCACTGCAAGCTCCACCTCCTGGGTTCACACCATTCTCCCACCTCAGCCTCCTGAGTAGCTGGGACTACAGGCGCCTGCCACCACACCCGGCTAATTTTTTTTTTTTTCCTGTATTTTTAGTAGAGATGGTGTTTCACTGTGTTAGCCAGGATGGTCTTGATCTTCTGACCTTGTGATCCGCCCGCCTCGGCCTCACAAAGTGCTGGGATTACAGGCGTGAGCCACTGCTCCTGGCCTTCTATGACATTTTAATATTCATTATTTTACTTGCTCTTTAGGAAAACTTGAGAACGCTGTACAAAAAGTATCATGTTTACCTTTGCTTAACAAGTTAGGTGACTAGTGCTCTTGCGAAGCCAGATGACTTGTCTAAGGTCATCGGTGAGTAAGGGGAGAGGCAGTGGTCAAAGCCAGGTCTTTACGTTTTAACTCAAATCCCTTTTCCAGTTGTTCTATTCCCCACCACGTTTTTCCTAATCAAATCTATCACGTAATGGAGTCATCAGTGGAGATCACGGGCCTCTGCACATGCAAAGATACACTATGAGAAAAAAAAACACAAAGGATTGGGGACTGAGATACATCCTATTCCAACTTATCCTATCTAACGATCCTCATTCATTTAACCTATCCTATTCTACTTCAGCAAAGGGCAGGTTCCCTTGCAGGGATGGCAGTGGTGGAAGGAGGCACAAACCATCTTTTTCACAAATACTGCTGGCTAAACATTTGGGAAGATTTCATTATTAAGAAAAGAGAACAAATTTCATTATTAACAAAAGAGAACTCAGGTTACTGTAATATACAAGCAAAAGACAATCTTTTAAAAAATGATCTCACCCAAGAGATATTTTTTTCTTATTTTCTCCATCTTAGTCTAGAAAAACTAACCAACAGAGGACATCTTCATCCTCACTACCAGCATTTTCAGAGGGTCATCTCTCTGCCAGTCTCTATAAGGGTGGGTGGGGATGGTGGCTATCCAAGGAAAACAGCCCATCGTAGCCCACTTGCTGAGGGTGTGGCCCTAATCTATTCCTTAACTATCTGTTGAACATGTTCTGACCCTGAGCCTTGGCCTTAACTGATTGGAAAGGGACAGGGCAGTCAGCCTTGGGAGGCGGTAAGCACCATGAGAATTCTTTCACACTAAACAGTAGTGTGACTCAAGAGAAGTGATCTATTTAGTGCTTAAATATTGTCTCTTGGCAGAATGTCCCACTAATCTTTCTACTAAGATGATGCTAGTGAGGACTAGCCTTGTGTGGCTGATGCAGGTCAGCAGAACCTTGATGGCTATTTTGGCCACAACTCAAATGAAGCATAAGGCAGAGAACCCAAATATCTTAGTGTCATCAGCGAAATCCAGCTACTAACGGGCAAAAGAGAGTCTGCTCCCTACAGATGCCTCATTGTCATGTGTGCACTGACGGTGTGGCAGAGGCAGACACAGCTCAGTTGTCCCTTAAACCTAAAGACTAGAAGGGAGGAGCCAAGATGGCCGAATAGGAACAGCTCCGGTCTACAGCTCCCAGCGTGAGCGACGCAGAAGACGGGTGATTCCTGCGTTTCCATCTAAGGTACCGGGTTCATCTCACCAGGGAGTGCCAGCAAGTGGGTGCAGGACAGTGGGTGCAGCACACCGTGAGCCAGCCAAAGCAGGGTGAGGCATTGCCTCACTTGGGAAGTGCAAGGGGTCAGGGAGTTCCCTTTCCTGGTCAAGGAAAGGGGTGACAGACGGCACCTGGAAAATCGGGTCACTCCCACCCGAATACTGCGCTTTTCCGAAGGGTTTAGGAAACAGCACACCAGAAGATGATATCCCACACCTGGCTCAGAGGGTCCTACGCCCACGGAGTCTCCCTGATTGCTAGCACAGCAGTCTGAGATCAAACTGCAAGGCGGCAGCAAGGCTGGGGGAGGGGCGCCAGGTAAACAAAGCAGCCGGGAAGCTCGAACTGGGTGGAGCCCACCACAGCTCAAGGAGGCCTGCCTGCCTCTGTAGGCTCCACCTCTGGGGGCAGGGCACAGACAAACAAAAAGACAGCAGTAACCTCTGCAGACTTAAATGTCCCTGTTTGACAGCTTTGAGGAGAGTGGTTCTCCCAGCATGTAGCTGGAGATCTGAGAACGGGCAGACTGCCTCCTCAAGTGGGTCCCTGACCCCTGACCCCCGACCAGCCTAACTGGGAGGCATCCCCCAGTAGGGGCAGACTGACACCTCACATGGCCGGGTACTTCTCTGAGACAAAACTTCCAGAGGAAAGATCAGACAGCAGCATTCGCGGATCATGAAAATCCGTGGTTCTGCAGACACCGCTGCTGATACCCAGGCAAACAGGGTCTGGAGCGGACCTCTAGCAAACTCCAACAGACCTGCAGCTGAGGGTCCTGTCTGTTAGAAGGAAAACTAACAGAAAGGACATCCACACCAAAAACCCATCTGTACATCACCATCATCAAAGACCAAAAGTAGATAAAACCACAAAGATGGGGAAAAAACAGAGCAGAAAAATTGTAAACTCTAAAAAGCAGAGCTCCTCTCCTCCTCCAAAGGAATGCAGTTCCTCACCAGCAATGGAACAAAGCTGGACGGAGAATGACTGACGAGTTGAGAGAAGAAGGCTTCAGAAGATCAAACTACTCCGAGCTACAGGAGGAAATTCAAACCAAAGGCAAAGAAGTTGAAAATTTTGAAAAAATTTAGACGAATGTATAACTAGAATAACCAATACAGAGAAGTGCTTAAAGGAGCTGATGGAGCTGAAAGCCAAGGCTCGAGAACTACATGAAGAATGCAGAAGCCTCAGGAGCCAATGCGATCAACTGGAAGAAAGGGTAACAGTAATGGAAGATGAAATGAATGAAATGAAGCGAGAAGGGAAGTTTAGAGAAAAAGGAATAAAAAGAAATGAACAAAGCCTCCAAGAAATATGAGACTATGTGAAAAGACCAAATCTGCGTCTGATTGGTGTACCTGAAAGTGATGGGGAGAAAGGAACCAAGTTGGAAAACACTCTGTAGGATATTATCCAGGAGAACTTCCCCAATCTAGCAAGGCAGGCCAACATTCAGATTCCGGAAATACAGAGAACGCCACAAAGATACTCCTCGAGAAGAGCAACTCCAAGACACATAATTGTCAGATTCACCAAAGTTGAAATGAGGGAAAAAATGTTAAGGTCAGCCAGAGAGAAAGGTCGGGTTACCCACAAAGGGAAGCCCATCAGACTAACAGCGGATCTCTCAGCAGAAACTCTACAAGCCAGAAGAGAGTGGGGGCCAATATTCAAAATTCTTAAAGAAAAGAATTTTCAACCCAGAATTTCATATCCAGCCAAACTAAGCTTCATAAGTGAAGGAGAAATAAAATCCTTTACAGACAAGCAAATGCTGAGAGATTTTGTCACCACCAGGCCTGCCCTAAAAGAGCTCCTGAAGGAAGCACTAAACATGGAAAGGCACAACTGGTGCCAGCCGCTGCAAAATCATGCCAAAATATAAAGACCATCGAGACTAGGAAGAAACTGCATCAACTAATGAGCAAAATAACCAGCTAACATCATAATGACAGGATCAAATTCACACATAACAATATTAACTTTAAATGTAAATGGACTAAATGCTCCAATTAAAAGACACAGACTAGCCAATTGGATAAAGAGTCAAGATCCATCGGTGTGCTGTATTCAGGAAACCCACCTCACATGCAGAGACACACATAGGCTCAAAATAAAAGGATGGAGGAAGATCTACCAAGCAAATGGAAAACAAAAAAAGGCAGGGGTTGCAATCCTAGTCTCTGATAAAACAGACTTTAAACCAACAAAGATCAAAAGAGACAAAGAAGGCCATTATATAATGGTAAAGGGATCAATTCAACAAGAAGAGCTAACTATCCTAAATATATATGCACCCAATACAGGAGCACCCAGATTCATAAAGCAAGTCCTGAGTGACCTACAAAGAGACTTAGACTCCCACACAATAATAATGGGAGACTTTAACACCCCACTGTCAACATTAGACAGAGCAATGAGACAGAAAGTTAACAAGGATACCCAGGAATTGAACTCAGCTCTGCACCAAGCAGACCTAATAGACATCTACAGAACTCTCCACCCCAAATGAACAGACTATACATTTTTTTCAGCACCACACCACACCTATTCCAAAATTGACCACATACTTGGAAGTAAAGCTCTCCTCAGCAAATGTAAAAGAACAGAAATTATAACAAACTGTCTCTCAGACCACAGTGCAATCAAACTAGAACTCAGGATTAAGAAACTCACTCAAAACTGCTCAACTACATGGAAACTGAACAACCTGCTCCTGAATAACTACTGGGTACATAACGAAATGAAGGCAGAAATAAAGATGTTCTTTGAAACCAACGAGAACAAAGACACAACATACCAGAATCTCTGGGACATATTCAAAGCACTGTATAGACGGAAATTTACAGCACTAAGTGCCCACAAGAGAAAGCAGGAAAGATCCAAAATTGACACCCTAACATCACAATTAAAAGAACTAGAAAAGCAAGAGCAAACACATTCAAAAGCTAGCAGAAGGCAAGAAATAACTAAAATCAGAGCAGAACTGAAGGAAATAGAGACAAAAAAAGCCTTCAAAAAATTAATGAATCCAGGAGCTGGTTTTCTGAAAGGATCAACAAAATTGATAGACCGCTAGCAACACTAATAAAGAAAAAAAGAGAGAAGAATCAAATAGATGCAATAAAACATGAGAAAGGGGATATCACCACCGATCCCACAGAAATACAAACTACCATCAGAGAGTACTACAAATACCTCTACGCAAATAAACTAGAAAATATAGAAGAAATGGATAAATTCCTCGACACATACAGTCTCCCAAGACTAAACCAGAAAGAAGCTGAATCTCTGAATAGACCAATAACAGGAGCTGAAATTGTGGCAATAATCAATAGCTTACCAACGAAAAAGAGTCCAGGACCAGATTGATTCACAGCAGAATTCTACCAGAGGTACAAGGAGGAACTGGTACCATTCCTTCTGAAACTATTCCAATAAATAGAAAAAGAGGGAATCCTCTCTAACTCATTTTATGAGGCCAGCATCATCCTGATACCAAAGCCGGGCAGAGACACAACCAAAAAAGAGAATTTTAGACTAATATCCTTGATGAACATTGATGCAAAAATCCTCAATAAAATACTGGCAAACCGAATCCAGCAGCACATCAAAAAGCTTATCCACCATGATCAAGTGGGCTTCATCCCTGGGATGCAAGGCTGGTTCAATGTATGCAAATCAATAAATGTAATCCAGCATATAAACAGAACCAAAGACAAAAACCGCATGATTATCTCAATAGATGCAGAAAAGGCCTTTGACAAAATCCAACAACCCTTCATGCTAAAAACTCTCAATAAATTAGGTATTGATGGGACGTATCTCAAAATAATAAGAGCTATCTATGACAAACCCACAGCCAATATCATACTGAATGGGCAAAAACTGGAAGCATTCCCTTTGAAAACTGGCACAAGACAGGGATGCCCTCTCTCACCACTCCTATTCAACATAGTGTTGGAAGTTCTGGCCAGGGCAATTAGGCAGGAGAAGGAAATAATGGGTATTCCATTAGGAAAAGAGGAAGTCAAATTGTCCCTGTTTGCAGATGACATGATTGTATATCTAGAAAACCCCATTGTCTCAGCCCAAAATCTCCTTAAGCTGATAAGCAACTTCAGCAAAGTCTCAGGATACAAAATCAATGTACAAAAATCACAAGCATTCTTCTACACCAATAACAGACAAACAGAGAGCCAAATCATGAGTGAACTCCCATTTACAATTGCTTCAAAGAGAATAAAATACTTAGGAATCCAACTTACAAGGGACGTGAAGGACCTCTTCAAGGAAAACTACAAACTACTGCTCAATGAAATAAAAGAGGATACAAACAAATGGAAGAACATTCCATGCTCATGGGTAGGAAGAATCAATATTGTGAAAATGGCCATACTGCCCAAGGTAATTTATAGATTCAATGCCATCCCCATCAAGCTACCAATGACTTTCTTCTTTAAAGAAATTGGAAAAAACTACTTTAAAGTTCATATGGAACCAAAAAAGAGCCTGCATCACCAAGTCAATCCTAAGCCAAAAGAACAAAGCTGGAGGCATCACGCTACCTGACTTCAAACTATACTACAAGACTACAGTAACCAAAACAGCATGGTACTGGTACCAAAACAGAGATATAGATCAATGGAACAGAACACAGCCCTCAGAAATAACGCCACATATCTACAACTATCTGATCTTTGACAAACCTGAGAAAAACAAGCAATGGGAAAAGCATTCCCTATTTAATAAATGGTGCTGGGAAAACTGGCTAGCCATATGGAGAAAGCTGAAACTGGATCCCTTCCTTACACCTTATACAAAAATTAATTCAAGATGGATTAAAGACTTAAACGTTAGACCTAAAACCATAAAAACCCTAGAAGAAAACCTAGACATTACCATTCAGGACACAGGCATGGGGAAGGACTTCATGTCTAAAACACCAAAAGCAATGGCAACAAAAGCCAAAATTGACAAATGGGATCTAATTAAACTAAAGAGCTTCTGCACAGCAAAAGAAACTACCATCAGAGTGAACAGGCAACCTACAAAATGGGAGAAAAATTTTGCAACCTACTCATCTGACAAAGGGCTAATGTCCAGAATCTACAATGAACTCCAACAAATTTACAAGAAAAAAACAAACAACCCCATCAAAAAGTGGGCAAAGGATATGAACAGACACTTCTCAAAAGAAGACATTTATGCAGCCAAAAGACACATGAAAAAATGCTCATCATCACTGGCCATCAGAGAAATGCAGATCAAAACCACAATGAGATACCATCTCACACCAGTTAGAATGGCAATCATTAAAAAGTCAGGAAACAACAGGTGCTGGAGAGGATGTGGAGAAACAGGAACACTTTTACACTGTTGGTGGGACTGTAAACTAGTTCAACCATTGTGGAAGTCAGTGTGGCGATTCCTCAGGGATCTAGAACTAGAAATACCATTTGACCCAGCCATCCCATTACTGGGTATATACCCAAAGGATTATAAATCATGCTGCTATAAAGACACATGCACATGTATGTTTATTGCGGCACTATTCACAATAGCAAAGACTTGGAACCAACCGAAATGTCCAACAATGTTAGACTGGATTAAGAAAATGTGGCATATATACACCATGGAATACTATGCAGCCATAAAAAATGTCCTTTGTAGGGACATGGATGAAATTGGAAATCATCATTCTCAGTAAACTATCGCAAGGACAAAAAACCAAACACCGCATGTTCTCACTGATAGATGGGAATTGAACAATGAGAACACATGGACACAGGAAGGGGAACATCACACTCTGGGGACTGTTGTGGGGTGGGGGAGCAGGGAGGGATAGCATTAGGAGATATACCTAATGCTAAATGACGAGTTAATGGGTGCGGCGCACCAGTGTGGCACATGTATACATATGTAACTAACCTGCACATTGTGCACATGTACCCTAAAACTTAAAGTATAATAATAATAATAATAAAAAACAAACCTAGAGACTATAATTAGCATAATATTGGTCACTACACAGAATCAAAAGGACCTCATATCATAAACTAAAATACATTCCATAAAAGTATCAGAAGAAAATATAAGTATTTATCTAATTTGAAAAACATAACACCAACATCATCGAAAGCAGAGATCATTACAGAAAACACAATTCTGAGGATAAACAATGTACCCTACCATACAGCACTGACATACAAGTGAAAGGAAAATAATAAACTCACTGAGAGTTACTTTCCTTACTAGATAAGAAGTCTTCATGTAGCAGAGTTTGTCAAATACAAAATCATCAGTAAAAAAAATGGACAGAAACACATAACTGACAAATAGGGTCCTAGTTAAAACACATACACACGGACCTCAGTTTATTAAGTATGATGTATGAAGAGATACCATCCAGATCACTAGCAGAGACTTTGCATTCAGAGTTGTGGGTAATTTTTATTTTCTTTATATATATTTGGATTAAAAGCTTTTTTGTACAATGAATATGTACAATATTGGTCATCAGTTATTAGGTAAAATCTAAGTTCATAACATTGTGGAAAATGTGAACTATGAAAACAGCCTCTCTCTACTCAAGGAACTTTCCCTAGTGCTACAGGAATCTCTTGTTAATATCTTCCATGCAATTCACCACTAGCGTTGTTTAGAAATAAGAAAAATAAAAATTTTTAACTCTATGATAGATCATGAAAAACCTGGAAAAGTCATCCACTGCTTATTTCATTTTCTAAACACAAAAATAGAGAATTCTTTTCTTGAATGATCTGATTTATACTTATGCAAAAGTTAAAGGATTCTGTCATGAGGGTATAAACATCAGTGCACAGTCAAATGTTAATTAGCTTATTTCCTCTGTTCTAAAAATATGAGGCCTATAATGTTAGCTTATAATTTCTATTTACATCTTTCTTAAGATCAAATATAACTACCCTGGAAGTTTTTCTAATCACAATTTTTTAATCTGCAAGAAAATTTCTTCTTTGTGCAAAATTATTTTGTAGTTTTTATTTAGCTACAGTTTTATTTGCTTCCTCCAATAGAAATCCCATGTGAGAAAAGATTTTTGAGATAATCTGATACCCTCCCCCTTGAATGAGAGAACGGCTATGGCCCACAAAGGGCTGGATTATGCACAGCTGAGGACTATAACAGCCAAGCTAAAAATAACTCAGCCTTCAATAGTTTATTTGAAGTGAAAATGAGTCTAAACTCATTTTCACTTCAATTTTGTATTCAAAAACTAGAAGGAGATTTCTTTACCACTAAACAGTAGTGTGCCTTAAGAGAAGTAGCTGAGTTAGTGCTTCAATATTGTTTCTTGTCAGGATGTCCCAGTAATCCTTCTACTTAGATGATGCTACAGTGAGGACCTAGCCTTGTATTGGCTGGCCTACGTCTGCAGTCTTAACAGCTATTTTCATAACTTGAACCACAACTCAAATAAAGAGTATAAGGCAGAGAACTCAAATATCTTAATGTATATGTCCACTTGTAGGCAGTACTAGCACTACAAATCATTTTTTAATGTCCAAAAGGATCACAGACTTTGAGAGCTTCGGTTTAAAAGTAAAAAAAGTAGGGCTGGGGGATTTTGGACTTTCCTTCTGAGGAACGGCAGAAGAGATCCAATGGAACCCTTAAAGATACAGGTGCAGAGTGGAAAAATATTTAGGAAAAATGGAGGCCCTATCTGAATGACATTTTTAGGTCACCAGGATATACTTCAGCAGCCTTGATCTGCCAAACTGTAAGCTCCTTGAGGGCCAACGCACTTTCTTACTTTTCTTTGTTTTCCTGGTGCCTACCAGAGTTCCCAGTATAGAGCTGGGACTTAGCAAATTATGTTAAAATGTGATGGTAAAAACAGATGGGAAGGCTGATCTCCAGAGACTAGAAGGAGTGGCTGTAACTAACACACAATGAAATAGTAGCTTTGTCCTGACCCAGAAATGTCCCAGATATATACAGAGTTCTATGGTTATTTACACAACTTTAACAAAGAAATAATAAATAATTTTAAATTTCCCAAAGGCTCCAGGACTTTACATCTGAGAAAGAAAACAGTTTCTACATAGGCTTTTGGGTTTGTAAATAAGAAAATATTGTTGGAATGGAATGTAGCTGAGTGCAATCAAAATTCACTTATGTTCTTCATATTTCCAAGGAAAAAAAGGTGAGGAAAAAACAAACCAAATAAAGGTAAAAACTCTCAAAAAGACTCTCCAGTCCTATATCTAGCAATAGGTCAAAAACTGAGGCTACAAGAGTTTTTAGATTTCTTATGAGAAACTCTAGTAAGAAAAATACAATGACTCATTTCATAATAATGCCCTTTCTTCCCAAAGTACACATCACAATTCCCACATCCCTAGCACATGGGCACTCTGTGCAGAGCTATTGCAACACAGAGGATCTCTCTGCACCAAAGTCCCTGAGTGGACAAGAGAAACGCCAACAGTGACAGCAGGGACAGACCTCCCTGGCGCTGTGGTGCTTAGGGGCAGCGTGGCTGCATTTGCTCTGCTCCGTAAAGGATGGGGATTACTCCCTTTGTACTGCCTGATCTGGAACAGCAGTTCTTTTGTGCAACCACCTTTAAGTACTGGGGAGCTAAGTGCAGCTGGCTTCCTTGTCTACAGGTTGAAAGAATCCCTTGACAGAGGAGTTTTGAATAGACGCTCCCAGATTTCCTAACAAATTGTCACTTAGACATTGAGAATCCAAAAAAAAAAAAAAAAAAAGATGAAGGAAAGGGAATGTGTGCTCTCAAGGCTACAGCATAAGTAAGGCACCCAGGCTGTTGCTCAAGTACTAGTTCACTCCCCTGTCACTTCTGTGGCTGCAGAAGAGTGAGTTAAGTCAATAGTTATACAAAAACAACTGAAGTTTATTGCCAAAGAAATCTCTCCAACATAGCTACTGCGGGTACCAATTTTCCCAGCCTTGCCCAGTCAGATGTTCTTGAGAATCGCTATCCAGAGAAAATGAGATGGATCCTGCCCTTTGGTGAATATCCATGTAAAGTGATATAAGAATTCAAAGCTTGAAGGAAGTCCAGGGAATACTCACAGGAGCCTGACATCACTGGCTGTGGGCATTTGAAGTACAGAACAAGTGATAAGAATGCCTTCTCTCAGGCAGAAGGCAGTTCTGGAAGGGAAGGGCTGTTTATTGATCCTTAAATAGCTGAGACAGGCAGACTCTGTAGAGGTCAAATATCAATGAGAATTAAACTACAAGACACTTCTGGTGGAAGGTTGGTGTAGTTGGCTTGATGGGCCATTTGTGGGAGAGGGACCTTTACTTGACCTGGGTCTTTTATTGCTTCTAGTAACAACAGGCCTGAGGAAGTGGTGGGCTGGAGGCCTGTGAGGAGGGGAGGTGGCAGAGGTGAGCAGGCTAGGCAGAGGGACGCACAGAGCTTGAGCCCAGAGATGAAACTGTTGAGTAGTGCCAGGCTTTAGCTGACATATGTGGCTGGGAAAATGCATATGTGAAGAGACAGAGGTGGAGTAAATGAACAACTGAAGAGACAGAAACTGACCACAACTAAAGACAATCACTCAAAACAAGGAACGAGCCTCATGATGGAAATGGCATTTTCCTCATAAGTTAATGTGGTTAACTCTGTTCATGTTATCGCTGGTTATCAGAACATTTTAAAGATAAAGAAACTGAACTCACTCATGTAAAAGGCTTAGACTGGTGAGATTTTCAGAATGAAAATTCTCAATGTTTAGGAAGTCCTCTAGATTATAGGATTTATATGACAGCCGGTATAGAAAACTTACATCTGTATAAATACCAAGGCCCCTAAGGGGGATAATATTTCATTTGTATTGAGATGTTTTAATCCTTCCTTAATAATTTAAGATACTAAGTATTAATATTACATATCAGATAGAAGATCTAATTTCTCCTGTATTTCATTTGAAAGTAATAATACTTTCTGGAACAGTTAATTGTTGTTTTCTTAAACCATAGATCAATTTCTTCCTTGCTCTAAATCAGTTAAGCTATATTATATTTTAGACGTATGCCAATGGCATTGCCACTTTAGTATTTATTAGTTTACGAAGATAACTCAACATTCTGGAAATATTTCAAAGGACAAACTTAATACTTTTCACCAAATTTGCCTCATTCATTTAATGTGTATTCTTAAGAGTTTGACTGATGGACGAAGAAGAGGAAATATGAACCACACTGGCTGTTGTGAAGGGTTCCTCTGCACCAAACGCAGACATCTAAATTTAAATATAAGTTCTCTGCTCTTTACTTTTCCTGAGTCTCTATTCAACCTTGTAGCCTCTGAAACACTCTTCTTATGTATTTATTTAAGATGAGATAAGAAGCTGGTTTTAGATGATGTGGGCCAAATTTCAGATTTCATATGGATTAAAAAATAATAAACATCAAGGGTAATCTAATATTCCCATAAATTATTTTAGAAGCGTAATAATCATGTCATACTTCATGGCCCAGTTAATGTCTGTTGGATTTTTTTTTCTGTTTGTTAAAGATTCAAGTCATATGTCCCTGTTTGTTAAAGATTCAAGTCATACGTCCAAAAACATGAAAAAAAGTCTGTGTAGAAGTCAGGCAGACTGGACTGTGACTGCAGCAAACACACACACATGCAACAAGGAGATTCTCAAGTATACATGTTCAGCTTAAAAGACAAGGCAGTCAGCTGCAATTCTGAGTCAGTTTTATCTGTTTGTCTGAAGAGACAACTCTAATAAAACAGAAACAGGCCCTGCTGGAGCTCAAGACTTAGCATGAGAAAAGGGAGACAGAGAAGGAGGCAGAGAGACAGAGCAGGGGGAGAGAGAGAGAGAGAGAGAGAGAGAGAGAGAGAGAGAGAGGGAGGGAGAAAATGAACCCTATCAGCTATGAAATAATACACTGGGGAAAAGTACTGGTTCTCATGAAAATGTTGGTGATTCACCATGGAATAAAATTTAAAAGCCACTGACCCCAATGAAAGCCTCCAGTGGAAACATGTGGATTTTGCTTCATTTCACTTAAAGACTTTTCTTTATTTCATTTAAACACAATCATAAGCACCATCACAGCTTTTGTGATGTGTTGCTTTCTCATTTACAATTGTTATGGAAAAGGTACTGCTGATTAAAATGGTCTTCAGGAAAAGAAGACCAATGCATGAATTAGTTGATATTACCATGTAAAACAGGTAGGGCTTCTTGTTCCCTTAAAACATGCGTTGGGTGCTCATCAGCTGAATGACAACAGCAGACAATTCTTGTTTTCTATTTTTTACAGTAACTCAGCATTTAAGCAGACTTATTTGTTTATAGAATTTTTTCATACTCACCAAATCTTCATTCTGATTTGCTAAAAGATCACGACTGAATGCAAGCTGACTGACACAAACCACAAATCTGTCAGGGAATACACAGAGTTCTGTATAAAATGAAGAAAAACAAGTTTAAAGGTGTCAAAAAACTATAAACACAGAATGGTTGTTCCAGATTTTTGTTCATTTTAAGTTACTGCAATATGCACATCCATATAAAAGATATGTCTCTTCTCTCCTCCCATCCTTTCAGCGTTTGCCATCAATAGGGCAGGGTGAGTGCAAAGCTCTAGGGAGAGCTGACGAGGCTGCAAATTGGTCCACCTGCGCCCCGGGACCATTACATTGCAGGAAACCCCCAGGCAGAACCTCTGCAGCCTCCCCTCTGTGTCAGTCAGCTGTTTTCTGATTAGAACTCCTATTTGGAAAATAGGATCAATGTTTTCAAAATGAGCATGTAAGACTTTAGAGGAAGAGGAAGAATATTAGATAAAATCTAAAAATGTGACCTATCAATGTTTTTCCTAGTTACTTTACTTATCATCTCCTTGGTTAGCTAGTCTTAGAGAGCTCCCCGACCCTGGAGGGCAAACTACTAATCTGAAGCAGGCTGGGAAAACAGCAGCTTCTCTTAGGAATTAATGATCCAACTATTAAGAAAATGGTTAAATATACAATAAAGATGGTAAAATTACACTATACTCATAGTAATCTATTATTGCTGCTTCTTAAAACAAAACCACTGACTTCCCATTGGGAAAGACTGAATGAATCACTGAACTGGACTCCTCGGCATTCAATGGAAGGAAGGCAAGATGGTAATGACATCTTGATCTTTCCTTTTCTCATCTGTCTGTCCATCCATCCATTTGTTCGCCAGCCTCCAGCTACCTAGGCGTGATGTCTGGAGTGATGCTGAGCTGATGCCAACAGCGTATGTTCCAGGTGGGTGGGGAGGGGGCTCTTCTCCCTTTTTCGTACTTGGTTGTACTGCTTGAATATTTTCATGATATACATGTCTGATATTTGTGATAGAAATTAAGTCATTTTTCTAACAAAGAAAGCTTCCCTCTTACATGAGACCAATTTCTTTTTAAAGATGGATATTATGAATCAGGTGAGTAAAGCCTTTTAGGTACACTGCACAGGATGGCAATGACTGAGGTAATAAGGTATCTCAATTTGATGCACCGCTTGGAAGCCAAGCAAGAAGGTGTCAATTACATGAACACAGAATTTAAACAAGTTAACACCTTACACTACTAGACTAGCTTAAATGATCCCAAGAGGCCCAACAAGTTGTTGTTCCAGTAACAGCTCTCCTTATCCCGTCAACCACTGCTGTCTCCTTGGCAGTCACTCTCCCTATTCCAAGTTATCCTATTCAGAACAGCAGGTTAACAGTTCTAAAAAAAAGAGCTCCACTCATCCCGCTCAAAAACCTACCATGGCTCCCCAGTGCCCAATATTCAAAGCCCTCCATGATTAGGGATTAACCTGTTGTTCTGGTCTCACTCCCAATTAGTCTTCCTCATGAGGAAAGCCCCCATTTCAGGTGGGGGCCTGGGTGTTTTTCAACTTTGACCCCATGTGGGCATATGGTATCTGGCTAGGTGACTAGAGATGGACTTTGAAAAGCCAGAAGAACAAAATTAGCAAAGCAATTAATATTTATTCATTAGTTCTTAAAAGATCTTATTGAGATAAATGGTATATAGCCTTTTTATCATTTTATGGGAGGGAAACTGAGCCACAGAATTCATTATTTGTCCACCTTCCCCCCCAAAAAAATCATAAAATTGAAATACAACAGTTCATTAGTGGATCAGAACTGGAATTCAAAATTATCAGTTCTATCAAATAATTCCTCCGTATTTGCATTTCTTCCTCTGAAAAGTAACAATGTTAGAATGGCAGATTTTAAACATTTTGGTGCTGCCAGGTATTAATAGAAAGCAACTTCTGTACCCTTTTGCTCTGTTTAGGTCATTAAGTACTACTTTAATATTTAATTAAATATTTAGGCAATGATAGTCCTTACCATAAAGGGTACAAGTACAAGGTTAGCTGACTTATTTTACTAGAGAGTTGAACGAAGTGGAAGGGCCTGTTAAGAAAGCAATATATCTAAGGCTGGGCATGTTGGCTCATGCCTGTAATCCCAGCACCTTGGGAGGCCAAGGCGGGAGTACAGCTTGACTCCAGGAGTTTGAGACCAGCTGCAACATAGTCAGACCCCTTCTCTACCAAAAATTAAAAAAAAAAAAAAAAAAAAAAAAAAAAAAAAAAAAAGCCAGGCATGGTGGCACACAACTGTGGTCCCAGCTACTTAGGAGGCTGAGGTGGAAGGATCATTTGAGCCTAGGAGGCTAAGGCTGCTGTGAGCCATGATTGCACCACTGTACTCCAGCCTGAGTGACAGAGTGAGACCTTGTCTCAAAAACAAACAAATAATAGCAAAAAAGAGAATAACATATTCAAGCAGAGTTTACAGTTAATATGCAGATAATCATGAAGATTGCATAGCAAGCCTCTATATGTTAATGTTTTAAAGTTCCTATATCATATCTTATATATATACTGAAATTGTCCACTGAAGGTGACGTAAATTTTCTTTCCAGTGCTCAGATCAACTTGGAGAATGATCATTAGCTTCTGACTTTACTGTTGCTGGCTGGACAAGTTTGAAATCATATCCTTAGTGGACATCTAGACTTGGGGAAGTGATGGGGGAAAGTGGCCTCATCACACACCTAGGGAAAGCTCTGAGAGCTCTGAGCTGGGAAAGAGCTTTCTTGTGTACACACCTGCTCCATATGCTAGGGCCTTGGTATGCACAGACAATACTGAAGTGATTCATAGTTCAACTGTGTTGAGTCACTCTGAAAACTCAAAGAAAGTGCTGAGATGCATCAGGAAAGAAAAGCATGATGTGGCCCAGCTCACTGTTCTGAGAGAGGCAGTAAACAGTACAAGGTGGGAGGGAAGATATCACAAACTTTCAGACACACTCAAGACATGAAGGCAATGAAGCAAGTGGGACTCTCCATTCCTTAATTTTCATCCCTTCTCTAACTAGGGCAAGCAGATTGTGTGAAATGTCTGACAAACCAAGAAATCCGCTTCTTACCAGCATTCTGTGTGCTCCTGATGCAGCGAAGGCGTATCCCTCTCTTGAGGAAATAGGCTGTGATTTGAAAGCCATAACCTGTAAAGTGAAAGGGAACATCACTAAGTTAAAAGTTTGTTTGCCACTAAATCTCTGGGGTTCAGCCCAGTGCCTGCCATATAAGATACATTGAATAGTTATTTAGCAAATGAAGCTGGGTGTGGTGACTCACGCCTGTAATCCCAACACTTCGGGAGGCCGAGGCAGGCAGATCACTTGAGGTCAGGAGTTCGAGACCAGCCTGGCCAACATGGTGAAACCCTGTCTCTATTAAAAATACAAAAACTAGCCAGGTGAGGTGGCGGGCACCTGTAATCCCCGCTACTCAGGAGGCTGAGGCAGAAGAATCGTTTGAACCTGGGAAGTGGAGGTTGTAGTGAGCTAAGATCACTGCACTCCAGCCTGGGTGACAGAGCAAGACTCTATCTAAAATAATAATAATTGGTAAATGCAAGAATAAAGGAATTAACAGAGGGCTTCTCTTGAGAGGCAAGGATGAATATTACTATCTTGCCTCTTCCAGGAGGCCTGACTATGACACCTGGCATAGTCCCTAGTCCCTGAAGTGCCTCAGTTACTTCAACTGTAAAACGAAATAAATGAGGTCTAACGTACTTTCAGACGGGATAATTCAGTCGGAGCTTGCGAATAGATCTTAGCCACCTTCTCATACTCACTGCTTATTAGCTCATAAAAAGAAGCAGTTCATACCTATTTGAACATGGATGTATTTTGCCTGTAAATAAATTAATTCAAGTATGTCAAAATCTTTATATAGAATGAGATGAAAAGAAATATGACATGAGTAAAAAAATAATTTCTCCAACGCACTAGAGTGGCCTAAGTGAAAGACACAGAGCATAAAGTGTTGGCAAGAATGTAGGACAACTGGAATTCTCATACGCTGCTGGCAGGAGTACAAATTGGTACAGCCACTTTGAAAAAAATGCTTGAGTAGCTAAAGCTGAACTTAGGCATGAACATACAGTGTTCACAATAGCACTCTTCACAATAGTCTCAACCTGGAACCAATGCAAATATCCATCAACAGTAAATTTTTTAATGGGGATATAGTCACATACTGAAATACTATAGTGCCTCTAAAAATAAATGAGCTACAGTTACAGGTAATAACAGAAATACATCTCACAAACATAATGTTACATGAAAGAAGCCTGATCCAGAAGAGTAAATGCCATCTGTGAAAATGGAGACACTATCATTCGTCTCATAGGGTGGCAACAGATTTTCAGATGATTCACAGAAAGTGCCAGCTTAATTCCTTCCTCTCTCCCTTTCTCTTCTCTTCTGGCTTCCCTCCAGGTATAAACTACTTTGTTGATGATTTTCCTGAAATCATAGTAAAACTGTTCCTGGTTATCACAGTCAGCAGTCAAGTTATTTGGTAGAAGAATCAGAAGCAAAAGCTCCACCAGAGTGGGGTGAGGGTCCCCCTCTGTCAAACTGGCGCAGCCAAGAGTTGCAGGAAGTAATCTCTAGGACCGTCAGATTCTCCAAAGTCCATGACTATGGTTGGTCTGAAATAACTTATATAAAGAACACAGTTAAAGAAGTTTCCACTTTCATATTCAGTATCCTTCCAACACTCCTGTAGAAAGACCCAGGACATGAGTGACTGCAGACTTGATGCTGTCTAAACAAGCGATGGCTCTGACAGAACAATTGATTTAGTCATGCAGATTGTGCAAGAACAGTGACATCTATGAAAGGATAATCTCTGGATTTGCTGAGATAAAATAATTTTTTCCTAACACACTTGAAAATAGATTGCATTTCAGTCATGTGGCTTTCTTCTGCTTAAAATGTCAAACAAAATATACACACCACTGACATTGAGTGCTTTAAAACAAATACGTTATTTCTTAGGTCACTGAGAGAATGGAAGTCATTTCTACATCTGTTTATTTGTCCAACTGCTGAGGGAAGAAGTGGAATCCTTAACAATTGGCGACTCACAAACACATACAGCAAAATTTAAAAGTATTTTTCAAGTATTAATTTATAATGCAAGTCTTCCAAAGAACTGAGAAAAAAAAGTATAATATCTAAGTTATTCTACCTTTGCTGATCTATAGCTCTGAGTGATTAAGATTCAGTAGGCATGTTCAAAATTTCAAAAATCTTCTTCCTATGCAAAATCTTTAGCAATAAAATGTTATTATCAGGCCCAGTGTGGTGCTCATGCCTGTAACCCCAGTACTTTGAGGGGCCAAAGTGGGAGGATTGCTTGAGGCCAGGAGCTCGAGACCAGCCTGGGAAACATACTGAGACCCCATCTCCTTAAAAAAAATACAAAAAAAATTAGCTGGGCATGGTGGTACACGTCTGTAGTCTCAGCTGCTCAGGTGGCTGAGGCAGGAGGATTGCTTGAGCTCAGGACTTCAAGGCTGCAGTGAGCTATGATCACCACTGTACTCCAGGCTGGGTGACAAAGCAAGACCCCATCTTAAAAAAAATGTTATTATCAGGAAGGGTCAAAATCTGAAGTTGACCATGAAAGCTACAGTTTTGAGTCCAGGAAGCCTGGTATCTGAAGATACTACTTGAGTGATAACTAAATCCTATTTGGACTGCTGAACAATCAAATCTCAATATGACACCTTCCCCTATAGAAAAAGAAAGCAGTATAAGGCAGATTTCAAGTGATTTGTTACTGAAATTAGTAGGAGAAATGAGTTTATTGAAACCTTGACCCTTACACCTCCCACCCCAGGACAGAATTAAGTTAAAAGGAACCATTTCTAAATAGCATCTTGTTATTAGTGGTTTCAATGGAAAACCTGCCCAAATGGCACCTACAAGAGAAATAGCAAGTTTAACATGTAAAAAAGATTTGCACCTGCTTAATCCAAATTCCACTGGTCATATGAAACTTTGTTTAAAGAGGAACTTAAGGAGAGATTAAACACAAAAGGTACTATGCCAGTTCTTATGGCAAACTAAATTTGATCTATAAACAGAGAAAATTATTGCTGCTTGAAACATACTGCACTGAAATGCTTAGAAAGATGTATTTCATTTATTCATAGACAAAAGGCAATGATAGACTACATTCTTATCTTTGCTTTTAATGAAATCAACTTCACAGAGTTCAGGAGGCCACTGAGATTTTGCACTCACCCAGGGCTAAAGCAAAGCTCCACTACTCTCTAAAGCTAAACAGCAATTTGGCAAAGGATCCAAGAGGCCTTTTGCTTTTCCTACTTGGGGCACCAGCTCCCAGCTCGCTATGCTGGTGTTTTAAATGCAGAAAACCTGAGTCAGCAGAGCAAATGGAAATCATAAAGTGATCATCTTTTCATTTGAAAACTACTGGATGATGGTATTAATATTATGAGGCACTTGCAAATCACATTTCAGTATGCCTGTTTTCTTGCTGGCGATTGTGGTGCTCCTAAATCTGAGAAGACTGTCTTTAGACACAAGAAGGGACTTGGATTAGAGGGAGAAAAAGCTTTGCAATAGAAACATCTTACCACCAGGCATCTGCAGGTAGGTGCATTTCCAGAAACAATTGATATTTTTGAATTGCTTAATGTAACACAATCATGTAGTATCAGCAAGATCCCATCTTCTCCCCTGGCCTCCAAGCAGCCCAAAAAGTCTCCAGTTCTTGTGCCATCATTTGCTCTCTGTATGTCGTAAAAAGCTGTTGCACTTCTCCTCATCCTTCTACAAACAACCTCCAAAGCGGCAATGAAGCCTCAAATGATTACTTGTTACCACACTAACTTTCTTCTGGCTTACCTAAGTTGTTCATCAAAAACTATTAAGTCTCTTTAAAAAAAAATGGAGAGGTGGTCAGTAATGCGCATGAGAGAAAGACAGGACAAACCAGAGTCCCGCTACTATTTTATTTCATATTCTGTCTAAAATAAGCTGCTCCAAAATGGCTCTACTAGAAATTTGCAGTCTTCATAAGCAGAAAGGCAAAAATTACGACAAAAAAACTCAAATATGAGTTGAACAAATTCCATCCTGGCTTAGCAAGGCAGTAGATTAGTTTTAAGTAGTACCGTGCTCCAATGAGTAATGGTTTTAAGGGAGTGGTCATTTATTTGGGTTGTTACAGTTCACAGTCCCAAGACACTGAGAGCAAATATTCAATGAGAGATTTCACTGTAAAACTATCCAGCCTCACTTGTTTTCCAGGGGATTCATAGCCAAGGCGACTTGAGCTTCCCCACAGCTGCCAACGGGAGTCTGTGGTCTGGTGCATAACAGTGGGAAGCCCTCTCCCACAGCTATTACGAGACCATTCATGGACGAGCCTGGGAAAATGCCTCTGTGTGGCTTGGTGAGCCATCAGGACCTCCAGGCAGGTGAATTCCACTTCACTGTGGACCGCACCCACCACCTGTGTGGCTCTCTTCCAGCAAAGCCTTCTCCCAAACTACAAGGCAGGCTCAGGAAGACCTACGATGCGATGCCCCTCAGTACTTCTCTCCCTGAGATGACTCCTTCATTATTATCATCACTCACACAGTCTGAAACATTTCAAACATTCAGAAAAGTAGAAAAATAATGTCATGAACATCCCAAAACCCACCATCTAGATTCAATAACAGTTAATATTTTGCCGTATTTCATACACATGTTTTCTAAACTGCTTCAAAGCAGACATCATGAAACCTTACTCCTAAACATGTGAGCATAGCTCTCGAACAATAAGGAAATTCTCCCTCATCACCACGACACTATTATTACAACTGCGTATGACATTACCGATCAAATAACCAGCCTATATTCAAATTTCTCCATTGTCCCAAAATGTGTATCACTGATCTGATTTTCCTTTGAATCGGATCCAACCAAAGATCATGGATTTTAAGAGATATATTTGCTTATATCTCTTTTACTCTAAAATAATCTCCCTTTACCTTTTAAAAAAAGAACTCTGAACTTTTAAAGAGATCAGGCTAGTTGTGTTATAGAACAACCCCATTCTACATTTGAATTTTTTTTTTTTTTTTTGACAGTGTCTTGCTCTGTTGCCCAGGCTGGAGTGCAGCGGCACAATCACAATTCACTGCAGCCTCAACCTCCTGGGCTCAGGTGATTCTCTCACTTCAACCTGCTGAGTAGCTGGGACCACAGGTGCATGCTACCACACTCATCTAAGTTTTAAAATTATTTTTAGGGACATGGTCCCCCTATGTTGCCAAGGTTAGTCTTGAACTCCTGGGCTGAAGCGATCCTGCTGCCTGGACCTCCCAAAATGCTGAGATTACAGGTGTGAGCCACTGCACCCAGCTAAGCTTTTTTTTTAACCTCAGTTGCCTAAACACAAAATTTCAACCTGTATGCTCTTTTAAAATGCCAGCCATTTATTAATTTTGCCTTCTCCTTTAACTGCTGTAGGAAATTACAGGTTCAAACTAAAGCTATAATGACAATTCAAAGACTGGCATACAGATGACTTGAAAATTTGGTCCTAATGATAATTTCAAAGAAATCAAATTATGGATTTGTAGATAGTTAAAATTTTGGTGAAGATAAGCTTACTTAGGTAGGTTGGATAGTGGTCTCATATTTGCTTGAAGAAAGGGCACTTTGTCACAATCAGATTACTATGTGCTAACCCGGAAACAGCTCTGCATTGCACACCAGTTCAGACATGTGACTGTTTCCAGTCTGAAGTCATGAGTCACTTCTCAAGCTTGGTTGTGATTTAATAAGAGGATAGGAAGAAAGAGGCTGATACCAACTGAGTACTGACAGTATCTTGGGTATTAGACTAGACTAGGAACATATAACATACTTAAAAGATGAAGAGGCTAGGCACAGTGGCTCACGCCTGTAATCCCAGCACTTTGGGAGGCCAAGGTGGGCAGATCACAAGGTCAGGAGATTGAGAACATCCTGGCTCACATGGTGAAACCCTGTCTCTACTAAAATCAAAAAATTAGCCAGGCATGGTGGCACGCACCTGTAGTCCCAAGCTACTTGGGAGGCTGAGGCAGGAGAATCGTTTGAACCCGGGAGGCAGAGGCTGCAGTGAGCCGAGATCACGGCACTGCACTCCGGCCTGGGCAACAGAGTGAGACTCTATCTCAAAAAAAAAAAAAAAAAGATGAAGAATATGTGTGCTTTCAAGCTATTTCATTAAGGAAAAATGAAGTTGTAACTCATTACATCCCAAACTGTGTCACTCAGAAAGTTGCACCTTGTCCTTATCAAAAGGCCTAGGGTAGAAAGGGTAGGGAAATCATGAGTTTGATGCTGTCACTTCAAACACGAAGAGAGACTAAGTATGAAATGGGGCCTGTGAAAAAGCCTTGATGGGGCCTTTGGAAACATGTTATGGGTCCAAGTGTGACCTCCTCTATTGCTGGTGATGGATGGGGTTGGAGAAAGGGGTTGTTCTGTGGGAACTGAAAACCAAGAGTCCTGTCCCAAGTTTAGGAATATACATACAGGATCCTAGTCTAAGACCACAACTGGGAAACAGTTTGGGTGGGTAAGTGGAATATTTGATCCTAGGCTAAAAATTTCACTTATTATCCAAGACATTTAGAGATTCCAAAAAGGTTCCCTTGAGATAACATTTCATGTCCCTAAATAAGGACAGTACTAGACTCTGAGTCACAATAAAGCTATGTCTATTTGATGCCAAAACAAATGGAGCATGAAATGTTTCAAGAAAAAAAACTAAAATTGTGAATAAAATCATTATTTATAAAATAATTCTTTGGAGCCAAATTTATTTAGGAAAAAAACACACATTTTCTACCTGTCACCCTTTTGACTTTGTAGGTAATGCCAGAGGACACATGTACTACGAAATTTCATTTTCTATGGGATCCATCAGAGATTGTTAACATGGAATAAGAAGGCTTTTCAGAGCAGACAAAAATTAGAATAAAACAAATTGAGAAATTATCACATCAGATTTCTTCCCCATATTGCTTTCCCACTTTTTTGTTTATTTAAAAAAAGGCCCTTAACATTAAATATGAAAACTGTGTTTGGATAACACGCAAGCATAGATGAAATGATATTCAAAACTATGGTTCCCACAATCATAACTCTGCCAGGCCATGCATAATGATAAGAATAATATAATACTGTGTACTTATAAAACTCAAAGTTCTCTTTAAAACCCTTCACTCATCTTTAAATAACTATACATAAAAGAAACAGATTTTTAATAAGCCTTCTAAATGAGGTAGCTGGTTGTTTGAACTATTAGCTGTTCAAGCAGGCCCCTCTGCAATAGCTTTCAAATTTCCTGTGCCTACAGAGGAACACCAGTGAAGCATATCCTCTGTGGCCTCCCTGTCTTGCAGGGAATCCATTTCAACTCTGAGATTCTAGATCATGTGCAATGAGAAAGACAGTCCACGAACCACTGGACTATTCTAACAGGACCATGGACCCAAAGGACAAGAAACAACCTTGGAAGTCTCCTAGTTCATTTCCTGTTTGTCAGCCAGGACCACATTAAAACCATCTTTTAAAAACAACACCAAAATGCTGAGTGACAAGATGCTATACCTACCTATGTGCCACTTTATCTGTCCTTTATATGAACTGAGGTTGCAAACAATGCCTAAGGGGTAAGACAGGTAACAGGAAAAGGGCTGGGTTCTGACTGGAAAACTGGAGAGAGCTCGGGGCTTGTTTAAAGGGGACAGCAGTGATTTTCAAAACCATCGGAAACTAGGGCATGGGGTACCAGAAAAGCTGGAAATCCAAGTGTGAAATCTCTTCAAATTTAAACTTTGCAAACAATTCAAACTTTTAAAATACATTGTGTGGTCCAAATAATATGTCTCAGAGAGCCAATGTAGTTTCATATTGTCAGTTTGCAATCTCTAACCTAAATTCCTCATACTTCAGTTGAATTTCTTTTTTGTGTGTCTTCGGCAGAGCTAAAGGAAAGCTGGCCACTACCAAATGCTTGAAGATAGGTATTCAGTTTCAATTTAGTCATTTATTCTAAGCTAAATAAACCCAGGTCCTTAACCTTACTAAACAGGGCATGTTTTTCTACGTTAAAATCATCTCTCTGACTCTTAGGTCTGACATTAAAGATACTCAGCCGGGCGCGGTGGCTCATGCCTGTAATTCTAGCACTTTGAGAGGCTGAGGCGAGTGGATTGCCTAAGCTCAAGAGTTTGAGACCAGCCTGAGCAACACAGTGAAACCCCATCTCTACTAAAATACAAAAAATTAGCCGGGTGTGGCAGCGTGCGCCTGTAATCCCAGCTACTCAGGAGGCTGAGGCAGGAGAATTGCTAGAACCCGGGAGGCAGAGGTTGCAGTGAGCCGAGATCGCACCACTGCACTCCAGCCTGGGCGACAGAGCAAGACTCTGTCTCTAAAAATAAAATAAAAAAATAAAAAAATAAAAAAATAAAATAAAATGATACTCAAGGGTTTGACTCAATATGGGGGAAAATGAAAAATTATAGAAATAAAATTTCTATAATTTTAGAAATCATTAATTGTATAAATGTTTGGGATCTGTATTAAAAAATTACAAAGCTTTCATAATTAATTAGGAAAAGGTCTTAAAAAGATTAATATACCATGTTCTCAACTGGAAGGGCTAACCATCATAAAGATGTGAATTGTTCCCATATTTATTTGTTTAACAAATATGTACTGAGTGCCTATTATGTACCAGACAATTCCAGTCAAACATCAAAATGAAACTGTTATTTTTTATGTGTGTAAGGGGAGGAGGCAGTTTGGAAGCTGCGAAAAATAATGCTAAATTTAATCTAAAAGAATAGACAAGAATAGTTAAAAAAAACAAAGCAAAAAATTTTTTTCCTAATTAAAAGTAACATAGACTCAATGTATTTTTAAAAATCTAGACAAAAAAAGGTGTAAAGAGAAATGAATCTTCAACAATCCGACCACCCAGAGACCCTCTGACACTTCGATTTTTGATTTCTAGGTCTTTTCTCAAAATATATAATCACATATACTCTTTTATTTCCTTCTACAAAAACGAAATCATATGATGAATGTTGTTTTATAACGTGATTTTTAAAAACCTCAGTACTATGAACACTGACTTTGTGTATGATACCATTTAGAAATCCATTTTTATTCTTTCCCAAATGAATAATAAATTGAGTATTCAAAAGAAGATCCCCACTGATCCCTGGTTGCCAGTTCTGTCATACACAGACCTCTCTTTCTGACTCACTTTACTCCACTGGCTTATCATCAGTCAGTTAACACTATGTTAATTACCTGAGCTTTATTTATAATAAATCTTAATCTAGTAGGGCAATTTCCTTTCCTGACTCCCAACATTATTTTTCTTCTTCATCAGGAGTACTTGAAGTTATTCTTGGCCTTTCATCCTTTTATTAGCTTGTCCAGTTGCATGAAAAGCCCTTTCGGGGTTGGATTAGAAAGACCTTGAATTTATAGATCAATTTGGAGAAAATAAACAGCTTTATGATAATGAGACTTCCCATACATTTGACATGGTAAATCTCCTAATTATTTTAATAACTTATTTAATACCTTCCAATAAAGTTTTTTTAGTGTTGTCATGTAAATGTTATCTCCTAAAAACTACATTTTTAAACTGCCTGCTGTTGTAACTGACTCCTATAGGTTGTCAGCTGAAATGCCTATTAAATCTTTTTTCCCCACCTTTATTGGGGTATAATTGATAAATAAAAGTTGTATACATTTAAGGTGTAGAACATGATGATTTGATATATGTATCTATTGTGAAATGATTACCACAATCAGGCTAATTAACACAACTATCACCTCATATAGTTCTCTCTCTTTTTCTTGCAGTGAGAACATTTAAAGATCTCTCTTACCAATGATTATTAACTATAGTCACCACAGTGTACATTAGATTCCCCAGAACTTATTCACCTTATAACTGATAGTTTGTGTCCTTTGACCAAATCTCCCCTTCCTTCCTTCATTGACCCCTTCCCCTAGCCAGACTCTGTCCCCACCCCTGTCTCTGGCAACCATCATTCTACTCTCTGCTTTTATGAATTAGGCTTTTTTAGATTCTACATACAAGTGAGATCACACAGTATTTGTCTATGTCTGCCTTACTTCATGTAGCATAATGCACTCCAGGTTCATCAGTGTTGACACAAATAGTAGCATTTCCTTCTTTTTTTATGGCTGAATAATGTTCCATTGTATACATACAGCGCATTTTTAAAGATACTAATTTCATTTCCTTTGTATATATACCCAGAAGTGAGACTGCTGGATCATATGGTAGTTCTGTTTCTACTTTTCTGAAGAATCTCCATACTGTTTTCCATAATGGCTGTACTAATTTACACTCCCATCAAAAGTATACAAGGGTTCCCTTTTCTCCACACCTTCACCAATACTTATTATCTCTTTTTATAACAGCCATTCTAACAGGTGTGAGATGACATCTCACTGTGGTCATAATGTGCATTTCCTGATGGTAAATAACGTTAAGCACCTTTCCACATACTTGTTTACAATTATATGTTTTCTTTGGGAAAATATCTGTCTAGGTCCTTCTCCCATTTTTAATTGGGGTTTTTAATTTAGTTGTTTTCTCAATTTAGTTGTTTTCTTTCTTCCTTTTCCTTTTTTTTTCTTTGCTATTGAGTTGTATGAATTCCTTATATATTTTGGATATTAATCCCTTATTAGATATATGGGCTTGCAAATATTTATTCCATTCTATAGGTTACCTTTTCATTTTGTTGATTGTTTCCTTTGCTGCACAGAAGTTTTTAGTCTGATATAGTTGCTTTTGTTACCTGTCTTTTGGGGTCATATCCAAAAAAATCATTGTCAGGACCAATGTCAAGGAGCCATTTCCCAATGCCTTCTACTAGAAGTTTTATGGTTTCAGGTCTCACATTTAAGACTTTAATATATTTTAATTTTTGTGTATGGTATAAGATAAAGATCCAAGTTCATTCTTTTGCATTTGGATATCCAGTTTACCCAGAACCATTTATTGAAGAGACTATTCTTTCCCCATTTTGCATTTTTGGTGCTCTTGTCAAATAATATTTGGCCATATACACATGAGTTTATTTCTGGGCTCTCTATTTTGTTCTGTTGGTCTAGGGTCCATTTTTACGCCAGTGCTATTCTGTTTTGCTTGCTATAGCTTTGTTTTGAGTAATTTGTATGTATATTTATTTTAGACTTTTCTGCATATACAATCATACCATGTACCAAAAAAGGGACTTTTCTTCATCTCCAATTTTTTCACGTGTATATTTTTTTCCTGTTTTATTCTTCGGGCCGGAACTCCTCCAGTAGAGTGTTGAATATTGCTGCTGGTAGGCATCTTCTGGTGCTCCTTATTATAAAGCTAACACTGTTAATGTTTCACTTACTACTGAGAACATTTGTTGTAGACTTTTTGTAGACAAATTTCTAATTTTCTAAGAATTTTTATTATAAATAGTGGTTGCTTTTCCTGTACCTTGTGTAATTGTTACATGCATTGCTCTTTTTAATTTATTAATGTTGTAAATATTACAAATTGACTTTTAATGCTGAGCCAACTTTGTATGATATCATGATTTTGTTTTCTATATTGCCAAATTTAGCGTGCTAATATTTAGTTTAGGATTTCTGCTTTTATATTTGAGTGAGATTGACCTGTAATTTTCTTCTCTTTTATTGTCCTGTTTTTTTCTTTTCTTTTCTGATCCTAGTTTTTAGTGTCAAGTTATAGTAACCTCATAAAATGAATTGGAGATGTTAATGTTTATTCAAGTATATAAAACTGGAGTTACCTAGTTCTTAAATTTTGGGGCGAACTATCCTGGTAAAATATCTAGACCTGGTGCTTTCTTTTTTAACCAGTGGTTTAAATTCTTTAATAATCTATTCAGGGTTTATATTTATTCTTAGCTCAGATTAACAATTTATATTTTTCTATAAATTTTTCTATTTCACCTTAGTTTTCAAATTTAGTGTCATGAAGTTGTTCTTAATAATCTTTTATTATTTTAATTTCCACCTAATTTAATTATATCTTTTTTCATTACTAGTACTTTTATTCCTGATCTAATTATGTCTTTTTTTCATTACTAATACTTCTATTCCTAATATTTCTCTTCATCTTTTTTTCCCTCTTTATCATAAATTACTGCATACCTATCATTAACAAGCTGTTAAGCCAAAATAAGCAAGAAACCATTAGTCTGAAGTTGTTTCTGTACCAGGAACCCTTACATAAATAAGCAAACCAAAACTTAACTTAGAGGCATTCCTTGTGACTGATTAATTTTGAATGGAGCTTCAGCCAATCACAGATAACCAACTAGCAAATTCGTTATATTAACTAGGGACTTCCTATTGAACCATATCCAAAGAAGGCAAATGCCTAGCTATAACCAATCAAGTAATTTCTTTACTTTGCCTCCACATTCAGCCTATGAAAGCCCACTGCCCTTACTGCTGGAACGGAGCTCTCAGAATCTCTTGTGGATTTGAGTGCTGCCTGATTCATAAATTGTTATTTGCTCAAATAAACTGTTATATTTATTTTGTCTAAAGTTTTTCTTTTAACAAAGTCAAGTGGGAGAAGGCAAGGATCATCAGTAGCCATAGGACTAACAAGAGAGAGATACATTCAAGGGACACTTTAGAGATAAAAATCAGAGACAGGCTTGGTTGTCAATGAAACGTGTTCAGAGAATAGTGATGACAATGACAATTTTTTTTAACTTTGTTGACTACATGAGTGGTAGCTTCCTAAGGAATAGAGAGGGTAGGTAGACTTGGTAAGATAAACCAAGCTTTAGAGATGAGGATCAATGAGATTTCTGGGTGAAGCTGTTTGGAAAGCCAATAGAAATAAGGTGTGCAGTGGCTGGGCAGGGTGGCTCATGCCTGTAATTCCAGCATTTTGGGAGGCCGAGGCAGGTGGATCACCTGAGGTTATGAGTTCGAGACCAGCCTGACCAATATGGTGAAACCCTGTCTCTACTAAAAATATAAAGATTAGCTGGGTGTTGTGGTATGCGACTGTAGTCCCAGCTACTCAGGAGGGAGGCTGAGGCAGGAGAATTGCTTGAACCCGGGTGACAGAGGTTGCAATGAGCCAAGATCACGCCACTGTGCTCCATCCAGCCTGGGTGACAGAGTGAGACTCTGTCTCAAAAAAAGAAAGAAAGAAAGAAAGAAAAAAAAAAAAAAAAAAGGAAAGGAAAGGGGAAAGGAAAAAGGGGAAAGGGGAAAGGAAAAGGAAAAGGAAAAGGTGGAGTTCAGAGGAAAAGTCATGGCTGCAGATCTACTGAAGCAACTCTGGCCAAAAGGAAGAAAAGTCCATGGCAGAGCATGTCAAGTGAGAGATCAAAGGGCAAGGGCAGGACCACTGCTTAAGAGTCAGCAGAGAAATAGGGGCCCACATGGAGTAGTTAGATCAGAAGAAGGCCAGCCACCATAGTGAAGTCTTGGAAAAGAAAGTTGAAAGATCAAATGCCAGATAGCATTAGTGACAGTGGAAATAGAACAAAATACTCAGCTGGCAATTGAGAGGTGATTGGTAGCATTTCGGAGGTAGCTTCAGGGTGGAAGAATAAATGAGAGTATGAAAAAGGACACAAAACACAAACATCTGTTCTGGGAACTTTGCAAAGATGAGAAGCAGAAAACAACACAGGAGCTTCAGGGGAAAACATTAAACTAAAGAAAGATCATTGTGTGTTTCTTCTTTCATGTCACACTTCTGTTTTTGTTTCCCAGTTGCATGCTTGCTTGCTTTCTGCTTTTTCTTTTTATGTAATCTGTTTTCTATTCTACATTTTCTATTCAGCATTTGTCTGTAACAAACATTCCTCTTAATTTCGTCACAGTCATTTGGAATTTCTACCCCATTTTACAAGGTGCTAGGTCTTTTACCCACTTTTGATGCATTCACTCAAGTCATGGATGAAAACACTAAATATTCCTAAAACTTATCATCTCTTCTACTTCTTCTTCCAGTTATTAAATAATCCACTATCAAGCTCAAATAAGCATCTATCTACTAGTCTAGGGTCTTTCCAATTCCCAATCGTGAGTCCACTGCCCATATCTAAATCACTTGGGGAATTTGAATCTCCAAGGCTGAGGTCTTTTCCAACCATACAGATTCCTGGATCCCCAGGCCCAGAGAACCTGGGGTGAGAGCCAGAGAACTACATTCTTTTTAAAGAGCTCCAGGGAATTCTGATGCTCAGACAGGTCTGGAAGTTACTGCTCTAAATCTTATTTTGTTGATTTACTGGTATGTTATAATGAAATTAGTAGTGAGAGTCTTATTAGAGTAATGGTAGTGCTTTGCAGAGTTCTTAGAAGACAAAAACAAAATGTAAGTTCTGTCAGTGAATATAAGAGATTATCCTAGTTCTTTAAAAACAAACAAACAGGCCTTTAGCTGGATTCTATAGCAACAGTGAAGAGGCAAGGGGAGACGGCTAATTTCTAAGCCACTCAAGGCCTAAACTACTGAAGCAATTTATGAGAAGCCAGTACATATTAGCTCAATTATTATCACTCCTCCAGGGAATTTAAATGAACAGGTCTCATGCCTTCGTTTACTTTTCTTTCTTTCTTTTTGTTTTAACTACCTGCTGATTTGCGTTTTTATAGGGAAAAAAACCCTCCATGTATGTGCTTTTTATTTTTATCTTCTATTATACAAGTCCTTAAGAGTTCACATAAGATGTATATTGGGCTGATATGTAAGCCTTCTGATGATAGGTATGCAATAACTTACCATCTTAATTAAGGTGCTAAATTAGATCTTACATAGACTCAGATTTAAAAAGGAACTATGTATGCTAACACCCAGGTTTTATTCCGAAACATTACCTTGATATTTTTATCTTAATTGCCTGATTTAAGCAAAGTTTCAGAAGCCTACGTAAAGGAGTCTTTTAAATTTTGTTTTGCTTAAACAGTATTTACTGGTAATATAAATACCTAATGAACAAATCTAAAATACTGATTAATTTTACAATCATAAAAAGCTCAATTTTCATTGTATATACATTGTTAGCATGAAATTAGAAGGGATACAACCAGAAATCATGTACTGCCAGATGAGATGCAACAGAAAACACACCCCACCTACCACAAAGTATTCTCACACAAGGGACCCCAGCCTCATCGGGCCTGTGGCTCAAACCACCAATCCACAGAAAATACAAGGGGCTGGAAGAGGCAGGTTAATGCCACCATCCAGATGCAGCCAGCCAAATCCAAACGTGGGAAATTCCAGAGGACATTTGACCCGCTTTCTTAAATAAACAGATAGAAAAAAAATTGGGGATGGGGGTTCCTATAGGTTAAAGGAGGTGTTCTTCTATGATAAAGAGAATCAACCGAGTGCAATGAATGTGTACACCAACCTTGTTCGGACCCTGAATAGAACAATTCAACTATAAAGGAACTGAAGAGACATTCAGATAAATCTGAAGATGGACTAGATAGTTGATGACATTACTTTTTTGTCTTTAATGGCGCTTTTAACATTTTAAAAATCACTTCTCTTTTAGAGCTATGTATATTGAATCATTTATATATAAAATTAAATGACATCCAGAATCTACTTTAAAATAGTTGGGGGAGGAGGGAATAGATGAGCATATAAATGAAATAACATTGGCTATATGCTGTTTAAAACTGGGATGCTGGCGACAGATAAGTGGGGGTTCATTATATCATTCTATTTTTGTATGTATTTGAAATTTCTGATGTTTTAAAAAACGAAAGTATTCTTTTAAAGATTTATTTGTAAAAAAGAAACACCACCATGAAAATATTCAAGGCCTTTAAAGATGATACATTTTTTCTTCTAAATATTTATATTAATATAGGCCCTCTTCCAAAGTCTCAGAACATAAATCATGATTAAAGCTTGCTTTTTTAGGTAATTTCCTAACCCTGAAAATAACATTTTATAAGGAAGGCAAAAGTATCTTTTATTATGTTGTGAACTATAACTATAATCTTTAGAATAATTTTTCTAAGTAGATAACAATTTAAAGGAAATCTAAACAAAAATGATCTAATAGGTGATTGTAAAGCTCTTATCTTCCTTAAGCTGAAATGATCATACTATTGTAAAATAAGAACAATAACTTCACCTTGAGATTTTTAAACTAGTGGCCCAAGATGAAAATACAGATTTATAGATACATAGTTATAGATACATATATGCACATTTTGCAGACTCAAGCCACATTACCAACCTGTTAAGCATGGAATAGAAAGTGCACCATTCTATAAAAATATCACCTTGTAGTAAACAGGGCTAATCTCTAAAAGCTGAATTGGGGAAATCTGAAAGACTGAGATAAAGGAAACCTTCCTGCTAAAAACATAGAATGCAGGTTTTAAAAAAATGGTTTAAATATGTAACCCAAACAAAATGGAAATATCAAGGAAATACCAGGAACAGAGGGAATTTAAAATAAGAGTAGGAAACAAACAGACTGACACTCTAATGGCCTATGGAGAAGTGTCAGATCAGGTGTCTGGGAAGGTCTAAAGCTGCATCCTGCCTGCACCCTGCCACCTCTCCAAGATCCTGGTCCCCACTCACTGACAGGAGTACACACAGCCCTGTCATTCCATGAAAACTTCACTTTCCTTTTATTTAGATATTTTTTCTTTTGTCGCACACTGAGAATTCACCATTCCCTGGGGCCTCACAAAAGCTCATAACATTTTATTATGCCACATTTCCCAGCTTCCTGGAGATCCACCCCACAGAACCACTTTTCATCACTGTCCTTCCGCTGTTACAAATGCAAATATTTTCAAGGCATTACTCAGCTCTCAGTCATCCCACTTAAGGTGAAGATGTTTCCAGTTACAGGGGGCTTTGATGGTGGGCAGTGGCATGATCATAGCTCACTGCAGCATCAAACTTCTGGGCTCAAGCGATCCTCCTGCCTCAGCCTCCCAAGCAACTAGGACTCCAGGTGCACACCATCACACTCAGCTAATTAAAAAAATTTTTTTTTGTAGAGATGGGGTATCACTATGTTGCCCAGGCTGGTCTTGAACTCCTGCTCTCAAATGATCTTCCTGCCTTGGCCTCACAAAGTGTTAGGATTACAGGCGTGAGCCACCGCACCTGGCCTCTCCCTTTGTTTTACTAGAAAGTCCACATGGTGTGAGACTTTTCCACTTGGCATTTGCAAATACTTGATACTTTACAGTGCTTTGGGGTCTCTGAAAGAGGATCCTGGAGACAGCTCTGAGTTGTAAAGCAATATCCACACAATCAAGGGTAATAATACACTACATCTTGTTCAAATTCAGGCACGTTCTGTCTCTCTCTTTTCTTCCTGGACTTGTGCATTTCACTGGTTTGCTAGGTTTGTCTTCATCTTTTCTCAGTGGCAGATGTCTCCCACCAACTCTCACCTCTAAGGTTCTGTATGAAGCCAAATATCGGGTTTTCTCAACATCAGTCTTGCCCACACCTCCGGCTATCAGCTCCCCGTCCCTCCATCTTGTCCCATGGTCTTCCCCAAGCTGCTGCTGCTCTCTACCACCAGCACCTACTTCCGGACACACTGCTACTCTGCTTACTTGCATCATTCAAACCCCTTCCCCATGCATTAGAGCAAGTCTTACTGTTTCTCAGCTCTCTCCTCAAAACAGGTTTTCTGGAAAAAGACTTTTTTGGGGCTCAGAAAAAAAAAAAGATTCCTTAGAAATGGCATTAAGGCCAACATTGTTAAACAAGTCTGGGCTGCACACCTTTGTCTGGAATTATATGTCAATCATTTCTATTAAATATCACATTCATGGTGAGCTATTACTGAGTTAGCAGTTTGGCAGCAAACTGGAGTATATATGTCTGTATATGTGAGGCATTCCACTAAGAAAGGATTTTACTCTTTCTTAATCTTGAAAATGATTTCAGTAGAGGAGTTCTAGGAGCCAGTATGAACAGGAAATGGTTATGCTTTTTTCATTCTGTCAAAAACCAGGTGCCCCTCAAATAGTAATAATCGAACCAGAACCATCCAATTCATGCCACTTGCACACCTAACCACATATAAGTACTACGTGAGGTCCTAGGGGTATCAAGAAAAATGCTCTGCTCCTGAGGGACTCAACTGAGGGCAGAGGGAGAGACAGAGGAGTTAAAGGTAGGATGGTTACATTGTAAATGCTACTGCAACAAAGGTATGCATAGGCAAATGCAATGTTAAAAAAAAAAAAGGGGGTAAGTCTAACTGAACAAAGGGGAGTAACAAACCAAATTGGGAAGAGGGAGATCCTCAAGGATGGGAAACATTCAAGCAGAGGATTAAAGCATCAGGAGCATTCTGCTGGGACTGAGAAGCGGAGGGCACTGCATTCATATCTGTGCAAAAACTCAGACAAGTCCTTTTGGCTGCTAGCAACTCTGGTAGGGTAGACTGAGGCCTAGAGTTCAGAATGCATAGAATAATAGAGAGAGATAGGGGACAAGCCTGGAAGGGTGAGCAAAGGAGGTTAGATTTTAACCTGGCCTCAACTTTAGAACCTCAGGGAAAGGATTCTGATGAGAATTAAAGACCCATGAGTGCCCTCAGTCATACCTTGTAAATACTGGTAACTCACCGCAGTTTTTCTGCCTATGAAGACCTTGACCATAATGAGGATAACTTTTATCTTCATTGATTTGGTTAAGATGGAACAATTAGAGTCAAGAAATTTGTGAAAGATTTAATTTAATCTAAATCTCTGGAGAAGACCACTGGCAAAATCAATGGTACTTTATTAATTCATTAAAATTCAGATATTTATAACAATTTAAAATCATGTTTGCACTGGCTAGGTTAAAACAGATTCTTGATCCTAACCAGTAAATGCCAGCTTTGACCCTGCTGGGAAGAAAAAAAAAATAGTTCCATTAAAAGAATGAGAAGACAATTTCAAATTTAGTATAAAGCTACAGTAATCAAGACAGTGCAGTATTGGCATATGGAAACACATGTAGAAACAGAATTGAGGCTGGGCACGGTGGCCCACGCCTGTAATCCCAAGACTTTGGGAGGTCGAGGCAGGTGGATCACATGAGGTCAGGAGTTCGAGACCAGCTTGGCCAACATGGTGAAACCCCATCTCCACTAAAAATACAAAAATTAGCTGGGCATGGTGGCAGATGCCTGTAATCCCAGCTACTCAGGAGGCTGAGGTGGAGAATCAGTTGAACCTGGGAGGCGGAGGTTGTAGTGAGCCGAGATCACACCACTGCACTCCAGCCTGGGCGACAGAGAGAGACTCTGTCTCAAAAAAGAAAAAAAAGAAAAGAAAAGAAAAGAAAAAAAAGAAACAGAATTGAGAGTCCAGAAATAAACACTCACATTTATTGTCAACTGATTTTCAACAAAGGTGCCAAGAAAATTAAATGAGGATAGAATAGTCTTTTCAACAAAAGGTACTTGGACAACTGGATATCCACATGCAAAAGAATAAAGTTGGACCCCTAACTCATGTCATATATGAAATTAACTCAAAATGCATCAAAGACCTGAATGTAAGAGCTAAAACTATAAAACTCCTTAAAAAATAGATGTACATTTTTATTACCTTGGATAGGGCAATGGTTTCTTAGATATGATATCAAAAGCACAACAACAACAAAATAGATGAATTGGACATCATTAAAATTAAAAACTTTTGTGTATCAAAGGCCACTATCAAGAAAATGAAAAGAAAATCCACAGAAGAGAAGAAAAATGTTATAAATCATATAGCTGATAAGGGACTTATATCTAGAATGTTTAAAAGAACTCCCATAACTCAATAAAAAGACTAATAACCCAATTAAAAATGGGTTCAAATCCTGAACAAACATTTATCCACAGAAGATATACAAATGGCCAGTAAGTACTTGAATAGATGGTAACATCATTAGTCATTAGGGAAATGGAATCAAAACCACAATGAGATAACACCTCATACACAAAGGAGAGCTATAGTCAAAAAGACAAACAGGTGTAGCTAAGGATGTGGAGAAAACAGAAGCCTCATACACTCCTGGCAGGAACAGAAAATGCTGCAGCTACTTGGAAAACAGTCTGGAAGTTCGTCAATATGTTAAACATACAGGTACAGAATGACCCAGAAATTCCATTCGTAGGTATATAGCCATGAGAAATGAAAACATATGTCCACTCTAAAACTTGTACACGAATACTCATAGTAGCATTATTCATCATAGCCAAATGTGGTTAACAACCCAAATGTCCATCAATTGATGAATGGACAAAATGTGATAGATCCATACCATGGAACATTATTTGTAATAAAATGAAATAAAGTACTACTGATATGTGTTATAAAATGAACGAACCTTGAAAACATTAAGCTGAGTGAAAGAAGCCAGTTATAGAGAACCACATAGTGTATGATTCTATTTGTATGAAATGTCCAGAACAGGCAAATCCATAGAGACAGAAAGTAAGCTGGTGGTTGGTTGTCTGTGGCTAGGGTATTGGGGAAAATGAAGAGTAACTGCTAATGGGTAAAGGGTTTCTTTTGGAGTGATGAAAATGTTCTCAAATTGATTCTGGTGATGGTTACACAACTCTGAATACATAAAAACCATTGAACAGTATACTTTAAACAGGTGAATTGTATATGAATTATATCTCAATAAAGCTGTTATTAAAAAAAGAGAAGTATATTCTTCAGCTAAATGGATTGCTGACAACTGTGTTCCTCATTTTCAAATCTCTCAACTAAATAGTTAGGAAGAATGAGGCTTTCCTGTAAGTGAAAATGTCTGAGATTTAAAAAAACGAGATGTATAATTATTCCACCACACTGGTAAACAACAAGAGGCTACAATGGAAATACAGAAACAATATTTCTCATCATCTGACTGATTCAGCAAATCAATCTATGAGTATTTGATGGTGAATTCTATAATTTTCCAACAGTAGGCTTCCTGGCCCTACAGTCTTCCTAATTAAGTTTCATTGTTGTCATTCATTCATTTCTTATTATCATTAAAGAGACAGGGTCTTTCTCTGTTGCCTCGGCTGGAGTACAGTGGTATGATCATAGATCACAGCAGCCTCGAATTCCTGGGCTCAAGTCATTCTCCTGCCTCAGCCTCCTGAGCAGCTAGGACTAGAGGTACGTGCTGCCACACCCAACTAATTTATTTTTATGTTTTTTTGTAGAGACAGAACCTTGTTATGTTGCCCAGGTGGATCTTGAACTTCTGGTCTCAAGCAATCCTCCTGCCTTGGTCTCCAAAGTGCTGGGATTAAAGGGGTGAGCCATCATGCTAGGCCTTATTGTTATCTTTTAGTTCATTAAAATACTATATACTACTACAGCCTTCCTAAGTTTACTTAGCCTAATTTTCACTTTTATAAAAAGCTGGAGGAAAAAAAGATTGAATAAGCTAAAAATGAAGGGGGGAAAGCATGAAAAAGCCTCATCATAAGGGCATTATTTATAAACTCTGTACACTTTTGTTATGAAAACATTAGTATTTTACTAAAATAAGGGTAAACTTAAACAATACAAAAATCTCAGTCTTCTAGAAGTTCACACTACCTTGAAGGGCAACCAAGAAGCTGTTTTATTTTCAAATATATCTAACAAGGATTTAAGTTTTTAAAAAATATTTTCTATTTAAGTGAAGCTTCTGCAAATCATTCTTGTAAATAATGAGAATTTCTTCCCCGCAGGGGAATACTTTCTACTTCAGTGTTTCTAAGAATACAAAGGGTTAAAACCATGTAAAATATATTTTCTCACAGTTGGGGGAGAAAAAAAACACCGCAAATAGGAAACCAGACAGCTAGGGGGGTCAAAACACTACACTTCCAGGTCAGACTTCTGGTTGCAATTAAGTAAAATTCCTGAAAATATTTATAAGGAAATCATATTTTTGGTGTCCCCTTTCAGGTCTGGTAACTTTTATTTTCTTTAGCAGCAACTTATATTGTGGGTATATACTTATCTATTCATTCATTAAATACACACACACAAACACACAAATATACACATTTACTTGGACACATACATTAATCTATGACCCAGAATTGAAATTCAATCTTGGTCTAAAACTTAAAACTAGCATCTTTTCCAGGCATTCATTTTTTATGCGTGAGATCATGTGGAGTTAGTTTTGTTTTTGCTTAATGTAGGCATGGATAATTTTCTCAAGACATTTCACAAAACAGATCAGGCCAAGTTTCCCATTAGGTTATGTGGTTCATGATCAAATAATTAAAATAAATGTGAATCTGATTGGAGTTTATGCTCTAAGTAATAAGGGCATTGTGGTACAACAAATATAAACAAGCTATACAATTAGGTGTACCTGAACAGTTATTCACCATGCCTCTACTCAACTCCCTGGGAACAGCCCAGGGATTCTTTATGCTTCACAAATAAGCACCTCACTCTGAATCTGTGGCAAATTCACTTAGAGACAGTATAAATGTCTATTGTACCAAAGGGAGTCGATTCCCCTGTCCAGTTTATAGAAGTTATTATAATGAATATAAAATCATTTTGATTATGAACAACTGAAGTGGTTAACTAAAATATTTAGCAACTATAAAACTTCACAATTTTAGGTGATCCACTTTTATTCTAAATAATTAGAATAATTAGGGTGTCATGTTAGGGAATTTGACAATGAAAGCTCTCTCGTTTTTAATCACCACTTGGGTTAGAATCCCCCAAATTTCCAAGATACTCAGGTAGCAAATCACGGTCCCAATGTGTTAGACCACAGTGTACTATCCTAAACAAGGCCTCTTCACTCATCCTTCAAACACTTCAAAATCAAAGGGCTCTTACTGATACTTAGTCTGTAAGATAACTAGTATCCATTTTCTCTTTCAAGCTTCCTTATGGGTGTTAATACTATGAATGTGAAACTAAATTACTAGAAATTTGAAAATCCGGGCATTATGATGGGAGGTCCTGGCCAAAGGAAAAAAAAAAAAATTAAAAGGAACAGACAAGCTGGTGAATGCTACAAGTACTTCCTAGATAAGAGAAGGCTTTTTATTGCTAAGGTGTAATGGATCTGAAATTCTTGAGAAACAAACAGTACATGCTAAGTAAGGTAAACAGTTCCCACTATACCTTGTCATCCTACATATTAAAAATATGTATGTTACTCCTATGAGAAACGGCCACTGTTATATTGGGGGTGGGGGTTAGGGAGAGCTTTCCTGATTATTAGTATCTGTCAAACACAGGAGAAGTTGCTGCCTTCTAAGACTTCACCTGGAATGTGTCAAAGGAAAGTACGGCCTTGTAGGGTCTCACTGTCTCCCTGTATGCCCCAGTCCTCACCCCAATACATACATACCCAATGCTATGTGGCAGCTAAACCATTCAGACAATATAAAACCAGTGCCCCAGGTACTATGTTCCCAACATGCTGGAATAAATGACTTTCACTGGGTCAGGACTGTTCTCCTCTGCTGTGTAAATGGAACTACAGGCCTTCCATCCAGTTGTTATAGTTAGAAATACTGTGACCGAACAGATCACCAAAAGAAAGGTTTTTAATCTCACTCCACATCAATTTAAGGGCAAGTGATTTTCCTTCCTGTTACTTTTCCTCCCACTCCTTAGTGGGGCAGGAGTGCCAACCAGTTCTACCTGACCCCAGTGGGGACCTGTCTTTGGAATATGTAGTAATAAGTCATCAGTCTTCATGGAGCTAATGAGAGGGCAGGGCTCTGAGCTAACTGGGACAACTCGTTAAAAAAAATCTTGCGGTCGGGCACGGTGGCTCACGTCTGTAATCCCAGCACTTTTGGAGGCCAAGGCGGGTGGATCACCAGAGGTCAGGAGTTCGAGACCAGCCTGGCTAACATGGAGAAACCCCGTCTCTACTAAAAATACAAAAATTAGCTGGGCGTGGTAGCACGTGCCTGTAATCCCAGCTACTTAAGAGGCTGAGGCAGGAGAATCACTTGAACCAGGGAGGTGGTGGTTACAGTGAGCTGAGATTGCGCCTGGGCAACAAGAGTGAAACTCCATCTCAGAAAAAAAGTCTTGGAAAGTAGCATTTGATAACAGAGATCTTTCTAGAACCTAAGAGTCCTGGGGTATTTTGTAGAGCTTTTGTGAGCTTTCCAGTTCCCAGATATGCCGAAAGTCTGGTTGTAAATGTGAACAAGCCCAAGCAGATGCAAAAGTAATACTGGAGTTGTGCACCATAAAAGCTCCATCAGAACTGGCATTGTAATTTGAAGCAGAACAAAGGCAATATGAACTTTGTTTTATGATGGAAAAATTGTCTTTCTGATGTGTGGGGTAATGGGTTCAGATGGGTGAGGTGTGAGAGAAAGAAGCAGTGTGTTCACAGCAGGCCAACAGGATCATTCTAATAAGGTTTATACTTACATGGGAAAGGTCTTCTAATGGTTCAAATTGAAGTTTGACAACCTCTGGTCAAAAGAATTCTAACCTTTCTGGAAGATTTGTACATCACTTTTTTTGAATTTTAATTTTTTGTGAAATTTAAAAGTAGACAAAGTATCAGTCACTGCAACTCTGGCAATGTCCATAACAGGTGATGATAACAAGTGTAAACATTACCCTTGAAAGTTTAGAAATTTTGTTTACTTTCCATTTACTGTAATAAATGGTTAGAGAAGTTTCCCCAGTTTTCGAGAAAGCAAAGCATTTTGTGTTGTCATTGATGCTTTAGCACACTTTTGGTAAAAAGTATAAAACTTCAAGTTTTACAAATTACCCATTCCTGAAAAAATAATCTTTGTTGAAATTGTAGCACATTCACCAGACAACTTATAGGCATTTGCTTTCTCATTATTGCCCTTTTAAGCTTTACATGTGTGGATAAAAGCCTATAAAATGTTTTGACTGAGTACATTATGGGAAGAAATGTAAATAATAACCAAAGCTATTTAAACATGTGTAAAAAGAAAACATGTTTCCACAGTGCTTTATGAGAGATCTAGGGAAATCCACTTCTATTTGTAAAGGGCTGTGACTAGAAAAAATACAATGTCTAAACAGTAAAAATATTTAATAGAACAGCAGACAACTGAAAATGTGCTGTGCCGTTTTATTACTGTTTCTAAAACCACGTGAGTGACTATTTCTTCCCCTCTTAGTCCTCCTCCATGTCTGCTGTGGAAGTCAGAGAACTACCTAGCTTGCTCTGTGACTGCGGTACAGTTCCATTCCTATTGTGCGTGGGTGTGCACAATAGGAGCACATTCTAACTGCCCATTGTAATAACTGACTCACATAAAAAATGACTCTTAAAAATAGAATTACTTGTCAAGGGCCTATGTTTATTCAGGGATCACAGTGGTTGGATGTACAGTACTTGTTATTTTGTTGTTAATGCGTGAGAAAAACACTGACTGAAGGGAAGTCTATGGATGGTGTTTTAGAGCAAGTTTTCATTGTCCTCTGAAAATGCATGAAGGTTTGTATGGAGGAAGGGCTGGGCTCTCAAAAGGGAAAAAGTATTCCACTTCTGAAATTTATTTTAAATAGGAAAAGGCCCTGTTTTCAAAGGGCTGGGAAAATAAATACAAAACAAAACACCACATACACAAATTTGCACTCGCGGGGATGCCGGGGAGAATGGCTCACAATAAGCCTGTGTCTGAAGAGCAAGGAGAAAGCTTTTTTTGGCAGGTATCATGCATCGGGTGTTGGGGAAAGTTGAGGAAAATTTCTCAGACAGAGGAAAGAATAGGAAAGACTTGCTTGTTTTGGCAATTCTTGTCTTTTTCTTTTTCGCCTCTTGTCGTGTGAACACACACTGATTCCCCAACATGGTGGCAATGTGCCCCACCACAGAATGCTGCCTGGGAGGTGAGTGTTGACGAAGAGAGAGAACACCTTGGTAATTTGGCCTTGAATGTTCACCAAAGATACCTCGGATGCCACAGAAGGGTGAGCAGAGGGCTAGGTACTTTGGCTACAGATATAAGCTAAGATTTTAGAGAAGCATTCAGCTTAGAAGAAATGCCAAAAAGCAGGCCACCGCAGACAGAAATCACAGTACCCAGGAAAATTTAATTTATTTTATGGCATTTTCCAAAGGACTGGGTTTCTTAGATGTTAACTACAAGAAAAGGTTATACAGAATAGAATGATAGGCAGTAAAAAAAATTTACTGTTACTGTTCCACAAACAGAAAAATGTCCTGAACCCTATTTAGACAAAATGCATTGAGGCAAGTGCTTACAGCTGGAAGATGAGCTCTGTTTGGGGGTCTATTTCTCCCTTTCCATCTCATGATCAGAGAATAGAGAATATAAACTTTAAACCAAGATACACACATGGTAATTCAAGCAGAATACTGCTCCTAGTTAATTTAAAGACAGATGTGTTTTTATGATTAGAGGAAAACTGTATTTAAAAAAACCACGTAAACATACAATACTCTCCTTAATAGGGATACCAAAGCAACGAGGACAAACCCGGTATCAGACAGTGGAGTTTTCATGTGGCCTCTGACACTTCCTAGCTAGTTATCTGATCTTTGGGCAAGTTACTTGAACTACAAATCTGGCTCTCATCTGTAGAGAAAGGGTTCTAAAGCTTAGGAATGGTTAAAACAAGGGCTAAGAAGGCTGGCTAGAAAGGACTGTCTCAGGGATCTGCCATGGGTAGGTGGAAGATTTAACCCAGAGCCAGCATCCGAGGGGTGGATGCTCGGTAAGAGGTACCTGGGCAGGATAGTAATACTAACGAAGACCTGGGGTGGAGTGGGGCTGAAGGGAAGGTATTTCCTGTCCTTGGAGTCAGAAGATGTTGCAGCCTAATCTTACACTGGGGTAAGTTGTGGTTTTGACTTTCTGAAAACCAGATGAGAAAAGCTATTCAATAATTTGTCATTCACAGGCCACTTTCATCTCTGTGTTTTGTGTAAGGGGCAAGAGATGTTGCAATGGAAACATGCTGTAAAGTCTTGGCAAAGAAAATGGGACCTGTGAGTAGTAACAATTCATTTATTTCTCCCAACACTTGTGCTCTGACAGGCTCTGCAGTGGGTGCTGAACAGGACAAGACTCCTGTCCTCAATGAAACTGAAGTCTACCTGTGAGGCAGGGAAGCAACTGGAACAACGAGTGCTGCTACACCAGAGGGTGAGCAGGGAGAGAGGAAGGGAAGTGCTCTTGAGAGAGAAGCTACACAGAATCAGATAAGGCTCCTTGGAGGAAGTGATACCTGAGCACAGGCTGGAGGATGAGGAGGGCACACACAGGGGAGCAGAAGCAGTGTGTGCAGAAGCCCAGGGTGAGACAGCACCACACTCTGGGGATGGAGTTACGGGAGAGTGACAAGCTGATCAATGACCATGGGCACTCTCTGGGTTTGCTGGCCAAGGCCATTTGGGAATAATGACTCCTAGTCCCTGGGGAGAGAGGAACCTCCTGAACTCAGCCGACTGCAGGTCTAGCTGGAAGACTGCAAAAGCCTCCAGGTCCTGGGCAGCTGGCTCGTCCAGTATACTCCTAAGTAGCCAGACTGCTCGGTGCCTGAACCTGGGACTCAAATGTTTGCCACACCCAACTCCACAAGGTCACTTTTATGCTTGCCCAATAAAAAAGGGTGATGCAGGCCAGGCATGGAGGCTCACATCTGTAATCCCAACACTTTGGGAGGCTGAGGCAGGAGGATCACTTAAGCCCAGGAGTTCTGGACCAGTCTGGGCAACATCATGAGACCCCATTTCTGCAAATTTTTTTTTTTAAAAAATAGCCAGATATGGTGATACACACCTGTGGTCCCAGCTACTCAGGAGGCTGAGGTGGGAGAATCACTTGAACCCGGGTGGTTGAGGCTGCCGTGAGCCACGATTGTTCCACTGCACTCTGGCCTGGGCAACAGAGCAAGACCCTGTCTCAAAAAAAAAGTGTGCATGTGGCTGGGCATGGTGGCTCACGCCTGTAATCCCAGCACTTTGGAAGGCCAAGGCGGGTGGGTCACTTGAGGTCAGGAGTTCCAGACCAGCCTGACCAACATGGCGAAAACCTGTCTCTACTAAAAATACAAAAATTAGCTTGGTGTGGTGGCAGGCGCCTGTAATCCCAGCTACTTGGGAGGCTGAGGCAGGAGAATTGCTTGAACCTGGGAGGCGGAGGTTGCAATGAGCTGAGATCGTACCACTGCACTCCAGCCTGGACAAAGAGGCAAGACTCCGCCTCAAAAAAAAAAAACAAAGAGTGTATGTGTGTGATACATAGGAGCACACCTTGGTACATGATGCCCAGAGAGTACATGATCTGTCTGCATGCCGATCTGTGTGACAATACCAGCCTGTGCCAGGTGATCCCCCTGCATTCCCCAGAACTATCTGCAAAATGGTATGTGGCTCAACATGAGAAAGACATGCTACCAAGGCCACTCCTGAGTGGATAGCCACCTTGTGGGTAAGGGATGTCCCCCAGGGAGTAAGAGTTAGCTGCTGAGACAGTTAACAGCTGGAACAGATATGATGTCTGCACAGTACCAAAGCTCAAGAGTAAAGGTGGGGCAATTGGTAACTGGGTGAGTAGAAATTTGTAGTCAATTTAAGCACATGGCTGGACAAGTCACTTGGTCTACTGGAGGGCCATGATCCAGTGGTGATCTTGGTCGGAACCCTTTCAGAGTGGTGCACCCCAGAGGTGTCTCTGGCTTACCAGTTAATTGATTACATCCATACTTCCAAATAAGATGGAGAACATACTTAGACTCTACTTAAACTGTATGTTATGGGGTGAGCTGTGCACCTCTGTCCGCAAATTCATATGTTGAAGTCCTAACTCCCAGTACCTCAGGATGTGACTATATTTGGAGATTAGGTCTTTAAGGAGGTAATTAAATTAAAATGAGGTCATCAGGGTGGGGCCTAATCCAATGTAACTGGCATCCTCATAAGAAGAGACAAAGACATTTATAGTGGAAAATTATGTGAAGACAAAGGGAGAAGACGGCCATCGACAAGCCAAGGAGAGAGGCCTCAGAAGAGACTAACTTGCCAATACTTTAATCTCAGACTTCTAGATAAGAAGAGACCATAGGCATTTATAGAGGAAAACTCATGTGAAGACAAGGGAGGAGACAGCCATCAACAAGCAAAGGAGAGAGGCCTCAGAAGAAACTAACCTTGATCTTACACTTCTAGTCTTTAGACTTGGAGAACAAATAAATTTTTGTTAGTTAAGCCACTTGGCCTGTGGTATGTTATGGCAGCCCTAGCAAACCAATACACTGTATAACAGGAAAAAAGAATCTAGATCTGGGCCGGGCGCAGTGGCTCATGCCTGTAATCCCGGCACTCTGGGAGGCCGAGGGGGGTGGATCACCAGCCTGGCCAACGTGGTGAAACCCCATCTCTACTAAAAATATAAAAATTAGCTGGGTGTGGTGGCACGCACCTGTAATCCCAGCTACTTGGGAGGCTGAGGCAGAAGAATCGCTTGAACCTGGGAGGCAGAGGTTGCAGTGAGCTAAGATCACGCCATTGCACTCCAGCCTGGGTGACAAGAGTGAAACTCAGTCTCAAAAAAAAAAAAAAAAAAAAAAAAAAAATCTAGATCTGGTGCACAGGGACCTGACTTGAGCCACCTTAAAGGACAGCCATAGCTACCTGGCCAGTCTCCAGATTTGGGTCAGTACATGGACTTATTTTCTCCTCAAAAGGAGAGCCAGGCAGTCCTCAAGTAAGGACCCTTCAATAACATTACAAGTGCATCCTTTAAATCTTCCACGTGGGATCAACAGAGATTACTAAGGTATTTGCACGAGGGAAAAAGAGAAATATCCGAACTTTTGAGGAGGATTAGGCATTGGCTCTGAGATAATTCTTGGGTTCCTGATTATTGCTGTGATCCACCAGAGGGTGACATCTAGAAATGTGGCTTAAATTCATCTCACGAAGGGCACGGCATGTCTGTAAAAATCTGCAGATGTCTTCCCAGTTGCTGAGTGTATCCTTGGGATAGGTTTATTCTGCAACTGACAGAATCCACAGTTGGAATTCATGTTTCAGGGAGTGAGAACTATTATGGTAATTATAGGCTAGGTGAAAGTTTCTGGAACTTCTCCCATCCCACCAAAATTGTAAACTAAAATCAGTATTAATCCCTAGGAGATCAAAGAGATCTGCTGCCATGAGAAACCTGAAACACCCATGAGCATCTTTCATATAGTCTTATCTCACTTTCCTCTTTGGTAAAGCAGAACACAGATGAGTCTTACAGAATGATGGAAGGTTAATATAAGTTTAATTAGCCAGGGATTCTTCCAGAGGCGATCTCTCAGCTGGAGCACTACAGCACCTAGCACCAATACTACAGAGGCGGCAAAATCTGTTTTTTTCTATCTCAGTGAACAGCGAACACAGAAGCAGGTTTCTATCTACTGGCAGAGAAAGTCACGTAGCTTCACTGTTTTGCCTCATTGCTCTGTTGACATTCTGCTTCAGTGACACTACTGAATCTACAGGGACCTTCATTATCTCACTATCTTGCAGGACATTGTTCTGGTCTACTACACCAAAGGCATTATGATAGGACTTACACAGCACAAGGTGGCGTGTACTCTAGTTGTCATGCTAAGACACAGGCATGTCAGATGGTGACAGAGAAAGCCTTTCAAAATACAGTTTCTGAATGTACAATGGCCTGGTGCACAGGAAAAAGTTCATCTAAAAGGAAAGTCAAGTTTTTTACACCTTGTACCCCTTACTACTAAGAAATAAGCATAAACATCAATGAGCATGTCTGTGTGTTTCTCTGACCAATATGAGAGACCTGAAAAGGCAATAGCTTCACTCGCAGTTATGAACAGATAAAAATTTGTGCCTAATCAGTGGCACTGCCCAATGGGATGGTACTAGCCAGAAGTGAATGAGTGTGATGATATAACCTCACTCAGGGTGGAAGAGAAAAATCTGTCCAGTGAGCAGACTGTTGAGTGGTATATTTTGGGTCTATGTGGCCTATAAGGAGAGATGGCCTGAGAAACAAATATATACCGATTCACTGGCAGTGGTTAATAGTTTGAAGAGAGGGTCATCAAGAACTGGTGACATAATTTGGGGAAAAGTTATATAGAGTGTGAGAATATTTATATATTTTGTGAAAGTTCTCCAAAGAGCCCTGTCTTAGTCTACTGTGTTGCTAAAACAAAATACCACAAACTAGAATAAAGAATAGAAATTTATGTTCTCACAGTTGTGGAGGATGGGAAGTCCAAGATCAAGGCACCAGCAGGTCTGGTGAGAGTCTGATCTCTGTTTCCAAGATGGTTCCTTGAACACTGAGTCCTCCAGAGGGAAGGAATGCTGTATCCTCACACGGCAGAAGAAGGAAGGGCAAAAAGGGACAAACTCCCTCCATCAAGCCCTTTTAAAACAACATTAAACTATTTATGAAGGCTCTGCCTTCATATGCAAATACTTTCCCCACCTTCCAACTCTATTGCATTGGGGACCATTTCCAATGTGTGAATTTTGGGGGATACTTCACACCACAGCAAGCCCCATTCAGGAGAGGTTCTTATAATGAGTTAGACAAGATGATGTACCCCATGGATGCTGGCTGGCCTCTTTCTCTAGCTGCCAAAGTACCTGCTCAAAGGGCTCATAAGCAATGTGGCCATGGAGGTATGAATGAATGTTCTGCTAGGGCTCAACACAGACTTAACCTAACCAAGACTGAGCTCTGCCAAATGCCCAATTTGCTAGCAATAGCAATTAATCTGAGCCTTTCTACCAACTCTCATTTCATAGGGAGATAGGCCAGTGATGGTGGGTACATGGCATTTGACCTCTTTCATCACAGAGGAGCCAATGCCTTATCTTCACTAAAATGGAGCTTTCTTCTGGATTTGGATGTGCCCTGTATGCCTGCCATGTTTCTGCCAGCCACATCATCCATAGACTTCAGGAAGGCCTCATTTGCCATCACCACCACTGCAATTCTGACAAAGCAGCTTATTTTATAGGAAACAAAATAAGACAGTGGGCTTGTAAAATTCAATGGTCTTACAAACAATCAAGCACAGCTCAACTGCAGCTGGCCTTACTCAATGGTGGAAAGGTCTATTGAAAACTCAGTTGTGATGCAAATTATGAGGCAGGACCTTGTAGAACTGGAGTAAGGTCCTAAGGGATGCAACATAGGCTCCAACCAGCAGAACAGTATGTGCTACCTTGGCCAGATACGTGGTTCCTGGAACGAAGGACTGGAAAAGGGAGGTGACCACCTCAGCAAATGTTTACTTTCCATCCCCACGACTCTGCTTCCTTAGTACTCAAAGGATGATTATAACACAGATGATAACAATGAATCAGGCTGAAAGTTCAAAGTACGATGTGACTGTTTCAGGCTCTTTATGGCACTATACAGACAGGCCAAAGGGGAGTTGAAATGCTGGCTCATGAGAGATGAATGGGGGGAGAGAGGTACATAGACAAAAAAAAAAAAAAAAAAAAAAAAAATGTAATAAGTTCTACCTGGTGAAACATATCCAGTGCTAAAAGTTAACTAAAACAATGGCAATCTCATCAAGGTAGGACCACTGGCAGCTCAAATCCTGGGGGAATGAAGGTAAAGACTGCTAGTCAGATGAGTTATAGGCGAAGAACACAGGGAATACAAAATAAATAGAGGAGGGAAGATACAAACATCAACTACTTATTTCATGGTTACAGAAATTAGAATGGTAGCATCTACCTACCTCATTGTCTTCTTTGCTGCATCATGTATTTATTTATACATCAGTTACTTTTTTGGCTGTTTCCCTACTATTTTATTTAAGGTTTGTTGGCAGTAGTTCACTTCATTATTTAGTTGAAAAGTTAACAAATATGGGCTGGGAATGAACTAGAAGGGGAGTAAACATCACTTAGAAATCCTGGACTTGGAGCTGGGACTTGAGACTCTGGGTCATCTCTTTTGGAGGATATTTGGTGAGCACATTTCCTTTGTAGTTGGGAAAATCAGGCTGTTAGGCAATAGCTTGTTGTTACTGATTAGAAGCTCATGGAAGAAGGAAGCCAAGAGGAAAGTTATTAGTGGATATTTGTAACTTGTGTCCACCCACTCAAAATTGTTGACCATCATCCTATGTTTTGATGACTTTCCACATTTTATAAGTGTCACTTTCCCAAGGTAAAAGCCAAACATTTTGCCTCCCCTGACTAACTTGTAACTAGGAGACAGCCTAGAAATCTAGTTTTGCCTTGAGTCCCTTGTGGTGGACTCAAAAGGGAAAAAACAGCACAAGGCTGTGGCCACAGGCCGGGCAGTCAGTCTCTGCAGGATGGGGCAGAGGATGATGCTCAGCAAAGCTTCTGATACATGGTCCTAAGCATCACAGGGAGCATGTCTCAAAGCTGTCCCCGACTCATGGCTGAGGCTGTTTTGTGTAGCTTCACAACAGGGCTCTCTGGCACTCCCAGAGATCCTGTGAGCTATCTAATATCTTTAATCAACTTCTTCTCTGCTTAAGAGCCAGACCCACTCTGGCTAGTCTCAAGCAGAGAAAAAGTGAAATAAAGAATGTCAGGCAACTAAGGTTCCTGACCACAAAGGGTTTCAAGCTGGGAGCTATCACATATTTGCCTTCAAAAGGCCACTCTGGCAGCAGAGGTGTGGATGAATTAAGAGGAAAATCACAGGCTGTGGCATTAATTTAAGAGCTGATCAAGACGGGCCTTGACCAAGGGAGTGACAAAAGGGAAAAAAAAATTAAGAGGGAAAAAGGCAAAAACCACAAACCTAAACTATAAATATGCAGTTCTGTCAGTAAACACATAAAAACACACAGATTAATAAAAATCGAAAAGCACAATATCTCCTTTTTTGATTTTTGGCCTGTCAGTCTGGCAAAAATTAAAAACATTGGTAATACCCAATATTGGCAAGGTTAAGAGGAAAAAATATTAGTGAGGTAGAATTGATGGGAATTGACAGTCAAGTCTTTAAAAAGCCTTATATCACTAATTTTTACTGATACTGAAATAAATTTTCAGTAACTCTTAAAAACAATGAGGCTATTGGCAATGTCTGTACTATGCTGTTCTTTGACCAAGTTTGTGAGTAATTTTCATATTCCTTTATATCACATAATTGGAAAAACAGCCTCCAAGTCATTTATGCAAATTGTTTATAAAGAAATCTCAAAGCATAAAAAATATTAATATTATTATAGCAATGAGCAAAGTCACCAGCCTAGAGACTTCAGCTTATCCAGGGTTGTTATTAAGTATATATACCCATGTTGAGGCATATTCCAATATATGGATCTAGAAATGGAAAAAAAGGTAAGGAACTCATGCAAATGAGAGAAGATATCCAATTTACACAAAAGCATAAACAATCCACATTCATCTAAACTACCTACACAGAAACAACAACTCTATTTTCAGGGAACATGAGACATAGAACTGAAGACTGAGGAGGAAATAGGCATGGCTTTTTGGTTAGTGGTTTTGAACTTGGTTTTGAAACAGGCTTAAAAGACTATAGGATCAGCTGAAAACAGGCAGTTAGATAAATGTATAGAGAGATGTTTTTGGCACTGATGACAAAGTAAAAGCATGAATCAATTTCTGTTTTTAGTGACACTGTTAATAAACAATATAAGACAGTGGTATACCATGGCGTGTCCCTCTTGTCCCTGCAGGTGTCTAGATCTACACAGCCTAGAACAAAATGAACCTCTGTCATCTGTGAAAATCAATCCTGTGGTTGAGCTGGGTCCACAATGCTCATACCTTTTAGAAATTGACAGTTTAGTAAGAGTCTAAGCATTTATTAGCCAATCCCTACCAAAATACCAATGACATTCTTCACAGAAATAGAAGAAAATAACACTATAATTTGTATGGACCCACAAAAGACCCAAATAGCCAAAGCAACTGTGAGCAAAAGAACAAAGCTGGAAGCATCATACTACCTGATTTCAAAATATACTACAAAGCTATAGTAACCACAACAGCATGGTATGGTTATAAAAACAGACACATAGACCAATGGAACAGAATAGAGAACCCAGAAATAAGTTCACTTATTTAGAGCCAACTGATTTTTAACAAAGGTGCCAAGAACCATATTAGGGGAAAGGACATTTTCTTTAATAAATGCTGCTGGGAAAACCGGATATCCATATGCAGAAGAATGAAACTGGGCCCCTATCTCTCACTGAATATGAAAATCAACTCAAAATGAATTAAAGACTTGAATGTAAGACCCAAAACCTAAAAAACTACTAGAAGAAAACCCAGGGGAAACTCTTCAAGACATTGGTCTAGGCAAGGATTTTATGAGTCAGACTTCAAAAGCACAAGCAATAAAAACAAAAATAGAAAAATGGGACTATATCAAACTAAAAATCTTCTATACAGCAAAGGAAACAATCAACAGAGTGAAGAGAACCTGTAGAATGGGAGACAGTATTTGCAAACTATTAATCTGACAAGGGACTAATGTCCATAATATACAAAGAACTCAAATAACTCAACAGCAAATAAGCGAATCTGATTTTAAAATGTGCAAAGGATTTGAATATTTCTCAAAGGAAGACATACACACGGCCAACAAGTATATGAAACATTGCTTAACATTAATCATCAGGGAAATGCAAATCAAAACCACAATGAGATATCTCACTGCAGTTAGGATGGCTATTATCAAAAAGACAAAAACTAACAAGTGCTGGCAAGAATGTGAAGAAAAAGGAACTCATATACATGGTTCATGGGATGTTAAATTAGTACAACCATTATGGAGAACAATTTGGAGGTTCCTCAAAAACCTACAAATAGAATTACCATATGACCCACCAATCTCCCTACTAGGTATTTTAACAAAAGAAGAAAATCAGTATATTGAAGAGATCTGTACCCCCTTGCTTATTGCAGTGCTACTCACAATAGCTAAGATAATGGAATCAATCTAAATGTTCATCACCAGATGAATGGATAAAGAAAATGTGCTGTATGTATACACAATGGAATACTATTCAGCAATATATACAAAAAAAATAAATAAAATAAAATCTGTCATTCATGGTGATATGGGAGGGGGGCAAGGAAGTGCTGGGTAGAGAAGGGCAGGGTCACTGCTGAGGGCTCCACCCTTGGGCCTGTGCCCACAGACCTAAGTGAGAACAGGCACTCCTGTTTTCACGCCCAAATGTTGTATTTTCCAAGACCACCCTGGCCCACCACGCCCCCCATCTTATGCCTATAAAACCCCCCGAGACACTAGCGGGCACACACACAGGCGGCTGGACATCAAGAGGAGCAGAGGAAGGGAAGAAGTTGTTCTGACAGGCACCAGCAGATTCCGGCAGGCCATCGACAGCGGGATAACGTGAAATTCTGCCAGGGGCAGCTGGGTGGCCCAAATTAAGGGGAAGACCACCTTCCCACTAGATCCCCCTTCTGGCCTCTCCACTCACCTCGCGGAGAGCCACCTCCACTCAGTAAAACCTTGCACCCATTCTCCAAGCCCACATGTGATCCAGTATTTCTGGTACACCAAGGCAAGAACCCGGGATACAGAAAGCCCTCTGTCCTTGAGATAAGGCAGAAGGCCTAACTGAGTAGATTAACACAACCCGCCTGCAGACGGCTAAACTGAAAAAGCACATTGTAACACACGCCCACTGGGGCTTGAGGAGCTGTAAACACTCAACCCTAGACGCTGCTGCAGGGTTGCAGCCCATGCTTCCTATGAACTGCCCGTCTGTATGTTCCCCTAAGGGTTGAGCCGCAGGGCACTGATGACACATCCCCATCCCATGCCCTGTTTCAGGGATAAGGTATGTTTTCCTGTTTCAACAGCAACATGGATGAGCCCAAAGGAAATTAAGTGAAGTAAGTCCGGCACACATACACGATGGAATACTACTCAGCCATAAAAAGGAATGAATTAATGGCATTCTCAGCAACCTGGATGGGACTTGAGACTATTATTCTAAGTGAAGTAACTCACGAATGGAAAGCCAAACTCATAAGTGGGAGCTAAACTATGAGGATGCAAAGGCATAAGAATGGCACAATAGACTTTGGGGACTCAGAGAGAAAGGGGGGAAAGGGAGTGAGGGATAAAAGACTACAAATCAGGTTTAGTGTATACTGCTTGGGTGATGGGTGCACCAAAATCTCACAAATCACCACTTAAGAACTTACTACTGTAACCAAAAAAAAAAAAAGAAAAATAGAGATATATAGACATATTAAAATTTGATGATGTAATCAGAAAATAAGAAAACAAAATATCACATGTTCTCACTCATATGTAGAAGCTATTTATAAAAAAAATTGAGCTCATACAATTAGAGAGAGTTGTGAGTATTAGAAGACTAGGAAGGATGGGGAAGGGAAGGATAGGAAGAGGTTAGCTAATGGATATAAGATTACCACTAGAGTAAATTCTAGTGTTCTATAGCACTATAGGGTAAATATGGTTAACATTAATTTATTGTATATTTTTAAAAAAAACAGAAGTGAGGATTTTAAATGCTCACAACACAAAGAAATGATAAATGCTCAGGTGATAGATATGCTAATTACTCTAATTTGAAAATTACACGTTGTATACATGTATCAAAATATCACTCTGTATCCTATAAATATGTACAATTATTACGTCTACTAAAAATAAAAAACAATCCTTTAAAGAATTTACAGTTTCCTTAGGAATGTTTTATTTGCTATTTTTATACATTTTGCCTACCATTAAAAGTCCTGAGGGCTCTTTGGTTAATTTTCTTTACCCAAACAAAGTATCTTCACTAGGACATATTTTTAAAATGTATCACTATACTAACATGACAGAGTCAAACATAATTGCCATCTCTACAGAGCAGAAATTCTATTTATTTTTTGTCCAAAATCAAAGTGCTCTGTGCCTACCTTTTAAGGACAAGGGATTAGATCTTGTGAATTCTGCATTTGATGGCCTGTGCTGTTTGCGAAGTTCCAAGTACTCCCGAACTCTTGAATCAATGGTTTCTTTTAACAGTAAACAGACTTCCTAAAGCAAATAAAAAATTAGATATAACTTTCTAATTTAATGCAAAAAAGTTAACATGATATATATTAAAAAGTCAACAATGAACATTTCGTTTCATTTTGCTTTATAATTTAGCTGTGAAGGTTGAAAGGAATGTCATGTGTGCTCATGAATAACACCGCAAATTTAAATTTGCTGCTGAAGTTTGCTCGAAACCATGATGTTGGCTCACTGTGTGATCTGGGAAAGTCATTTCATTTCTTTCTGCCTCAGTTTCATACTTCTAAAAGAAAGATAAAAACATTTCAATGTAAACTTCAGGGCGAGGAGGTAATAAGTGTGGTAAAGAATGCTTTCATATAAGTATCAATCAGTTGTACTGTGACAAATAGAAGAAATAAGTCAAGAAGAGCCAACACTGGCTGGCCAAGGGCCCCAGGGAAACACCCAGTGTAGCCAGCCAGGGGACTATAGACAGGGATGGGGCCAGGAGTAAGGGCATATTCATCCACTGCTGGTGCAATGGCATGGGGAACCCACACCACAGCCCAGTCAACAGCAAGCAGCCCCCCATGGTTTCAGGGGACTGTTTCATGTTTATAGGCACAGTGTCGCTAGATCTTTCTTCAAAAGGAGTCAGAAACAGTAATTTTTATATAAACTATCCCATTTTTCAAACTTGGTCTAAAATTTTTTAAAAATCTAAACACCATCATTCATTAGTTTCTAGTCTTGGGTTTACAAATCTACTCAAGAAGGAAACTGTTGAGCAGTGAGTTAAGCAGAGAACTGGAAATCACTAATCCTATTTTCTTCTACGCTCTTGTTGATGATACTGTATATGCCTCTTTGTTTTTGTAAAAACGTACTACACTCATGTACTAACAGTGAAAATAATGTAATTTCTCTAAAGTAGATTAACATTTATTAGGCGACAGAAACACATGGTTTTAATTCAATTTCAGTATTCCTTATCACTAGTAAGTTTCAGGATAGGTCAATTGTTTTATTGTTTTGGTGTTATTTATAATAAAAGTAAACAAAAATTTAAGCCCAACCACACAATGGGAAGATACTCTTTGCAGTTGTTTCCTGCACTCACAGGAAATTGTAACCTAATGTAGAAAAAGAGAGTAAAATCATACACAAATCTAACTTTCTTAATTTAGATTAAGAACTGATGTATAAGGACTGATGATTCCTGTTTAATTCCCAAAGACTGCAGCAAACTCAGAGTTGCCCAGGTCACCTCAAACCTGTTTTGCTGGTTTCTTGCAATGTCATCTCAGGCTGATCTCTTAGAATCTTCACAAATTAAAACAACAAAATTTTTAGCTGTTCTAAAGAGCAATGATACCAAAACTTTTCCTTTATTAAAAACACTTGTACCCCTCAAACAATATAGAAAACCCTTGATTTAACTCATGAGTGTGAGTTTCTAGATAAAATACAAACACTGGTTTCCTCTCTCCTTCTTTTCATGTTGCAGCCTAAAGATGCAGTGCCTCATGGAATACAGAGATATCCCTTTGCAGTTGAGTGTTTCGGCATTGTTCACACAACAAAAAGGCAGCCTTGCTGCCTCATAGGTTTTCTTTTTTTTAAACAATTAAAGAATTTTGCTTCACATGCAGAGTTCAACTATGACTGGGCTAGAAAATATGTGCAAGACATACATGGAAACAAGGATTGCTAAAATTTGGCCATAAATGCCCTATAAGGCTAAAACTAAAAATAGCATGACAAAAATAAAGCAAAGGCTCATACACACAAACTTTCTCCCTCTAGCTGTGGGGCTTTCCTTCCGTGAGTCAGTTTGACGAATGGAAGGTAGACCAAGTGCAGTGTGATAGACACCAGTAACCGACCACACCACACTTAGTGAAGCTTTCTCTTCAGAACCACAACAATGCAAGAAAAGAAAACTTCTCAGCTACCTTTGAGGGGCAGACAAGAAGAACAAGCTAAAATCAGTGCTCAAGAGAGAGATGCAGAGGGCATCTCTAGGCTAATGGGCTGTGCTCGCTTCCTCAAGTTGACACATGGAACAGTTTGAGTTCAACTGTTTGGGTACAAAGACTACTCATGCCTCACTCAAAATAAACATATGTTAATACATGTAATTAGTTCTTTTTTCTAAAAAGGAACTGGATATTCTTAGGCTTTCACTGTATAAAATGACTGTTAAAATGGAATCAAATTGGTTGCTCATGAAATCCGAATCATGAGAGGATCTAAGGATAAAGAAGATGAAAGCCTGGGGACACTGAACCTAAGTTAAAGTCATAGCCTTTCTTCAACTAGCTTTTCTCCTTTCTTACACACACACAAATAATCCCAGAGGAATTTTAACATCAGCGAATTTTGTTTTTTTGAGACAGGGTCTCACTCTGCCACCCATGGTGGAGTTCAGTGGCATGATCACAGCTCTCACTGCAGCCTTAACCTCCTGGGCTCAAGTGATCCCCCCACCTCAGCCTCCAGAGTAGCTGGGACTCCAGACACAAGCCACCATATCTGGCTAATTTTTATATTTTTTATAGAGACGGGGTTTCACCATGTTGCCCAGGCTGGTCTTGAACTCCTAGGCTCAGGCAATCCGCCCGCCTTGGGCTCCCAAAGTGCTGGGATTACAGGTGTGTGTCACTGCACCTGGCCAACATACATTTTAAAAGGGCAAATTAAAGAAGCAGCAGCAAACCGACCATTTGGTTTTGAGAGGCAAGCTCAGCCTGTTAGAGCGACCTGCCCCTTGCAGCTGCCAGCGCAGCACTGCTCTGCAGGTCCTGTCATGCACTGCGCAGCTTTGCTAAGTCATGCCCTGCTGCCCTCAAGTAGGTACTATGAGCATCCACGCAGCTGCATGTGGCTCCTAAAAAAACAAAAACCTAGCCTCACGCTTTGGCTATGAGGTGATTCACACATCCAGGGCTTTATTTTAAAGCATTCCAAATTAACTGAATCTTGGGCAAAACAGACTCGATATTAACAAGAAAGGTCTAAGGCCGATAAAGGTCTAAGGTGGCAAAGCTGAAAGGGAATGGAGAACGAACGGGCCTGGAATGATGGATTCTATAACATTGTTAATTTAAGTAAAGTCAGAAGATTTTGGGGTGAGGTCCCCTTGGGTGACTGTTGGTCACTTTGGGGAAACGAGTGAACAGTTTTGAATCACAGCAACATGTGTCAGTAAGCTAGGAGTGGAATTATATGAAGGTAAGTGGCAGTAGGAGATATTGATTGACTTGCTAAATATTTAAAAGTCCTGAAGAGGAGAGTCCACAGTTATTTACCTGAATGATAAATCCCACCATACAGAACCTTGTGCCTTCCTTTTCTCAGCTTTAGGTCACCAGGTATTATTTGCAAAATAATGACAGCAAAGTCTTGATAATATTATCCTTTGAATGAAAACGTATTATCCTATAAAATCTTTTTTGGGGGGTGGGGATCTTTTTTCTAGTGATCTCCAAAAGCTGATTAAAAGTAATTATCACAGAAAAGGGTGGCTTTTTTTTTTTCACCACTATCAATAGTTTCTTCTCCATATACTATATTTTAACAAATCTGATTTTTATTTCTTAGTCTAAAAAGCAACTGTGATAAATGGACATCATGGATAACGATATTTTTAAAGGTATGTGAAAGCCACAAGCTGGTTACTCCTGCTCTCTGGTGAGCAGGGATCGGAGAAGGAGGCAAAGTAATGGTGAGAGCTCAATGCAGCTTGTAAGCCTCCACCACAAGCAGCACTTGGGTGGGATTGTTGAAACTTAGAACCAGGAGTAGATTTGGCATCTAGGCAAACCTCTTCACTTTCAGATGAGGAGGCTGAGGCTCAGCTAAGTCCAACATCACGCTCTGCTAAGCCCCTGGCTACTGGCTTTCCTGACTCACCATTGTGAGAAGGTACACAGTCAAGTATCTCCTCACTTGTCAAAGGCTCATGATAATACAAGGATGATAGAAAATAAAAGCTGAGGCTTTAAGATGGGTGTGAAGGTTCAGCCTTGTGTTAACTGCCACACCTGCTTCAGGTGCTCAGGCCATCCTTCACAACCAGTCAGGTTAAAATCCCTGATTACTGAAATAGTCACTTTAACTTCTTCTTCTTTTCTTTTTTAATATATAGAAATCCTTGCCCCAAAACAAAGAGGTATAAAATGTCTGGTTTAAATAATAGAGTATCATATGAAGTTTATGAATGTGTCAGTTTCTAAAGGAAAAAAAAAGTGGGTGCCTATGTGTCTGTCATTGGGAATACAATTGTTTTTCAAGGATTAAATACTCAACATTTTTTTCCCACTAATAGAAATGAAAGCTGGAAAGAGCTAATATTTCTTGTAGCAGCAGCAGCTACTTGCAATTAAATAGTAGAAAGTTTTGTTGTACCTCTTTCTTCTGTTCAGAAAACCAGCTTGTATCTTTGTTTGAACCTTGTGGCAAGATATGAAGATCCACGAGGACAGCAAAATTCCCACACTGAAAGACATTAATGGCAGAGTCAGTGTCTGTGCGGCTCATGCCCAGCAAACAATGAGAGAAAATCTCACAAATTCCTATGTGGTTGCTCATGATGAAATGGCAACAAAGTTCACTACTAGATAGAACTTTTAATAAAGAACATGGTTACAGGTCATAATCTACTACTTTTCCTAAGTTTAACATTTACAGTGGAAATGCTAAGGAGAGATGCAATGTTAATCAAGACAAGAAAGACAAAATAGCTGTCTCTGGGCTGCACCTTGAAAGGGGATGTCCAGGCATCCCGGCAGCAGTTGGAAGATGTGAAGCATCAAGAGAAGTTAAATAGGTCATTACTAGGTAGGCTCCACAAAAGAATGATTCCATGCACAGCCAGGGGAATTCTTTCTTCTAAGCAGCAAATAACAGATATAAGATACTGCATTTTTAGACGGACAAAAGGATTGGCTAGGACAGTACACTTTGGAATTAAATAGGAACATGGAAGAATGAGAAATAAGGAAGAAGATAAAGATAGATACTGAATGCTAGTTAACAAAACAAAACAAAATTCATTAAAGTATGCTACAAAACTGTACAAAGCCTGACTCTGTTCTTATTCTATAGGCTAGCGCTGTCCAGCACTTTAGAAAAAAATGGAAATATTCTATATATATGCTGTTCAATAAGACAGCCATATGTGGCCATATGTGGCTGCTGAGCACTCAAAATGTGGCTATTGTAACTGATAAATTTTTAATAAAATTTAAATTAAATTTAAATAGTTACATGTAGCTAGTGGTTCCATACTGGATAGCACAGTTACAGACGCTGTGAAAAGTTGTTGCCTTATAAATCCTCACATATGAGTGAAGTAATTTCTGAGAATCACAAGATAACTGTGAACAAACTAATTTGATAAGGAATGGGACACCAAGGTTGGGGATGGTCTGAGAGACCCAGAGGTTCGGTTTATGAGACTCAGAAGTTCAGTTTTTTCACTTCCTTGGCTGGACAGTTTTGTTTTTCTTTTTAAATTCTGTCGTATATATCAACAGTGAAAGGAAAGTAGTTTCAACAAATGGTTAGACCATCAGATGTAAATATAAAGTGAAACTTGACACCTACCTCACGCTATACACAAAATTTAATTTGAGACGGATCACATACCTAGGCAAAAAAGCCAAAACTATCTACCTGATCTTCGGAATAGGAAAAGATTTCTTAGGACCCAGAAAGCACCAAATATTGAGAAAAATAGTTGTAAAATTGTTAAATTTTCAAAATTAAAAATTTCTGTTAACCAAAAAAGCACCATTAATAAAATAAATAGGTATGTTACAGACTGGGAGAAATGTATTTATGTATTCAAAAATACATGTATCTGGCAAAAAGGATTGGTACCCAAAATATGTAAAGAACTCCTACAAGCTGATATTTAAGAAAAAACAAAAAACAAAAAACCTGAGTTTGAACAGACACTTCACAAATAGGATAAATGAATGGCTAATAAGAAAATGAAAAAAGTGTTCAATATCATTAGTTATCAGGCAAATTAAAATTAAAACCGCCAAGAGATACAACTATAATACCCACCAGAATGACTACAATTAAAAAGACTGACATAACATGAAATGTTGGTAAGGATATGGAGCAACCCAAACTCTCATACTTTCCCAGTGGAAATGTAAGATGGTCTAACCACTCTGGCAAATGGGTTTGTCAGTTTCCTGTAGTTAAACGCACATTTACTTATCAACTGAGCCAATGATTCCTCCCCAGGTATTTACCCAAGAGAGATGAAGTATATGTGCACACAAAGACTTGTATGCAAATATTCATGGAAGTTTTATTTATAATAACCCAAAGTGAAGACAACCCAGAAGTCTACAACAAGAGAACAAATTGTGCCATATTCATGCAATGGAATGCTACTCACCACACTACCGATAGACTCAACATGTATTCATCTCAAAAACATTAGGTTGAACAAAAGAAGCCAGACCAAAATAACACATACTGTATGGTTCCATCTATATATAATTCTAAAACAGCAAAATCAATGTGTGATGAAAGGAATCAAAACAGTAATTTCCCAGGGGGGTAAAAAACTGGGTGAGAACTGTCACAAAGGAACTTTGTATGTGATAAGAATATTCTGTATCTTGATGGGGTATGTTATGTATACACTGCAATCAGTTCCTTTCACTATATTTAAATTATACATCAATAATAAACAATTTTTAAACACTGTGTAAAATGCACTCATACTTGTTGGCAGTTATTTAAAATATAGGTATTACGTCCCTGAAAATGTGTGGGAGACCAAAATGAAGGTTACTGGGTAATAAACTGTGAAGCATGTTGAAAGATGGTTTCCTATGATGTAAAAGAGTGCACTTTAGTGTGTTACAGTTCAGTGTGTTGCAACCAGCATTTTATTTTAATGAAAGAGAACTGAAGATAATATTAGAATGCAATACAAAATATCAATGTGTCATATGGTAAGATCAAGAATTGTTTTGTGAAATGTAAGTAAGTGTGTACTCAGTTATGATGGAAAGCCTATTTCTTATTGTGGGTTGTAATAAAAAATGTTTGAAAACCACTCAAGTATACTGTTAAAGTCCTTCTCAGCTGTTGGTTACAGAATTTAACCTTTAAGGAGTATGCTGCCACCAGGTGGAGGTCGCATGCCACAACTACAGGATCTTAGCCACGGAATATTAACCTTTCCTGTGCCATGGACTTATTTAGCCAACTGTGAAGCTGATGAACCTTGCTCAGAATAATATTTTTAAATGCGTGAAACACAACACATAGGATTAACAAGAAAACCAATTACACTGAAGTACAGTTATCTTAATGAAAGAAAAATTTGAGACATAGGAATGTATGCCCTTGTTTATTAAGGCATTGGGTCTTGTCACATAGTGATGGATCTAAGCATAAATGATATCTTCATTAACTGCAACAAGCTTAATGTAATATGAAAAGAGCTATAATTTCTAATGGTGACAAATACTGCTAATATTATTCATATTTTTATTATGAATCCTACGTTCATAATAAAAAGGAAAACTAAATTTACTAGAACTTGATGACAATAAAGACGTAACTTTTTCCCATGCAAGTTCACTGGCCTCTGAATTCAATCACAGGCCCATTGAAGTTCCAAGGATTCTGGAATAAAAGCCCTTCCAAAATGGTAAAATATGTCTCAACACATTTTATTGCAGGTTCCTACAGGTGCTCTTTCCTGATTTTTTAATCTAAACCAAGTTCACTGCTACCTTTTCATTAGCAAAACTAATTGTTTTTTTTTTCTTGTAACCCTCCTACCACCACAAAACTAATTTAAAAAAAAAAAAAAAAAAGGGTGGGGGGAGGGGAATCTTAAGCTTAAGCAACTTGAATTGATACTGTAACAGCAGCTTGCTGAAGAATTAACCTAATAGTAAGGTCCAATTTGGTATTTTTCTCACCATTTTGTGACTTTGATCACAAATAACCTAGTCTAAGTTTGAAAATAAACAGATTGAGTAGAATGTCTCTTTTTAGAAAAATAAATTGTCAAATCTTACTGTGGTGATCAGACTTTCCTGGGGTTTCTGGAAGCCTCCACTGTTTGGCAGGCAGTCCCCTCCCCCGCAGGGGGCTCTCCCTCTGCAGCCTGCAGTTCTGAGCTCTTAACTCCCTCCCACACTAGGCAGAGGTATTCTGCCTTTCCAAAGTTCCCTGCTCTCAAAGCTTTGCTTCTTGTCTCTCATGAGAAAACAGAAGTGAAAACAAAAAAAAAAAAAAAAAAAGAAAGCTTCTTACACTGCCAGCAGCACAGCCTCCCTTTCTCCTCCTCCTAATGAGAAGGTTATTTCTAGTCTCAGAAGATCAACTCTCCAGCTTTCTTCTGAGAGGAGCAACATGGTAACCATCACTCCTTTCTCAGCCCAGAACTGGTCACTCTGCAGAGGCCAAGCCACCTCTTGAGCAACCAGCAGGCTGCTAGGAATAGCTTCACATTGCATGCACTGGGCTGCGAGTCCCCCAGCCAGGGTCTGGTCTGGCTTCTATCCCCTCCACCCAGAGGAGTCAGCCAACAACAGGGGTGTCACCCCCAACTCCTCCCTTTCCCTAACCCTCCAGAATCAGTCACGCATCTTGTCCATTTTAATTTTTTAGAGCATTCTCACACACACTTCTCTCCTGCTCTGCTGCTCATATCTTCTCTCACTTGGAAGATTACAGTCACTTCTGTCGGTGTCCTGGATGAACCTTCAATGCATATCCAGGAAATCTCTAACCTATACATCGGATCAGTCCACTCATGCGGCAGCTCAGAGCAGCAACTCACAAGCCTTTAATGAGGCCCATGTCTTTGTCTCCTGCACCTGACTTTTTCATCCTTGGCTTACATTACAACTTGCCTCGCTGCTTCCATGCTTGTTGAGATCCTATACATCCTCGAACCCTAGCAGGAGTATGGCCAACTCTGTGAAGCTATTCTGAACAGTTTCTCTTTCCCTGCTCTGGACCAGCCCATTCTTCATGTGATTATTTATTTCTACATTAAGTGACTGGTCCATGTAGGGCCCCCATCCTAAGCTATAAGCTCCATGGAGACAGGTCTATACCTCTGCCAACCTTGTATCCCCAGTGATCAACACACTACCAGCTCTCAGTGAATGCTTAATATTTAATGAAAGGAAGACAAATGAAAAAAACAAATGACAGAACAAGTTAGCCCCAAGTATTGGGCAAATCACAGCCTTGTCTGCAAAGGGAGAGCTCTAAGCCCTTTCAAGGGACCAAGCCATTCCTATTCGGCCCAGTGCACTGATACATCATAGAACAACTTCCTCTCTCCCTATTCTGGAGTAGTGACAACTCTGCCATCACCAACAACAACCAGTCATTTTTCATATTTTGTGAAATGGGAATACAAGAATCTTAGGATTACTTCACTGGAAACTCACTGCCAACTGAACGTGTTGGTTATTTTTCCTATCTCTTTCCTAAGAATTCCAGAGGTGCAACTCACACTATTTCCAAGTCCTCAGAGGTGGGAGGTCTTGTCTTCTGTGTTTACATTAAATATAAGAATAAAGGTGAAAATATTACCATTTCTCACCCACAAAGCCATCTCTGGAGCAGACTCAGAACTCTTAAGAGATGTAGAAAGGTGCCCACATTCTCTCATGCACTCATTGATCACCTGAAACACCTGTTGAGTTTCACAGGGGCACTAGCCAGGCCCTGAGAGAGGGAGGGGCAGCAGCTGGGCACTGTGGCGTGTGTGACCACGGCACATACTCAAGGACCAGAGGGAATGGAGTGACAGCTCTGCCTGAGGAAGGTGAGGGAAGGGAAGGTGGTGTCGCAGTCAAGTACTGAGGAACAGGGAAAGGAGTGCAGAAGGAAAAATGAATAACACCCCATGAGAGCTCGCGTGCTTTGGAGACGGAAAAGAGTCTCAATGCAGAAACACAGGGCATTGCTGGCAGATGGGGCCAATAGGGCAGGAAGACTCAGGCCACAGAGGGGCCCTGGACAGGCCGAGGAGGCTGGTGGGCTGGAGGGCTCTCTTGGGTAGGAGTGTGGAGCATGGGCGGGCAAGGGGAAATCACCGGAGCCAGGCAGACAGGTTCAAAGCCACTGCAGGAACCCAAATAAGAGATCAAGCAAGGTGATCTCAAGGTGAAGGGGAAGGGGCACATTTGAGGGACACTCAGAAGACAGAAGTAACAGGATGTGGTTGGGTGTGAGGGAGAGGAAGGACAAGGGTGAGGCCCAAGGCATGTGGTCAGTTTCTACCACACCCACCGGGTTTCCAGAGGCAGCTTACATACATGGGTCTGTCGCTGAGAAGCCACACAAATCGTCATTGGCATTTTACACCCACCCGGCATTGAGGGTATAAGGCAGCTTCAAGTAACGAGGCAAAGATTAAAAATGGGGAGAATAAGTAAAGGCAAACAAGAGTAAAAACATAACATGAAACCAATGATAGGCTTGCATGAAATTCCCACCATAGTCCCAAGTCTTTGCAACATCTGGCTCTGAGATTCCTAGGTACAAATGTGAAAAATACAGCACCAATCAGAGTCAAGAAGATGAGAAGGAATCCATGCTGAGGATAACTCAATCATTTCTGATACTATAGCTAGAAAGAGTTTCTCCTAAAGGCCTCCTCAGAAAACATGGAAATTTTCTTCCTGGAGTATCAATTTTACAAAAAAGTTCTGGAAAACATATTAAATATTTTCATATTACCACAAACTGCATATATCTTACAACATAAAATTTTATAGTGATGTGATTTTTAAACAATCACAGTTTAAAATATTGATTGCCATTTACAGAGCACCTATGTTCCAGGCACTGTGCTAAGTTTTACTCATAGCATTCAATTAAATCCTTGCCACTCTGGTGAAGGAGCACAATGATTATTCTCATTTTGTAGATAAGGAAGTTGAATTCGGGAAGGTCTAGTCCAAGATTACGCAGGCAGTGAGTGCCAGACCCAGGAATCAAATCCAGATCTGAGAGACTCCACATTGCCAGACATTACTCTGAGGAAATTTACCCCTGTGGAAGGCTACTCAGGACACACTTCCAGCCTCATGTGGGAGCATATTTAGGCTGTCTAGCCTGGAACCCACTCCCCTTTATTTGGGAGCTGGCCCTTATTCCCTCTAGGTGAGCGACGGCAGCCAAGTGTGCCCTAAAACACTGTACGCCTTAGTGCCTGGTGACTGCACCAGGGATTCTCAACAGGGTCCCGCAGCTCCCTTCCCTGGGCAGCCTGATTCCATGTCTGATTCCATTCCAACACAGGTACGGAGAGCTCAGATACTCGAGCTGCCACTGTAGGGTCCCATGCTGAAACACAAGTGCAGTGAGGCAGTGAAAGCCTCACTGTAGAAAGAACGAGGTGGGAGGGGTGGTTAGGGAGAAGAAAAGGTGAAGAGGGGAAAGAAAAGAATGCGGAAGAGGATGACAGCGATAAACCCTGCGAGAGGTGGGGTAGAGCTGTGAGGGTAGAAGAGAAGTCTCCTGACATTAAGAATCCCTATCCAGAGAGTTAAAAGCTGAAGAAAAGTCATTGCAAGTGTGTTGTCAATTGAATTCCCTTGGCCAGTTACTAACGTGAAATACTGGCCCAGGAAATCCAAGCTTGTAGTTTACATTTAAGAAAGGGAACCAGCATACCTTTTGGATGGCATACTTAGTAAACTAGCAGACAGGTCAGGAGATGGGAGAATAAAGAGTCATTCTGTTGGAATATACTATATATTTAGTCCAATTGCAAAAATTTACTAATGGTGAACAAGTTGGCAATAACAATAGTTAAGATTCACGGAGCACCTGTGTGCCAGACACGGTGTCAAGCCCTTTCTGTACATTATTGCATTTAATTCTTGTGACAACCCAAAAGGCAGAAACTATTACCCCTTGGTGTTCTGGACACACTGAGAAATTTAAAAGCACTCTTTCTCTTTTAGGAGATCGCTGGTGATCATGACTGGGTTTTGTTTGGTGTGGTGCCTTGCCAACCTGGCAATACTTGTCAGGTTGGGTACAAGGAACACTCCATAATCTCAGTAACAGAATTAGACACAGCCTGAATTTGAGATCATAACACACAAAGAAGGCCTGGAGAGGCCGGGTGCGGTGGCTCACGCCTGTAATCCCAGCACTGTGTGAGGCCGAGGCAGGCGGATCACAAGGTCAGGAGATAGAGACCATCCTGGCTAACATGGTGAAACCCCGTCTCTACTAAAAATACAAAAAAATTAGCCAGGTGTAGTGGTGGGCGCCTGTAGTCCCAGCTACTCGGGAGGCTGAGGCAGGAGAATGGCATGAACCCGGAAGGTGGAGATTGCAGTGAGCCGAGATCGGGCCACTGCACTCCAGCCTGGGCGACAGAGCGAGACTCCGTTTCAGAAAAAAAAAAAAGAAGCCCTGGAGAAAGCCCTTTGATGACTAATAGGAGAATGGCCTAGCGCAGGAAGTCCAAAGACCATGAATCTCTTCTAATGATGCCCCAGTTTAGGAGGGGTTGAACCACCTCCTTTCTCTACTGTCAGTTTCCCTATATACAAAATGAGTGGACTGAACTAAATTGCCTTCAAGGTGCCTTCCCTTTAAGATCTCATCTCCTGGTCATTTTGGTTTGCAACCATTTACTTGGATTCTACCTGCACACATAGTGTCTGTCCTGCTGTGGAGGTTATAAAAGAGTCACACTGAGACTAGCACCTCATACTGTCCTCTGTCAGTCCACTATGGACTGTCCACCAGGTGGCCTTTGTGAAGGAGCTGCCTTCTGTTACCTTTGGGTTATCAACGTCTAGTACTGGGTCTGGCACACAGATGCTCGTGAAGACTGTTTGTTAAATGAAAACATACATCAGTGATGAAAATTAAGTGGCTGGCTTATTCTCTCTCTAGGAGGGATTACCTCCCTCTCACCTGCACCCTGAACGCAGGAAAAAAAAACACTACAGAATCAAGCTCACGGTTTACAACTAAGGTTGCCCCAGGTGTGCACAGAATACTGTCACTCATGAATTGGAATGGCTATTTCCCCACTTTCCAGTCAATCAGGCAGAACAAGATGCAAGTACAAAGCCCTGGTTGACAATGTGAATCCAGACCCATTAAAGGGAACTTTCTTGGTTGCAAATGGATGACTAGTTCTTTAAGCTTGAGTTTTTCGGGTTAAAGGGATGCTTGGGAGGGTGTGACCTGTCTGAGGTGAAAAGGACTCAGGAGGGGAGGGAGCTCCTGTCTCCTGTTTAGTGTCTGTTGTGGGACCTCTGACTACAGGTCAAGGATGTGTAACTTCCCAGTCACTTGTTTTCCACAACAGATTTATTACTATGGTTGGGGAAGGATTCTACAAAGATAAAGAGTAAAACACAAAGGACAGAGAAAGAAAGATGAGGGAAAAGCAGAACAAATGACTTTGACAGCAGCTTCTAAAAGGAGGAGAAAATCAAATAAGAGGCTGTGATGTCCTTCAGTAAATCATCTCTGGTATCCTATTGAGAAAGAGTTTTGTGTTTTGACCCAGAGTGCTGTAGGGTGGCTCACAGTCTCCCTGGATAAGATTTGAGATGGGATGCAAAGTACTGCTTGGAATAAAGCAATGGTCAACCATGTTATTATGAAGGGCTGCTTAAATTTCACATATGCCCCTGGGACCCTGGGGTAGAATTCCAGGCTGAATCACAAACTCTCAAAGCCATCACTGCATGAAGAATACATTTGGGAATAGGCTCTCTGGGGGTCCCTTCGAAAGATGAGAACTGATTTCATTTCTTTAGACCCTCCCTAATGGTTTTCAGGACATGATTATTTCAAGTATAACCTGCAGGTACCTTCCCTCAGTCGACTGGTCAGTGGCATAGACACAGCAGGTGTGGCAATGAGTAAAACAGTGGCTTGGTTCAGCACAGACCTGACTTCAAATCCTAGCCCTGAGCCTCAGTGGCTCTGAGACACAGGTTAAGTTCCTCCAATGTAAAATGGAGACAGCAATGAAAACTACGTCATGGTTTTATTTTGAGGATGACATGAGACAATGTGGGCATGAGGCTTCTGCACCATGCCAGCCACACAAAGGGCTCAAGGAAGAAATATTGGCCGCTTTTCTCTTTTTTTTCTCCAAAGGTAGAATTTGTCTTAAATTCCAAAGACTTTTAAATGAATTCTGAACTGTCAGTTCCATAAGATTTACAAATAGGTAGGGCAGAGGTTTCCACCTATTCCTATTAAGAGCCAATAAATGCCTCATAATTCTTCTGCACGGTTTTACTCCGGCCACACACTGCTTCTACGAAAAAGAGGAGATGGCTTGTAATCACACCACATTACAAGTAAAACTACAAACTCTCCTCTTACATATTTCTGCAAGAGAGCACATGAAACGAAAAGATACCCTGACAGAAACTGTAATGTACTTGTCCGTAAGGCCCCTGACTTGAAAGGGTGCAAAGTGGCTGGGACACAAGCATCACCCATATTTAGCAACATTTATGCTGGTCAGGAGCATGTTCTGGATCAATTATGGCATTTATAATCTGAAACTGGAGTATGGGAAACAACAGGAATATCAGCACTCACAAATTTTGTCCACAACTTGATCTAACATGTGTGATCATGAGGCATTGGAATGTGGCTTTGATTTTAAACTAAGAATTAACATGTTAGAAAATATTCTTTAATATTTGTGAAGAATCTTGACATGAAAGAAAAGCTTTTCAGTTTATGAGTTAGAGGAATTTATGACAAACTACATATGAGTCAAAGAAAACCCCTGTAAATATTCCCCTAGTGATCAACACCTAGGTTGGCAGATTGTTCTAAAGGGTAGCCAGCTTTGGAGGGAGATTTCTTGAAGCAGGAAGGAAGAGGAAAGACAGGTAGCATAATTTTCCTACCTCTATGGGTGGAACCAAAGTGTCTTTGATAAATACTTTGGGGATTCTGGATGACTTAGAGGAATTCAGTTTATTTGTTTATAGGAAAATAAGGAATCCCCCCCACAGTGGTAATTTTTTCCCTGGAATCTTCTCATTTACTTTCTAATATAACAAAGGACTTGCCAGATAAAGCTATGACAGGTACTCTCTGCTCAATCCAGCTGCCATTTAATTTTTTCTGGGGTATTAGCATTGTATGAGTCCTGCTTTGTTTTTTGTTTTTTAACATACAGCTGTGTCACAGAATGAGTACTGTGTTCAAGGGGGCTACACATTTACTCTTTTAAAGTGGGTGTCAACTTTGACAGGCCAAAGATAGGGCTAAGTGTGACCTTTACAGGAGACAAACAGCATTGAAGTATGTGGCTGCAAACTAAAACACAACCTCAGAATGAGGAGTTTCTACTATTCCAGGGCTCAGGGTTACCAGAACCTTGGAGAGCCCCAACAAAGTCAAGTGCTAGTCCTGTTTGTACCCTTGGCCACACTTAACCATCCTGGCTCTGCTAGTTCAGGAAAGCTCTCTGTGTGTACGACCTTAGGGATATTTACCCACTAGAGCCTCGAGCCTAGACTACCGGTTCTCAGAGTACCAGCAGCCACAGCATCTCCTGAAGCTGATTTGATGTGCAAATTCTTGGATCCTACTCAGACCTACTCAATCAGCAATTACAGAGAGGGGGCCCAGGATCCGGTGTTTTAACAAGCCCTCCAGGTGATTCTGGCACATGCTGAAGTTTAAGAGCCCCTGCTACAGGCCCCCTTGTATCCTGGAAGAATACTCATAGCATTCTCTGTAGAATACAGGAACTTTTTTTGAGGTTACAATAGAACGGAAGAAAAAAATACCTGATGAAGTTTCACCATGTAATACAACAGGAAATATATTGACCAGAATATATTTCAACTGTAAAACTCACAAGTAAAAAAATCACCATTTTATCATAATTACAAGAAAATAGTTCCTTTAGTGTAAATTATGATTTTCTTTAAAAAGAAAAAAAAAAAAGGCTGAGCATGGTGGCTCACGCCTGTAATCCCAGCACCTTGGAAGGCCAAGGCAGACAGATTGCTTGAGTCCAGGAGTTCGAGTCTAGCCTAGGCAACATGCCAGAACCCCATCTCTACTAAAAATACAAAAAAGTAGCCGGGAATGGTGGTGCACACCTGTAGTCCCAGCTACTCAGGAGGCTGACGTGGGAGAATCATCTGAGCCTGGGAAGTCGAGGCTGCAGTGAGCCAAGATTGTGCCGCTGCACTCCAGCCTTGGCAACTGGAGTGACACCCTGTCAGAAACAAACAAACAAACATTCTCCAGAGGTGAATGTGATGTGTAGCTAGGGTGAGAGCCACAGATAAAACAGTGCCTTGCTGAGCATCTTCAAGATTCACCTCTGAATTAGGATGATAAAGATGATGAAAATCCAAAGGGAAAAAGAGATCTACCTGCTGGATGAAGGGAGAGCCTTAGGAAGAAACAGAAAGGAAAGGCCAGAAATGAAAAGAAAGGGGGCTGTAAACTCCGAACAATTAAGGAACAGATATAACTGCATTTAAATCCTTTAATGAGTTAGATGACTGGGCTCAGAGGAATCCATCCCAGGGCACCAGAGCCTGGCTCGACCACCGGGATGAGGAGGATCACAAGAGTTACCTGGAGAACCTAGAGAGACCACAAATGATGCTGCACTTTTCAAAAAGGAGAGAAAGATGGATTTTACAGCTATACATTTAATCCATAACAGACTATTAAGGGAGAGCCTGAAGAAAACCCCAATTATGAAAAACTAACCTCATTTTCTTCTTTGACAATATTCTTAGCTGCCATGACTGGTGAAGGCAGTTGACAAAGCACACGTGAACCTCAGCCAGGAATCAAATGAAGTTCCTCATGACATCCTTTTATTCACATTACTCCACTAAAACAGCTTCTGTCACGGTTACCAATGATCTGCATGTCACCAAGCCCAATGGTCAGCTCATGATCCTCATACTACTCTACCTCAGCACCATCTAACAAAGTGGTTCTTTCACTTCCTGCTTTCCTTGATTTCTTGGGACACCAGAAGTCAGCTTTGCTCGTTCTCCTCCCTCCTCACTGGCCACACTTTCTCAGTCTCCTTTGCTGGCTTGTCCCATCACTTTGGCCTCTAAACACTAGAGAGTCCAGGGCTCAGTCCTTAGACCTCTCCTTGCCTCCATCTGCACTCTCATCAGTCTCAAGGTTTCAGACACTGGGCAGTTTACATGCTGAGAGCTCCTAGTCTTTTTGCTGTAGCCTAGACCTCCTTCTCGCCTCCAGAGGCATATATCCAATTGCCTACTGTACATCTCCACTTGGGTGTCAAATAGACATCTACAATTTAACAGGTTCAAAACCAAACTATTAATGTTTACCCTCAAACATGGTAACTAACGGTAACTCCATTCTCCCAGTTGTTCAGGTCAAAAACGTTGGAGTCATTTGTGATGCCTCTGTTTCTCCCATATTACACATCCAATCTATTAACAAAACCTTACAGTTCTACCTTCAAAAGGGCCTGGCACATGGTAGGAGCTCAATAAATATTAATGAAATGAATCTATGAACAAATGAGTCCTGATGAATAAAACAACAGAAAAATAGAAGTGGATGAAATGACAGGTGGGTTCATAACCAGTTAAACAGCCATAACCACAGGACCCACTAACGGCCAAACAGCAACCTGGATGGGAATGGTAAACAACTTTTTCCTCGACCCTGGTCTTGGTCTGCGTTTCCAGCACTGGAATGGATGAATATATAGGGAACATACCCACAAAATAGGTGGATGACACTGCACAGAAGGGGACAGTGAATATCTGGGGTAGCAAAAACTGGATCTGGGAAACAAAACAAAACTCTAAAACTGGACCTCTGTGATTCAGAGGGAATCTAACTAGAGAGAATTTAACTAGGATATATGTGTAAGGGTCATATAACGTTTGGCTCCAAAAAACTAACAGCCCAAGTGGAGGCATTCTTAGTCAAGAGTAAGTGCTGTGAGCAGGCAGCAGAGTACCGTCGCTGTAAATGATGTTAATTTCATCTTAGGCTGCCTTAACAGCAGTAGCCGGGAAAAGTGACAGGATGAGGCTTTATGCATTTAGTGCTCAATTACTCTCAATATTGAAATTGAGACAAACTATCACATACCCAAATGAGAGTGATGATAACAGCAACACTTAAAATCATGTCATGAGCATCAGCTGAAGAAAGTAAAATGATTAACCTAAAAAAGAATAGCCAGGATAATATAATATTAACAGGGCTTTCAAAGGTGGAAGAATAATCCTTAGTTCTCTAGGGCCTTAAGGGATAGAGAACCAGATGAAGCAGAGAAACCATAAGGAGACAGGTACTGGCTCCACCTAAGGAAGACGATCAGACCAGCAGGACTTTTCAAACAGGAAGTGATCTGCCGCAGGGGGTGTGCACTGGCCACTCAACACAGCGGAGAAAACTCTATTGACACAAAGCCCATTAAAATGGGCAACTGAATAAATATTGCACTGTTATCATAGGCCACTGGTCTCCCTGTGAGGAGTGATGAAAACTACACAGGAAAGGATTGACTGCTGGCTTGTTGCATTGGACTGATTTAGTTACTTCAACCATCCAATGCACCATTGGTTTCCTGGTTTTTTGTTTGTTTGTTTAGTTTACACCTAAAAATGTGGGATTATAAACCCCAAAAATCTGAGAACTTGACTTGTTAGTGACTTTAACATGCAAAGCATGGGCTTTAGAGTCATACAGATACATATGTGTGCAAACACTGGCTGCCCCCTTTACTGGCCACAGAGCCAGGGCCAAGTTTCTCAGCCTCTCTGAATCTCAATCCCTTTATCTGTACAATGGGGACAATAATCCCTGCCCTCCCAGAGATGTTATGATTAAATTCAAAAAGAAAACAGAGTGCAGTGTCCACAAACAGGAATTAACTAATTGAGGGTAGTTAACAAACATCATTCTCAGTCTCAGTATCTTATTTAACAAGGGTGACAAAATTGACCACTGCTGTCCAATAACATTCTGTGATGATGCACATGTTCTATATCTACAATGTCTAATACCTTAGCCTCAAGCCACATGCCGCTACTGAGTATCTGAAATGAGGCTGGTGTGAATTTTAAATTTTATTTCTAATTAAATTGGTTAATAAGCAGTTAATTTATTAACTTAAACAGCTACATATAAACTAGTCACTGCCACACTGGACAGCCTAGACACTTCCTTAAAGTGACTCCTGGTTCAAAAATCCTGGTTCTATTATTTTAGTGAGAGACTAAAACCACAAAGGGCAAGCAACATCGGGAACCTCATAATAGGAAGTGCCCAGTGATGCAAGGGGAATCCCATCCTGCAGGGAATTCCAGAAGGCTCCTAAGGACCACATGTGAGGGAATGATAGGGACTAACCTGGGAAATTTCTTTGAACTTTACCAAAGAAGCTGCTGATCCAATAGAATTGTTTTATTTTAAAGGTGTTTTCCTTGTAAATAGAAAATGAAGCAATAAAAACTGTTACTGACAAGTAAAGGATTAAGAAGTTTGTTTCCCTTCACCTTTCACCCTCACTCAGCTTTATCAAATCAGAAAACAAAATTCAAAATTCATTCAATGCAAAATAATCCCTTAGTTTTGCTGAGAATGAACCTTAAAGTTTGGCACTGAATTTCCCTCACTATTCTGCTCTGCTTCAGAACTCAGGAAACAATCCCGTGACTACTTTCATCACAGAGAATTTCTACAGAATGAGTAAGAGTTCAAAGGGAATCTTCAACCAATTCATGCCTAAGGCAGGAAATTGAAATGGGACAGAATATGTTAGACAAACACAGGCGAGGTCTGCTGGTGAGAGCCGAGTTTTTCTTCCTCTGACCCATTTTTAGAGAACTACAAAGAGGAATAAAGGGAGGTCGTTAATTGGTCACAGGACTTGTGTAGAGCCACCTCTACTTTCCTTTTCTAGTTGACTGCTGGGAATAACACCCTCTTCAAGGAATGCTCAAAGGGGAAACGTGCTGGGACAGGAGACCACTGATGAAATGGCTTCAGAAGCTGAAGATCATTAATTAAGAATATTTAGAGTGAGGTTCGAAGCTTCGCTGAAAAGAGTGGGAGGGACAAGTCTGTATCAGCTGCTACCTACACATTAGCAATTAAGCCTTATAAAGGCTCTCAGTGGAAAGTTACATTTCCCAGGCATCCTCCTCGGATAAGTGAAGAGCATCCTGAGCCAAATGAACTCTGAAGACCATAGCATTGACTTCAGAGTAATACTGCCAGCATCCACTATTACACACCCTTGATTCTCAGGATTTGATGTCTTCAAAATACCACTACCCATTGCCTGACATAGTGTTTCTCAAACTTGGGCGAGCATCAGATTCACCAGGAGGGCTTGTTAAAAACACACATTGATTAGCTTTGTGCTCGGCTAGGTATTAAAAAAACAAAAAGAAGAAAGAAAGAGAGGGAGGGAGGGAAGGAAGGAAGGAGAGAAAGAAAGAGAAAGAAGGAAAGACAGAAAGAAAGAAAGAAAGAAAGAAAGAAAGAAAGAAAGAAAGAAGGAAGGAAGGAAAGAAAGAAAGAGAAAAGAAAGAAAACAAAAAGAAACACAAATTGCTACAGCTCAGCCCCATGGTGAAACTTAAACCTGGGGTGAGGCTGAGAATGCGTTACTAACAGACTCCCAGGTAATACTGATGCTGCTGGTCTAGAGACCACACTTTGAGATTCACTGGCCTAGAAGAGTGGTTTGCAACCCTGGCAGCACCTCAGAATCACTTGAGGAGCTTTTAAAATAATAATTATGTCCAAATTCTACACCAATGAAATCAAATCAGACTCTCAGGGTGGGGCCTGGGTATCAGTATATTTTAAAAGCTCCCTACCAGATTCTAACGCGCTGGCTGGGCTGAAACCCACTGCTGAGATGATTACCTTCAACTATTTAAATTTGGAGACTACATATACTCTGAACAGTTTAATAATTATTCCTTGTTTTAAGTAAATTCCATACCTTTCACACTCATAAAATGAAAAAGAGAAGCAGAAAACTACCTCGTTTTTCCTTACACATTAGAGATAGGGAGGCAGATCCTGGTGTCTGCTTTATTCCACCTGCCCTTACTGGTGATGGTCACTTTCTTCTTCTTTTTTTTTAACAAACCAAAATATAATAAGCTCCTTTGCACCTGGAAATGTCACCCTCCACTCCAATTCTGCTATTTAGACAGGATTCCCTGCAGATTTACTAACTAGAGCAACTCATGCTTTGTGAACACTGATAAATCTTCTAATCCCTTTAAAATATGGTAGGTAAAAAGTGATACATTTTCATGACAATCCTACAACTATTCGAGGAGCAGGTAATATTTCCAAAACACTTAAATTCTTCTAATGTTTCTTCCTTCAGTCTCTTTTCTATCCTCCTTGAATGTCTTTTTTTCTTTCTAAATCAGATTCTACTTTTCCTTCATCTATCATCTGCCTGCCTGTACACTTCCTTCATCACCTCTGCCTTAATGTGACAAGTGTAAACTTTACAATTAGTTATTCTTATGAAATAAAGTTTTATGGTGCCTGTTCCTAATTTAACAAACAAGGGAACTGAGTATTTTTATTTGGTGAGATAAAAAGACACTAAATTATTTTTGGTATGTGCCTCCTGATTAACTCTGCCTTGGGCATTAGTCCTCAACAGGAAACTTATTCCCCACCCTTAATTCCTTAAATTAAGAAACCTTCAGGCTACAGTCCACTGTGTGCCATGAATCAGGACCTATTGGTGAAATGTGACAATACAGTTTACCTCAAAATAATACAGCCAAAGAATAAGGTCTGGTGCGGTGGCTCACACCTGTAATTCCAGCACTTTGGGAGGCCATGGCAGGTGGATCACTTGAGGTCAGGAGTTCGAGACCAGCCTGGCCAACATGGTGAAACCATATCTCTACCAAAAATACAAAAAATTAGCAGGGCATGGTGACATACACATGTAGTCCCAGCTACTTGGGAGCCTGAGGCAGGACAATCCCTTGAACCCAGGCGGTGGAGGTTGCAGTGAGCCAAGATGGCACCACTGCACTCCAGCCTGGGCGACAGAGTGAGACTCTGTCTCAAAAAAAAAAAAAAAAAAAAAGATGAAGGGCTTTATCAATAAGAATCTAGAACTGTAATACTGTAATTTTAGATTCTTAATCAGGAGGTGATTTTGCTCCCCTCCTCCCTGTGTACAATGTCTGGAAACATTTAGGACTGTCACAGCTGGCATCCAATGGGTAGACTCCAGGAGTACTGCTAAACACCCTATACTGCACAGGCCAGCTCCCACCACAAGGCATCAGCTGGTCTATAATGTCATTAGTGCCAAAGTAGAGAAACCCTGGTCTAAAAGCTTTTGCATGGAGCCAGCTGACTTAGCCCTGGAGAATTTGCAGGGATCGAAGGCCAAGAGGAGGAAGAAAAAGAGGGACAAATGGCCCTGGGTCAAAGAGGTACTACAAAACGCTCAGCCAAAGAGTGTGGATGCTGCTCATCCTCCCAGCTGCCCGAAACAACAAAGAAAGGGTCCTCTTAGTCTTTACCTTGCCAGAAGTTGTCAATGACAGCTTTCTTCACGGAATTAGGGTTTAATTTGGTCACAGAAAGAATTCTATTCCATGATTCATCACCTGGCCAGCTGACAAACTACCCCAGCTCTATAAAGCATTCTTATATCACTGTTAGCTTTTAACAGGGCCTAAACCAATGAAAGAAGGGATGGAGGCAGGGAGAAAGGAATTAAAAAATAAATTCAGGAATTGTGAACAGACAACATTTAAAAAATAGGCTATCTCATTACTTTTGTCAAAATCTAAATGATCATGTTGTCCCTTCTCTTGAGAGACCTTGTTACCTAACCATTTTTATTTTGGGTAATTTGCATGGGGTATTTGCATAGGAGTAAAACTTAAAGATTCTTCTCATGTATTATTAATGTCATAAGGAGATCATGATATTAGATGTATTTCCTGTTGCTATTCAATTCCTAGAAAAATTACATGAATCAACTGAACTGTAAATATCAAACTGATCCAGCATAAAAAGATCAACATCATGTCTTTAGATCCTAATAATCCAAACAAGTATGGTAGCTAGCTTTTATCTGTGATACTCTTCGGGCCAAACTGCAACCTAATGGATTACTTAAGAATCTAAATTTTAAAAAGAGTTATAGTAGGGAAGTACATGCCTCAGGAAACAGTGTTTCCTTTGTAAGTATTCATTATGGGTTCCATTAAACACAAAGCCCACTTAGTTGATTGGAGTATTTACCTTCTTCCCAGTTGGGGAGGGAAAGGGAGGTGCCAACCAAAGATTGGTCACAAAAAATTAAGCACTGGGTAGGGCAACAAGGACTGCCCTTAAAGTAGTTCCTGCATAAACTGCCATAGTAGCCCCATATTTTCATTGCCCCTTCCCAATGCAGTGCGTTATTTCAACATATTCTCAAGCTTTACCATGTAACATAAACTCATCTCTAAATTATAAATTGTGTAAATATGTCACCAAGAAATGCTAAAATGCTCCTATTGAATATGAATTGTTTATCCCAGGCCTCTAATGTTCTATGCCCTAAGCTTCAGAGATATTAGATACTAAAATTTGATTAAAACCATATTCCTTGCATTTGCTGCCATTATCAATGATGCAAATTCACACATGTGTTAGCTAATGAAGCAGCCAGACAGGGTTTCACAGGCAGAGAAAAGGCTGAAAGAAATCTTTTCTGCCAAACAGAAAGTGGCCCAACTGTGGGAAATGATATAGATACCCAAGGTAGTCCTCAAAGCCAAAACTGTAAATAAGGTTAGACCCTCACATGGTTCCATGGTCTGAGTATACATTACAACATTTTAAACCAAACATTCATTTCATTGTAGGGATTTATGCCAGCTGGCATAGCACAGTTGACCAAAGTGAAAATCGAGCTTGAGTTTTCCTTCCTTGTAAAATTCAGTACATTTGTAGCATTAGCCCCTTACCAGAAGAGGGCAACGGTGGCCAGGCTGGCATTATTCACAAATAATAAAGTTACCTGCAGCCAAGGTAACGTTTGCCAAGGGAGCCAGACCTTAGGAAACAGCCTGCAGAACTGCTGGCTTCTGAGTGTCACACATGCAAAGAAACAAGGCTCTCTGCCTCTCCTTTTCCTTGGATGAACTAACAGGCGACTGAAAGATCAAACCGTTCCAATATTTCTAATTGATGACACAGAAGCACTGCTCACTGCAACCAACTCACCATATTTATTTAATCTTTTTTTTTTTTAAAGAGACAAGGTCTTGCTATGTTGTCCAGGCTGTCTTCAAATTCGTGGGCTCAAGCGATCCTCCTGCCTCAGCCTCCCAAAATGCTGCCATTACAAGCATAAACCATCAGCTCCCAGCCCTATTCACCACATTTTAAAGTTACCCTCTCTCCTGTCCATACTAGCTATAAAACTCGTCACATTCCAAAAAACAAGAAGGTGTGGTAAAGATCTCTAAGTGGAGAATTATTATGTAAATAGTATATAAGAAGTTTGCAAATTATAGATACCGTAAGAGCCATTCTACATTCAGGTTCAAGTTCACCCACACTGCCCTAACTTTTCGGACTCCCTTGATGGAGTCTCTGGCACCCATTTCTGCTTACTTTTCTCCCTCACTAGTGTTTCCAGGCTCATCTTTCTAAACAGTGTGTCTCTAGCTCAGGGTCTTCAGGCTTTCTCAAAACAAAGCATTCTCCAAAATCCTTGCCCCTTTGAAACCATTTGATCTGCTCTGCAAATTTACTCAATATTTGCTTTTTAAACACATTCATCTCTAGTGAAGAAAAGAACTTGTTTTTAGTTAATAAAATTCGGGCATATGTGAGTAGTGGACACCTGGGTGGAGGGGTGAGGATGGAGCATGAATGTGCATGCAACACAGGTAGTTACATTATTCTCTCCTGGTTTGGGAATTCATAAGACTAAGGATGAAACCTCTCAAGTTCATACCTTGACTCTTACCCTAGACAAAACTACATGTTCTTGGGCTGGGTGCAGTAGCTCACGCCTGTAATCCCAGTACTTTGGGAGGCCAAGGAGGGTGGATCACCTGAGCTCAGGAGTTCGAGATCAGCCTGGCCAACATGGTGAAACTCCATCTCTACTAAAAAACAAAAATTAGCTAGGCATGGTGGCACGCACCTGTAATCCCAGCTACTTGGAAGGCTGAGGCAGGAGAATTGCTTGAACCCAGGAGGCGGAGGTTTCAGTGAGCCAAAATCATACCACTACACTTCAGCTTGGGTGACAGAGCAAGACTCTGTCTCAAAAAAACAAACAAAACCTGCATGTTCTTTCCAAACCTGCTCCCTCCTCCTGTTTTGACTCAGCCAGTGGCACTAGGACTTATCCAGCTCTGAGACCTCAACACTTCCCTTCCTCAGCAGCCATTTGCAATTCATCACTTCTAACCCCTTCCATGCCTCCAGGCCAAGCCACCACCTCTGGCCTGGCCTTCTGCAACAACTGGTCTCTCTCCTGCAACAACTCACTTTCAATCTATTACCAGTCTGTTGCCAGAGTGATCATGCCATGCCCTGCCGCCACACCCCAAACCTCATCCCAGCTGAAAACCTTTGGAGGGGCCTTCCACTCCTCTCAGAATAAAGAATAAAATCCTAGGAAGCCGGTAAGAGGTTGACCATATCCCGGTACATCCAAGTCAGTTGCATTTTATGCCTTTCTATCCAGGCGTAATTATTAATAGCTCCCCCTTCTGCTCTAAAAATTATCCTGATTTTCATAACAACCTATGTGGTCTCCTTTCATGGTAACCTATGTGGTCTCCTACAAGTACATGATAACCTACAAGCGTCTGTGAGGTCTGGCCCCTGCCAGCTTCCCCAGCACCATGCCAACCCACTGTCCCCTGTGCTCTGCTCCAGCCCTGCTGGCCTCTGTTCATGCACTCGTTTTTAATTTATTGAGCATACACCAGATGCCAGCCCTGCACCAGGAGCTGAACACGGAGCAGGACAAAGCAGAAAGGACCTTGGCTCTGCTGGAAGGAGCTCCCCATTCCTTCTTCTACCCCACCTTCCCCCAGACTCAGGCTTGACTCAAGGCTTCTTCTTTACGGAAACCTTCTAAGGCTCCAGACCAGGGCAACTCACCCTTTATCTTGCAGGCAGCATCATGTACCTCTTTTTGAAACAATGATTCAAGATTGCAATTTTTCCTGCTTCTGTGTGATTGATCTGACTGCCAGCTTCCTCCAAGAGACAATAAGGTCTGCAGTTTAGTTATTGATGATTGACACCCTAATGCTTACCAATGCCTAGCCCACAGAAGGTGCTCAATAAGTATATTGCAGAAAGAAAGGAAGGAGGCAGGGAATACATGCTCACTCCCCAACTCAGGGCCAACACTCCTTCCTGGGTCCCAGTGCAGTTCTAACGGTGCCCAGGGCCTTACAAATCCTCTCATAACCTTGGCTTCTGCCCTGTTTACCCCCTACCCACAAGGCACAAAATTGGTTCAAGGGGGCTCTGGCAGAAGTGACCCACCACCCTCACCCTGCCTCGGCTGAGACAAAACTCTGTGCTCCACATGCAGACTCTCCCTCCCAGCAAAAGGCTGGAGGAAGATCTGGGAACCCATAACCAAAGGAAAAAGGGAGGGCAATGTGAAAATCAGACAACACAAAATTAATGGTGAAAATTTTTTTAAAAATAAGAGATGGCTAGGTGCAGTGGCTCATACCTATAATCCTAGCACTTTGGGAGGCCTGGAGGCAGGAGCACCACTTGAGGCCAGGAGTTCAAGACCAGCCTGGGTAACATGGCAAAACCCCGTCTCTACCAAAAATACAAAAATTAGTCAGGCGGGGTTGCATGTGCCTATAGTCCCAGCTACTCTGGAGGCTGAGGTGGGAGGATGGCTTGAGCCCGGGAGGTGGAGGTTGCAGTGAGCTAAAATCATGCCATTGCACTTCAGCCTGGGTGACAGAGCCAGACCCTGCCTCAAAAAAAAAAAAAAAAGGCCGAGAATGGTGGCTCACACCTGTAATCCCAGCACTTTGGGAGGCTAAGGCAGGCGGATCAACTGCGGTCAGGAGTTTGGGACCAGCCTGGCCAACATGGTAAAACCCCGTTTCTACTAAAAATTCAAAAATTATGTATTTTTGTACATAAAGGTGTGGTGGCGCATGCCTGTAATCCCAGCTATTTGAGAGGCTGATGCAGGAGAATCACTTGAGCTCGAGGAGGTGGAGGTTGCAGTGAGCCAAGATCATGCCACTGCACTGCAGCCTGGGCGACAGAGCAAGACTCTGTCTCAACAACAACAACAAAAAAGAGATCTTTCATATAAGATGATCAGACCATTGAGAAGACATGAGTTACAAATTTTCATGCACTGAACAACCTTCTTCCCACCAGAGTGATTTATCTTAAACTTCTCTTCATTTCAAAGTGGATCTCTGTTTTATTTGCAAATACAAGGCTCATTCATATGAGAGTTTTCCCAAGAGGTTTTGAAATACTGAAGTTTCTCCTTCTTGACACAAAAATATTGCTTGTGGGCCAGGTGTGGTGGCTCACCCCTGCAATTCCAGCACTTTGGGAGGCCAAGGCAGGCAAATCACGAGGTCAGGAGTTTGAGACCAGCTTGGCCAACATGGTGAAACCCCATCTGTACTAAAAATAAAAATAATTAGCTGGGTGTAGTGGCAGACGCCTGTAATCTCAGTTACTCAGGAGGCTGAGGCAGGAGAATTGCTTGAACCCGGGAGGCAGAGGTTACAGTGAGCTGAGATCACGCTACTGCACTCCAGCCCGGGTGACAGAGTAAGACTCCATTTCAAAAAAAAAAAAAAAAAAAAAATTGCTTGTGGCTTATAAAAGTCCATTTTTTTTCTTCAGCTTCTATTCAGTATGAATTAAAATCTCAAATAGTCCAAATTTCAGCTTGGGGATATGCACCCATCTTGGAGAGGGGCACTAAAAGAATACAAACCCCTATTTAAGACACTGGTTATTTTCACTACAATATGTCACCAGGGGGCCTCGGGTGAAGTGAGGACTGGAGATGGGTTGTGTTTTTATGAAATCGTCCACATGACAACACCCTGCTGCACGTGGCTGCACTATGTCCCAATCAAGGGTAAGCCAACAGGAAAGGGTACTACAGTCAAGTCCTGTCCATCAGAAGGGACCCTTCCCTCCTTCATGTCACCTTCCCAGAAAGAGGGCCCTTCGATGCACCAACCTAGTGAGGGTGCAGATACTAATTTTTTTTAATTGACAAATAATTGTTGTGTATATTTATGGGGCACAATGTGATGTTGTGTGTATACACTGTGGAATGATTCCAAGCCAATGAACATATCCATCCCCTCCCATACTTATGATTTCTTGGTGGTGACATCAATCTTTTGATTAGTTCTTTTGAATTCAATAAACTAAATATAGATGAAAGTTGTTATATTTTCCCATACCACCGTGGATCATTTAACCTCTGCCCCCATCTTGGCACACGCACACAACTATGGAGACCACTCCAGTCAATGACGAGATAGTTGATGACTCAGATGAGGCCCACAGTGAAAAAGGCAAATTCCTGCTGGCAGTTGCAAACCAATGTCAGGGATGTGATGTCAGAAACTTACACTGGAGTTATAGGAGATGAAGCAGGGCATGTGTAGTGATGGAGAATAAAAGCTATAAAGAAATGAAAACTATCCTGAGAATCCAACAGCATACATGTGCAGGGAAAAGACTGTAAAACCTGCTCCTCTGATACACCACGTTTGCTTCTATCTCAAAGGCTTGGTATCTCCTGTTCTCTCTGCTAGAACCACTTCCTCCAGACCGTAGGAGGTGCCTCTCTCTTTTCACTCAGAGTTCAACTTGAAAGTTCAAGTCTCTCTGACCATCCTATTTAAGCAGGAACCACCTCCAGTCACTAGCCACCAAGTTACCATCTTTTATTTTCTTTGTCACACATCTCGGTATCTGAAATTATCTTGTTTCTTTCTTTGTGCAGTGTCTGTCTAACCCCCGCCCGAAATATCATCTCCATGAGACCAAGGTCTTTGTCGGTCTTTTTCAAAATTGGGTCCCCACAGCTGAGAACCATTCCTGGCACATGGGAAACAAGGAATAAACATTTATTGAACAGGTACAATTTTTAAAAACAGCAAAGAGAAACACAAGAGTCATAGAAGACTGAACCCACTTCTTTCAGCCCACGTCAGATCAAGGAGGCAAAGACAAATAAGACCATAAAGATCATATAATAGATAATGTTGGTCCACAAGATATACCTCAAACCCTATGCAATGAAAGCAGAGAATATACCATGTTTCCAATCATTCATGAAACTGTATCTGTCCATCTACATTTTTAATCTCCCAAATGAACTTCCCTGTCAAGTCATGGCAGGTAGGAGGTGGGGTGAGGGTCTGATCCCACAGCAAGACTTAACAGCTGAAATGGGTGGGGAGAAGTGGGCATGTGATGATCCCAGAAGAGGAGTCAATGCACAAGCTTGGCAGCGGCCTGATATCTGTCTACTAGGCCCATCCATCTTCATGTCACATTGCTCAGTGGACTATCCATGTGCAGTCTAAACTGGGAGATATGATATAACCTAGTTAGCACAGGAATAAATCTAAATATGTTTGTAAAGCTGAGGACGCCACAAAAATATGCTCCTTACAACACTGAGGTACTCTCTGTAAGAAACATCTCATGTATATAATATGATAAAGGGTGTTAATCAGGGTTCAGCATTTATGCTTTTTTGTAGAATCCAGCTACAAAGTTGGTTTTTGGAAGAGTCTTGGTAATTTTTTTTTTTTTATTTTCTACCTTAGAGTCACTTTAAAATCCCTTTTTAAAGATTTGTTTCAATAGCAAAATTAATTTTCTTTTTATAATCAAATCAATTTTTAAAGCAAGATGGAAAAAGGCTTACAGCCTCTATAGTAAAGCCTATGCTCATGCCATAAATAATTTATAGCAAGATGGTTGCTTCTCAGTGGCAGGCTCAAATTCCCATTTTAATCAAAACTGATTTTGCAATCTGTTTCTCAATTTACGTGTGGTCAGGGAGCTTCTCACCAAGTGAGCACGCAGACTCCATGGAAATGTGCACTTTTCCCAAACTCCTAACAAATTGGGACATCGTTAACCACTGGTAATCATTTTCTTCTACCCTCTGATGCTCTTAACTTCATCAAAGGTTAACGTCATGGCTGTAGCTTCAGAGGGAACTCAAAAGCTGAAAGCCACAAAACACCAATGGAACTATATTCGCTGATGTTTCCAAATGTGTAAACAGACCTCACAAAGAAAAAGCTCAAAGATTCACTGGATTATCTAAATGTACAAACTCATACCAGAAACACAAAGAATAACCAACAAATGAAAGGACCAGCCAGTGTATTACTGTGCTTCAAATCTCCAACCAGTATGTCTGACACTGCACCACCTTACTCTGGGGCAGGCAGCACAGGCAAGCCTTCTTACACGATTGTTTCCCAAAACAGTCTAAATTCCCTTAAACAGTAGGTAGGCAGAGTGTCAGCCTGTTCACAATATGGATTCCCAAAACTTTTGGGAACCACCATGCTCTGTGTCTGAGTGCTGGCTCGGCAGTTGAGACTTCAACAGAGAGAACTAGAATCTTCACACTGCCAACCCTGCTGGTCTGCTCCCAACTTTCGCTCCGTAGATGGAACCTCTGTAGACTGCATATGGTCTTGGACTTCTTCATTAGTAGAGAAATGAAACTATTCCCAAACTGAGGGCAGAGATTCAAAATGCTTCCCAAACTCATGAAATTCTCCTGGCACTGAGAACTCTGTTCATGTTGGCTTGAGGTGGTTTATATTCAGGTGGACTAGAATTGAAAAGAACATTTTCTATGACAGCAATTATGGGAGAGGGTCCTTGAACCTTCAATGATTTTGCTGTTCCTCCTTTCTTAGAGATATGGAATTCTAACAAAAGTAGGATTAAAAAAAGAAGAAGAAGAATGTGAGTAATCAGAATCACATTTTTTTTTTTTTTTTTTTTTTGAGATGGAGTCTCACTCGGTCACCCAGACTGGAGTGCAGTGGTACAATCTCGGCTCACTGCAGCCTCTACCTCCTGGGTTCAAGCAATTCTCCTGCCTCAGCCTCCCAAGTAGCTGAGCTTACAGGCACCTGCCACCACGCCCAGCTAATTTTTTTGTATTTTTAGTAGAGATGGGGTTTTACCCTGTTGGCCAGGCTGATTTCGAATTCCTGACCTCAAGTGATCCACCCGCCTCGGCCTCCCAAATTGCTAGGATTACAGGGGTGAGCCACCGTGCCTGGCCCAGAATCACTTTTTAAAATGCCATTTATTTTATCTTGTTTTATCATTAGCCACAAGGCTAATGAACATAAGATTACATTATAAAAATTAAATGTCTCATGTTAGCATGACAGGAAAATCAATCTACTTACTCCTCCTACAAACGGGACTTTTAAATAAGTTAAAGCAGTAAGCAAAATCTGAATCTACTTTTTAGTCTTTGGACATCATCCTAAATTTATTATTATAAAAAATAGAGAATATGGAAAGCAAACAGAAACAGAAACCCATCTGAACAATTCACTGACATATCACTACCTTTCTTTCCTTGTACAGATTAAAATAAAATAATAGACAAATATTGTCATGTGTTTAAGTCACGTGCATAAAGGAAAGCTCAGGGAATATCAACTTTGAGCTGGGCTGTGTGTGGTTACATAGTTTGTGGGTATCTGAAATGTCTGCATTTATGTTTAGAAGAAAAATCCCAAATTACAAAAACATCTAATGTGACAACACAGGTATGCTGAGCCCAGGGCAACATGACCAGTGGGGCAAACACTGGCCAGCCACTCTGGTTGGGTGTAGATCTTCACATGGGTATCAAATATTTTCTCTTTTGAGTCTTCAGGCTGGGGCTGACAAGTCTAGGCCCCCCTCTGTTGGCCTGGTACATAAGGAGACAGGTCTGGGGTTTACTCCAAAGGGCTAGTCTGGTATAATGACAACACATTCCTAGGAATTTTTTTTTAAAAGGCAAGAAAAAAAAATTCCAAGAATATGGCAAGTCCAGTGAAGCTTAACTTCCACAAGCCTTTTTACTCCTAAGTAAAATTATTTTCTTCTTCATAAGTGTTAGTTGTTGCTTTTGTTATTACTCATGAGTATCAGATAAAGGAAAGGGAAAATGGGCAGGAGGATGAAAGACTGTGAAAGGTGCAAATCCCATTTGAATGTTTCAGCCTTACCATGAAAATTAATTACATTTCAAAAATGATGATATTTATCAAACTAATGTTTGATAAATGGACCCACAGAAGGTCCATTTAAGCATTGTTTTTTCCTATTGCTTTGATGCTTTCTTGTTTTCATATAATTTCAAATTTCAGAAAATTTGCCAGAATAGCACAAAGTTAGAAAACTTTTGAATTAAATTCTAAGAGCTTAAAGCCATTTTTTAATTAACTGCAAAACTTAAAAATAAAACAAACTACTCTTACCTGACAAATGGTTACACAACAGCCATAATGATCAATTACTTAGGAAAGGTGGAACCACCAGGCCTGTCAACATTTTTTTAAAAAATTGAAACACGCAAGACAGAGGATGACATTTGTGACCCGCTCCCAGGAGTACACAGATAAGACAGGCTGGGGGTTATGTGTAATTACAGAGGCACCAGCTGTCCCTCTGCACATTTCTTTCCCAAATGAAAAAGCAGGATGGAATGCAAATGAAAAGGAGTAATTATATTAATGAATAATCTTAAATGTGCGTCAATCTTTTTTTGGAAAGAAATCACTGACAAACTTAGGTACTACATTAGTGATCACAATTTATCCAAAACATACTGCACTGTGAAGAAACCATGGATTAGAACCTCTAACAGAGATGATAATTTTGGATTCCAAATTATTCTTCCTTATTAGATGAATCCAAGAGAGCTTTGTAAGAATACCCCAGAGAAATAATTTTGAGTGTAGTGAAGTACCCTGACACAAATGAAAGCAATAAAACATCTCTAAAGGCTGAAGACTACCTTCCATTTCCCTTATACCTTATAAAAACATCTTCCTTGGGGACAGGATGATGTAAATTTTTACAGAAAGAAGTAAAGGGGCTCATATTGAATACACTGAAAGGATTCTGTAGAGAGTTTAATCTTTGTATCATAAAGCCACTTTGCATCCAAAAGCCTGCTTGAAACACCTCTAGTTGGTAAATCATGAAACATGCCTTCTGACTAGTCCCCTCTGCACCTTCCACATGTGTCTAACTTTCCTGCTAGAGTTGTTCTTCGTATTTTTAACTCCTTATTTCTATGGCTATTCAAGGATATATTTAAATAATAAGTTAGGACTCTCATGGGCAAGCTGGCTTTTCTGGCAGAACTGTGAGCTCTTTGAGGGGCAGTATTTTGTTTTTATAGCTTCTATAGAGCCAGCGCCTAGCACAGGGCCTAGTTTATGGCATGTTTATCTGTTAAGTGAACAAATGAACCAGCAAAATACTGATGGTATGTGATCATCGCAGCCAGAAGATGATATATCTTTTGATTATCAACATACAACACACATCTCAATGGGTATCTTGCTTTGGTTGCACCTGTGAATAGCCAATGCATTCCCATCTGGGTAACAGAACGAGATCCTGCCTCTCTCTGTCTCTCTCTTTTTTGGCATGGGGTCTCTGTCACTCAGGCTGGAGTGCAGTGGTGCGATCTTGGCTCACTGCAACCTCTGCCTCCCAGGCTCAAGCAATCCTCCCACCTCAGCCTCCCAAGTAGATGGGACCACAGACACATGCCACAACACCCAGCTAATTTTTTGTATTTTTGGTAGAGACAAGATTTTACCATATTGCCCAGGCTGGTCTCAAATTCCTGAGTTCAAGTGATCCACCCACCTCAGCCTCCCAAAGTGCTGGGATTACAGGTATGAGCCACCGTGCCCAGCCTGAGACCCCATCTCTTAAAGAGAGAGAAAGAGAGAGAGAGAGAGGGGAGAGAATAGATTTCTGTTGTTTTAAACCACTTGGTTTGTGGTAATTTGTTATGTCACCCATAGGAAACAAATACAGAAGCCTACTAAAAACACGGCAGTTCAAAAACAATTTGATGGAGACAACATCTGAGTGGCAATCTCGAGGACATATTTCAGACAAACACCAGCACGTGTCAGAAACACTACTAAATTTTATTTGTTAATGAATTATATCCTAGCTCATCCCAAAAAGGATCATGACAGCTGACAAACCCAAACCCAATGATTCTCATACACCTGCCTAAAAACTGACTTTTCATGCTTTGCTAAACCAAAGTTGAGCAAGAGCTAAATTATAATTGAGAAAGAGCATGATTTCCAGAGTGGGAACCATGCTCTTTCTCAACTATTATTTTATCACCTCAATAGACATCTAGATTGACGACTAGGCTTTTACCAAGTAGAATATTGGGGAAGAACCCTGAAGTCTATGGGAAGAGTGTGAACAAACGCAGAGGCGTGAAAGTGCAATGTGATGTGCGCATGAAGGAAGGAGGGTATGATGGGGGAAGGTGAGACCGGAAATGCAGGCTAGAACAAAGAGATCAGCTGACAGGCCAGTGATGAGCTGGGAGAGGACTTCATGGAGAAGCAGGGCCCTTCTGCTGCTCAGCTCCAAGAATGCCGGCAGCAAGGTATTTATCTGGAGACCCCCAAGTCCTTACCCCACATCCACATTCCTTCTCAGAAAGTTACTAGAATTGTGTTCCACCAAAAAAGGAATAAATCGAGATAGTGGAAGGTGTGAGAAAAGGAGAATCTAACACAGAAGAGAGGTGGAGGTAAACAGAAAATGACGTCTGTGCACTGAGGCTTGAATGCAGTTGGTCCAGAAAGCAGCAGAATGACATCTCCAGGAAGACACGAAGAAATGTGCTGGTCCAGTACCTGATGGGTTTGACTGTGGGAAAATATTTCTTGGAAGGACTTTATAATTCATTTGGATAATTCTGGAGGAAAATAGTGATGGAAACAAAGAAAACTATTAACACTCCCTACTCCGCCAAAAAAGAGGCAACTCTAAATTCCAGGAAAAACAAACCATTATAACAATGAGAAAATGTATTCATGGTATATAGTTCAGCTAAGCAGTAAAAACACTTCTGTAATTATAATAATATAAACATTAAATACAGATTTAACTCAACATTGTAATACAACTATGGAAGGGAAAGAGGGGAAGCTTCTATGTGAGCAGATGGAAAGCGAGAGGTATGAGTGCTAAATTTCCATGTAGAGAAAGGTCAATATATAACATCAAAATTGGCAAATCAAATTACTATATAAACAGGTTAAAAAGAAGTGTCTTCTCGAGTACAGGATTTGGAAATAGGAAGAACTGAGGGCAGGGGTCTGCTACTTTTTCTTAAAATCCTTGTGGTACTGCTATTTCATATTTTAAATGATATACACATAAAAATGATGAAAATACTAATTATAAAGAAACCACATTTAAAATAAAAGAAAAAGATAAGCTGGACCAGACTGTAAAGATTTTATTTTATTTCTATCTTTCTATTTTTAATAATGTGCTAGGAACTTTTTTCTCTATCAAACAGGATAAGCACATACAGGACCACTGGCTCCAAAGGGGAGGATGGGTGCAGAGGGGAGAAGCTGAAGACAATGATACTAGTTAAGTGGCTGCTACGTAACCTTAGCAACAGGAGATGACAACCTGAACCAAGACAATGGCAGTGGAAATGACGAGGAGAAATGTCCGAGGAACAAGCAAGTATGACTGAGCAGGAGATCAGAATTCTGGACGTACTGAACTTCAGATGTGAGCAAGCATGAATCATTACCTCATTTTCGAGACCTGTAAACTGAGGCTTTGAAAAGATAAGATCAAATGACAGGTAACTGGCAGAGCCCAGTCGTCCTTCTTGACACTGCTGACTTCTGTACATACAACACTCGGCTAATACTTTTGTAGCTCCACTACCATCTTGTATCCCCACAGGTCAAATAAAAACTTGAAAGAAACTCACAAAAATATTAATTATTTTAAACATCAAAGACATTTTTACACATATAGCAAACTGAATTTCCAATTAAACCTCTTCTTTATGACTATTTTCTCATCACTGCTGAGTGGGCTCCTGGGAGCCCTGTGTGTTTCTGACTTCATCCCAGGCCTGGCCATAGCTGACGTAACAATCATTTCATGTTTCTCGGCAACGTGGAACTAAGGCAGGGCGGGTGGTCAAGAGTGTCTCCCTGCATGGCTATGCCTGTTACGTGTAAACCTGGGCACTGTGGAACTAAAACAGAGCCTGAGAAGAGTCCAGCTGATTCCCAAAGAGCAGCAGCCGAGAGGAACGCTGCCAAGGGTCCTCCTTTCCTGGAGTTTTGCGAGCCATCCCTGTAACTGTGTAATCAATTCCAAACGGACACAGCCAGTCCACTTTACAAACCCCATGAGGCCTGCAGCTCTCTTCCATCACAAAGCACTGGGGCTGGCCCAGGCCTGCTGCCGTCACCAGGCCTTTCCACATTCTCTACACCTCCCAATACAGAGTCTTAGGGTCATGAGCCTGCTGGTCCCCCAGCCAGCCAGGAAGGCTCTTATGTTCGACCAGCCAGCCCTGCCCTTGCAGGTCCATGTCAGACAGGAACAACAACAACAAAATGGCCAAACATCACTGCCTCCTCCGACCAATTCATTTTTTAAAAATGATACTTCACCTACTGTCTCACATCCTTAAAAAAATGGATTTAATAGACTCAAATAAGAATTTGGCTGTAGCTAAGTGATAATGTGACTTTTTGTTTATATAGTGAGACAACTCTTAAAAATAGATTTTTTAGTCTGCTCATAATTTTAAAGCTTAATGTGAGCTTCTCACCTAATACCTCCTCCGGCAGACAGTTCTGACGTATCATCTCCTGCAATAAATTATTCATTCATTCATTAAATCAGCACTGGGTGCTTGGTGCCAGGCCCCGTGGAGGATGGTGTGAATAAGCAGTCCTCGTCCCTGTCTTCTATGGTGCTTACAGTCTCATTTTAGAAAGTCATTAGTGTTTAATGCAACATTTACAAAGGTGAAGGATCTGTTACTTTATCTTATAATTAATCTTCTTCCATATCATCATATGTCTGTAGATATGAAGAAATAAACACAAAGGCGTTTGACTATGTCTATATACAGAGGTCAATTGAAAGAAGGAAGAAAATTTAGGCAATTTAATAATTATCATGAAAACCAGTTAAGTGTGATTTGGATGAATTCACCTCCTCCTCCCCCCTGTGAACTGGCTTATGTGTCCTTTTATCATTAGAAACAAATTTCATATAAACTTCCACCAGGAGGAGAAAGCTATGAGCCTGTCTCTCTGACTATCACAGTATCTCGTGGTATAGCATCCCTTTCAGGTGGAAACCAGCTTGAGATCCTTCTGGCCAGAGAGATAGTCCCCACCTGCTCTATAAACTTACCCACTGGCCCATCCCATGCCAAGAGGTCTGCTACAGAGGAACAATTTGGTCTCTGTTTGCACTTAGGATTCAGATATGCATGCAGGCAGGTCAAGCAAAGGCAGGGAAGAATAGTGGGCCGGGAGACTTAGAGGCTAAATGGCAAGGAGAAACTGTAGGATGATCAGGGCTCAGAGAGAACTTAACACAGTAGGGAAGAGGGTTGTGCACCCAGTCAAGTGGATGTGATATGCTCTCTGTCCTACCAAATTCTTATTCACAGAAGGCCCAAGCAACCCTGTGGTGGGACCCCCTTCCCCAGCAACAGGCCATGCCATGGGGTAGGAGAGATGGTCTCTATGGTTTTTGCAGCTGGGCTCTTGTGGCATCGGTGGATGAAAAGATTCAATGGCCGGGAAGAACAAGGAGGGTTCTCTGTGAGAAACAGGACCAGTAGCAGCCAGCTGGGCTGATATGTAAGCGCATGAGATGACCTCCCTCCCCAGGACTGAGTGACGGAACGGCATTTTAATGAGGGCATTTTAATGAGGGTAAGGCACTGGGCTAAGAATGCAACAGGTCAACAAAATCCAGGTTTTAGTTGCATGCACTGTCACTGGTACCCGCAGGCCCAGGAGACCAGGAGCCATGTGTCTCCTTCCCGCCTAAATGCTTCTCTTCGCTCCCTGCTGGGCTGCTTGGCAGGAAGGAAAAACGGTCAGCCAGCTCTCACCAACAGAGCACCTCCACTCTACGGGTTTGTATACTTTTTCCACATATCATTGTACTTTAAGAAAACGTTGCATAGCTTTAAAAAGGGAGAAGGGAAGAGGTCTGAAAATACTGATTTCTGTCACTGAGAGTGTTAGGAGGGCTTTAATAAGTCTTTACAAAAAGAGCTAAGATCCCCCCAAAAAAGGCAACATTAAGAGAAAACTAATAATGTCATTGCATTAACTGCAACACAACCTGCATTTTCTATTGAGAGCAGAAGATCAAAACAGACGTTTTCCAGTTTTATCTTACTAATAATTATCTCTAATGCTTGCATGTCACAACACATTCAAATCTCTTCAAATCTCTTGAAGGGGGGTGAAAGGGAGGGAGGAAGAGAGGCCAGTCACTTTAGAGTGCCATAATAAAGTGATGTCTCTATGTGATGCTGACTAATGTAGGGCCTTCTGTAATTAAATTAAATGACACATACTTCAGATCTCTAATAATTATGGATTGATTTTTTAAAAATCATTTCCCCATCTGCCCCTTAGCTAACTGGCACTTCTTATGGCTCACAGTGTGCCCATCTCTGCACTCCCTCTGCTCTTAAATTTAAACATTTTCAGATTATCTGTTGTGCCTTAGAAAGCCAAATAGCCAAGCACTTTAGAATTGTATGTAAAAGAGAAGCAGCCTCTGAAGGAAGAGAGATGTGGTGAGGAAGGAGCTGGGGCCTCCATGGGCATATTTGGGGATGTAGCACCACTTCTGGCCTTCTTGGTTTCCTGGTGACTTGGTTCCTAGCATTTTAGTCCTCATGAATAATATTGCCACTCAGAGTAAGACAGCTGCTTTTGACTCAGCATTTTAATTGAATTTAATTCATTTTCAGTAGCCTTGAGCCGGAAAAGAAAATACTCATTAGCTCAAGGATATTAGCTAAGGGACCTCACTAGCCTGGGCATCAGGTTCCTTGACTGTATGTAAAGGATCTCCTACAGAAAAATCCACACTAAGCTAGGAGGCACAGGAACCCATGTAGAGAGAAGAGAGGTGATGGGAGCTCCTAAAAGAAGAGCAATATGAAGCCTTAGGAAGACAGCAATCATGGAGAGCGACCAGCCTAGAATGAATGGAACAAGAGAGAGGAGTCCAGGAAGGATGACTCACAGAACAAAAACACAGACATACAATGAGAAAAGACAGAAGAGAAAGATGATCTGCCATGGAGAGAAGTGGACTGGCAGGCACTTTAAAGAGCTGCCGGAGAGTAAGACAGATCAGCAAGGCTGCTGAAGAGAGCAAGCAAATGAAAACAAAAGAGGTGTGAGAATTAGAAGGAAAGGTAATCAGAGTACACTGCCTGGCTCAGCAGTAAATGTCATAATAATATGTCATCATAATAATGAAAACACAATAGGAATTTCTATAAAAATGTGTCAATATTAAATATACTGTTTTAAATAATCCTCCAGAACTGCCATATAAGCATGCTATTTATAAGTATAAAGGTGAAAACCAGAAGAAACAGCCAAAAGAGTCTATAGAGTGATCACTTCGATAGAGAGGAGTGGAAGAGGGAATTATTATTTTTCTTTCAAAGTCTATAATGTGATTCCAAGAATTAAAGGGAGAAAGAATTTTAAGGGGAAAGAAAAGAAAACATATGTTCATACAGATGGTGTTGGGACAACTGAATAACCACATGCAAAAGAATTAAAGCTGGGCTCATTCCTCAAACCATACACAGAAATTAACTCAAAATGAATCACAGACCTAAATTTAAGAACGAAAACTCTAAAACTCTTAGAAGAAAACATAAGTGTAAACTTTCATAATCTTGGTAAGGCAATGATTTCCTAGATATGATACCAAAAACAAGTGACAAAAAGAAAAAACTAGATAAATTGGGCTTACCAAATTAAAAACACTTGTGCTTCAAAGCACACCAGCAAGAAAGTAGAGACAATTCACAGAATGGGAGAAAATGCTTTCAAATCATATACCTGATCAGAATATATAATGGACACTTACAATTCAACAATAAAAAGATAAATAACCCAATTGAAAAATGGGCATAAGGGCCGGGCACGATGCCTCACGCCTGAAATCCCAGTACTTTGGGAGGCTGAGGCGGACGGATCATGAGGTCAGGAGATCAAGACCATCCTGGCTAACACGATGAAACCCCATCTCTACTAAAAATACAAAAAATTAGCCGGGCATGGTGGCAGGCGCCTGTAGTCCCAGCTACTCGGGAGGCTGAGGCAGAAGAATCGCTTGAACCCGAGAGGTGGAGGCGGCAGTGAGCTGAGATGCAACACTGCACTCCAGCCTGGCCAACGGTGAGACTCTATCTGAAAAATAAAAAAAGAAAAGAAAAAAGAAAAATGGGCACAAAATTTCAATAGACATTTCTCTAGAAAATAAATAATCAATAAGCACATGGAAAGATGCTCAATATCATTAGCCATCAAGGAAATGCAAATTAAAACCACAACTGAGACATAACTTCACAGCACTAGGATAGCTGTAAACAAGAAGACAGACAATAGCAAGTGTTGGCCAGGATGTGGAACCATCATACATGGCTGGTAGGAATGTAAAGTGGTACAGTCACTTTGAAAACAGTTTGGCAGTTCCCCAAAAAGTTAGACACAGAGTCACCATACGACTTAGCAATTCCACTTCCAGGTATATACCCAAGATAAATGAAAACATGTAAGAATATACAAAAACTTTTACACAAACATGCATAGCAACATTAGTCATAACAGTCCAAAAGTAGAAACAATCCAAATGTCCCTCAACTGATAAATGGATAAGCAAAAGGTGATGTATCCACACAATGGAATATTATTCAATCATAGAAAGAAATAAAGTACTGACACATACTATAACATGGTTGAACCTTGAAAACATTTTGCTAAGTGAAAGAAGCCAGTCACAAAACACCACGTGTTGTATAACTCCATTTATATGATATGTCCATAACAAGGAATTTTTTATAAAGACAAAAAGTAAATCAACAGTTGCTGAGGGGTAGGAGTGGGCACAGAGATGAGGAGAATGACTGCTGATGAGTATGGGGTTTCTTTTTGGGGGGGTGATGAAATGGTATAAAATTAGATCGCAGTAATGGCTGCACAACTCTGTGAAGATACTAAAAACTACTGAATTATATACTTTACTTGGAGGAATCTTATGGTATATGAATTATGCCTCAATAACACTGTTTTTAAAAGTCGATAAGGCAATGATTATTACACAGATGTAAATATTTGTCAAAACGTATCCAACTTTTGCAAAGACTATGATGGTGAAAAGAAAAACATTCAACTACATTTACATGGGTACATTTTATTATATGTAAATCACAACTCAATAAAGCACATTTTTTATAAAGCATCTCCAATGCAATAATTTTACTACAATTAATTTATAACAATGTTACTTTCAGAACACCAGGCAGGAAAGAATATCAAACTCATGACTACCTTTCTATGGCCAGCATTACTCACCTGTGTTAGGCAAACATTTTCTGCCTTCCTTAGAAAAGCCCCTAGGTCGGGCATGGTAGCTCACACCTGTAATCCCAGCACTTTGGGAGGCCAAGGTGGGTGTATCACTTGAACTCAGGAGTTCAAGACTAGCCTGGGTTACATAGCCAAACCCTGTCTCTACAAAAAATACAAAAATATTAGCCAGATGTGGTGGCTCCCACCCGTGGTCCCAGCTACACAGGAGGCTGAGGTGGCAGGATCACTTGAGCCCTAGAGGTGGAGGTCGCCGTGAGCTGAGATCGCACCACTGCACCAGTCTGGGTGATAGAGTGAGACCCTGTCTTAAAAAAAAAAAAAAAAAGAAAGAAAGAAAGAAAGAAGGAAGGAAGGAAGGGAAAAGAAAAAAGAAAAGAAAGGAAAAGGAAAAGAAAAGAAAGAAAGAGAGAGAGAAAGAAGAAAGAAAGAAAAGACTAGTCTCTAGTGCTGGGTGGAGAATGGTCATCCAGAGCAGCAAGACTCTCAATTTCCAGCAGGAAAGCGCCAATGTCTGTTTAATCAATGTGTTCTCAATTGATTAAGAAGTTAATTTAAGAACTTCTTAAATTAACTCGTTCTTAATCAACTTGTTCTTAGCAAGTATATCTTCCTAACAGAACATTAACTTTTCTAAACAGAACTCTTTTTTTCCTTCAACTTTTAAGTTCTAGGGTACATGTGCAGGATGTGCAGGTTTGTTACGTAGGTAAGCATGTGCCACGGTGGTTTGCTGCATAGATCAACCCATCACCTAGGTATTAGGCCCAGCCTCCATTAGCTATTCTACCTGCGGCTCTTCTTCTCCCTGCCCCTCCCCACTCCCAACAGGCTCCAGTGTGTATTATAAACAGAACTCTTAATTTGTAAACTACTACTTATTCTCAGTTTGCTTTTTGGGAGAAATAAAATTTCACCTTAAAAACATAAAATTTTCCCTCTGGAAGGAACTTGTATATAGCAAATCCCTTATTTGACAAAGGCTGAAACTGATGAAGGCCTAGAGAAGTTAGAAGACTTGCTGGGGAATGCAGGGATGATAAGCTGACAAAGCTGCTGAGCACCAGCCCAGGTCGCTTCTCCACACCTCCAGGGACAGTGGCCCCATCATCAGCACAGACGGAGGGCTTCCTAAATACCCAAGACGCTCTCCTCACTTATTCCTCACATCCTATGCAGCAGGACAATTAGCCCCTGTTCCAATTTACTGATGAGAAATGTAGCTACTGAGATGTTAGCAAGCGGCCTACAGGCAAGGAGCTAGGAGTGCAACTTGGGCTGCTCATTTGTCTCCAGAGCCTGACCTTCTAACTCATAACATATGTCCATCTCCCTAAAACCAATGCTTCAGATTTTCATTTCTTTTAATAAATGTTGGCATTTTTCAATTCTAATAAGTGGGAAGATTCTGACACATCACTTCGGTTAGAACACTCTGTTTATCCCCACCTTACATCAGGTTCTGGCCTATGTCCATCCTTTGTCTTCAATTTGGTCCCTCCTCTCATCTGTCCCTGAATTTTCACCTTGTCAAGCCAGACTGAGGGGCAGAACAGTACCCCTGGTTTCTGACAGTGTTATAAAACAAGTGTGACATTGACATTGACCCTGTGAGGGTTCGATGACAGTCTTTCTGGTATGGTACCTATAGAAACAAAGAAGCAGTAAGAGATGGGGTTCAGAGAAATGATCAGTTTAGAACAATTTCTTAAATTCTTAGGAATGCTTTCTTATATGCAAAGGCTTGACAATGTGAAATGATCAGAATGTTCATACATAGTTCCTCCCATGCTCATTCAAATACATTAGTCTAGCAAGTTTTAAGTTGCAGGTTGACCTAAAAGATAATCTTGATCACAAAATAAATCTACTAAATATTGTATAAATTGAAGAGAAAGAAAAGGAGACCTCTCTGAGAAGCAATACCATATTTGGACTTAGGAATCCACTGGGATGTAAAACATAGACAAAATTACGGGCCACTTTAGAACAAAGCTATAACAGCCCAGACATTTTTTCATTCTGTTAAAGGGAAAGATGAATAAAAGCCAGTGGAGACAACCTAAGCCACTTTAAAATTTTCTTTGCTGATGCCAGCAAATTCCTTCTGAAAAAAATCACAGCAGCAAACTTATTATTACTTGATATTTCTGTCACAGCTGTCTTTGATGGGGTGAGCTTCTGAAGTTTTCCATGTTAGACCCATCTTAATGAAGAAGGGCTATAAAGCAATGAATCTGATTTGTTACAAAACATCTCAGAACAGACACTTACAAACAAGCACACATCTTAGAAGGCAGAATGCTCATTCCTCAGTGCTGCCAACGCACAGCAATTTCTTTTCTGTAACAGCCTAAGATTAAGTTTATAAGCCTCAGTAGAAGACAAACCTCATTATCTTAGAATCATACCTCAGCTTTGCTCAATAACATTAATCACCTTATTAATCTACAACAGATTAATAAGGTGATTAATTTTCTCTGAGTTGAAAAACTAAACTTACTTTCTCTGAGCTAAAAAAACTAAACCTTTCCTCAAAGAATAAAAACTTGATAGCATTGACATTTTGTGTATGTGTGTACCTACCCATGCCTAGGAAGGCACCACTATCCCACATACTAAGGTGCAGATAAAAATAGCCTCATGAGGCCAGGCATGGAGGCTCACACCTGTAGTCCCAGCACTTTGGGAGGCCGAGGTAGGCAGATCCCCTGAGCTCAGAAATTAGAAACCAGTCCAGACAGCATGGTGAAACCCCATCTCTATAAAAACACAAAAATTAGCCAGGTGTGGTGGCACATGCCTGTATTCCCAGCTTCTCGAGAGGCTGAGGTGGGAGGATCACTTGAGCCCCGGAGGCAGAGGCTACAGTGAGCTATAATCACGCCAGTGTACTCCAACCCAGGTAACAGAGCAAGACCAAGTCTCACAACAACAACAACAACAACAACAACAAAGCCTCAAGTAACATGTGAGAGAGCTGTTCTCACACAGCAAAATCAGGTGTAACGACTTTATCTCTCTTAAAATATCAGCTTTCAGAAAGAAATAATAATCTGATACCAACCATACAAATACACCTAAAAGCAAAGTTTTTAAATTTAAAAAAGTTACCATTCAGATAGAATATTCAGGCTAGTGAACTAAATGAGCTATGCTTATGTCATGAATTTCATCCAGAAGACATCATTTCCTTCCAAATACCTGAGAAATAACTGTTTCTTAAGTCCTTAATGTATGCACATTATAATTGTGTTTTGACTGGATCTCATTTGGAGTAAGGAGCCAACACTTTTAAATAAGCCAAAACAAAGTAAAACTGGTAATTACATTATAGGACTTTATCCTTGTTTTAATACTTTCTTTCTGAGCCTTGGAAAGCAACTGCATCACTTCAAAGGCACACCTGTTTCACCAGAAAATAATTTCTTAAAAAAATGCTTCAACTAAGTCTGGCACGGTGGCTCATGCCTGTAATCCCAGCACTTTGGGAGGCTGAAGTTGGCAGATCATCTGAGGTCAGGAGTTCGAGAGCAGCCTGGCCAACATAGTGAAACCCTGTCTCTACTAAAAATACAAAAATTAGCCAGGCATGGTGGCAGCTGCCTATAATTCCAGCGACTTGGGAGGCTGAGGCAGGAGAACTGCTTGAACTCAAGAGGTGGAGGCTGCAGTGAGTTGAGACTGCACCACTGCATTCCAGCCTGGGTGACAAGAGTGAGACTCCGTCTCAAAAAAAAAAAAAAAAAAAAAAAAAGCTTCAACTTAGAAATAAATGTGAATTTAACAAAAGACGCATTGACCTTCAATTCTGCCCCTCAAGAGTGTCCTATTTTCTAAAATACTTCAAAAATGGCCAAATCCAAATTGTCCACATTCCCAAAGAAGAGATCTTGAAGCCAGAGAGTCCTGTGTTCCAAAGTTGGTTTTGCTGCCAATCCTACTAAAAATTGCTTAACCTGACATACAGCGGATGCAACAGGGTAGTGGGACACTTCTCCACCTAAAAAATACAAAACTATAAAGGAAATGTACAAAGCACTACGTTAATACTCACCCTACTTCTGTTGTCTCTTCTTACATAAAAACTACTTTCACAATATGCTACTTGCTCCTAGGCTTATGAAGCTCAAACCTTTCAAAGCTGCTTAGAAGAATTTCTCTCAATTTGACACAAGTTAACTTGACAGAGAAGAAATACATTTTTTAACCACATTAAGGCTCCCATGTGGCCCATTAAAAGTGTAATTATTAGTACAGTTATTAAATACTTAATGCATTGTACAGAGGGTGATCTTTCCGTGCTACAAGAACTTTAACTTCAGCATACTCTGACCAGAATGCTCAAACAGGAAAGCTAGCTGTTTGCAGATTTTTGCACTTGGTGCCCTAATGTCAGTTAAAATGTGGAATACGAGAGGAAAGAATTTAGCCAAGAGCTTAACAGAACAGAGAAAGAAGTTGGGGCAAGAGTCAGGCAAACAGGAAACATCCTCTCATTTGTCCTGATGCCAAAACGAACTTAAGACAGTTGTCCTGGGGCAACATTCAAAATCTGGGAAAATGCACCAAATAGAATACACCTCAAAGGATACATTTTAAAAAGTTGGGGCCAGGAGGCATATTCACCGGTTTCCCACTCTCACCTCCCACTCCCTGGTAGAGTTTTGTAACCAAACCTAGAGGCACCCTTCTTTGCACTTTTCTTTGAGTGAGTAGCTTGCAAAAGCTCCAAATGACTATCCTCATTGTGGTTAGGGTCACTGCTTTGGAAAATGTACAAAAAAATACCACCCAGAAATAATAAGAGCTGATGGGAATTATTTTTAAAGATTTCCTTTTGGCATAGGTTTATCTAAAGAAGGCAACTCCCCTCCCTTTGAAAATTATGTACAACTTGGTGTTCTCCTTAAATCACTGAGCTAGAAGTAGGGGGCCTAAAGTATAAGAGTCCAGAGACTAGTGTGGGCCACTCTCCCTCCACTGTCCTCGCTAGAAGCCACAGGTGTCCCACAGAGATGCACATCTTAAGTGCCAGGCAGATGCTGTGCTGAATACTGACTACTGTGCTGCAGAGGGGCAATGGCCAGTGATAGGCACAGCCAGGACTCCTCCGGTCCTTCTAGCCCTTGGGCCCAGCCAGACAAAACCCTGGGAATGCCAGAGGCAGCTCTAATGCAAAAGGCAGCCTCCTACTCTTCCTTAAGCCCCGTATCCCCTAAATCCAAGGATGCCCTTGCCCACCTGGCATATTCTGCCCTCAAGTCTCTCCAGTGCCCTAAGATTTCTCTTAACCAGCAGGCCTAAGGATTTTGTAATGAAAAGGTGCAGCTAATATCCCCGACTTCCATGATGTTTGTATCTAAGACGGATAAGATGAGAGGTATGTCTGCCACCTTTTAACCTCATCCCAATCTTCTCCTGCTTTAATTTGACTGATTTATTAGATTTAATTATTTCACACCTGTTCAATCTCCCAGCTTGGGTTCTGGAGCCAGACAGTGTAGGTCTGAATCCAAATCAAATTTCCAGCTCTGTGACCCTAGGCAAATTTCCTAACCTTCTGTGCTTCAGTTTCCTCATCAGTAAAACTGAAATAATAATCATACTTAACTCCTGGGGTTAGCAGATGTTTCCTAAGATAGGCCATATATAAAGCCTTTGGTACAGTGCCCAGCACACAGGCACTACTCCCAAAAAGTGAGCTAGGGATGCTCCTCTAGGAGGTCTTCGTTTTCCCTCCTTGAGTTTTCCTTCACTGGCAGGACCTCTTCCTGGACTACGACAGGATAGAAATATATGGAAAAGTCACCTGATGCAGAAAAGTTCTGTTGTAACAAAAAATGACTGACCATGGTAAGGACATAAACCAAAGTTTCTATTTCACCTTAGTCTCATAAGAAATTTGAAGTGGCTGGGTGTGGTGACTCACACCTGAAATTCCACCACTTTGGGAAGCTAAGGCACGAGGGAGAACTGCTTTGAAGCCAGGAGTTCAAGACCAGCCTAGGCAATAACAACAACTATATATATATATAGTGTGTGTGTGTATATATATATATATACATAAAATATATATACACAATACATATATATAAAATACATATACACAATATATATACTATATATAAAATATATATACTATATATACTATATATACAATATATAAAATATATATACTATATATACAATATATAAAATATATATACTATATATATACTATATATACACACAATATATATACTATACATAATATATAGTATATATTATATACTATATATAATACTATATATAAAGTATAGTATATATTATATACTATATATACTATATATAATATATAGTATATATTATATACTATATATAAAATACTATATATACTATATATATACTATATATAATACTATATATACTATATATACTACTATATATACTATATATAATACTATATATACTATATATACTATATATTATACTATATATAATACATATATACTATATATTATACTATATATAATACATATATACTATATATTATACTATATATAATACATATATACTATATAATACTATATATTATATACTATACTATATACACTATATATTGTATATATAGTGTATATATACACTATATATACTATATAATACTATATATACTATATATATAATCTATACATATATTTTACATATATAGATTATATATACACACACACCTATATATATATAAAATTAGACAGGCATGGTGGGACACAGCTGTAGTCCTAGCTACTTGGAAGGCTGAAGCAGGAGATCATTTGAGCCCAGAAGAGGTATGATTGTACCACTGAACTCCAGCCTGGTTGACAGAGCAAGACCCATCTCTTTAAAAAAAAAAATATTTAAAGTGACATAATACTAGGATGACAATATGTTAATTTATTGACCAAGACACTTTTGAAACTAAAAATGGGTGCTATTAATAATTATAACAAAACATCTAGGATTCTCCTACTTAGCACTCACTTGTAAATTCTTTCTCATTATCAAGAAAAACCCCATTAAGTGAAAATTATAAGCCAAGGTCAAAACCCAACTGTTGCCTGTTTTTGCAAGTAACATTTTACTAGAACACAGCCATGCTCATTTGTTTACATATTGTCTATGTCTACTTTTGTGCAATAATGGCAGAGATGAGTTAATGCAACAGAAACTCTATCACCCACAAAGTCTAAAGGATGTATTATTTGGCTATTTACAGAAAAATTTTGCCAATCCCTGTTCTAGAGTCAAGTAACTCAGAGACATTGCCTTCCAATCCCATAATCTCACATTTGTATGCTATTATCTGACAAGAAAAAAATACCAAATTACTTCTCTTATGATAGGCATGAGTTTTTACTATGCGACAATTTCATGTTAAATTTCAATAAATTTTAGTTTCATACTTAATGAACATTATTACACATGGAATGGTCAAAGGAACTCAACTATTTACTAGAGAAGAAGAAAACCACTGTGGTCTCCATACACAGGAAGGGCTGTCACGTGAAGAGGGTGAGTCAGCACCGTGTGGTGACTCAGCACTCTGCTGTCAGTCTGGCCACCTAACTGTGGGTCCTTGCGTTCTCCAAGCGTCATCTGCGAAGCCGGGGTAGTAAGAGTGCTTTCCTCCCAGGGAGGTGGTGAGCGTCAAAGAAGATGGAACATGTCCAGCTGCTGTACTGCTTTTCTTAAATTAGTCATTTGTGCTTGCTGTTACTGTTGAAGAGCTGGACATACTCTGCTGGCAAAATTAAAACAGCTGGAGGTAGGTTTCAAGGAGGCAGATTTCAGCTTTCAGCTTAACTTAAGGAAAAGCCTGATTGCCCTACTGTCTGCCTGGGAGTCAGGTGAACAGACAGTTTCATGGAGTTCAACATCCCTGACAGTATCCCAGGGCAGTGTGAGCCCCATGGCAGGGAGGATGCAGAAGGGATTGCAGGAGAGTGAGGATCTGACTAAATGACTGTCAGTGCAGTGTGTTTTTATCTGAGACTAAGATGAAGAAAGCTTTGGGAACACACACCATCAGCCCCATCTTAAGAACGGGGAAATACGTAAGATACACCAGAGAGTAAATAGGTGTCAGCAGATTATGAGAACAACATATTGCAAACTTTCCATGTTTTAAAGGACCACCAGCAACTCAGAACAGAATAAGGACACAACTTGGTTCCATTTTGCCAAAAAGGTAAATGGAGGGACAAGAACACGGCACCAAAGCCAGGTTCTCTGATAAAGTCACCCGGGAAGTGGCCCTGTCTCCAACAACGGGCCCAGTGGTTTCGGCTGGCAGGGTCCTTCAAAGGTACTGTGTGCCCAGTTCATGCTGGGTCCATTCACCCTGGGCCCATTAATAATTTGCCAGGCACCGGCCGGGCGCGGTGGCTCACGCCTGTAATCCCAGCACTTTGGGAGGCCGAGGCAGATGGATCATGAGGTCAAGAGATCGAGACCATCCTGGCCGACATGGTGAAACCCTGTCTCTACTAAAAATACAAAAAATTAGCCGTGCATGGTGGTGGGCGCCTGTAGTCCCAGCTACTTGGGAGGCTGAGGCAGGAAAATCACTTGAACCTGGGAGGTGGAGGTTGCAGTGAGCCGAGATTGCGCCACTGCAGTCCAGTCTGGTGACAGAGCGAGACTGCATCTCAAAATAAATTAATAATAATAATAATAATAATTTGCAAGGCAGCTAAGGCCATGGCCAGGCTATCTTTCACTGCAGCTTGCTCTATCTTTAGTAGAGCTGGACAGGCTCCACCAGCAGGGCTCTGTGCTCCCCGCTGATCCTGGCAGGAAGCAAGATACCTGACTGCACAATGGGCCTGTGGCCCCAGCTGCCCATTATCCAGGATAAAAGGTGTGTGTGGCCACAAGGAGTATGGCTCATGCACTCTTTAACACCCTAAGGGCTTGGGGATCATTTGTTCAGTCTGAATACAAATCAAGGGTAAAAACCACACGGCAGTGTCACAGACATGACAGATGTAATATCCAGTGCATGGACGGCACACAGCCTCTTTCCCTTCACCAATCAAAAAGAGTGATTAGTAAATGCTCTGACCATTTTCTTCTTTTGAAAAGGAAATTTTAAAAATTTAAAATTATATTGTTATTCTTCCTTTTAATTCTGCCTGTTTGACTTAATATTATAACGTTAGGCTCAAAAATGACCAGTGACTTTTTCAATGACCTTGTTATTTAAAACTCTGTACACAGAATGTTAATAGCTGCATAATATTCTATTATATTGCTGTGTCAAAATTTATTCATCAGGCCAGTGCAGTGGCTCACACCTGTAATCCCAGCAATTTGGGAGGCCGAGGCAGAAGTCTGAGGCCGGCCTGGGCAGCTGAGCAAGGCCCTGCCTCTAAAAAATTTTTTAAATTAAAAAATAGTTAGGCACGGTGGTACACACCTGTAGTCCTGGATAGTGGGAAAGCTGAGGGGGAGGACTGCTTGAGCCAGGAGTTTGTAGTGAGCTATGATTGCACCACTGTATTCTAGCCTGGGCAAGAAAGTGAGACTCTGTGGCTTAAAAAAAAAAATGTATTCATCATCCCAATGCTGGACCAACTGTCCCCATTTTTTCGCCACTGTAAACAATGCTGCAATGAACATCTTTCTGGATGGATCTTTGTCCACACAGTGAATCAGCTGCAAACTACTTTTCTTTAACAGGAAGAAAATCTGGTCTGTATCAAGGTGATATCCTATCACACTTGGGAAATGAGGTACAGGAGAGCGACCCTCTATAGTGTTGCCAAGGCTGTCCAACTTACTGGTTCAGATAAATTACAGCCCAAAATCAGAGCAATTTCATCCATGGTGGCCACTGTTCCACAGTGGGGACAATGCTCTGTTAGTGACTATCAACTCAGTGATCTCAGTTATTTTCCATTCAGGGCTTTAGTTTCTTCAACTGCAAAACTATGAGCTGGAATGAGATTATCTCCTTGTTCCCCACTATCTTTATAATTGAATGACAGAAATAATTGAAAGACCCGGGAATAACAATTTCACAGTCAGAGTTCCCTAATGCTGAATTAGAACCTGATGCCAACTACCATGGCAATTAAAAGAGACTCCGTGCCCCTGGCACTAGGTCAGACATTGTGGGTAGAATCACAGGGGAAAGGGAGTGACACCCTGACTCGGAGTGGGAGGGGGGAGATTAACCCATCACAGAGCTACTAAGGAATGCTTACATAGCCTCACATAGCAGCACTGACCTCAGCATGGTTCTCTTGGGAAGACCATAAATCCAAATGTGTCTGCCAGCCAGTATCAAAATGTCAGGCTGGGATGTCTAACAGACACCCCAAGTTAGGCCCCAGGGCCTGCAGGGAACCCTCAGTGGAGAGCCACTCACTGGGAGTCATCTTTGGCTGTACCCAGAATTTACTTAATTTGACTATCTCCTTTCCCAGGCCCCAGCGGATGGAACTCATAAATAAAGAGTGAGAAATGCAACTGAAGCAGAGTTAGAAGCAGGCTCACTGACAACAGCAAGAAGGGAGAGCTGCCAGCCCATGGAGAAGGAGAACCAGTAAAGTTAGCAAAAGCAGGCAGAAGAGTTTCTAAAGCAACATACTCTGCAAAGCAGTCTGGGCCATGCCCTGTAGGAGCAAGTTGCCAGCAGCCCCCGGGAGCATGAATGGATATAGCAACTGTTGTTGAAAAGAACAATCCTGATCAACCCACATCAAAGGCTAACAGACCTCATTTAAGAAGATAGGGAAATGTAAATCTGTGAGATACTTCAGGATCATTTCTATCAAAAGCGTTTCATATAATAAAGGAATAAGCCTCAGTTATCTGGAAGGGTCACCCCTGTTGAGCAGCTCATTTGCTGAAGATATCACAGGGGCAAGGACAAACTGACCCAGGACAAATCATACTACAGGAATGCTATAAAGAGAAGGATTTTCAGGGCTGGGCTCTCTTAGGTTCTGCCCGCATTGGCATTGTGCCTAGCACTGCGTTAAGCCCAAACTAGGTGCTCGCCAAGTAGGCTGATGCTCCAAGGGCAGGGCTGTGTGCACACACACTGGCTGACTCCGGCCAGGTGAGCACTGGGCCACAACCTGCCAAGTGTCCCTCATATAAGGCTGGCTCTCTTCTCTACCTCCCCTTCCCCCAGATGCAAACCAGAAACAGGATCTGCTAATAAATTATTAGGCATGATTGCCTCTAGCATGGGGAAAGCAACTAAGAATGGTAATTAAAAAGAAGTTTAATGTTTACGTACAAACACAAATGTGTGTATATATGTATCAAATATACATATATGTATATATATGTATCAAATATACATATATGTATATATATGTATCAAATATACATATATGTATATATGTATCAAATATACATATATGTATATATGTATCAAATATACATATATGTATATATGTATCAAATATACATATATGTATATATGTATCAAATATACATATATGTATATATGTATCAAATATACATATATGTATATATGTATCAAATATACATATATGTGTATATGTATCAAATATACATATATGTGTATATATATCAAATATACATATATGTATATATATATATATATATAAAGGAGAATGTATCCCTCTGCTCCTTGTATGCTTTTTAAGTATTCACAAAGAAATAATAAAAAAGGCTGGAAGCAAACATGCCAAAATGTTAACTGCTGTAAATTCTGGGTGGTTGGCATAAAGTGCTGTTATATTATTCTTGAGACTTCTTTTTTCTTTGCATTTTCCAAATATCTCAAAAAATAAAAGATAATAGGCTTCTGTCCCAGGAGGTATGTCACTAAATCATGCATCCATGTGTCTATCCCTTCAAATACTGACTGCTTTCCTGGGCCTAGTATTTGTTGCGCTGCTAGGATGCAGTGGTAAACCAGCAGATCAAATCCCAACCCCCATGAGGTTTTTGGTCCTCAGGGTAAGTATATGCTGGGTTCATTCTTCCTCTCCTCTCTGAACCCTTATGAGATGGGCAATCAGAAGAGGGTGTCTCATCTTCCACAACTTGTTTCAAAACTTGTTTCACACAAAGTAAAACCCAAACCCCTGCCGTGGACTATACAACCTTACCTGAGCAATCTCTTCCCACCTTTCCCACCTCTTCTCCCCACTTTAAAGGGGCAGTCATAGTGGCCTCTTGCTCTCCTGTCTTCGTCTTTGGCCCTGCTGTTCCTCTGCCTGGGGCACTCCCACCTAACTCTACACATGACAGGTTCTTCACATCTTCCGGGTTTTAGTTCAAATCGCATATCCTCATTAAAAGGCACTTGCCTCCTTGCTTGTCAAAGGCACTGGCCTCCCATAGGCTTAGAACACTGTCCCTGAGACACATCTGAGCTAACTCCCTCACCTCTTCAAGTCTTCTCAAGCAGGCCTTCCCCAGCCACCTGATTTAAAATTGCAGCTTCACTTGAGATTTGCCCAGAGAGTAGAATTTGAGTGTTCTCACCTCACCACCACACACAAAATGTGAGGTGATGAAGGTGTTAATTAGCCAGATTGCAGTAATCATTCCACAATGTGTAAGTTCATTAAATCATCACATTGTACACCTTAAATATATGCAATTTTTATTTGTCAATTATATCCCAATAAAGTTGGGAAAATAAATAAATAAAAATAAAATTGCAGCCTGTCCGTTCCCACACCCCCTGCTGCCTCACTCCTCCTGATACCTTTCACCTGGTTCTGCTTTTTCCTGTTGGATAGTACTGACTGCTCACCAACATGCTCTACAATTTATGTCTTTATTCCAGTTATTGCTTATGGTCTGTTTCCTGTACTAGAATGTGAGACCCCTAAGAGAAGAAAATGTGCATTTGTTTTGTTCACTGACACATCCTAAGGGTCTCAACAGTGCCCTTGGTAAACATCTCATGTTGAATTTCATAGCAATCATAAACATCTTCTTGTTTACCTGATTGCTTATTTACTGTTTGTTTCTCTTCAAGAAAGCCAGAGAGTTTGAGCAAACAACATAAGGCCTGTCTGTCTTGTTAAATTCACATGCCCAGCATGTAGAAAATGATTTGACACATTTAAGGTGTTCAGTAAATTTATGAAACAAAAGAAAACACTGTCAAGCTGGGTCCAATGTGGGTTTTTCAATAAAGAAACTGCATGGTAATCCAGCCACCCATTTTCCTCTGATTCCCTGAAAGAATCTTAGCCATCTGAAAAGGAATCATTATTTTAGCTAGCATAATCGCGATGCAAAAATAATTATTTCACTTATTCTGTATCCCGAGTTTGGAAGTCAACTACAGACTCTAATTGCTGCCTAAATCCCAGTAGTAAACAAACCAGCTTTGCATTTTATATGTTACCATGAGGTTCTCCAGATTTGCTCCTCAGAGCCAAAGAAATGTTGACACAGTTGCACACCAAGTTTCAACATGCTGATCATGTTAAAATAGTGCACAAGAAATATTTTTCCACTTTATAAAAAGCCAGACTGTTTACATGCTTAAGTGGCCAGAGACTATGCTATCTGTGTGTGGTCCTGAAGTTTCAGTATCATAACCATGAATACAAAATGGAGCAGCATGCAACAAACTAGTTTATGCAGTTTCTCAGCCAAAATGGGAATCAAGATGTTACCATGCAAGAGCTCATAAATGGGCAGGTTAGAAAAGGGGAATAAAACCTAATTTTAATATATTTTTGAAAGAAAAAAGAATTAATATAATACAACTGGGCTATATTTATACATATATAATACAGACAAACATATTAAATAGAAGATGACAGACACAGAGGACAGAAATAGCTCACAAGGTCTTTGGCCTATAGATTTCTTATCAAGATCACACAGAAATATGCTAAGCACAGCACTAACTACAAGCCCAGAGTCAAGTGGTAGAAAAGATCTATGAAATGGTTACCAAACACGGATCTTCAGTACAAACATGAGAGAGATGAGAGGCGTTCCTTCAGCTTGGCCCAGTAGCTGAACATAAGCCTTGTGCAACCTCCCAGGAGCACTCACCAGAGGAGGGGCCCTAAGTTCACAGTCGGGCCAAAGAAGACATGCCCTGTCTCCTATGTCTTTTCCATTTTCCGAGTAGCACTGGCTTTGGTCTACAATAATTTAGTCTTTCTTCAAGCTAGAAATAGAATTTAAGCAGGGGCTCCACCCTGTCCAGACAAGATATAAGTGAAAAGAGACCTCACAGAAAGAAAAATTATCTACATCTGACTAACTGAAGACGTGCACACATTCCCAGAGTCTAGAGTTTAAATGTTCAAGACAGTTTCTGGATTCTGGGCTGTTTGCATTTATCATTCCTCTAAGTCCCCAAATGCTTCAGGTTAGTGAGGACTGCTGGTTCTCACATCTTTAATAGCTTTCTACTTGAAGAAAGTTCTCAGTACAGTGTGTCTAAACAAAAAAATAAATCACTTAATGTGAGCAGGTTCATGTTGCAACACGAAATGCCATTTCCCATTTGATTGCCAAATGCACAAACTGTTATTCTCAGTTGACTGAATAAGTGAAAGAATGGTACTTCATTAAATTTTTTTTTTCCTGGCATTATTTTTTTTTTCCTCCTACAGTTTCTTTTACAGAGTCTTCCATGGCTATAGGTCAGAACAGTTTTCCTGTTGCTATGAGAACGGCATAAATAAGTCAAGTTTAAAATTCACTTTGGGGGTATGGAGCCGCCACGGTTCCGGCTACCTAAGCCCTACTGGGTGTGTGTTGCGTACTCTTCCCTATAGGCAGTGGATCACAGCCATTTAACATGGCCTCCCTCCACCATGGCCCATCTTCTGGCCAGAAAAATCCCACAAGCCTCGCAGAGGCCCCCTCTAACTGCTTGGGCTTCTACACACAGACCTAGTAATCGTCTTCTGTGCTGCAAGGAGAGGAATATAAGCTCAACATTAACATTTCTCCAAGTGCAGAAGTGCATGGGCCTCCGAAACTCCACCAAGCACCCTCCTACTTCCTCTACAACAATGCCACTGAGCAATGATCAAAATGAGGAGCCTTTGGAATACATTTGGAAGGGCAGAATAACGGGCCAGGAAGGGGGTCTGGGAAGGGGCTCTTTACATCCCCTGCTGTAGCCTTCCAGATCGGCCTCACCGAAGGTCCCAGGGCTCCCACAAGGGACCAGAGCTACACCTGCAGGAGGGTGGTTCTTCCTGTATTTTCAGGGCATTCTCTATTCACAATTAATCTGTCCACTCTTCCAGTGCTCCTGGACCTCAGAGACAGAAGGTATGCTTGTCTCACTTTACTGAACCGCATTCCAAGGTTTGAAGATCAAAAACCCTACTCCTAGGACAAGCCTGTCAGTGAGGACAACAGTATTTAGGGAAGCTCAAGGCTGTCAAAGGAAAAGTCAAGAGTGCTCTCCACCCTTAAAAATATCTAGGCTTTCTTCATGGCTGCTGCTTCTTTCTCATGAAGAGCATTGTGGGTTTAATTGTGGGTTGAACTGGATATTATAATATCCAAAAGATATTAGGATAAGTCCTAACTCCCAATACCTGTGAATGTGACTTTATTTGGAAATAGTCTTTGCAGTTGTAATCAGGTTAAGATGAGCTCATTAGGGTAGATCTTTAATCCAATATGACTGTTGTTCTTCTAAGAGAAGAAGACAGAGACACAGAGAGAAGAGCTCTGTAATGACAGAGGCAAAGATTGTAATGCATTTACAAACCCGAGAAGGTCTAGGATTGCCAACAAACACCAAAACTAGAAGAGGCAAGGAAGGATCTCCTAGATCCTTCTGAGGATCCTTCTGAGGGCTCCCCTAGAGCCCTCAGATAGAAAGCATGGCCCTGCCAACACTTTGATATCAGACTTCTAGCATCCAGACCCATGAGACAATAAATATCTATTGTTTAAAGCCACCCAGTTTGTGCTTGTTTGTTACAACAGCCCTAGGAAACAAACGCAAAGAGCAAATGTTGCCTTGAGCTAAAAAACAAAGTCATGTCATTTGTGAACAGAGATGATGCCTTTCAGAGGAAAGCAAAGCTGCTTGCAAAAGCATAGGGCACACACATCAAATCCTCCCATGGCAAGGTGGCAGCAGGCTGGTCCAAAGAGCAGGTCCACAGAAAACAGCACATTTGGCTACTTCTCAAGGGTGCCTGGCAATGTCTGGCTCACACTTTCTAGGTTGCTTCAATGGTCCATCCAACCCAGCCACACCTCTAGGCCACCTATAGCCACCTATACTAAACTCTGCCAGTCAGTCAGCCGCCAGCTGTTAGGGAGACTCAGTGGCTAGTTTAACCTTGTAGACCTCTGGCGGACAGCAGGCCCGAAGACTCAGAAGGACTGCATCATATACATTCTTGGGTCCTACCTTAACCTTGGCATACAGAAGAGTCCCATTCATACCCAGAGTGAACCCTGCTGATATAAGGGAATGTGGGAGGACAGATGGCAGGGTAGGCCATAGTGAGGTGGCCAACAGTTGTATCAATGCTGGAGGTGTGTCTAAGGCAGCACAAGGCACTACAACTAGAGGAGGAACCAGACTCACAGTCACCAATATCAAGGTCAAATAGCAAGAAAGATAACACGAGCCATCAGGTCTAAAGAGCCAGATGCCCATTGTGAAGGGCTACTAGAAGATACTACTGGCAAATTCACTAAATATTTACTGAGCACCTATTATGTGCCAGACATTATTTTAGGCACGGAGGACGGCAGTGAATAAAACAGGTAAAAATCCCTGTCTTCATGAAGCTTGCATTAGAATAGAGACAGACCAAAAAGAAAAAAAAAAGTAAACTATTTCGCCCATTAGATGATGACTTGAGTACGGTGAAAAAGAATAAGGCAGAGAACAAGAGAGAAAATTTTGGGGAGTGGGCAGTTAACAGAGTAAATGGGGTGGTCAAGAAAAGCCTCAAAGAGAAAATGATGCCCAAAGAGAGGGAGTACACGCTGCAAATATCTGGGGGAAGAGCATTGTAGGCAGCAGGAGTAGTAAACACAAAGGCTGTGAAAAGGAGGCTGGCATCTTCGAAGAAGGCCTATGAGGTTGAAAGTGAGTGGGTGTGTGGACGTGTGCGTGTGCATGAACATGCACAGAGAAGAGTCAGATCGGAAGGCCTGAGGGCATGGGCTTTGCCTCTACATAAGATGGCCTGGATCAATACCCCAGCACTGGAGCCGAGGAGTGATGGGATCTGACTGGTGTTTCATAGGATCCTCTGCTGCTATGTAGAGGGCAGGCTGAAGGGAGATGAGGGCACAGAGACCAGGTAGTGCAGAAACACATGGGCCTCCCAACTCCTCCAAGCATCTGCAGTGCCTCCCACTTCCTACACAGAAATGCCACAGAGCAATAATTAAATGGAAGCCATCTCTCCTCACTTAAAGGGGTAAGTGCCTCACCTTTACTAGCACTGAGGATTACAAATCTTTGCCAGTGGTGTGCAGTTACTTAACCCCCTTGAGTATCTATACTTAAAAAAAATGAATAAGCTGCCATTTCGGCCCCACCCAATGAAAAATCTGCCAATTCTTGGCTTATTGAAACTAAATGCAAACCAAAGATCACATCTAGGTTTATTTAAAGAAAAACGGTGTGCTCTCATCAGAGTACTGTAAGCAATGTGCCCATTACATTTTTACACAGGCATTCAAAACCTGCGTATAAAAGTAGTACAATTTCTTAAAAGTCTTATAACAAAATATTAGACTTTTTAAAAAAGTTGTCTGCGTCTCAGAAGAAAATGAAAAGAAATGAATACATTTTGACACAACTTTTCTTCATGGCCACAACAATTCTTGTTTCACCACCAGACTGCTTTAAGTCTGTTTGTCTGGGTAAGTAGAAGCAAGGAAAACCTGCCATCTGGCATGACTGCCATCTCTTTGTGGCCACACAATAAGTCTTGGGCAACCCTGCCTGCTGCCCTCGAGAACCAAGTGGGGTGGCAACAGTAGAGAGGAGGTAAAACAAGGAGGCTTCTGTGGAGGCAGAAGTATTTATCATGAGCAGTTCCGCCTCTGAAGGAAGGAGATTGCTGTGGGGGCTGAGCACTTTATTGCTGGGCCCCAGCTTTTTGGCAACTGCAAACAGTCAACTTGCAGCTCTTTGGGGAAGGTGAATTTACAGATGAGGACAGCCTCGTTTTTAGCTCTGGTTCCTTTACTACTCATTAGCATCTTTTTTTGAAAGGACAGACTGTGGGGGGAGGGGAGAACAAATAAGAACCAAATGTAAATTAAAGCATTAGTTTCTTCTGGAGTATAGCGGAAATTTTTCTGCACTAATTATACATACATTATTACATAATGTCATTATTACTCCCTCTACCATCATTAGCATTTCTGAATATGGTAATATTATATAACTACAATATTTTTCACCTATTTTTGCCATCATCAATGTAAGTACATATGGCTAAACTTGTGCTTCATATGGGAACTTCCACGATTTATTTTCAGGTGTAATTCATGTAACTTAGGCACCAACTAGTTTCATCAAATATCACCATGACAGTGGGGAAGAAAGCCTACACCAAATGAACACGTGAAAACCCTGGTTCTACGGGACTCTAATGCATTACTCCCTGCAGACATGGCCTTAATCTGTGCTTATGTAACACACTCTGCATTCAGCCTGAGTTTGGAAGCATTTCCAACAAGAACGTTATCCATAAAACAAAACTGGTTGCAAATTAGAATCCTGAAATGAGTACCTGAGACACGACGAGGGGCAAAGCATGCAATGGTAGACCCTTACAAATGTTCATATTTTTATTTACTTATTTTATTTATTTTTTTGAGACACGGTCTCGCTCTGTTACCCAGGCTTGAGTGCAGAGGTGCAATCATAGCTCATGCATCCTCGACCTCCTGGGCTCAAGGAATCCTTCCACCTCGGCTTTCCGAGTAGCTGGGACTACAGGTGTGCACCACCACACGTGGCTAATTTTTTAATTTTTTTGTAGAGGCAGGGTTTTGCTATGTTGCTCAGGCTGGTCTTAAATTACTGGACTCAAAGGATCCACCTGCCTCAGCCTCCCAAAGTGCTAGAATTATAGGTATGAGCCACCATGCCTGGCCCCATCTTTTTCCATACATGAAGAGAACCACACATAGAACTTTAACACATCGGTGGCTCACGCCTGTAATCCAAGCACTTTGGGAGGCCGAGGTGGGCAGGTCACTTGAGGTCAGGAGTCCAAAACTAGCCTGGCAAACATGGTGAAACCTCGTCTCTACTAAAAATACAAAAAATTAGCCGGGCGTGGTGGCGGGCACCTGTAATCCCATCTACTCAGGAGGCTGAGGCAGGAGAATTGCTTGAACAATTCAGAGGTTGCAGTGAGCTGAGATTGCGCCATTGCACTCCAGCCTGGGCAACAGAGCGAGACTCAGTCTCAAAAACAAACAAACAAACAAACAAACAAAAAGAATTTTGACACATAACATCATAAATTCAAAGTCTTCCCCATCTATCTAACCCAGAGCTCAGACCACAATGTCTAATAAAGGGACAGGGTTCTACATAATCTTCTGGTCTCCTGACAAAAGAGGTGTTTCTTAAATAAGTCATCTAATAATTGTACAATAACCATGTTTTAACCACAGCTTTTCTTTTTCCAACTTTGACATGTACCATTTCCTTGAATTCGGTTATTGGGTTTATTTGTATTTTTGACGGCAGTCATTATCATGATTAGCTATATATAGATTTACTCTTCTAGATCCAGTTAAACCCAGGTTATAGATTATAACAGACCTAGAATATCTAACTTTTATCATTTTGACTTTTAAAGGACTAAATTTTTAAAATATCTTTTATCTCCAATCAAATGGATACTATGTTATCCTCTGCGAAAGAAGGGTAAATAATGACTTTGTTCTCATGTATAGTCATATCTTTCAGCATTTTCACGGACATCAAAAATTTTGTCTTGTCTGTAGGTAATACTACTAATATATTTAAATATTTCCTGTGCCAGGAATACAAATGGGAAGATGAAGCACATTGACTTTCATGAAAATTATCATTCATACAAGAGACACTGTTTTTCAAGCAATAGCCCATTACTGGATCCTGAAATCAGCTTACTGATTTACAACCAATATGTTTAAGTGAATGTAATGAATTGTCTAGAATGAACAAAAATTGTCTACAATTGAATAAAACAAGGTATATTACATGTTACAAAGCTATATTATTATGTGATACTTTGGTTTCAATTATTTGTGTAAATGCATGTGTGCATGCATGTTGTATGCATATGCATATTGTGTATGTATGTTGGGGTTCTTCAAATCACGTAAAATGTATTTCTGATTGTAAGTAAAGTTCAAAGATAGACAAGTGTCTGTCATTTAACTAAAGAGAGTAAGCTATAAAAGTCCAAGCCATATATAACATAAAGAATTAAAGTTGAAAATTTGTATTAGACCTACATTTTTTGTCATTAAAGAGGTTAATAAGATCACTAAATTTAAAATAAATAAAAATTTGTTCACACATATAGTTAAGATAATAATGATTGCTGTAAAGATACAAAGTAGGGAGTAGAGATATTTTAACATCCAAAGAATATGTAAATATACATATTTTAGCTGTGATCATCCTCAGTGATAATTCATTGTCCAAATGCTTTATGTTATTTTTCCTACCTAGAAGAGGCCAATAAGAATCGCTATTGTTCTAACCCTATACAGGGTAGAATGATATGATAACAAAGTAAATTTGTCTAAAGCAGGAAATTTTTAAAAATTAGATGATTTTCAAAAAGAATTTTAATACGGATATTAAAAATCTGAATCTTGAGAATAAGGGACAATAGACTCAATTACAATAGAGTGTCAGGTACAATCACCAGTTGTAAACTCCATCACCACACAAAAAAAAAAAAGAAAAAAGAAATTGCTACAAGCACCAAAGAACCTCCCATCAAGATGATACAGTAAGTGCTTATTTTGAAGCATCCCTATGGCAATGATCAATTTCCTTAAAACCATCCACAAAATATTACAGTGTTAGACACTTCAAAACTGAGATAACCATTTCATGAGACAGAAATGGACCTGAAATAAGCAGGAGGCAGGGTAGATACCACAGAACTGGCAGGGGCACAGGAGGCAGGGTAGATACCACAGACCTGGCAGGGGCAGTGGGAAGTTTCATTCTGCAGAGTAATGGGAGAGATAACCCCGATGCCACAGTGGGTGGGATGGAGAAGGACTCCCCAGAGGAAAACTTCTGCTAACAGACTGACCTAGGGCACTGGCATGATAGGAAGCTGTAAACACAGGGAGGCAGGAAAACACAAACACAGCCTCAGGAACTGAACAGAGCTGCCCACTGGCTCAGCTAATAGATTAATAATATCTAATTCACTGCAAGACAGATGATCTGAAATTATATTACCTATGTCATCAAATCTAAGATGCCAATAATTATTAAGGAAGAATATTATTGCTATGTACCTAAGAAAAAATGTTGCCAATTAAAACGATATATCCATGAATTATAGATGTATCCCAATCTGAAAGATTTTAAAACATGAAAAAAATGTGAGTCATGGAACTGATAATATGCTCTATGACTTGGCTCTAGACTCCATGGTAAAGGAGTAGAGAGAAGTGAAAGCTGGTTCTCAGTGAGAAGAGGCCATCTTTTAGAAAAAGCAAGATTGGTGGAAGGACTGCATACAAAGGGCAACAGAGGAAAAATTAACACCAAAAAAAATATTTTTAAAGGAAGAAGCAGCAGCCTACTCAAAATGAGCCTCGAAAACAAAATTCCAAAATATATGAAGAATTCTAATATTAAGAAAAGTGACCAACAAAGTCAATAACCAGAAGAATAATTTCTGGAACAGTCTATTTGACTTCTAAATAAGTACATTTAAGAAGTTTAAAGAAATAAAAGCATCATTTTCATTAAAATGAGTAAGAAATTATAATACAGAAAGAGATAATGCTGATAGGAAACTGATATGAAAAACATGATAAACACAAGTAATGGGGCAGAAATGAAGTTTCCGAAAAAAGAAAGCAAAGAGAATAGTAGAACACCATATTTGAAGAGGGTATACTAGAGAATGCCAAAATTGAGGAAATGATTCCTCAGATGAAAACACCTTTGAGTACAAAGCAAAAAAGATAAATCCACATCTAGACACTATAGTGAAAGCATAAAATATCAGGGATTTTTTTAAGGTTGTAAAATTTAAAAGTTATCACAAAATCTAATGGCAGATGTCTCATCTACAGAAAATGGAAGAGTGCCTTCAAAATATCCACAGAAAATATCTGTTGACCTAAAATTTCGTACTCATGTAAAATAAACTGCCATCCAAGATTCAATGCAAAGTAATTTCTGACATCGAAAAACTAAGTATCAATCGCAGACTCCCACAGTCCCTCATTAAAAGAACTATTAAATGTTTATCACTGGGAAAAAATGCACGGGATACCTGAAACAATAGTGACCCCAGATACTGATTAAAAAAAAAAAAGAAAGAAACACACACACATAGATACATACACTTAACTTCTGATTGAAAAAATATTAATAACCAATTCATGTTATATTAATAAAACACTGTGAAAGTTGTTCAATGTTTAAATAAAATGTACTAGGTCTAGGTCATATACGGAAAAGGGATAGAAACACTGAATGACTTTAGAATTTGCCGAAAAATGTTAGAATGAAATCCATGAGAGATACTGTAGATGATATGACCGCAAGCCCCATTCTTAATTTCTTCCTAGCTTCCTTCCAGCTATAGAAGGCTACCTGGCACAGTTCTAGCCAACAACAAAAGCCCCTTGGGTGCTACTCCCAGAAGTCTTTGCTTTTCTGACAAAACGAAAACTGCTCAGTGAGCACGCCTTTTTTTTTTTTGTCCATTTGGCCTTTCCCAATTCCCTCCTGCCTAGTAGTACATGGATGTGAGTAAGTGCAGCTGCCAGCCTGCAGCCATAAAACTATAAGAATGAGGAAAAGCCCCCAAGTTATGGGATGATAAAGCAAAAGACAGAAAAACCTGGGTCCCTGATGGTAGGTCCACCTCCAGGTTTTGTTTCGTGCAAGAAAAGTAACTCCTATTTGTTTGTGACTTTCTAATTGGGTTTTCTGCTACTTGCAGTTGAGTATAACTTTATGTAGTAAAAAGAATTAAGAGCAAACTCTGAAAGGAGAGAATTACTGTGTATGATGAATTAAGCAGAAGACAGGAATAGGAAAAAGAAGACACAAAATAAAGGGCTAGCTAGGAGACCTGAAATGTTGCCAACATGTAGAAATGATCAATGCTCGGGTGATGGATACCCTGACTTGATCATCACACATTCTATGCACGTAATAAATATCACATGTATCCCAGACATATGCATAAGCACTATGTATCAATTACAAAAATAAGATAAAATAATTTAAAAAGAAAAGGAATGGCAAGCAAAAAATATAATGTAGTAGAAATAAGTCCAAATACATTAATATTTGCAATAAATGGAACCAATGAATAGGTACAGAAAAAAAACCAACCAAACAACAACAAAAAACAACCCAGCTATTTGCTACTTACCAAAGAAGATGCACAAAAAGGGCTGAAAAAGCAAACGTCTTTAAAAATTTAACCAAAAATGAAACAAAATTAAAAATCAACCAAATAATAACAACAAAAAAAAAACAACCCAGCTATCTGCCACTTATCAGAGAGAATGCACAGAAAGGGCTTGAAAAGTAAATGTTTTATAAATTTTAACCAAAAGAAAAACAGGTGAAGAAATGTTAATACTAAAATATTAATAGCAAACAAAATAGAATCTTAAAGGAAAACCATCAATATTACTAAAGACGGATACCTAACAATATACATAGAAAAATCTATGAGGATGATAGAAAAATCTATGAGGATGATAGAATAATCATGAACTTGTTTATACTTAGCACAGCTTCAACATACATAAAGCAAAAACTGACAAGATATAAGGAAAATGTGACGAATCTATTACTATAGTGAGAAGCTGAAAAACCAGGCAAAATATTTAAGCAAAAACATTAATAAATGGTGAAATTAACTTATCTGATTTAATAGAATCTTACATTTAATAAATGTAGACTACGAATTCTTTTTAATTATACTTTAAACACTTACAAAACCCTGACCATGTACCAGATCAGAAAAGAAGTCTCAACAAATTTCCAACAATTGTTATCACACAGACCACATCCTCTAGCCATAATGTGGGCAGTTAAATTAGAAACTGACAATAGAAAATATTCTCAAAAGGTATTTGAGAAATTTAATATGCAATCTTAAAAAAAATCAGACAGTAAGGAGAAAATGACAATGACAATCACAAAATACTTGGAAATTAAAAATGTTGAGAGTACTATATCTCAAAACCTGTAACATGCAGTTAAAGTGACACTTAGATATATTTTACAGTCATATATGTATTTTTATAATTTTTAATTGATGAGTAAAAATTGTATATATTTATTCAGTACAATGTGATGTTTTGATAAATGGGAAAAATATGGAATGATTAAACAAGCTAATTAACATAGCTATCATCTCACTTGTCTTTTTTTGTGGTGAGACATTTGAAATTTAGTCTTAACAATTTTGAAATATACATTATTAATAACTATAGTCACCACGTGGTACAACAGCCCAAGAACTTATTTCTCCTAACTGAAACTTTGTACCCCTTGACCACCATCTCTCCATCACTCCACAAACTCTATTATATGTACTTTCTAAGACAGAAGAAGGAATCAAAATCAATTCAGCTTACAATAGAGTAAACTAAAGAAAGAAGAGGAGACAGAAAGATGAAGTGGGGGTAGGGCCAGAGGGAGACAGGAGGACGAAGGGAAAAAGCCAGAGGGTAAAAGGAAGAAAGTAGAAATTAAGCAGAAAATAAGAAAAACAGCAAATATTAACAAAACCAAATTCTGGCTCACCAGAAAAACTAAGCAGGCAAACCTCTAGCACAAATAAACAATATTGGATAAAAAGGAGGATAATCTTAGATACATGGTTTTATTTAATTAAAAGAGAAAACTATAACTCAATTCTGTGTCAACATATCTAAAAACATAGATGAAGTAACTTTTTCTAGAAAAATATTAATAACAGACTCATAAGCATTATATTGTATACAAACCAATAAGCATTAAAGAAACTTATAATAATATAAGTATAATAATATGATAACAATGATATAAATAATAATAAACTTAAATAATCAAAAAGCTTTCTTTCCATCCTCCACCCTAGAACCACAGGCCCAGGCAGTTTCACGAGAGAGTTTTACGAAGTCTTCAAAAAATGGATAATTACAAACTATTACAGAATATTTTTAAAGGGGTGATCCATCATTTAACGAGATTAGTAACAAAGTCAACAAAAAAAAAAAAAAAGAGAAAGCTCATTCATAAAAAGTTTCAATAATGCTAAATTATACTGTCAAAGCAAAGCAGAGTTTATCCCAGGAATTGTAAGATTGACACATCTACTAAATGCCATATTGAGATATTAAAGGATAAAATACGATCATCTCAATAAATGCTCTTAAAAAGTCTTCAAGGCCAGGTGTGGTGGCTCATTCCTGTAATCCCAGAACTTTGGGAGGCCAAAGCAGGAGGATCACTTGAGGCCAAAGGTTTGAGATGAGCCTGGGTAACACAGTAAGACCCTGCCTCAAAAAAAAAAAAAAAAAAAAAAAGGCAACTACAAAAAAAACACTTCAGTAAAGTTTAACACTCATTTATAAGACAACATAGTTGCAAAGTAGACCAGTAGGAAACATTTTTTATCTAAAATGTGTTATGTATCAAAGCCTGACACAAACATTGCTCTTAATAGTAAGACTTTAAAATTATTTCCATTAAAGTCAGGCACAAGACAGGCATAACCACTACATCTTCTATTCTCATTGCATCGGTCCCAGGCAATGCAATAATTCAAGAAATAGAAAATGGATATATAAGAATCGAATGTTCATGCATTTAAAAGGGCTGAAAAAAAAAGAACTTTATGAAAGAGACAAAAGTTACCTTATCTGTATATGTTGACTGTATACATAAAATATTCAAAAGAATCTTGGAGAAACTATTAAAATATGGGAGTTCAATATGGTTGGTGGTTTCAACATCAATCTAAAAAATGAACAATTGTCCTAAATCCTGTGATAATTTATTATAAAATGTAATAGAACAAAATATCCAATTTATAGTAGCAACAACAAAAAAATGCCTGGAAAGAGACCTAATAAAAAATCTTATTTAAGGCCTCTATGGACCTTGTTCAAAGATAAGACTCAGAATCATAAGACTGCGATGCTCCCCAATTAATCTACAAACTCAATATTACTTAAATCAAAATCCCAAATGTTTAAGGAAGATCAAAGGTCACAGAGTAGCCAAGGCAATGTTGAAAAAGAAAAAAGTAGAAGGATTTGTTCTGCTAGATGAAAAGACATACCACCAGGTGCAGTGACTCACACTTGGAATCACAGCACTGTGGGAGGCCAAGGCAGGAGGACTGCTTGAGGCCAGGAGTTTGAGACCAGCCTGGCCAACATAGCAAGACCCCATCTCTTAAAAAAAAAGACTTATGATAATGTTACAGTAATCAAAACAGTTGCTATCAGCATAGAAAGAGACAAATGATAATGTGTACATAAAAAATATATGTCTATTTAGAATCATACTATATGACAGAGAAACATTACACTTCAATGGGGAAAGGATAAGCTGTTCTGAGATAAATAATTATCCATTGGGAATTAAAAACTATACCAGATGAATTAAAGAACTAAATATTTTCAAAAACCTAAAATTTTTGAAGAATATATTAGATACATTTTGGTTGGAAAGATACTTTCAAGCAGACCTAAAAAGTACAAACCATAAAAGACTGATATATCAGTCCATATAAGAATTTAAAACTTATTTTCAACAAAGACACCAGAGACAAAGTAAAAAGACAAGTTACAGATTAGTATTTATAACAAATATAAATGACAAAAGATCACTATATAGATAGCAGTTATGTCAAAAGATAATGACAAACAGTCCTGCAGAAAAATGAGTAAAAGATATGAACCCGCTATCAACAAAAGAAATAAAAATATCACTTGACACCCATAAGATTGGAAAAAGTAAAAATTCCAGCAATACCAACAATTCCCAAAGATATAAAGAAAAGGAAATTCTCATATGGCTGGTGGGAGGGGAAACTGACGTAACTACTGTGGAGAGTAATTTACACTGTCTAGTGAGGCTGAGGCTGAGCCTGAGTCATGTTCTGTAGTTCTGCAATGCCACTCCAGGGCACATCCCCTACAGCAGCCAGTATTTCTGTGCACATTCTCCCTATTCACACACCCAAGAACGTTCATCACCAACTGTTGGGAATAGCACAAAATTAGGAAAAACTTAAACATTCAGCAGAAATGGGTAAATAAATGTCATAGAGTTATAAAAAGGAAAACTATGTAGCAGATCTTTCACTAAAGCTACATGTATCCACAGCCAACATAACAATGAGTAGTAAAAGCAAACTGCCTAATACTATGCACAGCATGTACCATTTATACTAACTTTGAAAATGCGCAAATCAATACCAAATGTTGTTTATGAGCACATTTGCTTGTAGAAAAGGCAGGAAAACGTATATAGAAATAAAACATACCAAATTCAGGAAAAATGTTAATTCTGGGGTAAGTGAAGAGTTTATAGGTTGAGGAGACATACACGGGTATTAAAATATATTTACAATTTTTTAACCCAATGATACTAGTACATACTGCTACGTTGAACAATGAGTTCTTGAATTCTTTTGAAATAATTATGCCTCATAGTTTCCATAAACATGACATATATTATTTAGTATGTATCAAATTATTACATAACACATAAGTTTAAAGATTTAATAAGAAATTCACTTTTGGAATTAAAAAAGAAATCTTCAGATGTAAAAGATGCATCATGTTTTGGGGAAAAGTGATAAGCATAATTGCTAAAAAGATGGTTAGGTTCTAGAACTTGAACATTCTCTAGTTATGCAGACAGCAAAATTGAGTTGAAATGGGGAAAACCTGAGATGACTTTAACGCTTCTCCACACTGGTTCATGGAGAAGACAAAGGAGCAAGGTCCGAAAGCTCTGAGGTAAAGAACGTTAGAGCTGAGAATCATGAATATGATTACTTGGCTGCACAAAGTAAGAATATGAGAAAAAAACAGGGGAGTTGAGGGAGAAACAGGAGAAAATATAAAGGCATTAATTTCTTCATTTCTTTTAAGAAGAGTTGATGGGTATTATGTTTGGCAAAATGTGATGAAATGTTTAAACTTCGAAATAAGTACAAGGGTGTTCCTTATGTGATTAGCCATTTCATTAAGTATTTAAAACACAAATTATTTTAAAGAATTACATCTACAAGTGACAAAGCAAGACAAGAGGCAAGTACCAAAGTGTGTAACAACCTGTGTTTTTTTTTAAAGTGGAGCCTACTGACAGCAACGTGACAAAACCACTCTCTTGTTTGCTTTCTCCTGGACTATCCTGAATGGGGAAGAGAGGGGTGGAATTACAAGTAGCTTGCTTCAATTTTGCATAACCCTGGATACCCCCCTGTGAGGGGGTGAGGCATGTGAAAGCCATCTGTGTTGTAGCAGAAAACAAGTTGAGAGACACTGAATCAGAGCATTCACATCAAAGAATGAATGCAAACTGGCTCTCACCACCAGAAGCCATGTTCACAGGGAGAAGGAGAATGGACACAGACTCTCAAATAAACCACAAAACAATGATGAAAAAAACATGGTAAGTCACTATATGGCCAATAATTTCAAACTGCAGACCTACCAAATCTTTTCAACCTCTATTAACTAACAGCAACACAGATGGGTTGGGTTTCAAGTCTCTCCATTCTTTCTGGATCCTCTGGAAAAGGCGCAAAGAAATAAAATGCCAAAACAATAGGTTACCCAAAAAAAGAGCAGGAAGCAGAGTCAGGAAAATTCACAAACTAACTGAGTGACCAGTCCCAACATGAGGTCAGAAGATTCTATGAGACTGTGAATCTTAATCTAAAGCAGGGGGTGGGAGGGGATGATTTATTTTTAATCCACATTTCACACTATAGAAAGATGTTACAGGAAGACACACGGACCCAAATTAAGCTGAACATCTTTGTTACCACTGCTGTAAGCCACTGAGGAGACACAACAAGCATGAAGGAGGATTCTGGGACAGACCCAAAAATGGAATATTTTAACTGTTATATTTTATTCAGAAACAAAATGATATTATAAATACTCAAAAAGAATTTTATACATGGACTTATCCAAAGTTAGTTTTAGTCTAAAAAAAAAAAAGAAATTTCCACTACTTTAAATACTAAAAATATCTCCTTTTGAAACATGTTCTTTAGGTTTGCATGATAGGGATTCTTTTTTAAGGCCTTTCATGGTGATACTGTTTTTCCAAAGTGTGTCATTCATAATCATACAGGTGATTCATCGTGGCCTCCTTAGAATTAGATATTAACACTAAGGACTTTTTTGGCCCTTCTCTGTTTTTACCTATGAAAGATGTATGGGTGGGGTAGAGTTAAGTGCAGAAGAAAATTTAAATCAGAGACCAGATTTAAACATTTGTGTGTGTTAAAACACCTTCAGAAGATAACACGGTAATTCTTAAAGAACCAAGTAAGCTTCATTAAACGTGTGAATAATACCACTATCTTAACTTAGCTGAATTCAGTGAAACTGTCCTCATGTTAACCATTTCCCTTTCCCTCTCACTAAGGAGTACAAAGGAAATAGAAGCCATTGAGGCCCATCCAGACCCATGTCACCATGGGTAATTCCGCTCCCCTTTTAAATTCTATCCCTAAGCCTAACCTGACCCCTTAGTCTTGTGCTAGCACATTGAGGAGAGGGAATATTTTTATAGAGCAAGAAGGTATAAAAGGGTTCTGGGGAAATTAGGAAGAGAGCCTCAGACAGAAGGGCAAATGGTATCAAACATTTCATACATCTTGTTTTAAAGATTTCCTCTCTATACTTTGAGTCAAATGGCAAGTTTAAGGCCCAATAAAAAAAAATTACTATAACTTAGGAACTAAAGGAAAAGCAAGAGAAAAATAAAATCTAAAGAGAAGGCCTTAGGTGGTATTATTTAAAACGTATCTTGTGGGTTTCAGCTGCCCATTTTGTAGGGAAAGATAACTGGTGAAGAGGGGGGTGGTGGTTTCCTCACTGCATTCCTCCGGGACAGCACCAAGTACAATGTCTTGATTTGGCTACATTAGTGGACCCAACTATAACCTACTGACAAGTCAAGTAAGAAGACTGACCCCATACAGAACTCCTCGACTTACGTGAAAGTTTGGCATGAACTACACTTCACGATTCCAGGCTGCTGCTGCACTACTGTTTATGGAGGCAAGGCATCTAGCAAATACCTGAGTGGCTTGTTTCTATGGGCAGGTTCCCTTGGGAAAACTAGAACAAGCCTGTGGACGTCTAAAAGAAATCATTCTACAAATGTAGGGAAGGAAAGCTCATGAAATGATATCCAAACTATGCTAACCCCAAACCAGCAGAAAATAGCTATATGCTTTTAAGTGGTATGTTCTTTGGTTATATATTATACTCATGTGCAGACTAGACATGCTGTCATTTGTTCAGTGTGTCAACTTGAAATGGACAGCCTTGCCCAATATTTCAGTTCAAGGGAAATATCTATCACCAATGACTCTTGAATGAAAAGAAAAAAAAATTGGGAACTGAAAAAAACATATTCTTTGCTTATTTTAGCTATATTAAGAAATATAACAATTACTTCTCTGGAAATGAAGTGCACTCTTTGAAGTGTTAATCATCAGATGTCAGAGCAGGAAGGTCCTGACATCATCTACCCCAATACTGTTATTTTACAAATAAGGAAGCAGAAGACCAGGAGACTGAGAGGCTTGCTCAACATTTTACAACTCTGAAGGAATCAGGGCTGTATTTCCTTCCTGAGACTATGATATAAAGTACCAAAAGACAGATTCTCTTGGTTTAAACCAAGAGAAATGTACTCTCTCACAGTTCTAGAAGCCAGGAGTCTGAAATTAAGGTGTCAGCAGGGTTGGTTCCTTCTGAGTATGGATATGAGGGAGAATCTGTTCCATGCCTCTTCTCCTAGCTCCTGGTAGCCTCAGGTGTTCCTTGGCTTGTTGATGGCATTATCCTTGTGTCTTCACATCATCTTCCCTCTGTGTGTGCTGTCTCTGTGTCCAAATGTCCCCTTTCTATAGGGACACCAGTCATATTGGTTTAGGGTTCACCCTAGTGACCTCATTTATCTCTTCACAGACTCTGTTTCCAAATAAGGTCACATTCTGAGGTCCTGAGGGGTTAGAATGTCAACATACATTTTTGGGAAGAGACATTTCAACCCATAATAAGGACTATGAGCAGAACTCTGTTGGGACCTGGGGAGAACCCAGGTCTCCCAATGCATGACAGTGGCCTTTCTTATTCATAAGATTTCTCTGCTACCACAGCTGACAGGTCCTACTTACAAAGTCAGAAATGACTTCTGCCCACAAAAAACTGATATCTCACAAAGGACAATGAAACATTCAAATGCCAGGGAAAGGAAATCATCATTCCATTTGGTCACTAATGTTCACCAATGTATCCTAACTTCCTTCCTCACAAAAATGCCTGAAATATTTCTGCAATATGCCTGCCCTCATGTCTAAAATACCTACTGTTCAGCGAACATGCAAGAAATATGACTGGAAGAAAAACAACTTAAATCTACTCTCCCATTTTGCCCAAGACCGCCCTCTCGAGCATCTCAGCATGCCTGGAAAAGAAACGTGTGCAAGAAGAAACCTTGAGGCCCTCAGATTCCCAACAGGTCTCAGTTTCCTTCTGCTGCCCAAGTTACACATCAAGTGGCTGACTAATCAAGACACCCAGGTCCATGGCTGGGTTGCGACATCAGTGCTTCGGCTGAGAGCTTCATCCCGGCAGTGGCACTTTGCAGCAGCATAACTGTTAGAACAGTTCAATCATTATTCACCCTGCTGCCTAAGTATGCCTGAGTCTGAAGATAATTGTCATATTGTCTCACTATTTTCCATTACAAATTAATGACATCTGTAATACTGAGTCGTAAAAAGTCTATCCAAAGAACTGTATTAAAAATTACATGGAAATGATTTCTCTAAGTGGCCTCTTGACAAACACATGACCCACCCTTTTCCATTAAGGCCTTTAGAATCCTGATCTACAGCTGGCCTTGGAAAATTGGGAGTTATGTTTTACTGCACAAGATCTAACAAGTATCACAGTTCCAAAAGTGAATAAATAAGAGCTGAGCAGGACTAGACTGGATGTTGATTTTGTTGTTGTTGTTTTTGTTTTTAACTCTTAAAGAGCTACTGCTTTAAGGAATAGTTTTCTACAGAGAACAGAGGCATTCAGAGTTAGAAAAGTGTGCAGTCTGCTCTATTCCAAACCTCTGTTTACTGAGTGAGATGTGAAGGCCCAAAAAACTGAAGTGAATCAGAATCAATTGATCAAATGAACAATCAACACTTAACTGTACCCTCATGTGATTATTCAAAAAAAAAAAAAAACAGAGCAAGTTTGAATGCAGACATTCAGGCATTACTTTGTTCTAACAGAATTTTCTTTCAGGCTAGCATCCTTTCAAAAGAGCAATTTTTAAATGTTCTAAGAAGTCTTTGCTAGGGTTGAACGTTTAGTGTAAGTTGATTTCAAGTAATATTTGAAGGGCTATTAACTATCTTAGAATTTAAAATTTTGTAAACAGGGACATTGGGCTATCCTGACTATATATCTGCATGATCATTTATCCCAGAGAAGATATAAACAATAACAAGCTATTTTATACGAACTGATGGCCTTTCCTGTCTATATTTCCTCTATTTGCAAATTTGTCCCAACCTATGACTTAAATACGCATGTTCACATGCGTATTTAGCCCCCTAAACCTCATTTCTCCTCTGTATGTATGTAGAAATTAAAAATTTTACCAGGGTGTTGTGAGGGTTTAAGGAAAGTATATAGGAAAGAGCCTGGCACACTGGTTCCATCTCTTTCAGTTCTTGATTCTTCAGGTAGAAAGAGCTCCTTCTCTTCCTCTCAACTCCAGCAGCATTTCATCACTACCGTTCTAATAGTCTAATCATTCTCTGTGCATGGTAATGTCTTCACCTCTGAACTCCTTCACATGTTATGTGATGTCCTGCATATAACATGCCCTCAATTAATTTCAGCCTGAATGTTTCAAATAAAACAATTTTTTGCAAGACTGTGTTAGAATCCCTATAGAGTTAAAAAAAAAATTTAAGCAAGGAGTTGATAATTATTTTAGTTAAGATGCCAAGCAAAAAGAAAACTAAGAACGAAATAAACAAACCCTCTTGAATATACAGTTAACCCTTGAACAACATGAGTTTGAACTGCATGGGTCCAATTGTACCTAGATTCTTCCAATAATGTTATACCGAGGGTGCCTGCCTCTCCTGCCTATCCTACCTGCTCCACTTCTTCTGCCTCCACCACCCCTGAGACAGCAAGACCAACCCCTCCTCTTCTTCCACCGACTCAACACGAAGATAACAAGGATGAAGATCTTTATGACGATCTACTTCCATTTAACAAACAGTAACTATATTATCTCTTCCTTATGATTTTCTTAACCTTTTTCTCTAGCTTACTACATAATAAGCATACAGTATATGTTCTCTAGTTTATTATATAATAAGCATACAGTATATAGTACATATAACATAAAAATATGTGTTAATGGACTATTTATGTTATCAGTAAGGCTTCTGGTCAACACTAGGCTATTAGTAGTTAAGTTTTGGGGGAGCCAAAAGTTATCAGTGATTTTTTTTTTTTTTAGACAGAGTCTCCTCTGTCACCCAGGCTGAATGAAGTGTAGTGGTGCAATCTCGGGCTCAATGCAAACTCCACCTCCTGGGTTCAAGCGATTCTCCTGCCTCAGTCTTCTGAGTAGCTGGGATTACAGGTGTGCACTACCATGCCCGGCTAATGTTTTGTTTTTTTAGTAGAGACAGGGTAGTAGAGAAAGGGTTTCACCATGTTGGCCAGCTGGTCTTGAACTCCTGGCCTCAAGTGATCTGCCAGCCTCAGCCTCCCAAAGTGCTGGGTTTACAGGCATGAGCCACCATGCCCAACCAAAAGTTGTATGTGGATTTTCAACTGCATAGAGAGAGTCAGTAGCCCTAACCCCCATGTTATTCAAGGGTCAACTGTATAAGCATCTTGCACATAAGAGATACAAAAAACAGCCCAATTATCCATGTGGTCAATCAATAACCCCAACAAGTTTGTAAATTTTAATCTAATCATTTCTTGGCTCAAGAACCCATTGATTCCCTAATGCCTAAAAATATAAGGCTAATCTCGTATGTTGGGCTTTAAAGCCCCTCTACAATCTTCAGCCACTCTTTCCATCCAACTCTGTTTCCCAGGTCTCCCCTTGGCTTCAGTGAGCCCTGTCTCTTCAAGGTCCCCCATTCAAGCCATCTTCATTTCTACCTTTATTTCTGAGTGCACTCTCCCTGGGTGCATTCTCTGTTCGTAGTCAGGAATTCAGGTGTACCCACATGGGTACCACCAACTCCACAGGCTTTTCTGAGCAGTCCAAGCCACTGTCATCTTCTTCAGGCACTATATGGACAATTTGAATACTTGGGATTATATGAGGCCCTGTGTTACTAGCTATCTTTTTCATATGTGTATGACTTAGTTGTCTAACTAGCATATACTTTTCTTGAGGATAATAAAAGTATATCTTTTCTTGAGGATGAGGACTATGTCTTACTTATTCTTTCATTCACTTAGGCATTAAATATTTATGGAGAAGCTATATTAAGAACTGGAGATGTGAAATGAATTCATCAGACACAGCCTTTCCCTCAACGACCTCACAATTTTGGTATCACTGTGTGCCTCACACAGTGACAAGCAGACAGAAGTCTTCACCCATCTATTTACTGAAAAGCTGACCATTGAGAAGCTGGCCATATTTCTTTTTGGCATACTACTAATTGATCATCAGAGCAATGAGCTCCCCTCAAGATACTTCTTAGATAAGTGAATGAAACTCCTAGCTAAAGGAAGAAGTGAAGGTTATTCCTTCAGTGACACTATATACTAATTCCTTCAGTGACAATGTATCTATCTATAACCTAAAGACCATCAAGATTTGACTCTACTAGATGCTATATTTTGCTATCAGAATGAATAAATAAAAGGCTATCTCATTGTAGGGGAGGAAAAATATCTCTCCCTTACTTATCCTAGGTTCATGACTGAGGCCCCTAAAACAAAAGACAAATTAACAAGAGAAAAGCACATAAATTTACTTAATATAAGTGTGACATGGGGAGCCTTCCTAAGGAAATGAAGATCTGAACATATGAGTAAATGTGTATATTTTTATGCTGGGTTTGATGAATAAGTGGATAGTTGTGGATAAGTAAGATTAGATTTAAAAGTATGATCTAATGGTAATAAACTGGAGGAAACATAGCAAAGTATGTTTGTTCAGACTTTTCTCTGTGACTCTTTGTATTCAGAGATAAGGATGTTCCTTTCCTCTGGGTATAGAGAGGGCACTTCTCAAATAAGGTCTTACGATTTGCTTCAGAGGAAGGTCAGAAACTCCTTCCTAGGTTTTATGACCTCCTTTAGAAGAGAAGGGTGGGGGGAGGGGAAAATGAATTAATGCTTCTGCCGTTTTCACATGTGCCATACTTTGGGGTCGCATGGCCTGAACTCCATCATTATCATAGATTCCTTTTGGGAAAGCATTATTTTAAAATGGTTTCCTTTTTGCTACTAGTTTTTTTATAGTCAGGATTTTAATATGTAAGTAAACATTTAAAAATTTAAAATTAAATTGTAATATGTAATTAAAATTAATTTGCATTTTTGCAACATTCATGAGGAATTCTTCATTTATGTATTACCCAATCAACACTATAGAACTTTCTTAATAATCATTTTGTTTGCTAGTAAAACTAAAGAGAACAAACTAACTCATTCCATACTAATTACAAAATTATCTTTCTTGGACAGGCGCGGTGGCTCATGCATGTAATCCCAGCACTTTGGGAGGCCTAGGTGGGCGGATTACTTGAGGCCAGGCGTTCAAAACCAGCATGGCCAACATAGCAAAACCCCGCATCTACTAAAAATACTAAAGAACTAGTCAGGCATGGTGGCACTCTCCTGTAATCCCACCTACTCATGAGGCTGAGGCACAAGAATTGTTTGAACCCATGGGGCTGGGGTTGCAGTTAGCTGAGATCACGCCACTTTACTCTAGCCTGGGCAACAGAGCGAGACTGTCTCAAAACAAAAAACTTATCTTTCTGGTGTTAATTTTATCTGTGGTGATATATAGATAATACATAGATAATGTATCACTATAGATAATAAATGAATAAACATGAACAGTGTATGTTCTAATAAATGAATAAACATGAACAGTGAATGGCTGGGACTGGTGCATCATCACCATTCTGAAAATTCTTATTAACGCCTCTAACTCGGGAAAAATGCACACTAAACAGATATGGCTTCTAAAAACAGGTTTATTAAGGTATAATTTTATGTTGTAAATCCACCTGTTTTAAGTTTCCAGTCTAATGAGTTTTAGTAAATTTATACAGTTGTGCAATTGTCACCATAATCTTGTTTTAGAACACTTCTAAAAGGTCTCTTAGCCCATTTGCCGACTTCTGCAAATACACTTTCCTTCTATGAAGTATAGGGAATGGCTATTTGGGAGGCAGAGTTAACAACAGGGAGGATGTTCTGATGGCAGAGGATCTCACCCTACCCCACCATCCCCAAGAAGGAGTAAACCCTGACACAGGACCTCTAGTACAACCTCAGAAGAGAGTAGGATCCAGGCATCTAGTGTATAACCACCTCACCTCAATTGTGCTTGCTTCCTCCAGGGACCATTCTTTACAGGCTCAGGAAAGTGATGAAGCCAAAAATACCCAGTACTCAAACTTAGCTTGAAGAAAAATCAAACTGGCCTCAGATAAAGAGGGAAGACTATAAAGTCACTCACATGATATCAAAACAAATAGAATGCATGAAAGAGCCGTATAAGACCACGATTAAATTAAATGGCATGGCTTTCATTGTGATTCTATCAAAAGCATAATGTAAAAAGGCACATGTCCAACCCAAAAGGAAACATAATATGAGAAACCAATTGCTTAAGGCACTTAGAGCAGTAGGAAAAGCAGGAAAAAATCAATCAATCGAGAACCCAAAGTTTTATGACCAAAGTAAAATGAAAAAGGGAGCTTGGAAAACAGCTTCTAAGATGGCCCCCACTGATCCCTGCCTCCTGGTTTTCACACCCTTATATAATCTGCTCCTCTTGAGTGTTTTGCTTCTAGCAAATAGAATGTGACAGAGATGATTATGGGATATCACTTTGGGATTAGATTTCAAAAAGACTGTGGCTTCCATCTTGGGCGCCCTCTCTTGCTTCCTCTGAGGAAAGCCAGCCGCATGTTGTGAGTTGCCTTATGGAGAGGACCACTTGTTGAGAAACAGATGTCTCCAGCCAACAGCTGGGGAGCGCCCAAGAGTGAACTTAGAAATAGATCCTCCCCGCAACTGAGCGTTAAGAACAATGCTGCCCTGGCTGACATTCTGGTTGAAGGCTTGTGAGAGACCCTGAGCAAGGGGCTCTCAGCTAAGCTATGCCTGTATTCCTAAGCCATAAAAATTGTGAGTCAATATAAGCTGCTAAATTCTGGGGTAATCTGGTGACCAGAAATAGGTAACCAACATAGGGAAAATAAGGAAACAAATTGAGAATCAAAGTCAGCGTTACTATAGCATTAATATATAAGGGAAAACAAGACAAACAAGATGCTGACATCCCTGAAAACTAATTTACTGACAGTGAAAAAGTTTGCATAATCACGGCAAATTCAAATTTAAAAATAATAAAATAGACAAGGAAATTGAAGCAATTAGAGAAAAGCTAATAAAAATGAAAAGGCAGATAAAAATAATCTAACAGGAGAACAGATCCCTGAAGAAGACAACTTACAAAATGGAACAGACAATGGATTCCAAGATATGAGACAATGTAAGAATCTCTCTGGACACTTAGGATGACTCCATATCTTTCCTGCTGTGAATAGTGATGCTATAAACATACAAGTGCAGGCATCTTTTCAATAGAGTGATTTCTTTTCCTTTATAGTAAAACTTAGACATCACCACTATACAATATACCCAGGTAACAAAACTGCACTTGAACCACCTAAATTTATACAAACCTTTTTTAAAAAAGAATCTCTCTGAAGAATGAACATACCAAAACAAGTACACATATCAAAATTAAAAAAAAAAAAAGTTGTAAGAATATTCCACACTGAGAGATGTTATAGTTAAGCTTTTATACTTCAAGGACAAATACAAAGTCTTCTAGATGTCCAAAACAAAAAACAAGTTACCTATATAATAGGGAGAAATTAAGTTGGCTTTGCATTTCCCCAGAGCAATATTCAATATCAGACAATAGTGGTGAAAATGTTGTTACAAAGCTCTGAGAGAAAGAAAGAGCCAAGACTACTACACCCAGCTAAAGCATCATTCAAATACAAAGGCAAAGAGGACACGTTCTCAAGCATGAAACAATTCCCGAAATGCAATACTTACAATGTAGAACTCAATCACTAGTATCTAAAACTGAAATTTAATTTTTTAAAAATCAGTTCAACCTATTTATTTCATAAGCTATTTTAATTTCAAAGAAATCTTATAGGAAAATCTACATGAGAAAAAGAAATTTGAGGTTCAGCAATTCCTTATATTTCAATTCTTTTATCTATTATTAAAGTAAAATCACGTTTTATGTTTTTAGTTAAAACAATAGCTATAATATGCCATATTTAACAAAAGTATTTCTACCTTTAATTGTAATCATTCCATCTGTACATAAGATATAATCTACAGTATACATCCGGAATGATGTTCTTTTAACACTATCAAGTTATTTGGACTGATTTTCCTTTTTTTTTTTTTGAAACAGGGTCCTGCTGTGTCACCTAGGCTAGAGTGTAGCAGCTCAATCACAACTCACTGCAGCCTCAATCTCCCAGGCTCAGGTGATCCTCCCATCTCGGCCCCAATCCCCCAGTAGCTGGGACCACAGGTGCATGCCACCACGCCTGGTTAATATTTTGTATTTTTTTGTAGAGACAGCATTTCACCGTGTTGCCCAGGCTGGTCTCAGACTCCTCAGTTCAAGCGTTCTGCCCACCTCAGCCCCCCAAATGCTGGGATTACAGGTGTGAGCCACCGCACCCAACCGAGTGACTATTTTTTCTTCTTTGAATTCTTCATAATAAAAATAAATAGGTCATTTTTTATAAAACAAGTTTTGTTCATCTGTTTACCTGCTTTGTTTGTTTGTTTGTTTTAGATGGAGTCTCGCTCTGTCGCCAGGCTGGAGTGCAACGGTGCCATCTCGGCTCACTGCAATCTCTGACGCCCTGGTTCAAGGGATTCTCCTGCCTCAGCCTCCCGAGTGGCTGGGATTACAGGCACCCACCACCATGCCCAGCTAATTTTTGTGTTTTTAGTACAGACGGGGTTTCACCACATTGGCCAGGATGGTCTCAATCTCCTGATCTCGTAATCCACCTGCCTCAGCCTTCCAAAGTGCTGGGATTACAGGCGTGAGCCACCACACCTGGCCTCTGTTTGCCTGTTTTTAAATAAGAGCCTGGATGATAATACTGTAACATGTTAACAGTAATAGAAATATGGAATTTGAGCCCGGGGACAGTGGCTCACACCTGTAATCCCAGCACTTTGGGAGGCCAAGGGAGGTGGATCACAAGGTCAGGAGTTCAAGACCAGCCTGGCCAACATGGTGAAATCCCATCTACTAAAAATACAAAAAATTAGCCAAGCGTGGTGGTGCACGCCTGTAGTCTCAGCTACTCAGGAGGCTGAGGCAGAAGAATCGCTTGAACCCAGGAGGCAGAGGTTGCAGTGAGCTGAGATTGTGCCACTGTACTCCAGCCTGGGTGACAGAGTGAGACTCCATCTCAAAAAAAAAAAAAAAAAAGAAATATGGAATTTGAGCGATGAGAATATGGAAATGTTTCTTCTTTATACATTTCAGTTTTTAATTTACCAAACAAAAAAAGAAGTATACTAAGACTCTAGAAGTTATACAATATGGATTTTCATTTTGCATCTGCAGATGACTTACCCAGACTGTCCTCACCTTTCCTAGAAGGCTGCTTTGTCATTTGGGAAGGAATCAGAGTCACTACTTGCCTCTAGGTGGAGTCCACTGTCCTAACCATTTCTCAAGGTCTCCCTAACTTCTTCTCCATTGCCAGTCCAGAATCTGGGCAGAGGCCTGAGTAGGGGGAGGATTGGCAAGCTCATCCCTGGAATCCCAGCTTTTAGGCAGTTTTCCCTTGCTTCTACCTGAATAGAGGTAATATGCCTTTTCCTCCAAGACTGACCCCCTTCTTTCTCTCACCTTCCCTCTTTGCATACCATCTCACCCCATCCCACTTGGTAAGCCAAAGGAGCTCAAGAATCTCTCCCTTGGGAGTGGCATCTACCTCTAGAAGAGCTTGGAAGAGTTGGTCTGATTCATTAAGCTTTTACAAAGGAGTCTGGGGTCCAAAATTGACCTTTGACCAGCACAGTCATCAACGCATCTGTTTTCCTAAAGGATTTTTTTACTGAGGGGCAAGGACAATAAAGAACAAGAATCAGGGGCTCCAGGGTCCCTTCTTTAACAATGTTACCTGTGCTGCCTACCTCCCAAGAGAACATATTTTAACATGGTTAGTAAATGTAATATAGTTAATATTAATAAAATGTTTAAAATTACAAACCACTATAAGTAGTTGTGTTATTACTGGACAAGGATGATTCTAAATTAATATCTTCACAAGCTTGTAGCTAGAATTTCAGTCTTCATCAAAGCATATGCCTTTGAGTCAGAGATCCCAGGCTTGAAACCTGCTTTTCACATTCTCTACCTCCCAACTGAGCAAATTACTCAATCTCACTGCCTGTCACATCTGTGACATGTCAACAGTAACATGTACTTCACAGTGTTTTGAGAACTAAACAGGAAAAACACCTACTGAACTAAAATAGGAAACACATGAAAATGTGAAAAACACCTACTTTATTAGGTAGTCAATCTTAGCTCCCTTTCTTTTGCTGTCACAAAAAAAGCTTTTAAAAGAGAGCTTGGCCGGGCGCGGTGGTTCACACCTGTAATCCGACCACTTTGGGAGGCTGAGGCAGGTGGATTGCCCGAGCTCAGGAGTTCGAGACCAGCCTGGGCAACACGGTGAAACCCTGTCTCTACTAAAATACAAAAAATTAGCCAGGCGTGGCGAGGTACGCCTGTAGTCCCAGCTACTCAGGAGGCTGAGGCAGTAGAATTGCTTGAACCTGGGAAGCGGAGGTTGCAGTGAGCCAAGATCATGCCAGTCCCACTCCAGCATGGGCGATAGAGCAAGACTCCGTTTCAAAAAACAAAAAGAGAGCTTGTAACAAGGAACACCACAACACACAGATTTCACATCTTAAGCAGCTGAAATAAAACGCCCAAAGAGGATGAGAAGGAGCCTATATAATCTTAAAATAGATATGTTTCCCAGCTGGTATCTTTGTACTAATTAAGCTAAGGCTTATTTATTTAGTAAATGCTTACTAGTTGCCAGGCATTGTGTTAGAAACCTTTTATGTAACAACCCCATGAAGATTGACACTTACTATCCCCATATCGGAGAGAAGGAACCAAGATCCTAGAGATGAGAAGCAGTCAGGTCCATCTGACGACTGTGCAATAGCCTAACAAGAATTCCCTTTGGCCGGGCACGGTGGCTCACGCCTGTAATCCCAGCACTTTGGGAGGCCGAGGCAAGCGGATCACCTGAGGTCAGGAGTTCAAGACCAGCCTGGCTAACATGGTAAAACCCCATTTCTACTAAAAACACAAAAAATTAGCTCATGCCTGTAATCCTAGCACTTTGGGAGGCCAACGTGAGCGGATCATGAGGTCAAGAGTTTGAGACCAGCCTGACCAACATGGTGAAATCCCGTCTCTACTAAAAATACAAAAATTAGCCAGGCATGGTGATGCATGCCTGTAATCCAGCTACTCAGGAGGCTGAGGCAGAAGAATCACTTGAACCCAGGAGGCAGAGGTTGCAATGAGCCGAAATCACGCCACTGCACTCCAGCTTAGGCAAAAAGAGCGAAACTCCGTCTCAAAAAAAAAGAGAATTCCCTTCACAGTCAGGTCAGAAATCTAAGGAACACTGGTCTCTTTGGAACCTAAGACACCCAAAACCTGTGTCTGCTCTTGACATAGGAAAACCCACATTAATGCCCTAATAAGACCTCTTAAACTTCAAATAATATTTCTTAGAATTTAAACTGAAGACTGAAGGAAGGAGCTAAGACTCTTTTGGTTTTGCAGAGAATTACTAACAATGCTGAAATTTGGAAAATCTAGCTTAACTGCAAAAGCATTAATGTTATGTGGTACCATTCACTTTTATTAAAACCACATTTAGTTTGAATACTAGTTAATTTAAAAGTGCCCACAATGTTAAAGATAGTGATGGGTAAAACAATGTTCATTATATTCCTTCCCTTTAACAGTTTTACATTTTTCCATTGAGTTTTTTTTATCTACACACACACACATCTCCCATGATCTCTGCAATAAGAGGCTGATTCATGTAAATTTTACAGAAAGCACCCTTCTCTGGATAATTTTAACTTTTCCTAAAAATAAATATTCCAGTGACCAACCCAAGGAGGGCGCAGCAGATCAAGAATGCACTGTCATGGCAGGTGGAGAATCAGTCATTATGGGAAGTGAAACAGACACACGCGGCATAGGAACTGATACAGCAACATCTGATTCCATCCAGCAACCTTTAAAAAAGTAATCATTTCATCAGCTGTTGGTAGACTTTGCACAATGGCTAGCAGTACTACTTGATGACAATTAAAAATACTAAAGCTACAATGCATTTTTTGTTGTGGAGGAAGTACAAATGGAATGCTGAGTCAAAAGCAAATATGCACACTCATAGATGACTATGGGACACTTTGGAATGCATTCAGTGCTTCAAAATTTAAGATTTAAGACCAGATTCACGCTACTGAAGGTTGGGTCCTCTCCCGACTCACAAGATCATCAAAGAGTAGCCATTCAAAAAAGTTTAGTAGAATGACATCCTCTTTGACACTTTTCTTGACTTTTACAATATTTTGGTTTAATTATCATAATAGATATACACACACACACACACACACACACAGTGAGGGATGTGAAAAACCTTAAAACACTTCAAAATGCACACCGATAATAAAACACATTGCCAAATTGTAAGTAAGCAGTAATCACGACCATCGTCATCCCCAGGAACCAAGAGAAGCTTCTCAAGGGTCAGATTATTCCAGCTACCTCTTGGATGCCCCCGAGGCCTCTCTACAAACTGTAAGTGCTCATTATTATGTTCTGTAAAAAGGCCTGTCTATGAGACTGCCAAAAAGAAACTTTGCAGCAAAGTCTCTAAATTGTAAAGTACTATCGTGTAACTTCTGGGGGAATCTATGCCCCTTTTTCTGACAGCTGTCATGCTCAAGGGTGGGCATGGGCAGCCATGTATTTACCACGTGACACTGCCCCTGTGCCACAACTGATGAAGCAAAAGTGAACATCTGCCCAAACTCACCTCCAGAAGTTTGCTATTGGGGCAGAAAGTGCAGCAGTTTTGTAGGATATGTCACTTGGGAGGTGAGGAGCCACTATCTTCTGCAACATGAACAAAGGAGCACAGAGAGGCCAGCAGAGGGAGAATAACAAGGAAGATGCAAAGGCCAGAATCCCACTTCTCAAAGAGAGGCCCACGGTGGAGCTGCCTCAGGCCCATGGGCAACCTGAAGCTACCTCCAGGCCCTCACCAGCTCAATAGCACACTGATGTCAGTATGCTGAGACAGTCACACTCCCTTATCATAAACTGCCCATTTCAAGTTCTAGTAGTTTGCGTGGGTGTTACTTCCTTCCAAAGAGCCTTGACTAGCAGTTACGCTAGTCTAAGCTAGTTATTATGACTCTAAATAAGACACTAAGTTCCCTTGGGCAACTTCTGAGATCCTCACTTTCCACTCCCCAGGGATTCTCATCTCATCACTGAAGGAGCTGGACTAATAAGGATGTTTTTCAATGTTAAATTCTATGCATGACCTCAATACACCAAACTGATGGTGGCCGAGCTGGAGGCTGGAGCAGACAGGGATCTGGCTCTGGCCCTCCACAGAATGCAGTGCTTCCAGGGAACTCTGCTGAAAGCCCTGACTTGGATGCTCTCTAGGGATCCTGGCTTAGCCTTGGCAGATAATATTCCCAATGAAGAGCAGCTTTACTTGAGCGGCTCCACGTGCTTGCCCAAAGAAGGCAACAGACAGGGGATAAGGAGTGTTACTCAAGTCTGAGGACCAGGAAGCTGGAGAAGATGAGACTCTCTCACTGCCCATGGCCTGAACCCACGGCTCCCTGGGAAGAAGCAAACGCTTCCAGTCCTGGATGGTGGCGCCAGGGGGAGGCCGAGGTAAGCTATGACAGAGAGATCAGTGGCCAAAGGGCAGCGTCATCCCAGGGAACACCCCCACCACCTCTGATTCAGCAGCCCTGATTAGATGGAATAAACTGCTTTTCACTTTGGAAGTTTAGCTTCAACACATAGCGGTAAGGGAGGGAAAAAAAGGAAGTGAACAAGGCAGCCGGTGGAGGTGGAGAGGCTCCAGCCCCAGCCCAGGCCCCCAAGGCCCATCTGGCCTTCCTTCTGGGGTTAACCATGATCCTTATTTGACCACAAATGGGGGGGAAAAAAAAAGAAAAAGGAAAAAACTCCACAGAGACATAAATGGAGGACATCAATACCTAAAGTAAAGAAGGGAAGGGGGTCTAGGAAAAGAATGGCTCTTAAAAGCAAACTCCAGAGTTCAGACATTGTATGGGGCCTCATTAAATGGCATTAATGACTCCCATGAAGTTAGGGCTTTGAATATATCTACACAGCTATGTTATGTGATCTCTCAATATTATTTTGGACTGAAGAATATCTTGTTCAGAATGATGGGCTTTTGTAAGAAGCTCCTTCTTACTTGATAACTTGAAATATTGTTAGATCAGCACACCGTTCATAAGCTTTTAAAAAGAACTAATCAGAACTCAGGCAGCTTTGGCCAGGAATGGTGGCTCATGCCTGTAAACCCAGCACTTTGGGAGGCCAAGGAGGGTGGATCACCTGAGGTCAGGAGTTCAAGACCAGCCTGAGGCCGAGCGCCGTGGCTCACGCCTGTAATCCCAGCACTTTGGAATGCTGAGGCAGGTGGGTCATCTGAGTTCAGGAGTTTGAGACCAGTCTGGCCAACATGGTGAAATCCCGTCTCTACTAAAAATACAAAAATTAGCCAGGCATGGTGGTATGTGTCTGTAATCCCAGCTACTTGGAAGGCTGAAGCAGGAGAATCGCCTGAACCCATGAGGCGGAGGTTGCAGTGAGCCAAGATCACGCCACCACACTCTAGCCTGGGCGACAGAGCAAGACTCCTTTCAAAAAAAAAACAAGACCAACCAGCCAGGCCAACATGGTGAAACCCCGTCTCTACCAAACATTTTTTAAAAATTAGCCAGGCGTGGTGGCAGGCGCCTGTAATCCCAGCTACCTGGGAGGCTGAGGCAGGAGAACTGCTTGAACCCGGGAGGTGAAGGTTGCAGTAAGCCATGATTACACCACTCCATTCCAGCCTGGGTGACAGAGCGAGACTCTGTCTCAAAAAAAAAAAAAAAGAAACAGAACTCTGGCAGTTTTAAGAAGAATTGCAGAATAAGCTGCTTCAAGACACACTCTGGCAGAAAAATATTAACCACAATGATTATCAATATTTATGACAATGAAGATGAATATTATTAATAATGCCTAACACTTACTAAAATGGTTACCTGGTACTGTGCTAAACACTTTATATGCATCATTTTATTTAACCCTCTCAATAACCAGTATAATAAAATCACCGCAATGACTGTGGGAGATACTAATGCTGCTGGTCCAGGGAATACACTTTGAGACCCAGTGCTTTAGAGACAACAGAGCTTCTCTTTTCTCCTACTGCCCTTAGTTGCTGAGCTTTCTGACCCCAGTGGTTTCAACCATTTAGCCTGTGAGTAGAAGTGCATGCCTAGTCTCACCTATCAGGCCTGGTTCACAAGCTAAGTACCACCACAGCGTATAACAGCCAGACTGAATGCTGGCCATGCCCCACAGCTATTTTTTTCTTCCAGACAAAATTTACTAGAATGCCAAATAACTCAGCTGTTCACAGACCAAAATGCATTTTTCAAATTAAGTTATTTTTAAGCCTGCTTTCTTAATAGCAACAATGTTCTAAGGACAATTTATAACACCAAAACAGATAAACAAACAAACTTAACAGTTTTGTTTGAACTCCTGGTCTTAGAAAAATAAGCCAGCATCTGCAAAACACAATTAAACACCTAAACATTTTTATATTTGAATGAAACAAAACAAAACAAAACAAAAAAACCTCAATGAATATCTTTAACTATTGTTGGTTTTAAAAAGGTCTGTATCAGGTAACAAAGAAGGGAAAAGGGATGGGTGCTAACACCTTCTGGGTCGTGACTCTGTGCTAAGATGGACAATTATTATAGAAGTGAGTTAACATTAATCCTATTTAATTAACCCTATTATTTAACCGATGCGTACAAAAGCTCAGAAAGACTCAAGTCACTTCCCAAGGTGCTGGTCAATCTTAAGGCCCTGGTTCAAACCCAGGCCTTTCTGCCTCCAAAGGCCAAATTATTTCCATTATACCATGCACACAAAAATTCCTTAAATAAAAATGTATAGTATTACCAGGCCGGGCATAGTGGTTCACGCCTGTAATCCCAGCACTTTGGGAGGCCAAGGCAGGCAGATCACGAGGTCAGGAGATCGAGACCATCCTGGCTAACACTGTGAAACTCTGTCTCTACTAAAAATACAAAAAATTAGCCCGGTGTGGTGGCAGGTGCCTGTAGTCCCAGCTACTCGGGAGGCTAAGGCAGGAGAATGGCGTGAACCTGGGAGGCAGAGCTTGCAGTGAGCCAAGATCATGCCACTGCACACCAGCCTGGGCGACAGAGCCAGACTCCAACTCAAAAAAAAAAAAAAAGTATAGTATCACGGAAATGTAGAGCTTGACAGGCCCTTAGAAACTCCCTAATTCAACATCTAATTTAATAGATAAGAAAACTATAATAAACAAATAAGAAAACTATAATAAACAATTTCCAAAGATGGCCACCAACAATCCCTTTCCTCCTCTGGAGGTACGCTGCTCCTTCCATCAAGAGGCAGAGCTATTTCCTCTCCTCTTGACCTTGTGATTTGCTGCCCAATAGAATACAGTGGAAATAACAGTGTGCCAGTTCCAGAGGTAGCCCTTAGGAAGCTGGCAGCTTCCACTTTCATGTGCTCTGGGGAAGCTAGACGCCATGTTGTAAGGGAGCTCAAGCCAGATTACTGAGTGATGAGACACCTTGTGAAGAGAGACAGTATCATTGAGAAGAACTAAACATGTGAGTGAAGTCTTCTAGAGCTTTGTAGCCTGGTCAGTAACCAAATGCATCTGAGTGATTGACCCCAGCCAAAGACAAATAAAGCAGAAAAACTGCCCAGCTGGATTTTCTGACCCATTGAAATATGAGAATAGTGGGGCTTCTTTGTCACACAGATACAGTTAACTGAAACAAAAGAGGTTAGCTGACTTGCCCCTAGGTAGGAATCAATAGCAAAGACTAAAATCTAACAACCCTAACTTCTAATCCTGACCACCTGCCACTGTAGCCCAAAGTATA